>NC_141003.1:73134279-73734279 GCF_052327205.1 Somniosus microcephalus | reverse complement strand
CACATAGAATAGATGGGTTTACCTCTCCAGATTTCAGATGAGCGTGTCTGCTACTATCCCACAACATCATTTCTTCAGAGACCTAAAGTTCCTTCTCCCACCTCCGCGGGGAGAATCAGGCAGTGCTATTAGTATCGCTATCGCCCTCTATCCCTTTCTTAACAAATGTTAAACGAGCTCCTTTTTAAAAATGTCAATTGACCCTGATTCAACTTTGTTTCACACTTCCAGCATTCGAGGTTTTCCTTTTGTCCCAGTGAATTTAACACTGATTGCCCACCAGAAAGTACTTCTGCATCTGTCAAAGCTTCTTCAGCCCAGCAGCAACAGGTCCAGAATTAGGTGCTTTTTTCTGAGTCTGTTCCACAACCACCACCTTGGTAGGGGGGGGGGATTTTCTAACCTGTGAGGTACCAGAAAACTGCCAGCACCTGTTACAATGAAGATAGTTACAATAAAAACTTTCCAAATTGAATTTGCTAAATACTTGAAGGGGAGAAAATTTGCAGGGTTATAGGGAAAGATCAGGGGAGTGGGACTAATTGGAGAGCTCTTGCAAAGAGCCGGAACAGACACGATGGACCAAGTGGTCTCCGTCTGTGTTAATAGATTGTATGATTCTGTGGCACTGCCTGCCAGCATTAGTCAGTCTCTAGGACAGGAGGGGAGCAGATAAAACTGAGAGGAAAGCTCCTCTATTCTATGTGTTGAAAATCTTAATTCTACACACACTTGATCGCACCCCATCCACCACCTTAAACATTCACTCCCTCCACCACCGGCGCACCGTGGCTGCAGTGTGTACCATCTACAAGATGCACTGCAGCAACTCGCCAAGGCTTCTTCGGCAGCACCTCCCAAACCCGCGACCTCTTCCGCCTAGAAGGACAAGGGCAGCGGGTGCTTGGGAACACCACCACCTCCAAGTTCCCCTCCAAGTCACACACCATCCTGACTTGGAAATATATCGCGTTCCTTCATCGTCGCTGGGGCAAAATCCTGGAACTCCCTCCCTAACAGCACTGTGGGAGTGCCATCACCACACGGACTGCAGCGGTTCAAGGAGGCGGCTCACCACCACCTTCTCAAGGGCAATTAGGGATGGGCAATAAATGCTGGCCTTGCCAGCGACGCCCACATCCCAGGAATGAATAAAAAAAACTTGGCTGCCTGTTTTCATTTTTTAATCACATTTTTTGTGTCAACTTTTTCCATAATAAATTCCTATGTTCACATTTATAAGAAAGTGCCTATGTTAACTTGTCATTCTGATTGTGCAATTTGGCTACTGGGTTCCCATAATTCTCTCAAAAGGCTTTCTGCAATTATTTCAGTAACTGATATTTCTAGTGTCCAAAATAAGGATCTAACCAAAAGTTAAAAAAATTAGATGTTTCAGAATAACATGATTAAATTTATCAATTTTGTGACCTTCAATAATTTTTTTACTTGAAGGCCTCAGCCTCTCCTACACTCCTGGGCTTCGATTTGATATTTTTGCCCAGAGCTGGGACACTGCGCTGACGTTGGATTGTCCAGTCTGAGAATATCCAGTGTACCTAATTTCCTGGTATCTTTCCATTGGCTATACTGAGGAATATTTTTTTGTCAGGTTCTACTCAAATGTTTTTCAAAATTATTTATCTACAGCTAGAGGACATATTTCAAAAGATTTACTGAGGTAAAACATTTTTAAAGAGCGTGTATGTATGAAAAGATGACTTCTGTAGCTATAAGCTTGAGGAAGTTAAAGAGGGAGAGATTGTGGTCAGAGAGAAGGGGCAAGAGAGAGAGAGAGACTGCGGTCAGAGAGAGGGGGTAAGAGAGAAACTAGGGTCAGAGAGAAGGGGGCAGTGAATGGAAGTGGATGGAGAGATAAGGGTGAGGTGAATGACAGTAGAGCAAGGGGGAAGAGGAGGATATATGGGGTGTGGTTACTTCAAAGGGGAAGTGGTAGGGGATAGTAATGAGAATGAGGGCATGGTAGGAAGGGGAATTGGTTGTGGTAAACGGAAGGGTTAGGGAACATGATGGAAGGGAAGGGGTAGGGGAAGCAGGAGTGATTGGTAGAGGAGATGTGAGGTCAGCCCTAAGGGTCACAATTACCCTACAAACCCCACCCCCGAATGTAGCCAGCAGCCCTTGGTGGCTCCTTTCCCCTCCACACCACCTCGTATCACCTCTCCGCCAAAAGGAAATAAGGAAAAGACAGAGAGAGGAGCCAAAAAGAGGAATTAAGTGGAGAAAAGCATGAGAGGAAGAGAAAGAGAGAGAGCCAGAGCCAGAAGAGGAAAGACAGAAACAGCAATATGAAGGCAGCAGTAAGAGAGTCACCAAGGGAGATCAACTGGTATGATGGTAAAAATCTTCCATATTTAGTACACACTTCCTGTGAGTATCACACCTTTACCATCACACTTTGTTGATTTGACAGAATGGAATGCGACTTACTGAGCTGCTGTAAGTAAGTGTCCCTGACAATGGACCATGCATTACATGACATAACACCCTTGTAATACAGTGTAGCACAGACTCACTGTGCGGAATGCCACAGGCCCTCTGCAAAACATTATAGACAGTCGTGAACTTATTTTTTTTTAATAAACTTTATTCTATATTACAAATAGTAAATTTTTGTTCTGAACTGCAAAATAGGAGTGCATCATATTTACATACACAGGTATACAATTGATATAACAAAGCACTGAAGCTTGCCTTTATCAAGTCCTCTGATTAAGTAGTATATTTAATTACAGTTCGTTATTAAGATAAAAACCTATGTCATTTTGTCTTGACGCGTTCTAACACTGGTTTCTAAGGGTAGGTGGTTACAAATGTTGTCGTTGATTTAAGTGGAGAGACGTTCACATAACAACCCATTCAGGCTATTCTCCAGCAAAAATGGACATTTAAAAAAATTCAAAGAGGACACATCCACAATCATGGCATTGCTGCTTGGTATTGAAGTTCGTTTCTCGAAATCATATTACATGCGCATTTTTTTTTTTAAAAAAACAAAAAAATATTGAAAAGAAAACTAGTAGCTGGGTAGCCCAGGTCACTGCCAGGGCTGACCAATCACATTCACATCACAAGTCTGGCACAGTTCAAGGCAAAAAGCTTTTTTTTCTTAAATTCCCTTCCCTTAAAAAAAAAATTTTTGGAGCTGAATGAGTAAAGGGGCAGCTTCAGATTTCACAATAATACGATATCCATGTTCATCCGATACACATCCTTGGGGAGGGAAAAAAAAAACCAATCCGATCAGGCTCCTGTTTAAAGTGTTTCAGTACCGGCCGTGAGATGACGCAAGACTTGTGTCACCCGCCTTCCCCCCGCCCCCAGTCCCATCCCAAGTATCTGGCTCCTCCTACATCTAACGCGTGCAAATCATGTCTTCGCTGTAGCAATTTCATTCTTTTTTTTCCCGTCTCGTTCTTCTATAAATAAAATTCACAGTTTGTCAATCTGTGCGTCTTGGTGTGCAAATAAAGAGGAATGCTCGTTTGAAGCCAGCTTGTCGTGTGTGGTTTTTTTTTCTGTATTTTTTTTTTCTCGTGTAGCCTCACAAGTTAGGTAGACATCTGTAAATAAAACGTTACTTTTTCCACAGTGGCACTTATTTTCGAACAGCACTGAAATCCTTTGGTCTTCGCTGGCTGGGATAATCCATTGTTTCCAAACCAAATGTCTTTTTTTGTTTGTTGTTCTCCAGTACCCCCAGAGTTCCAAAATGTCCCAAAACTCTGGTGAAAATTGAATCTGTCCGTTTGTTTGAAATGGATTCACATGATCACTTTTTCTTCGATTCCTAATACAAGGCTTAGGATTTAGAGTACCTTTCTTTGACTTTTAGTTTGCGTGTGTGCGTGTGCGCGTGCGTGTGTGTGTGCATGTCTGATTGTTCCTCTCCCTACACCATAGCCCATATACACAGCTCTGGAATATATTTACCCCCAAGCCCAATTGATGAGATCAGCCCTCCACCATTTTGCGAGGCTCTCTTCCCCTCTCACAGAGTTCTCCACCAGATAAATTGCAATACTCATGCACACTTTTTTTTTTTGTTTCTCATAGGTCCCCAGTCTCTGGCCATGAAGTCAACTGAATAAGAAACTGCATTATTGTCTCATCGATCTCACGTTGATCAAAGATATTTCCGTGACAAGGCCTCAGGCTTTCCTCAAAAAAAAACCCCAAGGCAAATGCTTGGCTGAAGCCATATCTGATATCAATCTGTCCCAAAGGAAATCACTGGCAATGCCCCACAGAACGTGAAGATCTTCTGTCTTTCCTAGTTCCCGTCACTTGGACAACGAGAGGGAAGACTGCCAAGCTCCTCTGGAGATGATGGCTGAGAAAACTGCTGTGAGCTTTAGCCCCTCGCCAATGTTTTTCTGCATGGGTGACTTCTGTTTTCTTTCAAAAAAAACCATGAGGTGATTTGTGTAGTTTTAACCTTTCACTGACCTTTTTTGATATATCCAATAATGTTGTGGGTGAGAGAGAGAGAGCGCGAGAGAATAAAAGATGAAGAGACAGAGATAATGGAGAGATAGATGATCACGGTGACTTTGCTTGTAACCAATCATAACTTGCACTTGAAAGGTGACCATCTTTAGTCAGGCACAGCTTGGCTTCTTTTACCCAGCATTCCTTGGGAGTGCCACTCAGCTCTCTATGGACATGAGGGCAACCACCTGTTCAAGTTTGTAGGCTAATCTCTGCCTCCTGGACTGATCTTCACATTCTAGGGTATCAACTATCTGTGGATGAGAGCACAAAAAAGGGGGATATTAATGTTGAGTTTAACAATATTACACAAAGCATAAAATTCTTACATTTTTTCTGGGTAATGTCCCAGGTTCAAAACACACTGTACTGAGTTAGCTGACCTTAGCCAACGTGATAGCGAGGATGCTGCACTTCACCCTGTTCGGGAGGAGAAAAGTGATTCAGGGTTGGCTGATCCTAATTACGATCAAGCGACGCCTGCTTTAAAGTGCAATGGATAGGATTGGGTTCAGCTGTGACATTTCCCCACGGTTAAGTAGTTGACCGGCACTTGACATCTGGGTAGACATCCAGTGGGAGACTGGCGTCTGGTGGGTGTGGGATTATGTGGATTGTGGAAGCCTATAAAACCCTCCCATCATGTAGGACTAACCACCCCTTTCAGCTGGTAGAAAGATGGTCATGGCCATGGAAGAAGCGTTCACGTCGCGGCCTGTCAGACCGGCATTCACAGGGAGTAGTTGAGGTGGATAGCATAGATGCATTTAAGGGGAAGCTAGATCAGCACACGAGGGAGAAAGGAATAGAAGGTTATGCTGATAGGGTTAGATGAAGTAGGGTGGGAGGAGGCTCGTGTGGAACATAAACGCTGGCGTGGACCAGTTGGGTTGAGTGGCCTGTTTTGTGCTGTGTAATTCTACATAATCAGACTGCAAATCCTTCCGCTACACACTATCCTCCAAGGGAAGCTCATGAATATATGAAAGCAACTACCTGATAAGTGATTCTTGTCTCATCTCTAACCTTCTCTGTCCAAACTAACCTCTCTTGGTGACCCAACTATGGTCAGAGCCTGCCCTCTTGCTCCTCCCAAACTCCCACTACCCTCTTTCTCCTCCCTGCAGCCACACTGCATTGGGCATTTGAAACCAATGGTGAGAATAGAGCCATCAATGCTCCTCTATCCACTAGACTGTGCACCTCTGCCCCAACTGTTAGTAATGGCACATTCAGTGCAAGGCAATAAAAGCAGAGGGAACGAAAAACCCTGCTGCTAATTTCAGGAAACACTGGGAAATTCCTCCCCGACTCCATAAGGCAATCAAGTGAGATCCAGACAACCAGGACCAGCAATGGCACATCGCTAAGTGAACTTAACTATCCCAACCCACCTCTGATTTGCTGCCAATTGATGGCTCACCTCATAATCAGCTCATTCTTTCCCAGGACCCGAGGACTTTGGAACCGCTTCCCTTCCTGTTCACTACTTTCTCCAGCAATCTGCAGGCTTTTAGGACACAAGCCTAGTTGCCATTAACCACTACTTGATTTGCCTCACCTTCTCTTCTAATCTTCAGTGAAACGTGGTGGGGTTTTGCACTATGCCTTTTCGAATGAAACCCATAAGGAGACACTGGGTGGCCCTGGTGTCATCAAACAAAAGGAAACCAAAGTGCCCCCTTTTTAGAGGGGCACAACCAATAAGGAACTAAACCATAAGACAAAGGAAACGTATAAAATTAAATAATAATATTACACCTAGTGTCCACTATGCCCTCCAGTCCCCGCGGTGCCCAATGGTTGTGGAAGGCCTCAAGCGTTCTGGTGGGGCATAGATTCAGGGTAAGGGGCAGGAGATTTAGAGGGGATTTGAGGAGGAACTTTTTCACCCAGAGGGTGGTTGGAATGTGGAACTCAATGCCTGAAAGGGTGGTGGAGGCAGGAACCCTCACAACATTCAAGAAGCATTTGGATGAGCACTTGAAATGCCATTGCATACAAGGCTATGGACCAAATGCTGGAAAATGGGATTAGACTGGACAGGGATGGATGGGCGGCGCAGACACGATGGGCCGAAGGGCCTCTTTCTGTGCTGTAAAACTCTATGACTCTATGACAACGCTTGCTCCTTCTCCAGGGCCACCCAGCACTGATAAGACCACGGAAGAGACTTCTTGCACTATGGGTTCTGGCCCTTCACCAAAGTTTCTCCATGTTGGAAATAAAGGTCCTATGCTCAACAATTCAACACATGTCCTCAGAATTCAAATCCACAGCTCCTAGATATTTTCTCGGGATATCGGAAATCTGAACCAGAATGGTACCAGGGCTTGGAGGGTTAAATTATAAGGGTAGGTTGCATAAACTTGGCTTGTATTCCCTTGAGTGTAGGAGATTGAGGGGGCAATCTGATCGAGGTGTTTCAAAGGTTAAAAGGATTTAATAAGGTCGATACGGAGGAACTATTTCCTCCGGTGGGGGGAAATCAAGAAAAAGGAGACATAATCTTAAAATTAGAGCCAGGCCATTCAGGATAGAATTCAGGAAGTAGTTTATCACCCAAAGGGTAGTAGAAATATGGAATTCTCTCCCCCAAAAGGCCGTGGCCTAGAAATTCGGTGGGCCGCGCCACCAGTTAGCGCCCAAAGAGGGCACTTAGTGGGTTTAGCGCCACTGGCCACGCCTCCCACGAAATTTAGAGGGGCACTAATGGCGGCGTTAGCCGGTAGCGCTGCGCCACCACCAATGACGTCATCAGTGCGCGCAGCACCCCGCTGCCGCCCTGCTCACGATATTTGGTAGCACCCCCTGCTGTAACGCCGGTCGCAAATTGCGACCGGTTCAGGGGGGCCTACCTGCGGCGGTATAGGCGCAAATTAAAAGGAGAGGTGCGGGGTGGCCATCTTTGTTGTTGGCCGCCTGCCAGCACCTCTCTGCGCTCCCGTCCCCGGCCCCCTAACCCCTCCCCTCCCCCCCCGTGTTGCGCCAGCTGTGTCCCAAGAGCCCGGCACTTCTCCTCGGTGCCGGGCTCTTTTGCTGGCACTCGCGATCTCCGATCGCGCTACAGCAGGCCCCTTCCCTTTAAGAAGGGGAGGAAGGCCTGCAGTACCGTAGTGCGCCGTGCCACAGCGTGTGGCGCTGCGGCACGTTGCGCTGTGATTTTCAGTTGCAGCGCCCCAAGACGGATGCGGGGCGCCTCGAGCAGCGCCGCGCTTCCGTTTGGGGCGCTCAAACTGAATATCCGGCTGGCGCTCGCGGCTCCTTCCGGGGCGGTACTTCCGGCGCCCAGGCGAGAGGCACCACCAAATTTTTAGCCCTGTGAATGTTGGGGGAAGAATTGTAGCTTTCAAGACTGAGATAGATAGATTTTTGTCAGGTAAGGATATCAAGGGAATAAGAACATAAGAAATAGGAGCAGGAGTAGGCCATGCGGCCCCTCGAGCCTGCTCCGCCATTCAATAAGATCAACCTCAACTCCACTTTCCCGCCCGATCTCCATGTCCCTTGATTCCCCTAGAGTCCAAAAATCTATCGATCTCAGCCTTGAATATACTCAACGACTGAGCCTCCACAGCCCTCTGGGTATGGAGCAAAGGCGGGAAAGTGGAGTTGAGTCACAAATCAGCCATGAAATAACTGAATGGCGGAGCAGGCCCGAAGGCCAACCCTTGGTCCTAACGTTGCAATGAACCAAAACAGACAATGCTGGCGTTTGGTATCAGCCGATCTCTGGTGTCTTCAGTCAACAAAGCAATTACCTCCTCACTGTATTTGCTAACGTACGAGTAGATTTCACTGAGGGCACTCATTGCGTTGAATTCGGTCATGTGCATTCGGGACTGCTCCGCTAGATAGGCGTTCATGTCCTGGTCACTGATGGCCGGCATCTTTCCAATGTCTGCATAGTACCTGGACAGGAGGAGGGCAAATAGATGGTCAAGTTCTGCTTCTTCACAAACCCTGCCTGACAATTAAAAGCAGAAAGGGGACTCTGCCTCATCAAGGCAGAAGGCACAAGTTGAGAACTCTGAGGTGGCAATGGATTTCTTCCCCCGTCAACCGTTGCCTCTCTGCTTTACAATGTATTTTTGGGTAGAGGGGGGGGACACCATCGTAGCTACGCTGTGCAACTTTCCACCAAGTTTCAGCTCATAAAAGCAGGTATTTATGATATTTTTGTAAATCTAAATTCTGTGGAAAAAACTTATACTGTAATGGTGGCCAACTGATGTCATCACTCCAGCCAAATTCCCTGCAGGAAGGGGAAGCGATTGAGTCTTTACCTTATACGGGAGTGTGCCAATATTTGCAGGTAATCCCCAGGAGCTTGTTAATGTTTGCAGGGGGGGTCCCCAGGAGTGAGTTCATATTTTCAGCTAATCCCTGGGAGTGTGCCAATATTTGCAGATAATCCCCAGGAGTGTGTCAGTATTAGAAGAGAACCTCAGGATTGTGTCAATATCATCGGAGATCCTCAGGAACGTGCCAATAGTTGCAAGTATTCCCTGGGAACGGTGTCAGCATTATAGGAGTTCCCCGGAAGTGAGTCAATATTTACAGAATGTCGTCCACACAGAAACGTTTAAAAACCATTGAAATCACCACATCAGCCTCTGGATGAGTGAGCTCGCCGATGGTATGGGAAGGGTTAAGACCAGCGGAATACAGTTCCTTTTTTTCTTTTGCTTCTTGGATTCACACAGTGGGAAATTCTCCAATCCGTTCTTCATGCTTGGCACCTATTTTTTTCCCTTCAAACTATGCATTGGAATTAATCAAAGAACCTGAAGTGGAACAGGGGCATCAATCATTGTCAGTTGAACCCATTCTACTGGCACAGGGTTTTAACACGTTACTGTACACCAGCGTGGGGAGACTGACTCCTGGGACAAGCACGTGTCTGTGGCTCGGTTTATGCTACATTTCAGGGGCATTTGTCTTGCCTGATTGTTTAGGGAGAGCGTGCTCACCCTGCGCATCACTCTCCGCCTTGTTATTTTTCTCAAGCGGAGAGTGACGGTCACGCAGGGCTCAGCTGCGGAGAGTGGAGACCCATCTGCTCCCCGCTGGTTTATTGAAATTGGCTCCCTCAATCTGGCCCATTTGTAGACCACCCCTCCCTGCCACTCCCTCGCCCCCCCCCCCCGCCGACACTCCCTGGCCACCCTGTCATAAATCGCAACTTCTACAAGAAGTAACTCAGGAAGTACTACTGAACGGCCAGCTGAGGGCGCCGCCCGAGGAGTATAAATACTAGGGCGTGGGCCCAGCTTGGCCAGAGACAGTCTGGAAACAGGAAGCTAGTGGCTACTAACTAGACCTCCATGTTTTGATACAAGTCGATTAAAGACTTGCTTTATGTACAACCAAGTGCGTAGTGAGTCTTTATTACGTCACACCCCTGTTATCAATGCCGTCAGTTCTCTCCAAGTGTGGGAGAGTTTATACCGCAGAGTGCGGCCTAGGGAGAGAAACCTGTGCCTCTCGCAGCAGCTTCCCTCCTATAGGAGCCAGCTGTGGCTCAGTGGATATCGCTCTCGTCTCGGAGTCCTTGGGTTCAAGCCCCACTCCAGCGACTTGAGCATATACACTAGGCTAACACTCCCAGTTCACGACCTCAGGACATCCCAAAGCGCTTTACAGCCAGTGAAGAACTTTTTGAAGTGTAGTCACTGTTGTAATGTCGGAAACGCGGCAGCCAATTTTGGCACAGCAAGCTCCCACAAACAGCAATGTGACAATGACCCGATAATCTGTTTGTTTAGTGACGTTGGTTGAGGGATAAACATTGGCCAGGACTTCACTGCTCTTCTTCGGAATAGTGCTGTGGGCTCCTTTACGTCCACCTGAGAGGGCAGACGGGGCCTGGGTTTAAAGATTTTGGGGGGAAAATTCAGTATCGCCCCGTTTGGGGCGCCATTATCGGCCGTGCGCAAAGTTTAGCGCCTGGCGCTAATTATCGCCTCCGACAGCAAACTTGGCTTTTATCGCCCCGGAGGTGATTGGAGCGCTAAATCAGGCGCTTCACACCTGTCTTAAGGCGCAAAGACCGAGGAGCGAGGCGCTACCTCAGCAAGGAAGGGCAAATCAAAATGAACCTGCAAAGTGCTGCTTAGTACCCAAAACTCCTTCACACAGCGTTGAATCTCTCCAGAAGTCTCTCTCTCTCTCTCAGAATGCATGGTGCAAAAATGTCACCAACAAAAAAAGGCAGGAAGTGGTCGCCTTTAAATAGCGCTCCCCCAGTCCCTTTCTGACTGCAAAACGCTCCCCTCAACCTGTCGTTGCTAGCGGCAGGCGGTAAGGCAGGGGGCGCCACTCGATATCCGGTCCGGGGCGCTAACGGGGCGTTGCGCACTCGACTGACGTCACGATCTGCTGGTGCAGGAGATCGTGGCGGCAGTGTTTAGCGCCGCCGCAAAATGTCTAGTTAATTTCGCGAGCAGCGCAAACATTGCCGCGCCCGGGCACAAGTTGCTTTGCGCCCCATTAGCGCCCTCTTAAGGCGCTAACGGGAGGCGCAAACCAACTGAATTTTCCCCCTTTATGTATCAGGCAGTATTCATGCGGACATCTGACAGAGAGAAAATCAATAACAAGAACCGGAAAAAAAGCTGTGGGGGGCGGCGGGGGGGCGGTAAACACCTCTTAATGAAAAACAGGAAAATCCACATTTATCTCAGTAATTAACAGCATGCCAATTAGCACAGGTGCGATGGTCCGAGCGGTCTCCTTCTGTGCCGCAATTTCTACGAATTGAACGTGAACCAGAATTGCAACCTCAGAATAAACACCTTTCCACGATTTCATTAGCAGTTTGTTAATTAGGGAGAAAAAAGGAACATTTTCCTGTTTCTTGCTAAAAGAGGATTTTCACCCCTTGGGAGACTTGTGTTCATTCTTCTGATATCTTATAGAGCGAGCGACAGATGGATCGGTACTGAAAAACATGCCCCCTTCCGATCTCCTTCTCCTTTATTTTACAGGGATGCAAAAACCCCAAAATGGTTTGCTGCTCCTTCAACCGTAACCCTGCAGAAACAGATTTGATAATGAACGAGAGGAATGCTGATAGGATAGACGTAGAGAAGATGTTTCCACTTGTGGGGGAGATCAAAACGAGGGACCATAACTATAAGACGGTCACTAATAAATCCAATGGGGAATTCAGGAGAAGCATCTTTACCCAGAGAGTGGTGAGATTGTGGAGTAGCTGAGGCAAACAGCATTGATGCATTTAAAGGGAAGTTGGATAAACACATGAGGGGAAAAAGGAATTGAAGGCTATGCAAATAGGGTGAGATGAAGAAGGGTGGGAGGAGGCTTGGGTGGAGCATAAACACCGGCATAGACCTCTTGGGCCGAATGGTCTGTTTCTGTGCTGTAAATTTGATGTAATTCTATGTACTAGTGAATATTCCCTCCTGTCAAAGTGCTACTTTGAATAATTTCATAATTTACTTTAATTTGGTTGAAATACAAAGAAATGTAATTGTCCAGGATAATTTATTGCCTGTGGGGCCTCTAAAGTGCTATTATGACATGAAATGTGAAATAATAAAGGAAATATTCCCAAGAGGGAATGTTCACGGTCTCTCTCCCTCCCTAGCTCATGTTATTTTTTAAATCAACATTCCAGTACCAATATTGACAGTAGAAGAGTCGGAAGTGTTGAAACAGACAGAAAGCCATCTGCTCATCTCCATCATCCTTCAGACACTCTAGGCCGGCCTGACAGGCAGGCGGACAACTGTGGCACTTGTGTCAGGCATCGAGTGCCACTGACTGAAGTGCCATGACAGTTCAATTTAATTGAAACTCGCTCTCTGCTCTGCTGACAGCGGCCGAGAAACTGCAGCGTTCCATCCGTCCGTCGCCCCCGCCCCGTTGCCCACCCGTTCACCAGCGACCCAGTTAGAGTTGCCAACGCTCCAGGATTGCCCTGGAACCTCCAAGGCACTGCTACGAGCGACCCAGGAGAAAAAGCGTGGCGGCGTTTTTTAAAAAAAAATTGTGTTCTTAAAAAAATATCTTTAAACACTTTTTTCTATTAGCTATAAAAAATATTGGACATGGGAAAAATTGCTGTTTGACTGACAGTCAAGAACCATCCAATCGGGTAATGAGGAGTTTATTCACTTTGTGATTGGGTGTGGGAAGGCGGTGCCCCACAAGAATGGACATATCGGGCGACCAATGGCGGGAGTGTGGTGGCGGGGCAGTTGGGAGACTTGTGGCAAAACCTCCAAGAATACATCCAACCGGAGTTGGCAACCCGAGACCCAGGGCTCGACACCAACCTTTCCACCCAGCTTTTGTAGTTGGGGATGTCCTTGGCGTAAAGCAGCTTGTTGGACGGGGAGTCTTTGCCCAGCCTGTGCTCCGACGTCGAACAGGAATCCATGAAGGTCTGGGCCACCACCGAGAGGCAGGCGTCCGTGATGCTGCTCTTGTGGATGTCAAAGACGAACTGAGGGTTCTTGATCACGTTCACCCAGAACCTCAGGGGTAAGCTGCAAGGAAAAGAAAGGGACAAGGTTAACTACAGCAGATTCTTAAATCACGTAAACTAAGGGTTGCCAACCCCTCCAGGAATTAAAGATTAATCTCCAAGACACTGTTGCGAGCAAACCCGGGGGCAAAATCACAGGGGCATTAAAGAGTGGTTTCTGTAATTTTCTTTTACACTTTTGTTTATTAGTTACACTGGGGGAAAAAAAGTAGTCAAGAATCATCCCAATAAAGTCTTCTGCTTCTTCTTAGGCAGTCCCCAGGAGTCGAGGATGACATGCTTCCACTCCAATATTGTGGGTTTTCAGGTGACTAATGAGTCCTATGCGGGATCTACAGACTCTGCCACAGGTGGGGCAGGTAGTGGTTGAAGGGACGAGTGGGTGGAGTGCTTGGTTTGTCAGACGCTCCTTCCAATGTTTGTACCTGGCCTTCGCGTGCTCCCGATGAAGAAACTCAAAGTGCTCGGCTGGACGTGTTGAGTGACCAATGGCAGGAGTGCGGGGGTGGGGTGGTTGGCGGTAAGAGGTCATGTGATGATACCTCCAGGAATATGTCCAACTAGGGTTGCCAACCATCCAGGATTGCCCCGGAGTCTCCAAGAATTAAAGACTTATTGCCAGGACACTGCTCTGGAGACAAGTCATGGGGTGGGGGTGGGGGGGAAATTAAAAAATTCTGTGAACACTTTAGTTTATTAGTTAAAAAGGGCTGTTTGACCGACGGGCAAGAATCATCCAATCGGGTAATCAAGAGTCTGTTAGCTTTCTGATTGGTGTAGGAAGGTGGTGCACGGGAGGTTGGACATGTCAGGTGACCAATGGCGGGAGTGTGGGGGCGGGGCGGTTGGCGGCAGGAGGTCATGTGACAAAACCTCCAGGAAGATGTCCAACCACAGTTGGCAATTCTAGTTCAGATTCACAGCGAAGTCATGAGGTAGGTTTGGATGAAGAAAACCCACTTCAGCCATTTGATCTCATCCTTCCAGAATACCAGCCCCACTCTCTTCCCATTACAGGAAACTCTCTTTTAACCGGCACCTAAACTCTCGGTTAACCGTCAAAATTCAGGAATAGGTTCAGGTAAGTTTTACTTCATATTAGTGGCAGTTCCTAGATCTGTGGCTGTGTAACTGGGGTTCGTGCACTTGTTGCTAAGCAACAGGGACGCTTGGTCTGTGGCCGGAGTTCCTGCACATGTTGCTAAGCAACAGGGAAGCCTGGATTTGTTGCTGAGTACGGAGCTCTCGTACCTTTTAACTATCTCTCTCTGTAATCTGGACTTTTTGATAAACCGGCACCACGCCGGTCCCGTTGGTGCCGGATAATAAAGAGTTTCCTGTACAATGTGTATGTATTCCTTAACCGAGTCCAATGGATGGGCCTCAGTTGGCCTTCCTAGCAACCAGCTCCAGCTGATGAAGCTCATATTAGGTTTCTTAGTTCTCAGGTTTAATATTTTCAACTGGCCATGTCCTTTGATTTCAGATGTCACATGACAAGTTGCATTCCCAGATCCAGGGCTCGAAGAGGCTCAGGTAATGGCGCATTAGTATAATTTTAACACTGACTACTCTGCTAATCTGCACCTGATTGTGCTGCAGCTCTGTAGTAAACAGCAGGTACTCTTGAACAGATGAAATGATTGCTGCATGGTCAGGTCAAATTAGCTCAGAGATGAATCTCACCTCTTATCAATTATTTGTGAACTTCAGCCTGTGGTGGGAACTTTAATTAAACGTGCTCTCAATCAGCTGCTTTCAAATGGTTTCAGCGTCTTAAAAATGCTGCCTGTATCCTTCTCCTTGTCCTCCCTCTCAATCTACCACTTTCTTACTTTCGGTGTCAGCCTTGGCTCATTAGGCAGCACTCTCGCTTCCGAGTCAGAAGGTTGTGGGTTCAAGTCCCTGGAGTGGGACTTGAACCCACAAAAATCCAGGCTGACACACTAGTGCAGTGCTGAGGGAGTGCTGCACTGTCGGAGGTGCCGTCTTTCAGATGAGACGTTAAACCGAGGCCCCATCTGCTCTCTCGTGGACGTAAAAGATCCCATGGCACTATTTCGAAGAGGAGCACGGGAGTTATTCCCAGTGTCCTGGCCAATATTTTCCCTTAATCAGCATCACTAAAACCAGATTATCTGGTCATTATCGTATTGCTGCTTATGGGAGCTTGGTATGCGCAAATTATCTGCCGTTTTTCCTACATTACAACAGTGACTACACTACAAAAGTGCTTCATTGGCTGTAAAGCGTTTTAGGATATAGTCTTTCTTTCTTTCACTCAAGTTGCCGAGTGTGCACATCAACCCACTGCCTTCCATAGAACAATCTGCCCTCTCATGGACTCTATCTATCCAATCCACTCCTTGCAAGGACCAAGCGACCCTCTCATGGACTCTATCTATTCATCCCAATTCATCTCCAGAAAGAAAGTTCTGTCTCCCACATTCTCTTTCTGACCCCAGCAAAAAGTTGCCCTCACAGCTTTGTGTTTAAAAACATGACCCACTGCCTGTGCCTCAGACTCATGTCATTTTAATCTCTCCATGTTCACAAACTGAGAAGAGGGACAATTCTAGATGCCCCTGCTGAGCATCCAGGCCCGGGAACCTTCTCAAGATAACGGGTATGAGGTGTTTATCAGTTGCTGAGACAAGCTAGAGAGATTGTAGTCTGCGGGGAAACAACATCAAAGCCGAGCTCATTAGCATTTTAACCCTCTTTCATCTCAGTGATTTAAAAAAAATGTGAATACACTTTGCTTTAAACACAAGCCTTTAACTTAATTGTTTTTTCTAAATCCTTTCTGTGGAGAAAACAGCCAAAAAGTCCTGAAATATGACAATAATGTTGATAACTTCTGACAGGAATTGCTTCCTGACTCATTGGGGGCAAAAACCCTTCTGATCTTCTGCCTCTTTTGGGGCTCGCTACCTTAGTATTCATGCCCCCTAATCCTGCTAAGTAATTTGGCTCTGTGGAACAGTCCTCGTGTACAATGGTGCATCTGCTCAAACAGTTGTTTATGTGACCCTTTGTGCTCTACTTAGAGAGGAGCAGGACTCTCGCCAACATGGGAATTCCAGCGTTTAAGGACATTTTGAGGTGGAATGAAATAGCAGCATGAGGCCAACTGCTCGTCTCAATGGAGCAGGAGAGTGAGTAGCCCTTCTAATATCCAAAGTAAGGTACAAGGTTTTTTTTAAAAATATATTCATTCATGGACGTTGCTGGCAAAGCCAGCATTTATTGCCCATCCTGATTTGCCCTCGAGAAGGTGGTGGTGAGCCGCCTTCTTGAACCGCTGCAGTCCGTGAGGTGAAGGTACTCCCACAGTGCTGTTAGGAAAGGAGTGTCTGCAGTGTGTACCATCTACAAGACGCACTACAGCAACTCGCCAAGGCTTCTTCAACGGCACCTTCTAAACCCGCGAGCTCTACCACCTAGAAGGACAAGGGCAGCAGGCGCATGGGAACACCGCCACCTCCAACTTCCCCTCCAAGTCACAAACCATCCTGATTTGAAAATATATTGCTGATCCTTCATCGTCACGGAGTCAAAATCCAGGAACTCCCTCCCTAACAGCACTGTGGGAGTACCTTCACCACACGGACTGCAGCAGTTCAAGAAGGCGACTCACCACCATCTTCTCAAGGGCAACTAGGGATGGGCAATAAATGCTGGCCTTGCCTGCGACACCCACATTACAGGGACGAATAGAAAAAACCTGCTCTTTCCCCATAGCCCTACATTTTTTTCCGCTTCAAGTATTTATCCAATTCCCTTTTGAAAGTTATTATTCAATCTGCTTTCACCACTCTTTGAGACAGTGCATTGCAGATCACAACAACTTGCTGTGTAACATTTTTTTTCCCCTTATGTTGCCTCTGGTTCTTTTGCCAATTACCTTAAATTTGTGCCCATTGGTTACTGACCCTACTGCCTTAGGAAACAGTTTCTCCTTATTTAGTCTATCAAAACCCTTCAAGATTTTTGAACACCTCTATTAAATCTCCCCTTAACCTTCTCTGCTCTGAGGAGAACAACCCCAGTTTCTCTCGTCTATACATGTAACTGAAGTCCCTCATTCCTGGTACCATTCTAGTAAACCTCCTCTGCACCCTCGCTAAGGCCTTGACATCCTACCTAAAGTGTGGTGCCCAGAATTGGCGACAATACTCTAGCTGGGGCTTAATCGGTGATTTACAGGAAACTTTGTGATATCCGGCACTGACGGGACCGGCGTGTTGCCGATCTATCAAAACTGCCGGACATACAAAGTTAATGTTGAAGCATACGGAGGTTTTCATCTCCGTATCTGACAACAAACACTGTTGCTTAGCAACAGCTTCTAAAGAGTCGGCTGCAGCTGCAAGCGTCTGTAGCTGAAGCTGTTGCTATAGCTACAGACCTTGCAGTGGCTGACTGGGAAAAAAAAGGAACCAGATCTAAAAAAAACTTACAGAAAACGGCTCCTGATTTTTGCCGTTAGATCAAGTATTCCGGACATACAACCTCCGGATAAACCAAAGTTTCCTGTATAAAGGTTTAGCATCACTTCCTTGCTTTTGTACTCTATGCCACCATCTATAAAGGCAAGGATCCCATATGCCTTTTTTAACACCCTTCTCAACTTGTCCTGCCACCGTCAAAGATTTGTGTACATAGGATTACATAGGATATACAGCACAGAAACAGGCCATTCGGCCCAACCAGTCCATGCCGGTTGTTTATGCTCCACTCGAGCCTCCTCCCGTCTTTCCTCATCCAACTCTGTCAGCATAACCCTCTATTCCCTTCTCCCTCACATGCTTATCTAGCCTCCCCTTAAATGCATCTATACCATTCGCCTCAACCACTCCCTGTGGTAGCCAGGGAGTTTTGTCCTTCCTGTACATACACCAATGTTCCCCGTATGCTGCATGGCCGCGCAGTGCTCCAGGGAACCCGCGAAGCTGGCTTGCCAGCTTTTCAATACAAAGAACCGCCCATGCGTGGTATTTTAAAGGGGCCGCGCAGGGCCAAACAAAATTAGAGGGAACACTGACGCACACCCCCAGGTCTCTCTGCTCCTGCACCCACTTTAAAATCGTTCCATTTAGTTTATATCGCCTCTCCTCATTCTTCCTACCAAAATGTATCACTTCACACTTTACTGTGTTAAATTTCATCGGCCATGTGTCTGCCCATTTCACCAGTCTGCCTATGTCCTCCTGAAGTCTGTTACTATCTTCCAGATTGTTTACTACGTTTCCTTTTAGTGTCACCTGCAAACTTTGAAATTATGCCCCGCCTACCCAAGTCCAAGTCATTAATATATATCAAAAAGAGCAGTGGTCCCAACACCAACCCCTGGGGTATACACCACTGTACACTTCCCCTCCAGTGTGAAAAGCAACCGTTCACCATTACTCTCCGCTTTCTGTCCCTTAGCCAATTTTGTACCCATGCAGCCACTGCCCCTTTAATCACATGGGCTTCAATTTTGCTAACAAGTCTATTATGTGGCACTTTATCCCTGCCTTTAAATCTAATGATATTATGATCACTGTTTCCCAAATGCTCTCCCACGGAAACGTGCTCCACTTGCCCCACTTCATTCCCCAGAACTAGATCCAGCACTGCTTCCGTCCTCGTTGGGCTGGAAACACACTGATCAAGAAAGTTCTCTAGTACATTTCAGGAATTCCTCCCCCTCTTTGCCCTTCACACTGTTAATATCCCAGTCTATGTTAGGATAATTGAAGTCCCCCATTACAGTTACTCATTCTGCAATGTGCTCCTCTATCTCCTTCTCGCTATTTGGTAGCCTATAGTCTCCACCCAGCAACGTAATAACTCCTCTATTGTTCCTTAATTCTAACCAAATAGATTCTGTCTTTGACCCCTCAAGTACATCATCCCTTCCTAGTGCTGTAACAGTAACTTTGATCAATACTGCCACCCCCCTCCTTTTTTTCCTTCCGTATCTTTCCTGAATAGATTGTAGCCAGGAACATTAAGTGCCCATTCCTCCTCTTGTTTGAGCCAGGTCTCCGTTATTGCCACTATATCATAATCCCACATGGCTCCTTGTGCCTGCAGCTCACCAACCTTATTTACCAGGCTCCGGCCATTTACGTACATGCATTCTCAACCCATCTTAGTCCACCTCGCATTTCCTCTCCAATGTATAGGGGAGCTACTTATAGAGAGAAGCAGCCTCTGCTCTGCCCCAACACGCACCTTAGCCTCAACTTCTGTAGACACCTGCTGGAGGTGGGTGTTGGTCGAGGTCAGCGTCGGGTTTGGCCTCGATGCCCTCCACAGTCAAATTGCCCACCAGCATTCACTTTGTGGTCTGGCACAAGAATGGTGGCTCGGCCGAGGTAGTAATGGAGGGCTGCCCACACCCACGGAGCCGTACCCAGGCAAGGAGCGCGGGCCTTCAGGAGAGGAGAGAAGAAGTGCCACAAATGAGGAGGGGGGGGTGGGGGGAGAAAACATCTTAAAGGGCGACAGAAGCCCAGAAAGACATCCCCTCAGTCCCACTGCCAAAATTCTCCACGACGTGTTAAGCACAAGAGGACCAATGTGGGCACAGGTATCTGCCCTGCGAAGAGGCTCTCATCACTTCGCCACCTTCTCTGAGCTAAGCCGATTTTAATAACGTCACTAAACAATCTGGATGTTGAATCCACTCCTTTTAGTGGATGGTGAAGAGAGGTCCTCACTGCTTTTACAAGCGCAAGTGGGGCACTCGGGGAGGGTGAAGGGCAGAGGTCAAACCCGGATCCATTCTCAGCTAAAACAGCATGTCGACTCAAGGGCCTAGGAAATGAGCAGGTTTTGTCTGAGTGAAGTGCAGATTTAGGGATAGGTCCTGAAATAGAAAATGTACTCAACAGATGCCTTTGAAAATATCACAGCACTTAACAGGCCAACTACCTGCTTTCCAGAATTCACTTTCAACTGTTGCAATTTATTTTTATTAATACCTCGTGGTTTCACTGCATATTTATTTTCATGCTTTTGAACAGCAAACATCTTATAGGAAGGTCCCGTCCGAGAAGAAAATGTTTTCCCCCCTTCAGCCGACGGAAGAAACCGACCCAAGCCTGGTCTTCTTTCCAGGGCTACTGGCTGGCAGCCCCTCAGCCTGGACACCTTAAATGGTGCAGTTGAGGGAGGGCAGTGATTCCAGACTTCAGTCCTGCTGATCTATTAACCCCTGTCCTCGCTAACATACATTGCCTCCCAGTGTCCACCTGCCCACCACCCCCCCTCCACCCCACCCCCCTCCCTGCCACCGATGCCTTCAAATTAAAATTCTCATTCTTGTGTTTAAATCCGTTCATGGCCTCACCCCTCCCTACCTCCATAACTTCCTCCTACAACCCTCCCATGACCCCAAGTTCTCTGTTCCTCTGACTCTGGCTTTTTATGTACTTGCCCCTCCCTTCGCCCCCAGCTTGGGCGGCCACAACTTCAGCCACCCAGGCCTCACGTTCTGGGATTCCCTGCCAAAACCCCTCCACCTCCCTCTCCTCTCCTTAAAACCCACCTCTTCAACCGAGCTTTAGATCGCCCCCCTTTTCCAATATCTCCTTGGGCTCGGCTACAATTCACCTCAGGGTCGAATGGCCCGCTGACGCTCGCCGCCTTGGTTCACAGGCACAAAGGACGGCCATTGCGGGCGAGGTACCAGAGCTCTGATGGCACCGGGGAAACCAGCAAGCGTCAACACCTTCAGGAGAAGGGGGAGCAAATCAGAGGGGGGAGCGGGGGGGAAGCTGCGAATTTTTAAAAAAATCAACAACTCTCCGAGTGTCATAGAAACAGCAGGTTGCAGTTGTGTGTGTTTTTGCCCTTTCTGTTGTGTGATGAATGATGCAACTTTCACACAATTAAGGACATTAAGCCTTGTAGAAAGTAAGCATCTGCTTTATTTTTTATTACTTTTAAATGAGTACTCAATCTTCCAGCAGTTTAATCAATGAGGGGTGTGAAGCGATAAGGAAGACTCTACAGTCTGGCCTGACTTGGATGAGCCATTTGTTGTCATTTTTAACAGACTGCATTGGAGGGGCTTGAGAAATAAAAATAAATGGAGTTTCTTAGCGTTTTAAGCAAGGGGAAGAGAAATAGTCCTATTCTTGCAAACCTCATTCACATCTTGACTTACTTTGGAATAGGTAAATGACATAGAATTACACAGAACGTTCAGCACAGAAACAGGCCACAGAGTCATTCATTCATTAATTCTGTCCGGATTGTTAGTCAAGGCCTCTGGATTGCTGGTCCAGTAACATAACCACTACACGACCGTACCTGTCCTAATGTCTCAATCTTTGGCTTGGTGTCGATTGTTGTCTGATAACGCTCCTGTGAAATACCTTGGGACGTTTTACTACATTAAAGGCACTATATAATTGCAAGCTCTTGTTGTTATCATCACCAATGAGACCCTTGCTGATGCGATATCCTACATAGAAACATAGAAGATAGGAGCAGGAGTAGGCCATTCGGCCCCTCGAGCCCGCTCCGCCATTCAATGTGATCATGGCTGATCATCCAAACTCAGTACCCTGTCCCTGCCTTCTCTCCATATCCCTTGATCCCTTTAGCCTTAAGAAATATATCCAACTCCTTCTTGAATATATTTAATGAATTGGCCTCTACTGCCTTCTGTGGTAGAGAATTCCACAGGTTCACCACTCTCTGGGTGAAGAAATTCCTCCTCATCTCTGTCCTAAATGGCTTACCCCTTATCTTTAGACTGCGACCCCTGGTTCTGGACTCCCCGACCATCGGGAACATCCTTCCAGCATCTAGTCTGTCTAGTCCTGTTAGAATTTTATAAGTTTCGATGAGATCCCCTCTCATTCTTCTAAACTCCAGCGAGTACAAGCCCAATCGACCCAATCTCTCCTCATACGTCATTCCTGCCATCCCAGGTATCAACCTGGTGAATCTTCGCTGCACTCCTTCCATGGCAAGAACATCCTTCCTCAGATAAGGTGACCAAAACTGCACACAATACTCAAGATGTAGTCTCACCAAGGCCCTGTACAACAGCAGCAAGACATCCTTGTTCCTGTACTCAAACCCTCTCGCTACAAAGGCCAACATACCATTTGCCTTCTTAACTGCCTGCTGCACCTGCATGCTTACTTTCAGCGACTGGTGCACAAGGACGCCCAGGTCTCGTTGCATTTCCCCTTCTCCCAATCTATTGCCATTCAGATAATAATCTGCCTTCCTGTTTTTGACACCAAAGTGGATAACCTCGCATTTATCCACGTTATATTGCATCTGCCATGCTTCTGCCCAATCACCCAACCTGTCCAAATCATACTGGAGTTTCTCGGCATCCTCCTCACAGCACACACACCCACCCAGCTTAGTGTCGTCTGCAAACTTGGAGATATTACATCTAGTTCCCTCGTCCAGATCATTAATATATATTGTGAATAACTGGGGTCCAAGGACCGATCCCTGCGGTACCCCACTAGTCACTGCCTGCCACTCGGAAAAAGAGCCGTTTATTCCAACTCTTTGCTTTCTGTCTGCCAACCAGTTCCATGTGCCTTAATTTTAGACGCTAATCACTTATGCGGGACCTTATCGAAAGCCTTTTGAAAATCCAAATACACCACATCCACTGGTTCTCCCTTATCTATTTTACCAGTTACTTCCTCAAAAAATTCCAGTAGATTAGTCAAGCACGATTTACCTTTTGTAAATCCATGTTGACTTTGTCCGATCCGGTCACTTTTTTCTAAGTGCTCTGCTATTACATCCTTTATAATGGACTCTAGCATTTTCCCCACTACCGATGTCAGGCTTACCGGTCTATAATTCCCCGTTTTCTCTCTACCACCCTTTTTGAACAGTGGGGTAACATTAGCTACCCGCCAATCCATGGGTACTGTTCCAGAGTCTATCGAATTTTGGAAGATGACCAGCAATACATCTACTATTTCTAGGGCCACTTCCTTAAATACCCTAGGATGTAGATTATCAGGCCCTGGGGATTTATCGGCCCTCAATCCCATCAGTTTCCCTAACACCATTTCCCTACAAATACTGATTTCTATCAGTTCCTCCCTTTCATTGGACCCTATGTTCCCCAACATCTTTGGGAGGTTATTTGTGTCCTCCTTTGTGAAGACAGAACCAAAGTATGTATTTAATTGGTCTTCCATTTCTTTGTTCCCCATTATAAATTCCGCTGATTCTGACTGCAAGGGACCTACGCTTGACTTCACCAATCTTTTTCTCTTCACATATCTATAAAAGCTTTTACAGTCAGTTTTTATGTTCCCTGAAAGCTTACTCTCATACTCTATTTTCCCCCTCTTAATTAATCCCTTTGTCCTCCTTTGTTGAATCCTAAACTGCTCCCAATCCTCAGGTTTACTGCTTTTTCTGGCCAATTTCTATGTCCTCTCCTTGGATCTTATGCTATCCCTAATTTCCCTTGTTAACCACGGTTGAGTCACCTTTTTTGTTTTATTTTTATGCAAAACTGGGATGAACAAATTCTGTAGTTCATCCATGCGATCTTTGAATGTTTGCCATTGCCCATCCACCGTCAACCCTTTGAGTGACATTCCCCAATCAATCCTACCCAACTCGCACCTCATACCATCGTAGTCTCCTTTATTTAAATTCAGGACCCTAGTCTCTGAGTCAACTATTTCACTCTCCATCTTAATGAAGTATTCTATCATATTATGATCGCTCTGACCCAAGGGGCCTTGCACAACAAGATTGCTAATTAATCCTTTCTCATTACATAATACCCAGTCTAAGATGGCCTGATCTCTAGTTGGTTCCTCGACATATTGGTCCAGGAAACCATCCCGTATACACTCCAGGAATTCCTCCTCCACAGTATTGTTACTAATTTGGTTAGTCCAATCTATATGTAGATTAACGTCACCCATGATAACTGCTGTGCCCTTATTGCACGCTTCTCTAATTTCCCATTTAATGCCATCCCCGACCTCCACATTACTGTTTGCACACCAGTCAACTCTAATAAATCCATACCTGGTCTGAGCAGGCTTCTGGAACAGCCATAGAATCCCAACGTGATGTGAATTCTATCCATTTACACATGCTGGCAAGGCCCAGTCATTGACCCCCTCTGCTCACCTTGCTCAAGGTCCCTTTCCTCTCAGTACTCACCAGTTGCTCTTCCAGGTGTGCCTGACGTGAGGGTCGTGGATCTGGTGCTTGTCCGCCTGCTCGTCCAGGAAATCGAACATGTACTTGATGGCGAGGGGCAGTGCGCTCCCTCGGTGAGCCGTGCTGAAGATCGTCTCAAAGAGATCATCCACGAACTTCTGCAGAGTACCCTGTGAAGAAGTGAAGAGAAGGAAGCTAAGTGGCGGTAATTAAAAACACCATGGAGTTATTAGTAGCTAGCTACACCGCTGATGATATTGAAAACCCCAGATTCTAAGCGGTGCTTGTCCAGTATTGCAATGCTTTAAGGTTGGAGCACTGACACACAAGTCTGTGCCAAACTCTTTACACTTTAAATCCTTATTGTTTTAGAAAACACATTTCAGCCTGAAAGTCCGCAGCTCCTTCCTGCCCATCCTGCCGTTACTCTGGCGGGAGCGTGCCAGAATGTGGGAAAAAGTAGGCCACATACCTGGATGCACATGGTCGCGGATTCTGCGGGGCCTTGTAAGGGGGGGTGGACAGAACCTCCAACCAAGGCCACCTGCGGAGACTCCCAACGCTGGAGTGCCCTCCTCCCCATCCCCTCAGTCGCCAGCTGCATCATCGGTAGAGCAGATGTCAGCCGTGGCTCAGGGGGTCGAACTCTCGCCTGAGTCACATGGTTGTGTGTTCAAATCCCACTCCAGAGACTTAAGCGCACAATCCAGGCTGACATTCCCCATGCAGTGCTGAGGCGCCGTCTTTCAGATGAGGCGTTAAGCCGAGGCCCCGTTTGCTCCCTCAGGTGGATGTAAAAATTCGCATGGCACTATTTTGAAGAAAAGCAGGGGTGTTCTCCCCCATGTCCTGGCCAATATTTATTCCTCAACCAACATCACTAAAACAAATGATCTGGTCATTATCACATTGCCGTTAGTGGGACCTTGCTGTGCGCAAATTGGCTGCCACGTTTCCCAACATTACAACAGTGACTACACTTCAAAAATCACTTCATTGGCTGTAAAGTGCTTTGGGACAGCCTGAGGTTGTGAAAGGCGCTGTAGAAATGCGAATTCTTTCTTCTTTCTAGAGGGAGTTTTACTCTGCACCTAGCCCGTGCCAAAACTGACAAGAGCAGTGCTTGATGCCGATTGCCCAGAATGTAAAAGTGTGCCAGTCCCTTGATAAGCACAAGAGTTTCGCCCTCAAATTGGTCGAACGAATTAAATTTTAATTCTTTGGAGAAAGAAAAAAGGCAGCCTTTCCGAGTAGGCCTCTGGCGCTCATGAAGCGACCGGTTAACGACGCATAAGTTCACTGTGGGGTTAACGCGTCAAGTCGAGCTGAGTGCCTGGTGCGCTGATAAAGATGAATAGCGTGGCTGCTCAAATGCAGCAAATTCTCATTCTGCTCAGAGACCGTGGAAGAATCGTGTTAGCTGACAATCATAATATTTCTAGCATGTCTGGGACTGGTGACAGCTTATCTTGGCATACAACAGAAAGGGAGAGAGAGGAGGGGGGGGAGCGTTGGGGGGGAAAAAAAGCACTCTCTCTACCTAGCAGCTGCTGAGGGTGGCAACAATATTAATGAAACTCTGACAGGCTTCATCTGTTCGACAGGCCCCAAGCATTGGTTTGCCTCAGATTTATTTTGGAAGAAAAATGTTATGCCAGTTACGAAAATGAGGTGACGCTTGCTTACAAATTTCAGGACATTAAACATGTCAAGAGGAATCAATTTTGCGTAAAAAATTGGTACTTGTAACCGACACTGATGGGTCCAACGTATAAGTTACCGACATAAACAGCAAGTCATTCTTAGTTATTGGGAGCAAAGGCCAAACAAGGTAAATTATATGCTTGTCAGGCAAAGATCTTTCCTAGCCTAAGGATTTCTGTACTTAAGGTGGATATGCGAGGATGGGTGTGTTTTATTGCTAACTACTCCCCCAGTGTACCTACATTAAAATATATAGTATGCGTAGAAATATATTCCTTTCTGGTTGAGAATAAACTTTGAATGTTCTCCTGCGACAGAGATCTGCCATGTTGAGTGCCTTTCCCTCCAACTCGCCCTCTGACGGCTAAGAGTGGCTCCATTGATTTCCACAAAGACTGGCCTGGGAGCCTATTCCCGAACTGACTACGTTAAGGGCGCTATGTAAATGCAAGTTGTTGTTGTTATTGGTGGTGGTGGTCCTGTTATAGGGCCCAAATCCACAATCATGTGACCTACAGAGGCGCGCGTGCCGTCAACTGAACCAAGCTGACATTAATGTCATAAAGAAACAGTTGCCTGGGGCCGGCCGCTAATCCCACACTCCTGCTCTCTTCTAATAGAACCCTGAATAGCGACATTGCATTTTCAAGTCTGCTGCCTCTGCGATCGCGAAGCTGCACTGTACTGGGAGTCGGATGAGGCACAGTGGGTGCAAACACAGATCAAGAGGATTTACATGGCAGGTCAAAGTTAATGGCTTTATATGGGCAATTAAACTAATGCCCCAATCATAGACATAATTGCTGTAATCAGGGAGGGTACTTCAGCTCTATTAATAGGATCATGCGATTGGTTGCCTGTTCACTGGCCCCGAGTGAATACACTGAGGTGGGTCTGTGCTCGGGATTAGCCGACAGTTTTTAACCTAGAAATACTCCCGGTACTGAACGGGGCTGCATGTGAACTTACGAATCCCGATTAACGCGGAGCTGGTGCAGCAACCAACGTTGCTGCTTGCGCCAGGATTCTCCAGAAAATGCAGCGAAAAATAGTCCGTTTGTGAATCTCGGCACCACAGCCTGTTTTTAATCGTAAACTTCCAGCAACTCGAGTGTAAAACAGGAACGGCAGCGGGAGGTGGCCGGATGCCCCGTTCGCCTCACCGCGCCGCCGCAGTCCCCACTTGGGCGGTAGCGCGGTGCCGTGAATGGGCCCACGACTGAGGGTGCCAATAACCACCAAAACAGGAGAGGGGTTTCACCACCACAAGTGGCTCCACGCCTGCTGGCATCGGAGGCTCAGCTCATCAACTTTTATGGTCACCTACCACAGGCTGTGCTTTTCTTCTTGCTATTCTTTGTCTGTTTCTATCTCTTTCTTACTTTCTCTCTATATATCTGACCATCTGTTTCTCCTCCTCTTTCTGTCTCTCTCTCTGCATCTCCCTCCCTTGGTGTGTCTCTATCTCTCTCTATCTATCTATCACTATCTCCCTCACTGTCTCTCTCTATCTGTTTCCCTCCATCTCTCTATATATATTTCCTTCTCTCTCACTCTGTGCTCTACTGCTATTGGCCCAGAAATTCGGGCCTCCACGGGTGAGTACGCACGGGGTACTCACACGTAGTCCCAACAAAAGTGCCGGTTTTGTGCATGCACTGCGCATGCGCGGGAAACCGGCACTTCCGTTCCCCTGAAAGAAGGGGTTCACAGGTCGAATGCGTGAGAGGCAGCGCGTGCGCATCGAACTTATGTTTTTTTTTTGCAGGTTTCTCCGGGAGGGTAAGTCTCCAGCAGTTACACTTTTAAAAAGCAGGCGCAAGGCCTGCTTTTAACAAGGTAAGTGGTGAATTAATTAAAATTAAAACATTTTTTCCACATGTTTATTATTTTTAAATACTTTAAAGAAAGGTAAGTTTATTTTTAGCCCCGTTAGACAATGTAATTAATTTTTTCAAAAATTTAAATTATTGTTTAAAATAGTTATTTCATGTAATTTATAGTTATTTTAAAAATGTGATTTAAAAAAAAATTTATTTGAAGTTTTAGTGATGTTTTGGGGCTTATAGTATTTATAGGTTTGACAGCTCTTCCTGTCAAACTTATGAATGAAGCATTCCCTGCTACCATTGGCTCTCCATGGCCCACGTGATCCCAGGGGACGCACTGAACTAACTGCGCCCCTGGGATACGCAAGCACTGCGCGCCGGCAGTTGGAGGAGGCCCAGGATCGGAATTCCACGCGGACCCACAGCTCAACGGCCGGCGCGCTAGATAAGTGCAGGTCGGGGGCTTACACCCGCGGGAAGCCTCCGACCCGAATTTCTGGGCCTAACTGACTCTTTTCCTAATATAATCTATTTTACCTACTCTAACCCTTGTTTGACCAATTTCTTTGTGTCGGAGTGTGAGTACTTGAGTGTGAGTGTATGTTAGTGAGTGTATCTATTTGAATATGCATGTGTGTGTGAGTGTGTTTATGTGAGTGTGAATGTATGATTATAAGTATGAGTGTGCTTGAGTGTGTGTTTGAGTGCAAGTGTGCTTGTGCATGAGTGTGTGTGTGTTTGAGAGTGTGTATGCCCGTGTGAGTGTGACAGAGTGTGAGTGTGTGTATGTGAGTGAGTATGCGAATGTGCATTTAAGTGTGCATGTGTGCATAAGTGAGTGTGTGAGTGAGTGAGGTGTGTGAGTGTGCGAGTGAGTGTGTGTGAGTAGTGTGTGTGTGGGAGTGAGTGATTGTGAGTGCGTGTGTGAAAGTGAGAGTGAGAGTATGTGAGTAGTGTGTGAGTGAATGTGTGTGTGTGTATGTGAGTATGCGAATGTGCGTTTAAGTGTGCATGTGTGCATAAGTGAGTGTGTGAGTGAGTGAGGTGTGTGAGTAAGTGTGTGTGAGTAGTGTGTGTGTGGGAGTGAGTGATTGTGAGTATGTGTGTGAGAGTGAGAGTATGTGAGTAGTGTGTGAGTGTGTGTGTGTGTGTGTGTGTGTGTGTGTGTGTGTGTAAGTGTGAGTGTGTTTTCGAGTGTATGTTTGAGTGTGAATGAATGTGAGTGTGTGTGTGAGTGCGTAGATATCAGCTGTGATCCTCCCATTAAAGAATAGTCTGTTGACATTCACCGTCTGGGCCCAATGTGGAGGTGGTATGGGATTGGCCTGTGCCTGTGGTACTGTACTCCAGCAGGATTCAGTACCTTGGGGGGCTGGATTTCAGAAGAAAATGGTATTAAAGGATATTTTCTACCTTTCTGCTTTCTTGGGGATGTGCCGCTATTATCCATTGTCCTCCAGAGAGCCAGCAGGGAGCCCATTCCCCATCCTCTGCCGATTCCACCAGGAGGTGCACTGGGGCCACCCGGGGTGGTCCTCCATCCTCACGGCAAAGCGCCTGGCACTTGGCTCCCCCGCCTCCTCACACAACGGCACAGCCGCGACCAGACCCCTAGGCACCCGGCCAACCGCAGGGGTGTCACCGTCTCCCGGCATCCCATGGTGCCACGTCCAGCACACTGCCACATTCCCCCAGAGATTCCCACTGAAAAGGGGAAAATTCCCTCCAGGTGCCGTGTTTTGGGAATTTTGCCGCAAATGGTGAACAGAAGGAATCTGTACTTCTTCATTAACTTGTAAGTAAAATAGATTGAGCGCCACAAAAATCAACTGGGCAGATCTCCGGCAAACAAGGTGGGAGATGATTCCTCCCGAGTTCGAATTGCCACGCTTCATTTAACAGAAGGTATTTAACACACCTGGCTTTCTCCATGACAAGATGAATATGCATCAACTCCACCCTCTCCACACAATTAAAACAATCTTTAATATACAGATGGGAATAGTTTATCAGATGTCCTGTCCAGCACACGTTTAAAATAGGGCTGTTAAGAGCATCATTTAAATGTCGCACAAGAAGAATTTTTGATTTGCTCAGGAAGATGCCTGTTTATAGATTTAATTCCCTTTTTCCTGGACCAAAGTTACAGAAAAATGATTAATTTTAGCGTTTGCGGCTTGAAATCTGTGGATTTTCCCACAGACAAAAAAGGAAAGAGCATTTGTTTCTTTCCCGAGAAGCGTAGAGGTTTAGAGCACGTTCAGTCCATCGTGCCTGGCCTATGCTGGCTTTTTGCTCGACCAATCCAAAACTAATCCCACTGCCTTGCTCTCTCCTCCTGGCCCTGTGTCTTCCCCTGCTTCAAATATCGATTCAATTTTCCTTTCAAAAGGAAAAAACTTGTCTTTCCGAGACAGGTTAAATTGATGACTTCTCGTCGCTGACTCCCCAACCAGAAGAAATACTCTCTCTCTCTATTCACCCTATCACTAGCCTTCATAATTTAAAAAACCCGGATTTAATTGCCTGTAACCATTTACTTCCCCTTGTAATTGTTTGTCTTACTCTATCTTTGTTTTCCATTTATTCTGCCTATCTCTCTCTCTCGGTGACAAACAAGGCTGGTTGGAGGCCAGTATTGGGGGGGAAGGCCTGGGTTATGTGGGGAGGATGGATAGAGTGCACAGGGCTGTGGTAGGGGGGAGAGGGGGATCGGGCTGATTTCCGGAATGGAGTAGACCAATGTTCCCCCTAATTTTTTTGGGGGGTGCGCGGCCCCTTTAAGGGATGGCGTGGCCCATTCACAGTTTCACGCATGCGCGGAACGGAACACTGACAAAGCCCCGGGACTGGCAAACAGCAGCTTATAGGGAACGTTGGAGTATACACGTCTGGGATGTGTGGAAGGAGGGAACAGGCAGAGCTGAGGTCTAGGAGAATGGGAAGGAGACAGCTCTGGGAGGGAGCAGACCATCTCATTCTAACTTTACCTCCCCAGGGGCGACAAGAGCCAAAGCAGGAAAGGACTGGGAGGAACCTGGGGCTGCAGTCAGGAAGGAGTGAGGAGGTCCAGAGCCAGGGACACCGTCAGCTGGGAAGGAGCAGTGAAATTTGGGAGCTGGAATGGCTGCGGGGAGACCAGGACTCGGGGTTGGGACTGAAATGGAGAGAGCCATGTTTGAGATGGAGGGAGCCAGGTCCAGAGGTGGAGGTGAAATGGAGAGAGCCTGATGGCTTGGAGGGAGCCGAGAGGCCAAGGCTGAAGACGGGGTTGAACTAGAGGGAGCCACATGGCTGGGCAGGGCTGAGATGGCGGGAGGTGAACATCAGGCAGGAGGGCAAGATGCCACATTGACTGGTTACTAAATCCTGCATTTGATTGGTTGCTGCTAAGCACCGAACAATGGGCTCTCGGAAAAAGGGATGGGCAAGAGGAGGTGGTCTGCAGAGAGGCACTGGCTTTTAAATTATATAGATAGATTCTTTCCAGTTTTCTTTCTGGCTGGAGAGATGATAACATTAATGGCCGTGCTACTTGAACCAGCAGACTCGGGCAGCAAGCTATTTTATAAGAGTCAGACCAGGAAGCTCTGGGTTGAACGTGTTTCTGTTGTCCCCATGAGTTGGTTGTGAAATGAGTTTGTTCGGTGTTAAATTGGTTCCTATTGGGCCTTCACCAGAGGACTGTTACAAAAATTGGAGATATCCTTTGGAAAGACCATCAGAATGACTGGTGTGAGATTGGAAACACTTCACGCTGTTGCTTGTCTACATTCCAACAGTCACTGCATTTCAAAGCAATGTGAGGAGCATTGAGGTGTTTCTGAAGTAGATGCTCTGGACATGCTGCTCTTTCCTTTATTCTCACAGGAAATTCTGCATAAATTTCGATCCCTACAGGAAATACTCAACTCTTCCCCCCACCCTTACATCTCTACTGCTCCAGCCTGGACTCCATGTTCAACATCCCCAGTGCCCTCCTCTGCTCCCATCAGCACAGGCGCTGTGGAGTCCCATGGAAAACTCGATTAGCTCAGTCTGCATCTATCCCAATACCAATCCCAACCAAACATTTATCCAGCTCTTTTGTTGAAGGAGGTTACCACACGGAATGCAGCGGTTCAAGAAGGCGGCTCACCACCACCTTCTCGAGGACAGTTAGGGATGGGCAATAAATGCTGGCCTTGCCAGTGACACCCACATCCCGTGAATGAATTTTTAAAAAATTAATCAATTCATCGTCAAGTGCTTTTGCTGGGTGTCTTTATCCACTGTCCTGTGGGGAGGTCGTTTATAAGAGGATATGAAAGGACATTAGGATCAATTTTGTGAAACCTTGCTCCCAGCGGGAATGCTTCGCTCAATGGCAGATTGGGAAATCACAGGTAGGCTTTGTTATAAAGCTCATCATTCATCAAGAAACTACTCGTGAAATAACGCTGGACGGCCAGCTGGTGGCGCCGTCCAAGGAGTATAAATACTCAGGCGACAGCCCCAGCTTTCCAGGGACATTTTGTAAGACAAGGAACTAGTGAAGTACAACTAGACCTCCATGTTCTGAAACAAGTTGATTAAAGCCTTGCTTTATGCTCAAACCAAGTGCGTAGTGAGTTTTATTATGTCAGGCTTTAATGGACATCGGAGCACATCTGCGGTTTCTCAATGAAGCCTCAGCCATGTTGCCAGTGGGCGAGCCTTCCCTGCTGGGAGCACGATTTTGTAAAATCATCAACAACTTGCTTTTTTATAGCGCCTTTAATGTTGTAAAACATCCCAAGGCGCTTCAGAGGAGCGTAATCAGACAAAATTTGGCACTGAGCCACAAAATGAGATATTAGGACAGGTGACCAAATGCTTGGGCAAAGAGGTAGGTTTTAAGGAGCATCTTAAAGGAGGAAAGAGAAGTAGAGAGGAGGAAAGAGAAGTAGAGAGGAGGAAAGAGAAGTAGAGAGGCAGAGAGGTTTAGGGAGGGAATAGCAGAGCTTAGGGCCTAGACAACTGAAGACACGGCCGCCAATGGTGGAGCAATGAAAATCGGGGATTCGCAAGAGGCCCTATTGTCTCTTTTACGGTAGCCCCTCCAACCACCCGAGATGTGGCTTTCCAGTAAGAGTTCTCCAACTAGAATAGAAGGGTAAATCTTGCGAGGCGAAGCTCACAGCAAGGAGCCTCCCTCGGCAGAGGCTTGGATTGATGAATCAGGTCAGCACATCCGATTCACGCCGCTCCCAATTTTCCAGTCGTTAATATTACCTTTGTAGCAAGTAGCCGGGTCAGGTAGATCTCCGACACCATCTTGCTGCCCCGATCACCCTCCTTTTGGTCTCCGTGTTCATGGTTCTTGACCAGGTGCCAGACCTTGACACCGGTCTCCAGGTCAGGAGTGATCATGGGAGTGCGGGAGCGCAGGCTGTCAGGGCTGCCCGTATACCGGATCATGGTTTCTGTAAGAAAGAAAAGCAGATTTGCATTTATATAGCGCCTTTCATGACCTCAGGAGGTTCGAGCTCTGTAAAAACGCCAAGCTTACTGGGTAAAGGTAATTGCTCTGAAGGGGAGCAGAAGAGGACAATTTTCTTCAGGGCAGGATCAGACACAGGTGTTATGTTCTCACAGTCAAATATCCTGCTGACAGTCACTAAGGCCAGACTTGAGGTATGGACACTGGAGCAAGGTATTAGGAAGGCTATCTCTGCCCATGGAACCATTACCTCAGTAAGTCACCATCTCCAGGGAAGGAGGGTGAAAATCAGAGAGAAAGTGTAGATGCATTTAAGGGGAAGCTAGATCGATACATGAGGGAGAAAGGAATAGAAGGATATGCTGGTAGGGTGAGATGAAGAGGGGTGGGAGGAGGCTCGTGTGGAGCATAAACAACGGCATTGTCCTGATGGGCCGAATGGCCCATTTCTGTGCTGTAGATTCGGTGTGTTAATCAGCATTCCGCTGCCTACCTCTGCTGTCCCAGTTCCAAAAATGCCCTGGCACTGAGTCTCCTCGTGATATCGCGAGCGGTGCAACACCAGCGACCCGGAGGGTGACGTGGACGTGTGGGGGAGGATGGTGGAAGCGCGAGGGGGGCTTTTGGAGAGTTCCTGTGAAAGGAGAGAAGGGGCGGGAAAAAGTAGGACTCACCGTATTTGCTGGCTGAGGTTCGAGAGACGGTTGAATTATTGACAGCATTGTAGGCTGTTGTTTGTTTGGGCACCAGGGCAACCACTGAGCCATCTGTCACCTGCAGAGAATTGTTTTATTGGAGACAAAAAAAAATACATGGAAAACTCATTAAGCAACTCGAAGACTTTGCTTTTTAAAAAAAATTATACAGCAAATAATGGATATCTGGGAGTAATTACCAGTCAACGCCCTAATCAAGGGGATTCAGACGGTTTGCACAGAAGCAACGGAGACCCAAGTAAGGATTACTGTCAAGGATTCGGAAGTTTTTGCCCAGTTTGTTCTTCCTTAACATTATTTGGCACAACAGCCTGAGGCAGCCTGAGACAACAAGGACATATGTCTCATAACATTTGCCCTGGCGGTTGCTTACTGGAAAGACTAGAAATTATTCTGTAAGAGACAACAGATTTCCTACTCCCTCATACAATGCTCCATCAGCTCTGCTTCATTAAGGGGTGCGCTATTTCTGGACTTGAGTTCAGCCTGCCTGGGACAGAGTTCCAAGTGATAATGAGAGGAAGTTCCAGAGACTCACTGGTATTCGGGTCACCGCTCATCTTTCAAGATGAGGGTGGTGCCATCAGCAAGGAGAAGATCATCACGTGCAATGATAGCCACAAGACCATTGCTGAAGACCCAAGTTAGAGTTGAATGACGCGCACTTCCCTCAGGGACCCCTGTGGGGGCGTTGCAGCGGGAAGACAAACGCACATTTTATCATGAGCTGGCATTTGGATCCTCCCAGAAACTCGTGCAGCCAGGTGGCCAGATATTTCAACAAGATGACAGCTTTTCAGTGAGACTGGGAAGCCACACTCTGCTGCGAGAATCCACAGCAATTCAAATAAATATTTTAGTCAACACAAGTAGATAGAGTGTTAAAGACAAGATAGGTCGTTAACGGATAGGTTGGGTGAAAACACTATTTGGTGGGAGGGGGGCGTGGGGAAGAGAAAAATAGTGCATATCCACCGTGCTGAAATCAAGACTCATCATTCAGTCTCCTGCTCCCACTCATTCTCGCTCAGGACCTCAGCTGTGGCTCAGTGGGTAGCACACTCGCCTCTGAGTCAGAAGGTTGTGGGTTCAAGTCCCACTCCCAGGACTTGAGCACATAAAGCTAGGATGACACTCCAGTGCAATGCTGAGGGAGTGCTGCACTGTTGGAGGTGCCGTCTTTCGGATGAGACGTTAAACCGAGGTCCCATCTGCTCTCTCAGGTGGATGTAAAAGATCCCACGGTACTATTTAGAAGAGTAAGGGAGTTATCCCCGGTATCCTGACCAATATTTATCCCTCAATCAACATAACAAAAACAGATTATCTGGTCATTATCACATTGCTGTTTGTGGGAGCTTGCTGTGCGCAAATTGGCTGCCACGTTTCCCATATTACAACAGTGACTACACTCCGAAAGTACTTCATTGGCTGTAAAGCACTTTGAGACGTCCGGTGGTCGTGAAAGGCGCTATATAAATGCAAGTCTGCCTTTCTTTCTTTCAATACTGTGGATCTCCCTGCCTTCTCTTTCCCCTCCTACACGCCTGGCGTCACCTAACCATGACTCCTTTAATTTATCTCATGTTTTCTTCTATTTCATTTTGGTGGTGTCCTGAACTTTACCCTTTCACCTAGACCTCTCTGTTTATAAAACAAAGATGAGAATTCTTCACAAATTTCCAGAGCAGGTCAAATTGGCTCTGGAATCAGTAATCTAGATCAGCAAAGCATGTGTTGTGTAGTAACTCAAAGCACTGAATGTATACAGGGAACCCGCACCAGATAAGGTCACATTCTACCATCAATAACAAAAACGGCCAAAGCGCATTTAGTCAAGAGTTGCGTGGTAGTCTTGCACCACTTCCGATGCAGTGTAAAGGTTCATATGGAGCACAATGAAACACCTGGGAACTTGTTAAATTTTAATGTTTTTGATCTCAGTAAAGAGCCGATTGTCCCATCGCCTTTCTCCTGACATTAGAATTTAACCGGCATTCGTCTGGTAGTGAGCAGAGCTTTATACGAGGTACAGAAAGCTCCATTCTGCTTGGACAGAGAACTGACGTGGGGCTGGTAGTGTTATTCGGGTCTCCCCACCCCATATCCCACTATACAGGTACTGCTCTGAGACTAGCACCCAGGTACTGTATAACAATATCCTTCATCTAACATTTCTCCTTGGAGCTGAGAAGGTTAAGAGGAGATTTGATAGAGGTGTTCAAAATCATGAAGAGTTTTGATAGAGTAAACAAGGAGAAACTGTTTCCAGTGCCAAAGGGTCCATAACTAGAAGACACAGATTTATGGTGATTGGCAAAAGAACCAGAGGCGACATGAGGAAAAGCTTTTTTACACAGTGAGTTGTTATGCTCAGGAATGCGCTGCCTCAAAGGGTGATGGAAGCAGATTCAATAATAACATTCAAAAGGGAATTGTATAAATACTTGGATTAAATTGTTTTTACGGGGCTATGGGGAAAGAGCGGGGGAGTGGGACTAATCGGATAGCTCTTTCAAAGAGCCGGCACAGGCACGATGGGCCGAATGACCTCCTTCTGTGCCTCATCGTTCTATGATTCTATGAACATGGATAGTTGGGCAAAAATGCTTTAGGATGTTTAACAGGAGGCTATCAATGTTGATGTAAGCAGCATTGGACTAGTCAGCACAGACACAGAAGCAATGAGACACACTCGTGAATCTACTGGAATGCTCTGGGGAGGGTAACTCAGCGACTGTAATTTACAGAGAGGATTACAGGCACTGATCCAATATTGGGATTCAGATGATGTATAAACAACTCAAACATTACTCTCTCAGTTTATAGCAATGGCTGGATTAGAACATGTTACAGCCTCCTTCCGTGCTGTAACTTTCTATGATTCTATGTAATCAACTCGCGCCAACCTTCATGAGATCCTATCTATCGCCCTCTCTCTCTCATATATATATATATATATATAGATATACATATCAAATCCTGTTTGTCATGCCTATTGTCTGTTGCCATAATTTAGTCATACTTTTGCGGCATTGGCAATGCTTAGATGCAACACCTGAAGTGTTAAAGGTAATGCCCATTTCTATTACATTTCATTGGTAACACTGCTATTCAGTCCTCCAACCACCGATGGTGCTGTGGCACTGGGTAGCTCAGGTCCACCTGCCATTTTGGCTTGTTGCACCAAACATAGCTAAAAGAGTAACCATGAGGAAAGACCGTGGAAGATTTGCTAGGATTATATTGAACGTCTTGCATATATTGTGCACTGCCTGCGTCATAGTTATTTCCTACAACACTTTTCACATCACACTTTATTGATAACATAGAATTACATAGAATTTACAGCACAGAAAAGGGCCATTCGGCCCAACTGGCTGGTGGTTATGCTCCACACTAACCTCCTCCCACCCTATTTCATCTAACCCTATCTGAACATCCTTCTATTCCTTTCTCCTTAGTGTACTTATCCAGCTTCCCCTTAAATGCATTTGTGCTATTCGCCTCAACTACTCCCTGTGGTAGCGAGTTCTACATTCTCTCCACTCTCTGGGTAAAGAAGTTTCTCCTGAATTATTTATTGGATGTATTAGTGACTATCTTAAAACCCCTATTGTCATAAAGCAGTGAATTCACTAACTCAATCATGCACAATGTCACAAGAGACAGGTTATTTAATAGTTAAATTTAATTATTGTAACATGGCACTACCTCTGGCAAGGGAGGGTGACTGACTGCAGGAGGAAAAACTAGCAGGGTGAAATTTCTCAGGATTTGGGCTGGTAAGTCAGTGTTTATTACCTATCCCTAGTTTCCCTGAGAAGGTGGTGGTGGGCCTTCTCCTGAAACATTACAGTCCTTGTGTTGACAGTGTTGGGTCAAAATCCTGGAATTCTCTACCTAACGATGATGAAGGAACATGTCTAAGTCAGGATGGTGCGTGACTTGGAGGGGAACTTGGAGGTGGTGATGTTCCCATGATCTTGCATTCTGCGCAATGGTTGGATCATAAATTTTTATGTTATCATTTGTGCTCATTGAGGGGAGGGCATCACTGTTGGGGAATGATATAGTTCCACTTTTGGCATCCAATGTCTTCATAAGGAACTCTCATATTAAGCACTGCACAGGCCATATGCAAAGTGAAGCTCTCTCTGCTCTGTTGCAACAACATGCCTTAACCTATCATCTGAAGTGTTACCTATTTGTGCCAAATTACAGGAAGTCTTAGTGCTGGGGTTGGGACTGCCCAAATGATTCATGCCCTGAGGTGGAAGACATGCCTCCCATTGGTCTAGTCTTGACGTAAAGCCAGACCTCAGGGATGGAGGGGCAGCAGGGTAGCCCACTGCACAACCCACACCGCCAGCACAAAGTATGAAATAAATCCGCCAAGTTTCAAGAGATGATAATAATAATAAACATGGACTTCAGCCAGCCCACCAGGTCCCATTGCTCATTCGGTACACTCACTGCGAGCAGAAATAAGTCAGCATTATTCATATCAACCCTTTGCACCTGGAGTCAAGTGTCTTATCTTTATTTAAATTGATTACATCCTGATAGAAAGCCTTGTGGACATGGCCATCAAGTTAAGCTTCATTCTTTATTTGCAGACCCTAGGCTGCTACAATCCAGGGAATTACATATATATGTATGCAGGCAAGCATTAATATCACTGATAGGTTTTAGTTTTCTATCATTTTCAATATAAGAGCCCCCTGTACTGCCAGAGTGCTAACAACCTCGGAGATTTTGACAGGATTTGTCAAGGATAACTTGCCCTCTCCAATGAAAGAATTAACTCCTGTCTTCATTATCTCATCTCCAATCCAATCAATTTCTAATCTGTTTTCCCTTCCCACCTCCATGCTGACAGTCAACACTGTGACATTTAATTTAACACCAGTGTGGTCCAAAGTCAAATCCCTAATTTAGCGGTTGATGGCTTATCTCCCAAATTATTTGCACATTAATGAAGAAAGGACGTTTCTATCAGAGGAAGGAATCTGCAATTCGCACAAGGCAGGCAACGAGCCCGAGCGAGCCAATTCTTTTTTTTTCTCTCTCAAAAAGGGGTGATTGACAGCTGACCCAGAAGAGCCATCTCCTCCGCCTCACCTGATAATGCGCCAGTGTGTTCAGCCTCTTCCAGTCGTTCTCTATTTTCGTGGTGACATCTTCGTCCTGCAGAATCACCCTGGCCATCCGGCCCTGTCGCCACTCTGTCAGGTGAAAGTTAACGGTCGCGGGCCCAATCAGGATGGTGCAGGAAGGGGGAGAGACAAGTAACAAACGAGAGAGAAAGTCAATGAAATCGCACAGTCTATTCTGCCTCACATCGTGGATCAATGGGGCTTCATTATCTAAAGAAAACAAGTACTTCATTCAATGGAGGAGGAAGTCACAACAACGCAAAGATAAGGAAGAAATCTCTTTCAGCTCAAAAGCTGCCTATAAATGGTTTCATTGACTCTGAAGAGAAGGTTGACCTTATTGTGTTTTCCTTTAGAGGTCGTCCAAGATGTATAATTTCTTTCCACAAGTGTGAAGGTTAGACGAAAACAGCAGTTAGTATCATCAGAAGCAGCTACATTGTTTATATGCGTGGGTTTTAACTTATTTTTCCCCCCTTATTCCAGCTTCACTGCCCCCCCCACCTCCCCCCCCCACCGAGCAGGTGGCTACTCGTACTGTGTCATGGTTCCGCGTTCACCCAGCATCTCGCCTAAATGGGCATTCTTCACGAGTCAGCCTAGACCATGGCTGTCGGCAAACTATATGACCACGCGTTCATCCTGGCGTTCAAATCCCTCCATGCCCTCGTCCCTCCCCATCTCTGTAACCTCCTCCAGCCCTATAACGTCCCAGATATCTGGGCTCCTCCAATTCTGGCCCCTTACCAATTTTAATCACTTCACCATTGGCGGCTGTGCCTTCAGCGGCCCAGGCCCTAAGCGCTGGAATTCCCTCCCTAAACTTCTCCGCCTCTCTACCGCTCTTTCCTCCTTTAAGACGCTCCTTAAAACCTACCTCTTTGACCAAGCTTTATGTAGCTCAGTCAAATTTTGTTTGATCAGCGCTCCTGTGACGCGCCTTGGGACGTTTTACTATGTTAAAGGAAAGGCGCTATAACGGCTGAGCCCAATCCATTCCCACCCAACGCCAACACACACGCACACACACTTTCCGGGCACGGTTACTACATTATCAGAAGCAGGAATTTGTCTCCTTCCTAGCCCAGGGGCATTGAGGCCAACTGTCTGCCCACTGAAATCGACTAAGTCAGTACAGACCAAGGACTGAAGCCAGGACCTGGCTGGGGTGTACAGCTCCCCTCCACACTAGGCAATGCATTTATCAGCTGAGCCCTTCAGGCAGCTCCTGAGTGGAGATTCTTCCAATCAGAAAGCAGGTGTCGAGTGTCTAACAAAGTTCGTGAACTTTCGAGTTTGGAATACTTTGGTGTTTCTTTCATTTCCCACTGGAAAGTTGCAGTGTTTTTTATTAGCTGGGCTGTTGCCTGTTGTTTTACACGTTTTACCTTTTCCAGCTGTTTCTCTGATAACTAGGTTACCAAAAAACATATCTATAAAATGGTGTCAGCTGTGGCTCAGTAAGTTGCACCCTCAAGTCAGAAGGTTGTGGGTTCAAGTCCCACTCCAGAGACTTGAGCAATATCTAGTTGACACTTCAGTGCAGCGCTGGTCCTGTTCGACCAGACTTGAAACAATTGGATTTTGCAGGCTGTATCTGTGTTTTTGTTATCAAAGCTAACCTCGTTTTTTTTATCAAATGAGAAAGTCTGGAGCTAGCAAAGGACAATTACCCATGAAAGCTGCTCCATCGAGAGTCCATGCCTGATTATCCCAACATGGAAAGCCAGTAGAGAAGGGTTTACCAGATAAGAGAGCTACGCCAAATTTAATGACTACACCTGTGCTTTCTTGACACACGGTGTCCCATCAGCTCTGGGGTCTGTTGATTTTTGGGGGGAGGGGCAAGGGGTGGAATGAGAGATGCCCATTTTGACAGGAAGAATTAAAAAGCATATTATCTAAATGGTGAGAGACTGCAGAGCTCTGAGATGCAGAGGGATCTGGGTGTCCTAGTGCATGAATCGCAAAAGGTTACTATGCAGGTACAGTAAGTAATTAGGAAAGCTAATAGAATGTTATCGTTTATTGCGAGGGGAATTGAATACAAAAGTATAGAGGTTATGCTTCAGTTATACAGGGCATTGGTGAGACCACATCTGGAGTACTGTGTACAGTATTGGTCTCCTTATTTAAGGAAGGATGTAAATGCATTGTGTAGTGTATGTACCTTTAAGGGGAGAACTACTTTTTACAGCTCCTGTATACTGTAGTACCGGCAGTGACCACACCTGTATATAAACCCTGAGTAGGGATCTGCACACTTAGTTTTAGAGTAACCCTCATCCAATAAACACCTGTTGATTGTTCCCTGCAGTCTCTTGTCTAAGTATTGAAGGACACACAACATCAAGATACACGGATCTAACATTGGCGACGACAAGATTCAAACCTACCTGCAACTCTGCATCACCTCCCAGGGATTCGCTCCTGGAGAACAGTGAAAGAAGAAGGACTTGAGCATCGCAGGGGAGGCTGTTGAGAGCTGGGCTTGGTTCTCCAGTCACGGTGGTCCAGCGAAACGGGCTGGCAACAGGTACGGCGCAGACCCTTCCCGGACAGCGGCGGCTAGAGCCGACCGACGGCACAGAAAAAGGCCAAGCAGCGTCGACGGGAGAAGAGAGAGGGTAGAGCGCACAGGGCGCAGCCGGTGTTCAGGACCGAGCGGCGTCGACGGGAGAAGAGAGAGGGTAGAGAGCACAGGGCGCAGCCGGTGTTCAGGACCGAGCAGCATCAACGAGAGAGAGCAGAGCGTAGCCGGTGTTCAAGAGCCGAGCAGCGTCAACGCGAGAGAGAGGCGTGCAGGAAAACGCGCAGAGCGCAGCCGGTGTTCAAGGGCCGAGCAGCGTCAGCGGGGAAGAAAGGAAAGCGCAGGAGACGCCATTTTGAGCCGCAGCGGGGAAGAAGGGAGAGCGCGGGAGATGCCATTTTGAGCCGCAGCGGAGAAGAAGGGAGAGCGCGGGAGACGCCATTTTGAGCCAGTCTAACCACACCCAGGGATGCCGAAGAGTGCCAGTGTCACAGCGTTCGACAATGAAGTCGAAGATTGGACGACATACGTCGAACGCATAGAAGTGTACTGCAAGGCGAATGAAGTGCCAGATGACAGGAAAGCGCTGGTATTGTTGAATTCAATGGGTGCAAAAACGTATGGCTTACTGCGAAACCTAGTAACCCCAGATAAGCCAGTGGAAAAGGATTTTGAAAACATAGTGTCAATCCTACAGGGCCACTTAGACCCCACACCGCTGCTGATAGCGGAAAGATTTAAGTTTCACAAAAGGAACCAGCATAAAGATGAAAGTAATGCTGAGTTTTTAACGGAACTGCGCAAGCTATCGAAACACTGCCAGTTTGGAATGGGACTAGCAGATACTTTAAGGGACAAGTTTGTGTGTGGGCTTCAAAGTGAAGAAACCCAGAAACGGCTTATATCAGAAAAGGATCTTACGCTGGACAAGGCTTTCAGCATGGCAGTATCACACGAAACAGCAGCACGGGGCGCGGCAGAGATACAACGGAGACCGCAAGAATATGGCACAAATGAAATGTCATACGGAACAGTGAAGTGCTATCGCTGCGGCAGAACAACACACGACCATAAGGATTGCTGGTTCAAGGACCAAGTGTGCAGACAGTGTGGAAAAGTAGGACACATAGCAAGAGTCTGCAGGTCGGAAAAGAAAACCAGCAGCAAGAAATCCCCACAGGAGAAGTACAAGAAGGTACATAAGGTGACGGAGAGTAGTGCAGATGAACAGAAAAGTGATACAGACTCTGGAAGCAAGGAGCTGGGTTGTCTGAAACTACATAATGTGATCAAAACGGAGGATCACCAAACTATCTGGGTCACGCTCAAGATAGCAGGAGTCCAAGTGAAAATGGAATTGGACACAGGATCAGCCCTAACAGTCATAAACCGAAGGGACTACAAGCGGCTATTCTCTGATACAGAGATTGTCTTGAAGACGTACACGGGGCAAAAAGTCTACCCCAAAGGAAAAATAAGGGTGAACGTTATATATAACGGCAAGGAAACACCAAAAATGGACCTATATGTATTGCCAGGTGGAGGACCACCACTACTAGGACGTGAATGGATCCGGAAGATACAGCTAGATTGGCATTCCATACAAGCACTGACTGTAGATGCCAAAAAGGATGACGACGCCACACCTGGTCGACTGTCAAAAATGCTAACTGACGCACAAGAAGTGTTCCAGGAGGGACTCGGAACACTAAAAGGCATAACAGTGACGATCAAAATAGAGGAAAATGCAAGCCCAAAGTTTTTTAAGGCCAGTCCGGTACCTTATGCGATCCGCCCAGCTGTCGAAGCAGAGCTGGAAGGTTTGGAACGTTCAGGAGTACTGTCCAAAGTGGACTGGAGCGAGTGGGCTACACCCATCATTCCTGTAATGAAGAGGTCGTTGAGTAATACGCCTGGGGAACCAAAGAAGGTTCGCATCTGTGGGGACTTTAAGGTGACAGTGAACCCAGTCCTTCACACTGTACAATATCCGCTTCCGCGGATTGAAGATATTTTCGCCTCGCTATCTGGAGGGAAACGCTTCACTAAGATTGATCTGGCCCAGGCGTACCTGCAAATGGAGGTAGAAGAAGCCTCGAAACAGTACCTCACGATCAACACTCATAAAGGTCTCTACCAATACAACCGGCTGGTGTTCGGAGTAGCATCAGCTCCGGCTATTTGGCAAAGGGCAATGGATCAAGTCCTGCAAGGGATTCCAGGGACCCAGTGTTATTTGGACGACATCCTGGTCACGGGCGAAAATGACAGTGATCACCTCGCCAACCTGGAGCAGGTGCTCACTAGATTGAAGGAATATGGGCTCCGAGCTAATCGCCACAAATGCGAGTTTTTCCAGAAGCAGATCTCGTATTGTGGCCACGTTATTGATGAAGAGGGGTTACATAAGTCCCCTGAAAAGATTGAGGCAGTAGTCAAGGCTCCAGCACCGGAAAATGTGTCACAACTGAGGTCGTTCCTCGGGCTGGTGAACTACTACCATAAGTTCTTGCCGAATTTGTCTACAGTACTACACCCACTGAACACCCTACTGCAAACGGCAGTACCATGGAAGTGGAATGACGAATGTAAACGAGCTTTCCAGAAGTGCAAAGAATTGATCACAGATTGACAGGGAGGCCCTCAGCCTAGTGTGGGGAGTGAAAAAGTTCAACCACTATCTGCACGGGCAGAAGTTCACCTTGCTGACTGACCACCAACCACTTGTCTCCATCTTTAATCCAAAGAAGGGCGTTCCGGTGATGACTGCGCAACGGCTACAAAGATGGTCCCTTTTTCTAGGGGCAAACCAATATGAAATCGAGTATAAGGGCACGAAACAGCATGGAAACGCTGAAGGGCTATCACGCCTGCCACTGCCTACTGCGGAGGAAGCACCAGCAGTGGACCCTGTCGAAATATTTTATTTGACTATAATTGAACGCTTGCCAGTAACTAACGCTGATATAGAGAAGGAGACCTGAAATGACCCGACACTGTCTCGGGTATATGACTTGACGGTGAAGGGATGGCCAACACATGGCGACTCACTGTTGCCAGCATTCTCATCCAGAAGAGAACAGCTGTCAGTATGCCAGGGGACCTTGATGTGTGGATCCCGAGTGGTAACTCCACCCAAGGTAAGGGAGAGAGTGCTCAATGAGCTTCACGAAGGCCATCTGGGAGGGGTGAAAATGAAAAGCCTCGCTAGGGCTTATGTGTGGTGGCCGGGGATCGATCAGCAAATCGAGGACCTGACAAAGAGCTACTCAGGATGCCAGAAGGTCCAAAATGCACCACCACGTGCCTCTCTATACCCATGGGAGTGGCCCTCATCTCCATGGCAATGGGTGCATATTGATTTAGCTGGTCCATTCATGGACTCGATGTTTTTAATAGCCGTGGATGCGCACTCGAAATGGCCTGAGGTGATCAAAATGTCCTCCACCACCACGGAGAAAACTATTGCAGTCCTACAGACCATATTTGCCAGGAACGGCTTGCCAGAGCAGTTTTGCTCTGATAACGGGCCACAGTTTGTGTCCAAAGAGTTTCGAAGATTTATGAAAAGGAATGGGGTAAGGCATTACACATCCGCCCCGTATCATCCAGCCACAAATGGATTGGCTGAGAGGTTCGTACAAACCTTTAAAAAAGCAGTAAGGGCCATGTGCGATGACAACATTCCACTGCAGCATAAGGTGGACAATTTCCTGTTAGCCTACAGAAATGCGACACATGCAGTCACCAACCAGACCCCGGCCATGATGTTCTTTAACCGAAGGTTGAGATCTCGTCTGGATTTGCTCAGACCAAATGTACGAAGAGATGTTGAGAATAAGCAATTCCAGCACATTAATGAGAAGCCGACAAGGAGCTTCAATGTAGGGCAACCAGTCTTGGCCCGCGACTACCGAACAGAGAAATGGCAACCAGGAACGATATGCACACGGCAGGGGCCACTAATGTACACAGTGGATGTTGGGGAGAACATTGTGAGACGCCATGTTGACCAGATCCTAGAGTCACAGGAACGAGTCAACCCCATGTCTCGCGTACCTGGTGATGAACCTGACATACAGGTAGCATCTACCCCAGAAACAGTAGCATCGGAAGCTGATGAACCAACCAACGACAGGGGGCCAGAATCGCCTCCGCACCAAGAGCAAGACACTCAGGAAAGGCGCTATCCAGAAAGGATCAGGAAGCCGCCCCAAAGACTGAATTTATAAATAGACTATTTTCAGTTAATGTTGCATGTTAAAAGTGTTAATTGTAATTAGTTGATATTTAATTGTTAAATGAATGTTATGGTACTGTTAATCTAAAAGGGGAGGAATTGTAGTGTATGTACCTTTAAGGGGAGAACTACTTTTTACAGCTCCTGTATACTGTAGTACCGGCAGTGACCACACCTGTATATAAACCCTGAATAGGGATCTGTACAGTTAGTTTTAGAGTAACCCTCATCCAGTAAACACCTGTTGATTGTTCCCTGCAGTCTCTTGTCTAAGTATTGAAGGACACACAACATCAAGATACACGGATCTAACACGTTGGAAGCAGTTCAGAGAAGGTTTACTAGACTAATACTTGGAATGGGTGGGTTGTCTTATGAGGAAAGGTTGGACAGGCTAGGCTTGTATCCGCTGGAGTTTAGAAGAGTAAGAGGTGACTTGATTGAAACACATAAGATCCTGAGGGGTCTGGACAGGGTGGATGTGGAGAGGATGTTTCCTCTTGTGGGATAATCTAGAACTAGGGGTCACTGTTTAAAAATAAGATGAGAAATTTATTCTCACAGAGGATCATGAGTCTTTGGAACTCTCTTCCTTAGAGGGCGGTGGAAGCAGTGTCTTGGAATATTTTTAAGGCAGAGGTAGATAGATTCTTGGTAAGCAAGGGGGTGAAAAGTTATCGGGGGTAGGCGGGAATGTGGAGTAATCGGATCAGCCATGATCTTATTGAATGATGGAGCAGGCTCGAGGGGCCAAGTGGCCTACTCCTGATCCTAATTCGTATGTTCGAATGTTCACAACAGCAAATCAAGCATGAAACGAGCCTGGGGTGATTTTGATTCAGCTCCTAGTGAGCCTGAAGCCACCGCTAATACACCAACTCTGTTTGAATGCAGTCACTGAATGCAAGAGCCCGAAGTCACACCCTGGGGCAGTGGGTGGTGTTCGAGGTGCGCTGTCCTCAGTGATGATCCTTACCCAAGTCCATGTCAGCGGCTTTCGGTCTGTGGGAGCAGGGTAAATTCTTGAAGATGGCATCTAATATCTTCTCCTTGACCTGGGTGATAGTGTCACAGTTCAGAGTCTTTGTGGAGATTTCAGGACTGTTCTCGTTATCTGGATTCACACAGTTCAGAACCTAAAAGAGACACAAAATAAATAAAGTATTGCAGGAGAAATCACAAGAGGGGTAAAACAGTCAGGATTATATTTTACTTCATTCTTGGGTTATGGGCGTCACTGCCAAGGCCATTCCTAGTCCCCCTTGAGAAGTTGGTGGTGGGCCTTTTTCTTGAACCGCTACAGTCCGTATGGTGAAGGTATTCCCACAGTGCTGTTAGGTAGGGAGTTCCCGGACTTTGACCCAATGACAATGCAGGAACGGCTAATGTATGCCCAAGTCAGGATGGTGTGTGACTTGGAGGGGAACTTGAGAAGTGATGGTGTTCCCATGCACCTGCTGCCCTTGTCCTTCTAGGTGGTGGAGGTCATGGGTTTGGGAGGTGCTGTCGAAGAAGCCTTGGCGAGTTGCTGCAGTGCATCCTGTAGATAATATACACTGCAGCCACGGTGCACTGGTGGAGGAGGGAGTGAATGTATAAGGTGGTGGATGGGTATCACCATTGGACTGAGGGAATGTGAATGTGTGAATCAAGGTGGTGTGGGGATCAGAGGGGTCATTTTCTGAGCTCAAGCTCCAGGTGGGAGCCTCATCCATTGAGGGCGTGTACTGGGGATTTGGTTCATGCAGCGCACGATTTTGACACCATAAATGGTTGAGAAGCATGCACATCCCAAAACAGAAATGGGGCCGGGGATGGACAACAGGCAGACTGACACAAGGACACCTAGCGAGAAAAAGATGAACACCAAGACAAGAGAGTGTGGCAGGTACGCAGGGAGGGAGAGAGACAGAGAGACGGCCAACATGACAAAAGGGAGAGATACAGGTAGATGATGGGGCAGAAAGAAATGGGATGGACTGAAATATAGAGAGACAAAATCAAAGGGAAAGGGTGAGAGAGATAGAAGGAGATGAAGACAGTGACAGAGAAATGGTTATATAGAGGAACTAAGAGGCGCAGAGAGAAATAAAGACAAAGAAATGTTTGAAGTGTGTTGGGGCAACACTCTGTAAAGCTGGTCAACTCGGTCACATGTGTGATCCGCACACATTGCTATTGGTGTTTGCAGAAGAAATTAACCCTTTACTGTGAAAGCTCTGAGCAGATCAATAGCGTTCAGTCACCATTGCAGTTAAATAAAAACTTTTTTCATTTTCCATATCAGTCATTTTCATCAGCAGCAAATTCCTGCACAGATCCCATCTCTCCTCCCCCTCTTACAAACACATTTAATAGGCTGGCACTGTGTGACACTGACAGAAGAACGACAACGCTGCCAGCTCTCTGTCTCACTTACCAGCTCACGCTGCCAATTTGAAGCAAAGTGCTTCTCAGTGACCCAACTTGTGCCCAAGACCATGGCCAGCATGTAGTGCCAATGTGCGCCAATGCATCCAGTCTCACCTCGCGTGCTCAGGGACAAGCGGGGCATCGCTACTCCGTGCTCACAACACATGCTCCTCGCGCGTCGGTACTGGTCTCAATCTTGAACAATGTCACGCCAACAGAAACAGTGCTTGTGGACTAGAGACAGCGCATGCACTGAAACCCGGCACTTCCGATCCGTCAGGAACCCTCTTGACAGATCATCCGCCTGCCCGGGAGAAGGGCCTCCGCGGGCAGAGAGTTCCGTTTTCTGCATAGCTTCCGTCCGCTGAAAACCTTTAAAAATCTTACGCCTGGTAAAAGCATGTGTAAGGCCTGCTTTTACCAGCATACGTGTTTAAAAAAATTAAAAATTTTCACTCATTTATAATTTAAAAATACTTTTAGAAAAGGTAAGTTTATTTTTAGCCCCATTTTTTTCAAAAAATTAAATGTTTAAAATATTTAATTTAATGTAATTTTAAATACGTGATCGTTTTTTAAAAAATTTATTTAACGTTTAACTTTTTTTTTTAAGTGATCCCCATTCATACTTTTGACAGATCTGTGCGGAGAGACCTGTCAAAGGTGTGAAGGGGGATTCCCTTCTTTGATTGGTTTCCCCATGGCCCACGTGATCCCAGGGGCGCTTGCGAACTGCCTGCACCCCTGGGATACCTGGGCCTCTGCCGGCGCACACCAGGAGAGGCCCAGGATCGCAAGTCTCGGGACCTACGGACCCAGCAGGTAAGTGCGGAGATTTTTTCCGATCGGAGGCATCCGCCCGCAGGAAGCCTCCGATCGGAAGTTCAGGGCCATTAACTCTGTTTCTCCTCTCTGCAGATATTGCCTGACCTGCTGAATATTTCCAGCATTTTCTGTTTTTATAACCCATAGTCTTTTGTCTTTTCAGATCATAGAATCTTACAGCACAGAAGGAGGCCATTCAGCCCATCATGCCTATGCCGGCTCTTTGAAAGAGCCGTCCAATTAGTCCCACTCGCTCTTTCCTCATAGCCCTGCAATTTTCTCCCCTTCAAGTATTTATCCAATTCCCTTTCGAAAGTTACTATTGAATCTGCTTCCACCGCCCTGTCAGGCAGTACATTCCAGATCACAACAACTCGCTGTGTAAAAAAAAATTCTCATCTCCCCTCTGGTTCTTTTGCCAATTACCTTAAATCTGTTTCCTCTGGTTACCGACCCTCCTGCCAGTGGAAACAGTATCTCCTTATTTACTCTACCAAAACCCATCATGGTTTTGAATGCCTCTATTAAATCTCCCCTTAACATTCTCTGTTCTAAGGAGAAGAATCCCAGTTTCTCTAGTCTCTCCACGCAAGAGAAGTCCCTCATTCTGGTACCATCCTAGTAAATCTCCTTTGCCTTGACATCCTTCCTAAAATGCTGACATATCTTCTCTTTATTCTCAGTACTTTCTGTTCTGACTCTAACTGATGCGGGGGGGCGGGGGCGAGCTTTGGAATGAATCAGAAATCCCAGGTCAGTCTCAATTTGGGAAAAATTCTTGCAAATCGGAATTTGCCAGTTAGGATTTTGTAAAGTCTGTGGGTTGTATAGCGAAGTAATACACAGACTACAAGAGTAACTTAAACAGGACTTTACTATTCGAAGGTCAGGGCGAATCTGCCCAATAAATTCTGCCACAGCACTTATATACCGGTGTGGTCACCGTCGGTATTACAGTATACAGCAGCCAGGATAAAGTAGTGCCACACCTAAAATAGTTCTCTTAAAGGTGGACGGTTACATACAATAGTTCTCTTAAAGGTAGAACAGTTACATACACTACAATCCTCCCTTTTTAGCTTACAACATACTTATTCCCCATTAACATAACATCATAACATATCCAACTTCATGTTACAACAGTTCACAGAGGTAGTCTCTGCGGAAACAGTTCACAGATTCAGTCTCTGTGGGAAACAGTTCACAGATTCAGTCTCTGATCTTCTTGACTCGGTCCGGACCACGCCTCCGTGGTGTAGTCGGGTCACCTTGCTAGAGGGACTCCTCCCATAGTCCTTCCCTAGACTTAACAGCTTTACTTCCATCACTTCTGAACCAGCATTGCTGACTTTTTTAAAACAAACAAAAAACAGTTGGATTGCCTTGGGAAATATTCCTACTTTCCAACTGATTTGGCTCCGTTCGGGGGACCACGTATGTGATCGGGTAGAGGTAATAATGGTTCAGATGGTTATCATCTTCTGCTTCGTCTTTTCCCTTTTTTGCTTCTTGGAGACTCTCGGGGCTCCATTGTCAGCTGCCAGCTGTAACGCCACCATCTCCCTATGTTCCTTAGACTTTAAGTGATTCATCCTGATTTCGGCACTTTGGGAGTTCTCGGCACAAGCTGGGCAGACCAGGTCCTCGTAATATTCAGTGTCACTCAACAGATCATGGTAATATTCGGTGTCATCCTGAGCTAGGCCAGCGAGAGGGTCTTCTATTTCCTCCTTACCCAGCTGGACGTTAGCCAGCTTTTGTTCCAAATCCAGACATCTTTCCTGAAGAGACTTCTTCATGTGTTCCGCTTCATCCAGCTTTTTCTGGGCTTTCAGCAAGTCTTTTACTAATGACCTCATTTGTGATTTCAATACTTCAACTTCCTTCGGAGATTGATTGATCGGACTATTCAATCCCTCTACTGAAGTAGCTGTTTCAGCATTCTGTTGTTCTACATTGACGTGAGTCAGCGTACTTTTGGCATCCAAGGGCTGCTCTGCTGCAGTCTTCTCCATCTGTGTTGCCACTTCAGCTACTTCAATAACTTTTGAGAGCTCCGAACCCCTTTTCTTTGAAGATTGAGGCTCGTGTTCAAGTTTTTCCCATTTCAGAGTCTTGTCCCTCAGCATATGAAGGAGTTGGCTGACTGTTAACTCTTCTGCCATCATCCCTTTCCCATTCGCTGCAGGGCTGTTTATAACCTTGCCCTGGAGGAGTTGGCTGACTGTTAACTCTTCTGCCATCATCCATTTCCCATTAGCTGCAGGGCTGTTTAGAACCTTGCCCTGGGGCTCCTTTGCTGTTTCTACTTCGCCATTATCCGCAGCCCCCACCATTCGAATTTCCACAATTGAATCGTCCGGTGATGCTGCACCCGACTTCAGTAGGAGCTCGGAATTCATGGCGACCAAATCAGCCTTTTCTGCCTGCAACCTGCTAACAAGCGCCTTCAGTTGCTGAACATCTTGCTCCACCAGATTAGAGCACGCACCTTCAGAGACCGAATCAGCTTTGATTCGTTTGGCCTCCTCGCGCAGACGGTTTGTGTGCTCCTGCTCCATTTTCTCCCTCAGCTGCTTCTGTTGTCTTTCCAGATTCTCCCACTCTGTGTCCAAGAACTTTTTCATTGCTGTTGTCTCTTGCTCAAGACGGCGACTCAATTGTTCTAATTGCTGTTGTAATTTGAGATAAAGTTGAGTTCGAGCCCGGTGTTCCTCAGTAATGTATATGTCTGTAAACTGGACAGACTCAGAATTCTCTGTCAAACTATGTTGTTGTTCAGTGGAATTCTGTTCTGAAACTTTGTTCTCCTCTGGCGCATAAGCCTTTATGCATGCCTTCGTTTTTCCAACCTCAGTCAGCAAGTCCATTTTAGCCTTGTCTTTCATACTTGGGCTGGTCTTATCGTCATCCGTTTCAGAGTCTGAGCTGATTGTCTGCACCGAGTCCTCACTCGTTATTGCTTTTAGGTAGTGCCATTCCATGTCTATTTTCTTGATCCACTCCTGTCCTAGAAGTGGTGGTCCTCCCTCAGATAGTACATATAAGTCCATTCCTGGGTGTTCTTTGCCCCTGTCTCTCACCTTGACTCTTATCTTCCCCATGGGGTATACTTTATGCCCCATGTATGTCTGCAATACGAACTTGGTATCTCTCAAGGGTATATGTGAGAATAGCCGGTTGTAATCCCTTCGATTTATGACTGATAGGGCTGATCCAGTGTCCAACTCCATTTTCACTTGGACTCCGGCTATTTTTAGCATGACACAGATAGTTTGTAGGTCAGCTTTCTCACTCACACTGTGAATTCTCAGACTACCCAGTTCCTGGCCGTTTGGGTCTGAATCCGAATTCTGTTCGTCTGAACTCTTCTCAGCCACCTTGTGTACTTTGTTGTACTTTCCCTGTGATGGCTTTTTTTGGTTGTTGGTCTTCTTTCCTGACCGGCATACTTTAGCTATGTGACCCAGTTTGCCACATTTTCTACATTCCTGGTTTTTAAACCAGCATTGGTTCTGGTCGTGTGTTGTCTTCCCACAACGATAACATTTCGTTGTACCCGAAGTAATTTGATCCACACTGAGTACCGCTGCCTTTAGCTGCATTTCCGCAGTTCCTTTCGCTGCGGCTTCGTGCGATGCTGCAATAAGGACAGCCCTCTCAAGTGTAAGGTCGTTCTCTTCGAGTAGTCGCTTTTGCGTTCCTTCCTTCGACAACCCGCACACGAACTTGTCTCGCAATGCCTCTGTCAGATTTCCTCCAAACTGGCAGTATTTCGCTAGTCTACGCAGTTCGACCAAGTATTCCGCGTTGCTTTCCTCTTTCCGTTGCGTTCTCGCATAAAATTTGAATCGTTCCGCCAACATCAGCGGTGTGGGGTTCAAGTGATCCTTCAGAACAGCAACAATATTATCGAAAGTCTGATCCGCCGGTTTAGCTGGTGATAGAAGATGCTTCAATAACCCGTATGTCTTCGCGCCCATCGAGTTTAGCAAGGTTATAGCTTTATCATCATCTTCTATTTTATTGGCCTCACAATATATCTCGATACGATCTACATACGTGGCCCAATCTTCCACCTCGGCATCGAAGTTGTTGATGTTACCATGCTTAGGCATCTTCACTATCTCTCACTATCTTTCTGCGAAACAACAGGATTTCTCTTTAACTTTTTAACTTTTTCTTTTTTTTTCAAAAATGGCGGTTTCCCGCGCTTGTCTTCTTCCCCGCCTACTGGCAAAATGGCGGTTTCCCGCGCTTGTCTTCTTCCCCCCTACTGGCAAAATGGCGGTTTCCCGCTCCTGACTTCTTCCTCTGGTGGGAGGGGTAAGCTTTGCCCTCGGGCGACGACCGCTGGTTTACGGGGTTTGTAGCCTGTGCGCCGGCTTCAGTTTATTCTGAAGCGCGCGCTAGAAAAGCCGATCGCGTTCCTTGTTCCCCCCCCCCTTCTTCTTTCCGGCAGGGGCAACCGGCGCTGGGGACAACCAGTTGGCGTCGGACAGATCCAGCTCCTGGTCCTTCACGGCAGCTGCTGCAAGCCGCTGGCCGGAACCTCGCTCAGTCTCCCTCTCGGGCTCTGTCTCTCCCGCTCGCGCGGCTCTCGCTCGCTCTCTCTCGGGCTCTGTCTCTCCCGTTCGCGCGGCTCTCGCTCGGGCTCTGTCTCTCTCGCTCGCTCTCTCTCGGGCTCTGTCTCTCCCGTTCGCGCGGCTCTCGCTCGGGCTCTGTCTCTCCCGCTCGCGCGGCTCTCAATCGCGCCTCCCAGCCCTCTCGCAGTCCGGTGCTTCCTCCCCGGCTGCGGCTGCGTTCTCCGCGGTTTATTTATGTTTATATCTTCCCGCGCCTTACGATCCCGGTCGCAGCGCCTCGTGGTCGCGGTATTTGTCCGGCCTTTTTCGCCGTCGCGGTCTAGTCGTCTCACGACGCTCCCCAGCCCGCTTGTACCGCGGCTTCTGCGCCACGCTGCCCCAGTCTCAGCGCCTCTGGGCCCGACTTCTGTCCGGCTCCTTTCCCCCTCGACCGTGGTCGAGTGCACCGCCCTTATCCTCCGTTTATTTGTTTCTATTTTCCCTTTACTCACAGTCACCGTGGCCGACTTGCCTCTCGTGTTGATCAGCTCACTCACCACCGTGGCAGAAGGGACAATCCGTGCCTGTTGCTGATGGAAGACTTCGTGTTTGAAATCTTCCTCCTTTCTTGGTCTGCAGACTCGAGTTTTCTCTCTCAGCAAAACGACGAGGGCGGGTGCCTCTTCTCGACGCTCGTTTACTTCTTCAGAAGTATTGTTGCCACAGGGTAAGGTCGAACTCGTCGCCACTGTAAAGTCTGTGGGTTGTATAGCGAAGTAATACACAGACTACAAGAGTAACTTAAACAGGACTTTACTATTCGAAGGTCAGGGCGAATCTGCCCAATAAATTCTGCCACAGCACTTATATACCGGTGTGGTCACCGTCGGTATTACAGTATACAGCAGCCAGGATAAAGTAGTGCCACACCTAAAATAGTTCTCTTAAAGGTGGACGGTTACATACAATAGTTCTCTTAAAGGTAGAACAGTTACATACACTACAGATTTGGATTCCAAAAGGCCTGGGGCGGGGGGGTGGGGGGGGGGGGGTTGTGGGGGGACATGGTGGAAGAGAGAAAAAATAGACACAAATCCCAGTCGCACGATTGGTTAACACCTGTATACGGTCTTCAAAATAAAAAGCAATGAAAGAGCAACTATCATTAGCATTTTACTCTCGATTGTACAGATTGGTGAAAACGGCACTTTAAGATTTGCTGCAAGCATATCAGCCTAACGACATCAACCAGCCATTCAGCCATCAGCGCCAACCCTCAACCATAATAACAATAGCCATTAAGTTCCTAGCCTTTCGAAAGGATAAAATACGAGCCAACATTACAGTCATTAGAATGCATTATCCAGTCAGGTGTTAATTAAATTGTCACTGCACAGAACGACTCTTCAGCTGAGAGATCGCAGATCCGAGACACCGCCATCACCCCCCGCTCCTCCCCTCCAAGCGAATCTGCATCACAAAGCATTTAAGGAAATATAAAATGCAACTCTCAGCAGGTCAGCACAGGCTTCTCATCAGAAATCAAAGTGCAAATGCTCCAGTTCCTTTGTAAATGATCTGATGGCTGTAAATTGAGGAACAGATGCACTTTGCAAGCCTGCTGCTTTTACATGTGTCCTTGCTGCTTTCATCTGACAAATTCATAGAGCTTTTTTTAAAAAAAAAGAAACAAAGGAAACAGTCAGATAATAAGAACAAACAAAACCCTGTGGAGTAAGGCCGGGAGAATTAAACTGGCTTTACTTCCAGCTCTGGAAGCGTCGAGGTGGCACAAAGGATCCCGGTGGTTGATTTAGTGCGTGGACTAAGTCTATACTTTATTCCTTTCCTATTATTCTCCTGTCCTGAAGGTGCCGAATCTTCACTTGTTCCCGAGGCATTTTTACTCTTGCCGCTTGTTTACGAGGCTCAGCCCGGCTCCCTTAACCAATCGTCAGCCATGCCTCAGTGGGCAGCACTCTCGCCACTTAGCCAGAAGGTCATGGGTTCAAGTCCCTACTCCTTGAGCACAAACAATCTAGCTTGCAGTACTGGGGGAGGTGCTGTCTTTCGGATGAGATGTTAAACCAAGACCCCATCTGCCCTCTCATAAAAGATCCCACGGCGCTATTTTGAAGAAGAGCAGGCGAGTTCTCCCCGGTGTTTTGGCCAATGTTTATCCCTCAGCCAGCATCACTAAAACAGATTATCTGGTCATTTTATCTCATTGCTGTTTGTGGGAGCTTGCTGTGTGCAAATTGGCTGCTGCGTTTCCCACAACGACCACACTTCAAAAGTACTTTATTGGTTGTGAAGTACTTTGGGACATCCTAAGGTTGTGAAAGGCGCTACATAAATGCAAACCTTTCTTTCTCTTGGAATGGAGATGACAGTTTAGGCAGTGTGAATACAGGTAGCCAGCACACAGATTCTGCTCTCTCACAATGTGAAGCAAACAAGTCTAGAAGTGCTGGTGGAGTGCCGTGGGGAAGCAGCCCATGTTCTTCTCTGTTCTTTTGTTTGTGAGCTTTTGTGTACGTTTTATCTAAACATAGGCCTGGAAAGAACGCAGTGGGACTCCAGCATACAAACCCTCCGTCACAATGGTGGAGGGTGGAATTGCATGTCAACGTGATGAGCATTTATTCTCTGGCATTCCGCAGCCTAATGTCACATCCTTAGAGATTGATCAATAACGATCGAACAACAACTTGCATTTATATAGCGCATTTAATGTAGTAAGAGGTCCCAAGGCGCGCCACAGGAGCGTAATCAGCCAAAGTTTGACACCGAGCTACATAAGGAGAAATTCAGGGAGGTGACCAAAAGCTTGGTCAAAGAGGTAGGTTTTAAGGAATGCCTTAAAAGGAAGAGGGAGAGGTAGAGAGGCGGAGAGGTTTAGGGAAGCAATTCCAGAGCTTAGGGCCCAAGCATCTGAAGGCACGGCCACCAACGGTGCAGCGATTAAAATCGGGGAGATGCAATTGGAGGAGCGCAGATAGCTCGGAGGGTTGTAGGGCTGGAGGAGGTTACAGAGATAGGGAGGGGCGAGGCCATGGAAGGATTTGAAAACAAGGATGAGAATTTTAAATTCAAAGCGTTGTGGGACCAGGAGCCAATGTAGGTCAGTGAGCACAGGGCTGATGGGTGAGCAGGACTTGGTGCGAGTTAGGATACGGGCAGCAGTGTTTTGGATGGAGGACCATTAAAGGAGATGGAAACAGAAAACGCTGCAAACTGGCTGCGGAGCAGCATCTGAAATGTTCAAGGAGATTAATATTTCAGGGGCGGGGAGCAGTTCCGAAGAGTCCACCCCCAAAACTTTCGCTTGTCTTTTCTCCTTCAGACGCTGACTCACCTGCTTCGGGCTTCCAACGCTTTCTACTTTTTATTTCTTTAAACCAAAACAGGTTTGAGTTTGTTATTTCGTGCTGCTTCTGCCATTATCTTTCACCTAATTTGAAAGCATCCAGAAGTGAGATTATTTGAGTTGAACAAATTGCAGCAGCGGGATTTTTCCATTACGAGCCTTGCAGGAACAAGTTAAACTGAGCAGATCGCTCATCCTTAACACTGCTGGGTAACGGAGCAGTAAATTCTGAGATCAGGTTATCACAATCTTCCATCTGTAATTCCAGACAATTCCTGAAGTTGTCTTACTTATTAGTGCATGAAAAAGGCATTCAGGATCTTAAAGGCAGAGTGACCCTCACAATTCTTAGCTTAAGCCACCGGGGGAATTGAGCGGATTCCAATTTAAGGCATTCATCGCTCCTCTCTTTCATTCCGCACCGCCTGCCAGTCTCTTCTCCTCCACCCCTCCTCTCTTTTCCCCCGACCCTCCAGGATTGTCCTGGAGTCTCTGGGAATGAAAGATTAATCTGTTGGGAGCGAACCCAGCAGAACAATCATAGAGGTGGTAACAAATGGTGTGGTTTTTTTTTCATTCTCTGTGAACACATTTGCTTATTAGTTATAAAAATATTGGAGATGGGGGATGAAAGGCTGTTTGACTGGGTGAGATGGGTGATGAAACCGCCAGGAATACAGCCAGCCAGAGTTGGCAATCCAACCCCGCTCCTCCCCTACAGCTTTCTCCCGACCTCTCCTGAAGAAGCCGACCCATGACGCAGTGTGGTTCAACGGGTGCCAGCAGCCTGGCACAATGGCCGGCCATCCTTCTCGTGTGAGCCGAGACAGTCAAGAAGCAGCGGGCGATGGACCGTGAGAGGACAGCTCAGCCGGGGCCTATCCTGCCTTCAGCCAATGCCCACTCACAAAGCCTTACCAGAGGGGACCTGGAGACGAGGAGTAGGGAGGGAACCTTGGCCTGATACAGGAAACTCTTTATTATCTGGCACCGACGGGACCGGCGTGGTGCCGGTTTATCAAAAAGTCCGGATTACAGAGAGGTATAGTTAAAAGGTACGAGAGCTCCGTACACAGCAACAAATCCAGGCTTCCCTGTTGCTTAGCAACAGGTGCAGGAACTCCGGCCACAGACCAAGCGTCCCTGTTGCTTAGCAACAAGTTACACAGCCACAGATCCAGCAACTGCCACTAATATGAAGTAAAACTTACCTGAACCTATTCCTGAATTTTGCCAGTTAACAGAGATTTCCGGTTATTTAGGTGCCGGTAAATCGAGAGTTTCCTGTACTGCCCTTGCGCTGCCCTTGGGCACCAAAGCCAATTGCTGGAACCCAGTTGCTGCCCTGGTGAGATCACGTTGACTTACTGAGGATCGAAGGGTTAAACCTGGGACCTTCTCGCTTTACTGGTTGAGCCATCAATGGAAGCCCATCGCACTTCCTCTTATTCTTCTTCCATTTGTCTCTCATTCTCTTTCTTTGCCCGGTTTGAGTTTTCTCATCTCCTGCCCCATTCTTGCCCAATGCTGTGGGAAGGTGGGTGACCTGTTCTCAGGCCTCCCAACTAGGGTTGCCAACCCTCCAGGATTGTCCTGGAGTCTCCAGGAATTGAAGATTAATCTCCCGGAAACTGCTGCCAGCAAACCAGGAGAAAAATCACAGGGACATTAAAAAAAAATTGCGAGGTTTTTTTTCCTTCACTTTCTTTGAACACTTTTGTCTATTAGCTATTAAAATATCAGAGATGGAAAACTGGCTGTTTAACTGACAGTCGAGAACCATCCAACCGGGTAATGAAAAGTCTAATCGTTTTCTAATTGAGGTGGGAAGGTGATGCGCTGCGAGGGTGGATGTGTTGGGGACCAATGGGGGGGCGGGTCAGTTGAAGGTGAGAGGTGAGAGGTCAACCTCCAGGAATACATGCAACCAGAGTTGGTAACCCTACCTCCAATATCAGGCTGAAACTGGCCTCTGAGAGAACGAGGCCCACCAACGCCCTAGGGATGACTCTCAGTGGTGCTGGAGTGGGCCAGTATCCTGTAGTACTATTCACTGACACTCCAATTTCCTGTTAGATTTGAAATGTAATCAGCCCGAGAGGATGATCATTCAGGGATTGCTGTATCCTTTAAACTGTCATGTTTCTTTACTTTTAATTATTTATACAGGCTACAAATAAATTACTAGACTGTTTACATGACCCTTATCTAGCGACGGTCCCTGGCGAAACATCTATTTCTGTATCACTGAGATACATCACGCAACACTATAGCGCCACTGGTGGTTCAATTGGTAACTGCATTAGCCACTTAATACAACCATTTATATTTTTTTTATTCATTCATGGGATGTGGGCGTCGCTGGCAAGGCCAGCATTTATTGCCCATCCCTAGTTGCCTTTGAGAAGGTGGTAGTGAGCCGTCTTTTTGAACCGCTGCAGTCCGTGTGGTGAAGGTACTCCCACAGTGCTGTTAGGTAGGGAGTTCCAGGATTTTGACCCAGCGACGATGAAGGATCAGCGATATACTTCCAAGTCAGGATGGTGTGTGACTTGGAGGGGAACTTGGAGGTGGTGGTGTTCCCATGCACCTGCTGCCCTTGTCCTTCTAGGTGGAAGAGGTCGCGGGTTTGGGAGGTGCACCTTTCACAACCTTTAGGACGTCCCAAAGCGCTTTACAGCCAATGAAGTACTTTTTGAAGTGTAGTCACTGTTGTAATGTAGGAAACATGGCAGCCAATTTGCACACAGCAAGCTCCCACAAACAGCGATGAGATAATGAGCAGATAATCTGTTTTTAGTGATGTTGATTGAGGGATAAATATTGGCCAGGACACCGGGGATAACTCCCCAGCTCTCCTTCGAAATAGTGCCATGGGATCTGAGAGGGCAGGTGGGGCCTGTGTTTAAGGAAGGAGTGAGCTTTGATCCCCTGGGGATTCTGCTGAATGAGCTGATCTCAGCTCATTTAACAATGGGTTTTAAGTGCGCTTGAGCAAAGGACGGGAGAGAGAAGTATCAACAACAACAACTTGCATTGATATAGAGCCTTTAAACATCGCTCGGACCAATATTACACACCCATTACAGAGAGGGAGTCGCTCTGACCAATATTACACACCCATTACAGAGAGGGAGTCGCTCTGACCAATATTACACACCCATTACAGAGAGGGAGTCGCTCTGACCAATATTACACAACCATTACAGAGAGCGAATCGCTCTGACCAATATTACACACCCATTACAGAGAGGGAGTCGCTCTGACCAATATTACACACCCATTACAGAGAGAGAATCGCTCTGACCAATATTACACACCCATTGCAGTAGGATTGCTTAGTCTGTATTTGGAAGCAATTTGTGAGCTGTGACTTCACGTCCGATGCAGGCATTGAACCAGCAGAGTCTCTCCTTCACCCCCAGCCCTACCACACCCTGTGCCACCCGCTCTCTCCTTCACCTCCAGCCCTACCACACCCTGTGCCACCCGCACTCTCCTTCACCCCCAGCCCTACCACACCCTGTGCCACCCGCTCTCTCCTTCACCTCCAGCCCTACCACACCCTGTGCCACCCGCACTCTCCTTCACCCCCAGCCCTACCACACCCTGTGCCACCCGCTCTCTCCTTCACCTCCAGCCCTACCACACCCTGTGCCACCCGCACTCTCCTTCCCACACACACAAAGAAACTACAGAAGACCTTGACTTTGTTTCTCTTGCTTGCCTTCTCGAAAGCTTCAAAGAGACTGACTGGCTCATTCACTTCAATCTGTGGCAGGCTGCAAAGCCATCTAATTACACTGAGCTACAGTCATGGTCTAAGAGCGAGGCAGAGCGAAATTGGTTCTAATCAAAAGTGACGTGACTCTCACTCTAAATAAGCAGATTCTGGCAGGAAAGCAAACACCTCGAGTTTGGAAGAATAAACAGAAATTGTTGGAAAAGACAGGTTTGCATTCCTGGTGTAGACCCTGAATCAGGCTTGAATGAAAGGAAGGGTCTTGTCTACCAAACGTGGACCTTTACTGGAGCTTTTGTTTCCAGCATTTTTCTGGTTTTTATTTCACATTTCCAGCATTTGCAGTTTTATGGTAAGTTTGGTCCACCTGGGCTTCCGTAAGGTGAAGGATCTGACTTACGTCAAAAAACCTGTTCCAACTGCCAAGAGTAAAACAACAACACTCAGGGTGCCCCCAGTGCTTCAGCAAGTTGACTCAATGAGCCAAAGAGGCCAGGAAGGTTCTAGGGTTGACCCCTGGATTGGCCCGGGTTAGCTGATCTCAAGCTGAGGCTATAACTGGCCTTGGCAGCCCTCAGTTAGAAGGGGAAAAACTTGGGCCTCTCGGTTGCTATACAGCACAGAAGGAGGCCACTCGCCCATCGTTCCTGTGCTGGCTCTTTGAAAGCGCGATTTAATTAGTCCTACCCAACTACTCTTTGCTTTTCAAGTATTTATTCAATTCTCTTTTGAAAGTTACTATTGAATCTGCTTCCACCGCCCTTTCAGGCAGCGCATTCCAGATCATAACAACTCGGCACGTAAAAGTTTCTTTCCTCATGTCGCCTCTGGTTCTTTTGCCTATTACCTTAAATCTGTGTCAACTGCCACTGGAAACAGTTTTTCCTTATTAACTCCATCAAAACCCTTCAAGATTTTGAACACCTCTATCAAATCTCCCCTTAACCTGCTCTAAGGAAAACAATCCCAGCTTCCCTGGTCTCTCCACTAGTCTATCTAGCGCCTCCTGCAGGAAAGTGCGCATGCAGCGACATCAGGCAGGGATGCTTGGGGTGAAGAGAGGATCAGTCTTGGCTGGAATCTCTCTATGGTGGAACAGCCTGCCTACATTGACCCTCACGGCTCACACATGAAATAATGGCCATTTGCGGAAGGGTTCCCCGGCTAACCAACGCTCGTGGAACTGTGCCCTCACCCCACCACCCAGCGAGGAGGGGAGGGGTGAATAACAAGAAATGAACACACCTGTCTTTTTGCCTCGTGCTTCTGGTGAAGAAAGGAAATCCCAATTGGCAGCACAAGCTTCGTGAGCTTCAGGAGAGATTGGGTCGATTGGGCTTATACTCGCTGGAGTTTAGAAGAATGAGAGGGGATCTCATTGAAACTTATAAAATTCTAACAGGACTAGTCAGACTAGATGCAGGAAGGATGTTCCTGATGGCCGGGGAGTCCAGAGTCACAGTCTAAGGATAAGGGGTAAGCCATTTAGGACTGAGATGAGGAGGAATTTCTTCACCCAGAGAGTGGTGAACCTGTGGAATTCTCTACCACAGAACGCCATTGAGGCCAATTATATTCAAGAAGGAGTTAAATATATTTCTTAAGGCTAAAGGGATCAAGGGATATGGGGAGAAAGCAGGGACAGGATACTGAATTTGGATGATCAGCCATGATCTCATTAAATGGCAGAACATTAAATGGAGGGACCGAATGGCCTACTTCTGCTCCAATCTTCTGTTTCTATGTTTCTAAATCACACGTGCTGTTTGGAACAGTGACAGCTCCTCAGTGGATGCACTTTATTTCTGCTCATCACCGTGGCTTGAGATAATTAACACAGGGCTGCATTAGCACCCACCCCATCTCAACAGGAATATCCTGCACCCATGATCTGTGCAAATTAGCCCAATTATCCTCTGACCCATTCCGCCCTCTCCTACCCCTCTACCCCCCCACCCCCCGTCCTCTCCTATCCAATCTAGTTTCTGGACTCGGAACTTACCAGTGTCTTGTAGTCTATCTGCTGCCTGATGAGCTTGTCTTCGCTGAGGGAATAGCGTGCCTCTCCTGTAATTGAGTCGATCGGCCCCTTCTCCATCTGCTGCTTGATGGCGCAGAAAAGCATGAACAAAGGCTCCCCTGCACATTCCTGATCAATACAAGAAAAATGAGAGAGGCCAGCGTTAGCACAGCTGCACGTTCAGGACACACTTCCACTGGCGGTCTCGGAGACGCGCTACATGGGCTGACGCTTCCCCCCACCCCGAAAAATTCCAAGACAGAGAGGAAGAGCTCTTGCCATGCCTGTCGGTAATTGCACCCTATAGCCCACACAGAACCCCCCAGATTGTGCTAAAATGGGCCGCTCACGGGCGGGCCGCCAGTGGACGAGCTACAGACGGACGCAGTGCCGTCGCGCCAGGGGGGGGGATGACCAGGCAAGCTCCCTGCTCCGAATCACAGCCCAGTGGGGCCCCCGCTGGAGAAGTGTGCAGGTGTGGAAATTGGGCAGGGCTGGGCTTGCGATGCGGGCTACAGTCGAAGAGCCCACTAAAACCCATCGTCGAGGCCCAGATGTGAAAAACAGGGTTCCATGGGCACCAAGCTGCCTTCTATTAACAACAACCTGCATTTATATAGCGCCTTTAACGTCGTAAAATGTCCCAAGGCGCTTCAGAGGAGTGTTAGCAAACAGGGCTCGATAAATCCCGGCAAGTAGTCAGCACTTTCGGGATAGGAAACTGGAAGAAAGGAGAAAGACGATACGGTCAGTGTGAGTGTAATATGATTTCTGTTCAGTGGGGAGAGCGCGGAGTTGTGGGCAGACGACAGCTCCTCTCCAAACTTAATTGTTCTGCATTCACCATTAAAGAGGTTTAAAAGTCATCCCTGGCTGGCTGGCTGTATTTGTTCTGTGAAGAAACCAAAAGCTTTACTGTCAGTTTCTCACCAATATCAGTTCACAAAAGGGAAACGGTCCTTTAAAGTGACCTCCTCGGGTACCCCCTCGGCTGAGGGTGTCAGTTAACCACCTCTGCGGAGGGACGGTGTTGTGGAGCTCTAGCCTTCCCACTCTGGCACTTAGGAAAGCTATGATTTCATCTGAACCAATATATCAACAGTGGAAGTAAAGAAGAATGAAGGAAAGACTTGCATTTATATAGCGCCTTTCACACCCTCAGGATGTCCCAAAGTGTTTTACAGCCAATTAAATACTTTTTGATGTGTGATCACTGTTGTAATGTAGGAAATGTGGCAGCCAATTTCCGCACAGCAAGCTCCCACAAACAGCAACGTGATAATGACCAGATAATCTGTTTTTTAAAGTGATGTTGGTTGAGGGATAAATATTGGGCAGGACACTGAGGAGAACTCCCCTGCTCATCTTCGAAATAGTGCCGCGGGATCTTTTACGTCCACCTGAGAGCGCAGACGGGGCCTCGGTTTAACGTCTCATCCGAAAGACGGCACCTCCGAAAATGCAGCAAATGAAGTGGTTAGATACACGAACTATATTAATCGTTAACCTCACTTAAACTGGAGATGGCCCATCACCTTTAAGTGAAGGCTTTATGGACCGCCACTCCTGTTTTACCCCAGCTTCTCCCTTCCTCTCCGCAAGGCGTCTCATGTACCACAGCTGCTTCAGCCATCTGGCACCTTGCCCGCCTCCTACGTGAGCCTAGACCATGAATGTCAGCAGGCCGGTCACCCGTGGGTGGCATCACCTCTTGGAAAACAGTGACAGGATCGGACAAAGTCAACATGGATTTACAAAAGGTAAATCATGCTTGACTAATCTACTGGAATTTTTTGAGGATGTAACTGGTAGAATAGATAAGGGAGAACCAGTGGATGTGGTGTATTTGGACTTTCAGAAGGCTTTCAATAAGGTCCCGCATAAGAGATTAGCATGTAAAGTTAAAGCACATGGGATTGGGGGCAAGGTACTGACTTGGATAGAGAACTGGTTGGCAGACAGGAAGCAAAGAGTTGGAATAAACGGGTCTTTTTCCGAGTGGCAGGCAGTGACTACTGGGGTACCGCAGGGATCAGTCCTAGGACCCCAGTTATTCACAATATATATTAATGATCTAGACGAGGGAACTAGATGTAATATCTCCAAGTTTGCAGACGACACAAAGCTGGGTGGGCGTGTGTGCTGTGAGGAGGATGCTGAGAAACTCCAGTATGATTTGGACAGGTTGGGTGATTGGGCAGATGCATGGCAGATGCAGTATAATGTGGATAAATGCGAGGTTATCCACTTTGGTGGCAAAAACAGGAAGGCAGATTATTATCTGAATGGCAATAGATTGGGAGAAGGGGAAGTGCAACGAGACCTGGGTGTCCTTGTGCACCAGTCGCTGAAGGTAAGTATGCAGGTGCAGCAGGTGGTTAAGAAGGCAAATGGTATGTTGGCCTTCATAGCGAGAGGGTTCGAGTACAGGAACAAGGGTGTCTTGCTGCATTTGTACAGGGCCTTGGTGAGACCACACCTTGAGTATTGTGTGCAGTTTTGGTCGCTCTATTTGAGGGAGGATGTTCTTGCCATGGAGGGAGTGCAGCGAAGATTCACCAGAATGATACCTGGGATGGCAGGAATGACGTATGAGGAGAGATTGGGTCGATTGGGCTTATACTCACTGGAGTTTAGAAGAATGAGAGGGGATCTCATTGAAACTTATAAAATTCTAACAGGACTAGACAGACTCGATGCAGGAAGGATGTTCCCGATGGCGGGGGAGTCCAGAACCAGGGCTCACAGTCTAAGGATAAGGGGTAAGCCATTTAGGACTGAGATGAGGAGGAATTTCTTCACCCAGAGAGCGGTGAACCTGTGGAATTCTCTACCACAGAAGGCAGTTGAGGCCAATTCATTAAATATATTCAAGAAGGAGTTGGATATATTGCTTAAGGCTAAAGGGATATGGGGAGAAAGCAGGGACAGGGTACTGAATTTGGATGATCAGCCATGATCTCATTAAATGGCAGAGCAGGCTCGAGGGGCCGAATGGCCTACTCCTGCTCCTATCTTCTATGTTTCTATGTTTTCTCAGAGACTGAGCCTGCCCTCAGCTGATGGCCACACAAACCTTCCAGCGCTGGTCAAAGGTGCCCAAACCTGGGCTGATCTTTTCACCTTCCCGAACCCGGATACACACAGAGGTCAAATGTCATAATCATTGATCATGTGATCAGCCAACTCAGCATGACTCAAACCTAGTGCTTTGCTGGATTGTGTACCCATTCCCACACAGGGCACTATTTAATTAATTGAGGCACTGGCGACATCCACAGACCCAGAAAGCAACAGCAATTAAAATAATAAATGTGGCTGCTTCGGGTTCATAAAACCTCATATAGCCTGTCGCCGCTCCCTTTCTCTGTAATTCCATGCTGCAAGAAGTCAACATTTAAAAAAATATTCATTCACGGGATACGAGCATCGCATGCAGGGCCAGCAGTAGGGTAGGGGGTCAGGATGGTGCGTGACTTGGAAGGGAACTCGGAGGTGATGGTGTTCCCATACGCCTGCTGCCCTTGTCCTTCAAGGTGGTAGAGGTCGCGGGTTTGGGAGGTGCTGCCGAGAAGCCTTGGCGAGTTGCTGCAGTGCATCCTGTGAATAGCACACACTGCAGGCACGGTGGTGGAGGGAGTGAAAGCTGAAGGTTTAAAATCTTAGAATATAAAACCCCAAGAAGTCAGTGATGTCAAGAAATGTAGCTCCCCATTTTAAAAATAAATTTGTGACAGATGTCATTAAACGTAAGAACATAAGAAATAGGAGCAGGAGTAGGCCATTCGGCCCCTCGAGCCTGCTCCGCCATTCAATGAGATCATGGCCGATCTTCTACCTCATCTCCACTTTCCTGCACTATCCCCATATCCCTTGATTCCCTTAATATTCAAACATCTATCGATCTCTGTCTTGAATATACTCAACGACTGAGCCTCCACAGCCCTCTGGGGTAGAGAATTCCAAAGATTCACCACCCTCTGAGTGAAGAAATTTCTCCTCATCTCAGTCCTAAATGGCCGCCCCCTTATTCTGAGACTGTGACCCCTGGTTCTAGACTCCCCAGCCAGGGGAAACATCCTCCCTGCATCTACCTGGTCAAGCCCTGTAAGAATTGTATATGTTTCAAAGAGATCACCTCTCATTCTTCTAAACTCGAGAGAATACACAACACTCACTTGCTTAATTAGCTTATTTCTAAGCAGTGTGATGCATGTTTTTGAAAAACAAATGTGATTCCATTCGCTCTGTCAGAGAAATATTCAGGCTGCAACTCACAGAATGAAGCGGAGAAGAAAAAATGTTTGAGAGAAAACACAGGGAGGAGAGGCCATTTTATACCCTTACCTTAAGGAATTTGTACAAGAGGAACGTAAACCAGTTGGTCAGCATCTTTTCTGCCACAGATTCAGTCCTAAAATGAAAAGAGAGAGGATTAAAAATGCATTTTGGGCAACTTTTATCAAATTATATTTAACAATGTCGAGGCTGCCACATTGCTGATGCGTTAGGTGCTGAAGCCTCAGCAAACAAGACAATCGGCGAGGAGATGGGCGACAAAAGATGGACAACAACCACCTGCATTTATATAAAAAGAAAATGCTAATACAAAAAGAAAATACTGCAGATGCTGGAAATCTGAAATAAAAACAGAAAATGCTGCAGATACTCAGCGGGTCAGGCAGCATCTGTGAAGAGAGAAACAGAGTTCACGTTTCAGGTCGATGACCTTTCGTCAGAACTGGAAAAAAGCAGGAAATGGAACAGATTTTTAAGCAAGTGTAGGGGCTGGGAAATGGGGGAGGGGATGAAAGAACAAAAGGGAAGGTCTGTGATAGGATAGAAGGCAGGAGAGATTAAGAGACATTAAGAGATATTCAAGGCAAAAGGAGATAGTAATGGGACAGGTTAAGACATGGCTCTAGATGGAGTGTGAATTGCGCTGGCAGAATGGAAGACAGCTACCCTGTGGGAGAGAAGAACAGAACAAAAGTGTGGATAAAAAATATATATACGATAGGGGCCGAGGTTATGGTCTGAAATTGTTGAACTTTATGTTGAGTCCAGAAGGCTGTAAAGTGCCTAATCGAAAGATGAGGTGCTGTTCCTCGAGCTTACGCTCAGCTTCCGTGGAACAATGCAAGAGGCTGAGGACGGTGAGGTCTGAGTGGGAGTGAAGCGGAGAATTAAAGTGACAGGCGACCAGAAGCTCAGGGTCCCCCTTACGGACTGAACGGAGGTGTTCCGCAAAGCGGTCACCCAATCTGCGTTTGGTCTCCCCAATGTACAGGAGACCGCATCGTGAACAGCGAATACGGTATATTAATTTGCAAGAAGTACAAGTAAATCACTGTTTCACCTGGAAGGGGTGTTTGGGACCCTGGACAGTGGGAAGGGGGAGGTATAAGGGCATGTGTTGCATCTCCTGCGCTTGCACGGGAACGTGCCAGGCGAAGGGGAGGGGGTGTTGGGGGTGATTGAGGAGTGGACCAGGGTGTCGCGGAGGGAGCGGTCCCTTCGGAATGCTGAAAGGGGAGGTGAGGGGAAAATGCATTTGGTGGTGGGATCACGTTGGAGGTAGCGGAAATGGCGGAGGATGATCCGTTGAATGTGAAGGCTGGTGGGGTGAAAGGTGAGGACAAGGGGAACCCTATCGTGGTTCCGGGAGGGAGGGGCAGGGGTGAGGGCAGAAGTGCGGGAGATAGAACGGACACGATTAAGGGCCGTGTCAACCACAGTAGAGGAGAATCCTCAGTTTTCCTCAACCTCGCCTAAGGCGCTGCACAGGAGCTTCATCAATCAAAATCTGGCAGCGAGCCACATAGAGATATATTTGGAACTGTGACAAAGCATTTAGTCACCCGTCCTAATATCTACTTATGTGGCTCGGCGTCAATTATGTCTTTCTTATGTTAAAAGCGCTATATAAATGCAAGTTGTTGTTGTTGTGGTTGCTGAATCTCACTAAGCAGAGGCTGTGCGGGGGTGTCCTGTGCAGGCGGGCGAGGGGATTATTAGATGCTTGGCTCGTAGCACCTTCACCCGGCAGGTTAAACAAGGGCAAGGCACCCACCCGTCCTCCAGGCAACAGAGGTGTTAAAAGCATCAGCAAGAGGCATTTGCCCCGCTCCTAATAATTTAACCAGCTTCAAGGAGATCAGTGGAGCGTGCTTCATCAATAGTTGTCTATTAATGGTCCAGGTAAGTGCTTTTTTTTTTAAGGTTTCAGAGGGCTCCAATTATCTCCCCTGCTCTCCACTCATGCTGGGTGCAGTTCCGTCTGGTGCCTGGTCCAAGTGGCCGGTCTATGAGTGAGCCCAGGTAGTCGGAGCCAGCAGGCTATATAACCGTGGAGGATCATCACCGACTGCTGCACAAACACATTTTCAGAGCAGGAGTCAGGATACGGCCTGATTTTTTCCCTCCCAGCATTCCTAGCCCAGCGGTGCTGAGGCCAAAGGCTCCCCGGTGAGCTTGGCTGATGCGGACGGACTGGAGATAAAAGCCGGGCGCCCCTTGAAGCCTGAAAGACTTGGCTCCACCCAGGCTGTGTGTTCAGTAACTGGCCCATCGGAGGAGCTCGAAACACCCATTCTCTCCGAAGGCCCTTGTCTTGTTGGATTGAAGCGCCCGGCTTCACTGCTGCTAGTAGATCTCTTGTATCATTGCTCATGGCAAGACGGGCGACAGACGGTTCAATAATGACAGGTGTGTTAAACATTGCAATCTACAATGTATTATTCTGCTGCTACGTTGGAGCTCTGTTTAACCTGCCATGTCTCTTTAAGGTGATGAATTCTCTTTTGCTACAAACGTTCTCGTGTTAATTACAGGTTAATTACTGCGGGTGAGGGAAGTCTGCAGATTGCCAGGTGCTCGTCGGTTTCCAGCTCCAGGTCAATCTGCAAACTTCCCTCCGCAAAACTAATTAAACCCCAGCCTGAAATGGCTGGATTTGGTTCTCACTTTTTAAATAATTTTAACAGCTTAAAGTGTGACATCGAAAGTGTGGCAGCTGCTCTCAACCCTGGATACTGAAGGAGGGAGAAAGATACTTAGAGAGATAGATTGGGGGAGAGAGAGAGAGCTAGAGAGAGAGAGAGCTAGAGAGAGAGAGCAAGAGAGAGCGAGAGAGAGAGAGGGCTAGGGATAGAGTGAACTAGAGCGAGAGAGAAAGAAAGCTAGAGAACGAGAGAGAGGGACATAGAGTGCTAGAGATATATATATAGAGAGAGAGAGAGAGAGAGAGAGACAGAGAGAGAGAGAGACAGAGAGAGAAAGAGAGCTAGAGAGCGAGAGAGATATATATAGAGAGAGAGAGCTAGAGGGAGAGAGAGCTAGAGAGAGAGCTAGAGAGCGAGAGAGAGAGCGAGAGAGCAAGAGAGAGAGCGAGAGAGAGAGCGAGAGAGAGAGCAAGAGAGCTAGAGAGAGAGAGTAAGATAGAGAGATAGAGAGAGAGAGATAGAGCTAGAGAGAGAGAGAGATAGAGCTAGAGAGAGAGAGAGAGAGAGAGAGAGAGAGAGCTAGAGAGATGGAGCTAGAGAGAGAGAGAGAGAGCGGGAGAGTTAGAGAGCTAGAGAGAGAGAGACAGTGAGAGCCAGAGAGAGATAGTTAGAGAGCAAGAGAGAGAGAGAACGCTCGAAAGAGTGAGAGAGAGCGAGAGCTAGAGCAAGAGAGAGAGAATGAGGTAGAGAGAGAGAGAGCTAGAGCGAGAGCTAGAGAGAGAGCAAGATAGAGTTAGAGAGAGAGCGAAAGCTAGATAGATATAGAGAGCAAGAGAGCTAGAGAGAGAGAGAAAGCTAGAGAGAGATAGAGTTAGAGAAAGAGTGAGAGTTAGAGAGAGAAAGCTAGAGAGTGAGAGAGATGGAGAGAGAGAGAGAGCGAGAGCTAGAGCGAGAGAGCGAGAGCGCGAGAGAGAGAGCGCGAGAGAGAGAGCGCGAGAGAGAGAGCGCGAGAGAGAGAGCGCGAGAGAGCGCGAGAGCTAGAGCTCGAGAGAGAGCACTAGAGAGCGAGACAGCGAGCTAGAGAGCGAGCGAGAGAGGGAGCGAGAGAGGGAGCGAGAGAGTGCGAGAGCTAGAGAGAGAGCGAGAGATAGAGCAAGTGAGAGAGACAGAGAGAGCGAGAGAGTGCGAGAGCGAGCGAGAGAGTGCGAGAGCGAGAGAGAGAGAGTGCGAGAGCGAGCAAGAGAGAGAGAGTGAGAGAGATAGAGCGAGAGAGAGCGAGAGAGAGAGACAGGGAAAGAGAGAGAGCTAGAGAGCGAGAGCACGAGCAAGAGAGAGAGTGAGTGAGAGAGAGCGAGAGAGCGAGCGAGCGAGCGAACGAAAGAGAGAACGAGAGAGAGAGAGCTAGAGAGAGAGATAGAGAGAGCTAAGGAGAGAGAGAGAGCGCACGCTCGAGAGAGAACAAGAGGGAGAACGAGAGCTAGAGAGAGAGAGAGAGAGAGAGAGCAAGAGAGAGAGATAGCGAGAGAGCTAGAGAGAGAGAGAGAGCAGTGGAGGTGGAAAGAGAGAGCTAGAGAGAGAGGGAGCTATGATGGTGGAGAGAGAGAGAGAGGGAGCTAGAGAGAGTGATGGAGAGAGTGAAAGCAAGATAGACAGACAGATGAGTGGGCAGACGGACAGAGAGAGGGAGGTAAAGATAGATAGGGAGATACAGAGATAAAGATAGATAGCTGTAGACAGATAGATTGGCAGCAAATATATCTGTAATCTATGAGCATCTGCAGGTCGCGGAACTTCGCTCAACACAGACCAAGCAATCAGGCTGAGGTCAGGACACCCAGTCCTTGACCCTCCCAACTATGTGTCATTAACATGAACAGTCAGAAGATTGTGAGGGATGTAATGTGGGCGTGCAGACCCTCACGGCCAACTGCCCATTTGACCCTACTGTGGAGCGAGGCTTCACACCGGGAGTTCTAATTCAGAAGATTTGCCCCACGGTTATGGACCACCCTAAGCTCATCCACTGATGCTTACGAAGCCCTCGCAATGGTGAATTCATCTCCATAATATAAGACCAGCACTGCATCATCCAAACATTTCTAATTACTTCAAGTACTAACAATATAATTTTAATCTTCTTGAAGATTGACCTGTGCAATTACATCCTGTCACAATCCCGAGCAGTTGGTGCAAGTCAGCCCATTGCAAGTGTGACTTCCAATTAAAATATGGAGAGAATTGCATTTTAATGCAGTCACACAAAAAATGTCTGCATTACAGTATTAATTAAATCCTGCTTATTTGATTGCTGTTAACTGTTCATTATCTCACAGCTCTTGACAGGTCGGGTAGGAGGGGTGGGGGCGGGGGAGAGCTCCAGAATGGAAAAGGCCTTTGTTTAAATAAATGTATAAAGCATTAAGTTATAAATTTTAATTCCAAAAAAAAAATTTATAATCAAATACGAGAACTCTTTTACTCTCTCCAGTTTTTCTCCTCTCCTCCTCTCGCGCCACCTCCCTCCTCCCAGCCTGGATTTTCTGGGGAACGGCTACTTGGCAACCTCTTCCCAAAGCCCATTCATCAGGTCCAAGGTCAAATAGTGAGCCTTGTCAGGCTATTTGACTGTGGGATGTTTCAACTCTCCTCTCTTGGCACGTTCAGCCAAGGTTCACCAGACTGATTCCTGGGATGGCAGGACTGTCGTATGAGGAGAGATTGGGTCGACTAGGCCTGTATTCACTGGAGTTTAGAAGAATGAGAGGGGATCTCATTGAAACGTATAAAATTCTGACACGGCTAGACAGACTGGATGCAGGGAGGATGTTTCCCCTGGCTGGGGGGGTCTAGAACGAGGGGTCACAGTCTCAGGATATGGGGTAGGACATTTAGGACTGAGATGAGGAGAAATTTCTTCACTCAGAGGGTGGTGAACCTGTGGAATTCTCTACCACAGAAGGCTGTGGAGGCCAAGTCACTGAATATATTTAAGAAGGAGATAGATAGATTTCTAGACACAAAAGGCATCAAGGGGTATGGGGAGAGAGCGAGAATCTGGTATTGAGATAGAGGATCAGCCATGATCATATTGAATGGCGGAGCAGGCTCGAAGGGTCGAATGGCCTACTCCTGCTCCTATTTTTCTATGTTTCACCTTCCAGCAGGTGTCACCGCAAGAAAGAACTTGCATTTATATAGCGCCTTACATGACCTCAGGACGTCCCAAAGCACTTTACAGCCAATGAAGTACTTTTTTGAGGTGCAGTCACTGTTGTAATGTAGGAAACACAGCAGCCAAGTTGCGCACAGCAAGCTCCCACAAACAGCAATGTGATAATGACCACATAATTTGTTTAGAGATGTGGGTTGAGGGATTAAATATTGGCCTGGACACCCCTGCTCGCCTTCTAAATAGTGCCATGGGATCGCTGACGTCCACTTGAGAGGGCTGACGAGGCCTCAGTTTAATGTCTCATCCGAAAGACGGCACCTCCGACAGTGCAGCACTCCCTAAGTACTGCACTGAAATGTCAGCCGAGATTCTGGGCTCCAGTCTCTGGAGTGGGTCTCGAACGCAAGACCCTCTGACTCAGAGGCGAGAGTGCAGGAGCAGGAACGCTGCCTAATTTTGCACCCTCTCTAATCCAGAGGCGCTGAGGGCTAATTGTAGCACCTCAACCAGCCGAGATCTACACAGACTGGGAATCAAACCTGGGCCCTCGGCTGGACACAAATCGGTGCAGTTACAAACATAGCCACCGGGGGAGCTCAATGGATTTATTTGTTCCCTTGGGGGGAAAAAATTGAGTCGCATCCCCTCTGGGGCGCTAACATCGCCGGGGTGCTCCTTTTAGCGCCCCGAAAGAATTAGCGCCCCTGCAGCCAAAATTCATCAGTAGCGCCCCAAAAGGGAAGCGGGGCGCTACTGGAAGCGCCCCGCCTCCCTCTTGGGGTGCTGCGAGTGAATATCGCGGCGCTAGGTGTCGCAGCGCCACGCCGTGGTACTGCTGGCCTTCCTCCCCTTATTAAAGGGGAGGGGCCTTGTGCTGCACAACCTGGGGCCCAGCTAGGCCACCGGGATCGGAGTGCCAGCAAAAGAGCCCGGCACTCAAGAGGAGTGCCAGGCTCACGGAGCGCAGCCGGCACCCCGCGGAGGGGGGGGGCTACAGAGGAGGCCAGGGACGGCAGCGGAGGCAGGTGCTGGCAGGTGGCCAGCAACAAAAATGGCCGCCCGGCACCTTCCCTTTAATTAGCGCCGCCCTGGCTGCAGGTAGGCCCCCCTGATCCCGTCGGGCATAGCATCCGGTGGTAAGTCAGAGGGCGCTACCGAAGATCGCAGCTGGGGCGCGAGCAAGACGCTGCACACAGCAATGACATCATCGCCAGCGGAGCAGCGCCGCGGGATGCGAACGGTTACCGCCGCCGTTAACCTCCCAGTGAATTTCACAGGAGGCATTGGTGGCGCCGTGCCCGGGCGCTAGTTGCTTTGCGCCCCATTAGCGCCCTCTTAGGGCACTAACGGTAGGCGCAAATCAACCGAATTTTTAGGCCTTGGACTCTACCTCCCCAAACATCAGATACAGTTACAAACATGACCAGTGAGGCTGATGCACCAGGCCCCGGTTCAATGAGCTGCCTTGGAAACAGGCAGAGGAACACTGGAGAATATTGGGGTAATTTTGCAAGGTTCCTTAAACTTGATCTCATCCCAAACTTTGCTGCCCATATCCTAACTTGCACCAAGTTCTGTTCACCCATCACCCCTGTGCTCGCTGACCTACATTGGCACCCAGTCTGATAAAATTCTCATCCTTGTTTTCAAATCCCTTATGGCCTCGCCCCTCCCTACCTCTACAATCTCCTCCAGCCCAACAACCCTCCGAGATCTCTGCGCTCCTCCAATTCTGGCCTCTTGCGCATCCCTGATTTTCATTGCCCAACCATTGGTGGCCGTGCCTTCAGCTGCCTTGGCCCTAGGCTCTGGAATTCCCTCCCTAAACCTCTCCACCTCTCTATTTCTTTCTCCATCTTTAAGGTGCTCCTTAAAACCAACTTCTGTGACCAAGCTTTTGGTCACTTGTCCAAATATCTCCTTATGTGGCTCGGTGTCAGATTTGATAACACTCCTGTGAAGCGCCTTGGGATATTTTTACTATGCAAGTGGAAACAACTTCTCTACATCTACCCTATCAAACCCCTTCATAATCGTGAAGGCCTCTATCAGGTCACCCCTCAGTCTTCTCTTTTCTAGCGAAAAGAGGCCCAGCTTCATTCCTGATAGGTACAACCTCTCAGTTCTGGTATCATCCTGGTCAATCTATTTTTGCACCTTCGCCAGTGCCTCTCTATCCTTTTTATAATATGGAGACCAGCGCTGTTCACAGTATTCCAAGTGTGGTCTGACCAAAGTTCTCTATAAATGGCCGCTCCGGCAAGGTACCAGAAGCTGGCCGGCATCTGTGAAACTGCACCTCAGGCGTGAGTCAGGAGAGAAAGGGAGAAAATCCAAGTGGGGAATAAGAAGCTTTTATTTTATTTGAAGCAACAGCAGCTCAGGCTCACTCATGAGGTAAATGAATCAGATCGATAGGCAGGCTCAAATGAGCCTGCCTCTTAAAGCGCATGTCAGCTGCACCCTTTGCTTTCAATCCAGACAACAAGTGCTGGTAAATACTGCTGGTGCACAATATGTACCATGTACAAGCCAACACTGTATTACATAGAATGTACGCCACTGAAACAGGCCATTCGGCCCAAATGGTCTGTGCGGTGTTTCTGCTCCGCATGAGTCTCCTCCCACCCCTCTTCATCTAACCCTATCAGCACACCCTTCTATTATTTTCTCTCTCGTGTGTTTATCTAGCTTCCCCTTAAATACATCTGTGGCTATTCGCCTCAACTACTCCTTCTGGTACTGAATTCCACAATCTCACCACTCTCAGGGAAAAGAAGTTTCTCCTGAATTCCCTATTGGATTTATTAGTGACTATCTTATAGTTATAGCCCCTAGTTTTGGCCTGCCCCACAAGTGGAAACATCTTCTCTATGTCTATTTATCATAATCTTGTCTATATTTACAGCTTGAGGAATGTATTGGGTATTAAGCAGCCTCCAATGATGGTGGAATGAAAAATAAATTTGGAGATGACTTTAACTGACAGTATTGGATGAAGACGACGTGTGTTCAGCAAATGGCTGCAGCGTTTCAAGAAGGCAGCCCGCCATCTTATCAGGACAACTGGGGGCGGGCAGTAAATGTGCCCTTGCCAGCGTTGTCCACATCTATCGCTAAGTTACCTAACCTTGTGTAGCAGTGGTACCAGAAAGCAGTGTTACCAGAAAGCAGTGTAAGTTCTGGACTGAATCTATCAGAGAAACAGTGCACGGGAGATAAACACGACTGTGGGAGAGAGATTAGGAGTGGCAGGCTATCACACGGCCTCAATGGTGACGGAATATAGCTTAAGCTGGATGAGAGAGGATGGTCGCACAAGAATCATAAAGACATCACTCACAAACTGCATATTAGAACTGAAGGTGCACGTGCCATTGAAATGATTAGCATGTTAGAGTTGTTGCTTTTAATTAATAATGATCCTTCTATCACCAGGAGAGTTTATCCTGCTCATACATATCAGCTCCTATCTGCTTGGCTCAGTGGTATCGCTCTTGCCACTGAGTCAGATGGTGAGGTTCAATTCCAACACCAGGTCTTAAACAATAAGCCACACTGGTACTCAAGCGCAGTACTGAGGGAGCATGAATTGTCAGAGGTGCCGTCTTTCGGATGAGACTTGAAACAGAGGCCCAACCTTCCTGTTCAGTTGTGCGTTAAAAGTCTGATGAAACTATTTCGAAGAAGGGCAGGTAGTCTTCCCGGTGTCCTGGTCAAACTCATCCCTCTACCAATGCCAAACAAAGGAGATGAACTGGTCATTCATCTCATTGCTGTTTGCGGGACAGTACACTGCACAAAATGGCTGCCACACTCACCTACATAACAACTGCGACTGCACTGGAAGAAAAAGTAATTCAATGAAGTGCTTCGGGATGTGTCTGAGCAGTGTGATAAGGCACTATATAAACACAAGTTTGTTCTTTCCTAAAGGTGTGGGTACACAGTTTAACCAGTTTATAGAGATGTTGAATCTGAGCTTTTGTAGTATTAGATGGGATTCAGCTGTCTGCTTTTACTAGTGCTTACTACACATGTAGATAAGCTGATGCCGAGGCCCATACAGAGCAGCCAGGAGCAGAAACCCTGGTCGAATTTTCCTCTCTCTAGCCCAGAGGCCAAGTGTAGAGCTTCCGTCGCCATTCAGCACAGAGCAGGAATTGGCCCTTACCTATAACAAGAGCCTTCTATAACAAATGGTGAGGGAAGTGATTGTGAAGCTAATTCAGTTTGTACCAGATGGTTCAATATGCAGTGATAGTGCGGCTCGTGACTCCTGCTGAAGTGACAAGTGTACTGTGAGACTCAGCTTCGCTCTACAGACTGTTGGGAGACAGTGGGAGGGGGAGGGGGTGAAATTCATCCTGTCAACGTGGGTGGGACACTGGAAATCCGTGCTGACATTTGTGCTAAAATGAACAGTAGCAATCCTTCCCCTCCTCGATCTATCAGTTTCTCCGATAACGCTTTTCACCCCAATCGATTGAACATTGATGCGTCTGGCTCTCGGGGGAGTTGAATTCAAGCTCGATTGGTCCCGTTATGGCCACTCAGCCAAGGAGGCCACCTTGTTGGTATTCTGGGAGAGTGCGATCGGGGACTTATGGCCACAACAGGGATTTCGATGTTCAGTTTTAACATCAGAGGATTCTGCTTCACTGCTGCCCAGCGGGGTGGACCCTCTATTTCAATGGAACATGCAAAATCTGACCTCCAGCCCACCCTGGCCTTTTCACATGCGATCATCAATTAAAGCACAGTTAACATCTCCAAAAAAATGGGAGCTGAGCATTAAAACCACCCTCGCCTTCGCTGGTCAGACTGTGATCTCCTCACAATGGCTCCAAGGGGAACGCCAGGAAGAAACATTATCATCAGATCAATGTCCTCTTCAGCTGTTATCTGGGAAGCAGATCACTGGCCCTGTGCCAGTCCGTGCAAACTCTCGACTTTTGGAAGCCAAGCACTGAGCCTTGATTTACTGTGTCACTGCACCGCTCGTGAAAGGCCCACTATGAACTCTGACCTGATGACCATCTGACCCCCAGCAAATCCCTGCCCCACCCCCACCATCCCACCTCCAGAAGCGCACGCACCAGTGAAGCAGAATTTGGAAAGGAGTGCGTTTGCTGCTATGCTCGCTGCTTACAATGCTGGTCCCCGTCGTTGTGAATTTGGAAGGCTTGGCCTCTTGAATGGACTCAAGACACAAGCAAGAAGCCCTGCTCACTGCTTCCCACTTCCTTCGCCCCACCTTTGGCAGCCATGCCTTCAGCAGTCTAGGCCCTAAGCTCTGGAATTCCCTCCCCAAATCTCTTCGCCTCTCCAGCTTTAAGACACTGCTTAAAGCCTACCTCTTTGACCAAGCATTTGGTCATCCATCCTAATGTCTCCTTCTTTGGCTCGGTGTCAATTTTTGTCCGAGTTATGTTCCTGGGGATGTTTTACTATGTTAAAGGTGCTATATATAAATGCAAGTTGTTGTTGTTGGTGGTGTATCAGATCAGGCAAGTCACTACTTGGCATCATGGTCCTCAACAAAAGTTAGTGAGTAGCCCTGATTTATCCATGAGTATGTAAAACCTCAGGCTTCCAATCGTGATAAATAATGTTTTCAGTTCAATTTCACGTACCTTTTCCAAGCTTTCCCATTAGAGAATTGACCTCATACCTTTCGTCGTTGTTTATCTTTAGTGCTACTCTGCCTTATATGACAGGAAGAGGAGATGCTTTTTGATGGAGACCACAGTTATAACTGGCAGGAAGCAAGGCATCTACTCAAACTACATTACAACAGTGGCTACACTTCAAAAGTAATTCATTGGCTGTAAAGAGCTTTGGGATGTCCGGTGGCCGTGAAAGGCGCTATATAAATGCAAGTCTGTCTTTCTTTCTTTTTTTCCAAAGATAACACTGTCCAAAGAAGTACAACACTACCTGAGAGTTTGTACGGACTTGACGAGGTCCAGGTCCACCTCTTTTGGCCAGATGAACTCTCTTTGCCTGCCTTTTCACCACAGCTCTCCAACTGTCTCTTGGACCCATTAATACCGTTTGTTGGGTGAGAATATTCTGCCTGACCTCCCTTCTTGCTCTTTACCTTGTGTCCCCTGGTGTTTGAACCCTTCACCTTAGTCAACACCCTTGGTAATTCCTAATAAGAAGTGCTGTTTTCTCACTAGGTCCTGATCGGCTGTATTTGTGAATATTCCAACTGCATTTCTGGGATCTTTCTTAAAATGGAGCAGGTAATCCAATCAGCAACGTCTTACCTCCTCAGCAGAAGTTTGGGATGGTTCTTGCTCTCCAAGTTCTTGTCAATGAGGTCAGAAAGCAGCTGCTTCAAGACATCGGTAGCGTACTCGAGCTTAGTCTGAAGGACGGTCATGATTAGCGAAGCGACGTTCCCCCGATCCCTCATGGAGAAGCTCCGCTGTGACTCCAGCGTCCGGATGAAAGTCAATAAGAAGACCTTGTTGTTGATAAGCTGCCCAAACAGCGTCAAGCCCTTCTCCACTCGCTCTTGCCTGTATCCGGGAACCTTTGGGGGACAGCAATGATATCAAATCAACAAGCGAGCTCCCAGGCAAGCCTTTCTTGTATTGTTCACCCTAAGCTCTCCCCTTATGCTACCAACACAATAACCTGGTGTTGGTGCGCGTAGCATTGCTTATAGCAATATATATAGCTGGATTAATATATGCTACTCCAGATGCAATGTATGCAAAATGTAGAACATGCAAACCAGTGTTAAAATCTGAGAAAAATCATTTACAAAAAGAAAACTCGGCCTTGCTGAGTGCCATCAACTCCAAAGACTGAAACGTTTATCTCTATGTTTCATAAGGATTTGGCATATATAAGAAAACAAGAGGTTTTAGGAACAGATCATTAGTGCCCAACAATTCCCCGCCAGCCTTTTCACCACATCCCTCAATCCCTTCTCTCTCCGAGAGGTACTTGAAACCATCTCTTGAACGCATTTACACTGGTTCGTGCTGTCCAAGTTCTGCTCAATACGTTCAGAAAGCAGCTGTTTCAAGACATCCATGACATACTCAATAGGGTTGCCAAGCCTCCAGGATCATCCTGGAGCCTCCTGGAATTAATGAGCGATCTCCCAGACGCTGCTGCAAACAATACCCAGGAGAAATATCATAGGGGCGTTAAAAAGAGTTTTCTTCACTTTCTTTGAAAGCTTTTAGTTTATTGGTTGTAAAAATATTGGAGAAGGCAAAAAAGGCTGTTTGACTGGGCGGGGCGGTTGGAGGCAGGCGGTCGTGTGATGAAACCACCAGGAATGCATCCAACCAGAGTTGGCCACCCGAATACCAATGTTCCCTTTAAGCTCTGGAGCTTCCGCGCAGCCGACTCACTGGCTTTGAAATGGGAAAAACGGCGCACGCGCGGTATTTCGAATAGGCCGCGCACCGAAAACAAATTAAAGGCCACATTGCCTAGTGCTCGAGCTTAGTTTAAAGAACGGTCATGATTGACGAAGCAACATTTATACTGTTTGCTTCAATAGCCTTCCCTGTTAACTTAATTCACAACTCAATTATCATAGAATCTGTGATGAAATATGTCATTCATCAGACTCTGTATTTAACTACATATATTGTATTGCCTGCTCCTGTGTTTGTATTGCCTGCTCCTGTGTTTTACCTTGTATTGTATATAGTGCACCGCCTCCTTTCTCCCCATTGGGTGTGTCGGCTCCGCCCATACCTGGCCCTACTTAAGACAAGCCCAGGCTTGTCTTGCAGCAGAACACCAGAATGCTAGGTGAAGCCACAGGCATCTTTCTTTGCTAATAAAAGCCTTGTTTTATTCAGTTAACTTTGAGTCTTGAAGTTATTGAGGCGCATCAATTTTATTAGCAAACTTTTAACGATGGATCAACTTTTGAAACCGGAACACTTGGATTTGGACCCGCATGCTTCGGATGCATCGGCACGGTTTGGACACTGGTTCCAGTGCTTGGAATTTTTTATGGCCAACTCCGAAGCCGTCACAGCCTCTAAAGCCACCGGAGATGTGAAACTCGGGATCCTGCAGAATCGGGTAAGCCACCGGGTTTTTCCACTCATCCAAGATGCCGCCACCTACCTGGATGCCTGCAACATTCTAAAGGCCCGCTATCAGCGGCCTACCAACGAGGTGTACGCCAGGCACCTGCTTGCTACCTGCACACAGCGACCTGGAGAGTCGCTAGAGGACTTTCTAGTCACACTAAAAGTGCTTGGCAAAGACTGCAAATGCAAAGACGTGAAAGCCACGGTATACACAGATGAGCTTATTCGGGATGCCTTTATCGCAGGCCTTAGCTCTAATTACATCCGGCAGAGACTGCTAGAGAAAACGGGCCTAGATCTGACACAGGCTGTGGACACAGCGCGATCGCTGGATGTGGCTCAGAAGAACTCTGACTCCTACTCGTCGGGCCGCGCGGCCCATGCCGCCTCTGCTTCCCCGCCCAGTAGCCCAACACCGTCGGGGCCCTGCTCTCCCCCCAGAAGCCCTACGACCGCCGCGACGCATCGGGGCCCCAAATGCTACTTCTGCGGGCAGCCGAAGCACACCAGGAACCTGTGCCCGGCGAAAGGCACCACCTGCTGTAAGTGCGGTAAGAAGGGGCACTTTGGGAAGGTGTGCAGAGGGAACCCCGCAGGCAAAACCGCCACCGCCGCGGGAGCGGCCATCTTGGACGCCATCTTGTCTGACCTCGTGGGGTCCGCCATCTCGCGAGCAGACATCGTGGACGCCATCTTACCCGGCCTCGTGTGGCCCACCATCTTGTCCCGATCAGGGCCCTACAGTGGCGTCGATCACAGTGGACCAGTCCAGACCGCACCCACTATCCAAATCGATGGTGGACATCGAGGTAAACGAGTGCAAGGTTAAATGTTTAATTGACAGCGGGAGCACGGAGAGCTTCATTCACCCTGATCTGGTACAACGACTCTCTCTAACTATAGTCCCTACTCAGGGCACGATCTCTATGGCTGACAAAACCCAGATATCGACTATTGCGGGTTACTGCGCGGTACGATTGTCCGTTAAAGGCACTGTGTATAATAATTTTAAACTGTTAATTATGAAGGATTTATGTGTGAGCGTGATCTTGGGCCTGGATTTTCAGTGCCACCACCAAAGCATCACGCTCAATTTCGGTGGGACCCAGCCGCCTCACAGTGTGCGGTCTGGCTACCCTGAAGGTAAAGCTGCCTTCGCTATTCGCGAACCTTACCCCTAACTGCCGGCCAATAGCGACCAAAAGCAGGAGGTACAGCTGGGAGGACAGGCGGTTTATCGCGACCGAGGTAGACAGGCTCCTGAAGGAGCGCATTATTGAACGCAGCAACAGCCCGTGGTGCGCCCAAGTGGTGGTGGTGAGGGGTAGCGAGAAGAAGCGGATGGTGATTGACTATAGTCAAACAGTCAACATCTATACCCAACTAGACGCCTACCTGCTACCCCGCATATCCAAGATGGTGAACCAAATCGCCCAATACCAGGTGTTCTCCACCATCGACCTCAAGTCAGCGTACCACCAGCTCCCTATCAGACCAGAGGACCGTTCATACACCGCCTTCGAGGCAAACGGACGCCTCTACCAGTTCCTCAGAGTCCCCTTTGGGGTGACGAATGGGGTCTCGGTCTTTCAGAGGGAGATGGACCGCATGGTCGATGACCACCACTTGCAGGCAACCTTCCCCTAGCTCGACAACGTCACCATCTGCGGCCACAACCAACAGGACCACGACTCAAACCTCGCGAGGTTTCTGAAAACCGCACAAAAATTCAACCTCACCTACAACGAGGACAAGTGCGTTTTCAACACCACGCGCCTCTGCATACTAGGCAGCGTGGTGGAGAATGGGGAAATCGGACCAGACCCCGACCGATTGCGCCCCCTACGGGAGCTGCCCCTGCCCAACACTCCCAAAGCCCTGAAAAGGTGCCTGGGGTTATTCTCGTATTATGCCCAATGGGTCCCCAACTACTCCGATAAAGCCCGCCCCCTCTTGAAAGCATCCTCTTTCCCGTTCTCTGCTGAGGCCCATGCTGCCTTCAAAAGCATTAAGCAGGATATTGAGCGGGCCACGCTACAGGCAGTGGACGAGAACACTCCCTTTCAAGTGGAAAGTGATGCGTCTGACTTTGCCTTGGCGGCCACCCTCAACCAGGCGGGGCGGCCCGTAGCTTTCTTCTCGAGGACCCTCCAGGGGCTCGAGATCAGACACTCCTCCGTGGAAAAGGAGGCCCAAGCCATCGTGGAGGCAGTGCGCCACTGGCGGCACTACCTAGCCGGCAAACGCTTCACCCTACTTACCGACCAGCGGTCGGTAGCGTTTATGTTCAATAATAAACAGAGGGGGGAAGATTAAAAATGATAAGATTCTTAGGTGGCGGATCGAGCTCTCCACCTTCGAGTACGACATCATATACCGGCCGGGGGCCCTTAACGAATCCCCCGACGCCCTCTCACGAGGGATGTGTGCCAACGCCACCGGGGATCAGCTACAGACCCTCCACAACGACCTCTGCCACCCAGGGGTCACACGGCTGTTCCACTTCGTAAAGTCCCGCAACTTACCCTACTCGATTGAGGAAGTTCGGTCCCTGACCAGGAACTGCCGCACTTGCGCTGAGTGCAAGCCTCGGTTCTACCGCCCTGATAGAGCCCACCTAATCAAAGCTACACGGCCCTTTGAGCGGCTTAGCTTAGATTTCAAGGGCCCCCTCCCGTCCGTCGACCGCAATGTTTACTTCCTGAACATTGTGGACGAATACTCCCGTTTCCCATTCGCCTTCCCCTGCCCAGACATGACCAGCGCCACGGTCATTAAATGCCTCAACAGCCTGTTCTGCCTGTTCGGTATGCCAAGCTATATCCACACGGATAGGGGGGCGTCCTTCATGAGTGAAGAACTACGCCAGTACATGCTGTCCAAGGGGATTGCCACGAGCCCTACCACCAGCTACAACCCCCGGGGTAACGGTCAGGTGGAGCGAGAGAACGGGACAGTATGGAGGGCAGTCACCCTAACTCTAAGGACCAAGGGCCTCCCTATCTCCCGCTGGCAGGAAGTCCTCCCAGATGTGCTCCACTCAATACGGTCACTATTGTGTACCGCCACTAATGCCACGCCTCATGAGCTAATGTTTGTGTTTCCCCGGAAATCCACCTCCGGCGTATCCATACCGTCATGGCTCTCCACCCCAGGTCCGGTACTTTTGCGGAAGCATGTGAGGGGCCACAAGACGGACCCTCTCGTGGAGCCAGTACACCTGCTCCACGCCAACCCACAATATGCGTATGTCCGGCACGCCGACGGAAGGGAGGACACTGTGTCCATAAAAGACCTCGCCCCAGCCGGTAACAACAGCAACAACGACAATGACTACAACAACAACAGCAACAACGACAACAACCACAACAACTATTACCCACCCACTCCACCCACTATTTTTTCATCAACCCCAGAAGAACACCAGCCAATGGTACCCCCACCACCTACTCCTTCAACAACCCCGGTGGCGCCCCCGGCAGAGACCCAGGAGGTCACCCGGGACACCCAGCCGGCACCCGCGGCACCGCAACCGTTACGTCGGTCACAGAGGACTATCACACCCCCGGACAGACTAAATCTGTGGAAGGGGTGAATGTGATGAAATATGTCATTCATCAGACTCTGTATTTAACTACATATATTGTATTGCCTGCTCCTGTGTTTGTATTGCCTGCTCCTGTGTTTTACCTTGTATTGTATATAGTGCACCGCCTCCTTTCTCCCCATTGGGTGTGTCGGCTCCGCCCATACCTGGCCCTACTTAAGACAAGCCCAGGCTTGTCTTGCAGCAGAACACCAGAATGCTAGGTGAAGACACAGGCATCTTTCTTTGCTAATAAAAGCCTTGTTTTATTCAGTTAACTTTGAGTCTTGAAGTTATTGAGGCGCATCAGAATCATAGCATGATACAGCACAGGAGGAGGCCATTCGGCCCCTCGAGCCTGCTCCCCCATTTAATGAGGTCATGGCTGATCTGATCTTGGGCTCAGCTCCATTTCCCCGCTCGCTCCCCATAACCCATCACTCCCTTATTGTTCAAAAATCTGTCACTCTCCACCTTAAATATATTCAATGACCCAGCCTCCACAGTTCTCTGGGGTAGAGAATTCCACAGATTTACGACCATCAGAAGAAATTCCTCCTCATCTCCGTTTTAAATGGGCGACCATTTAATAATAATAATCCTTTCAGGCAGTACATTCCAGATCATAAAAACTCTCTACGCAAATAAAATTCTCATCTTGCCTCTGGTTCCTCCACAGTCACATCAATAATGAGAAGAAAAAAAAGACAAAGCCGTATTACATGTGGGAAATAATTTTTCTTCCTGTGGATTATCTCACAGTTTCTCGAGATGTCTCACCTATTATGTGCGTGGACTTCTAACGCTGCACTGTTACCTCATGGTCCTCCTACAGGCAACTCTTTGAGCTGAAGGCTGAGTTGTGGTGATTGCTCGAGAATAATCCCAAGTGCAACAAAGCTCACGTCCACCTGAATTTCGTTCCAAATGCCTGATGAAAGTTACCATCAATGCAAAACACTAGCATCGTGCACACCTCTTTTTAGAATGGGACAAAGATGATATTGCCTCTTTTCTATTTTTTGTGCTCACCAGTTTTAGCACAGAATCAAGCACTCTTAAACTAGGTATGGCATGAGTTAGAGGCAGAGTAAAGCTCTCTGTAATCTGCCCCAATGATGTACCTTCAGTCCTAACCTACTGCACTGTGACACCCTTCAATCTCTTACAATAAACCATTCTGTGCTCTCTCTGCCCATACCCATCAGGAACCACACTGAGTCTGGCCAAACTTCTCTCACAAGATCAATAGGGCCATTCGGTGTTTCCTCGCTCATTCATCAAGGTCCCCCCCCCCAATCACAGCCGCTTCTTAAATGAGCCCAGGTTTTTTTCTCTCCACTAACCTGTCCAAAAGGCCATTCCAAATATCGATCACTCTGTGTGAGGAGGAACTTTTTTGACACCAGCCCTAAACCTCTCCCTCCTATTCCTTGTCATGGTTTAATTTGCAGTCATGCTCCAGATTTCTATACCATTTACCATCATAGATACCTCTTATGAGGACCCCGTCAGTCACTTCCATTCATCGCTGAAAAGCCTAACTTTCTCCTTGGAACTCAGTCCTCTGAGATGCTTGGGATCAGTTGTGTGGTTACCCCTCTGAACTACCTCCAAGGCGTCAACTTGACATAGGGGTCTTACAGTCAACTGGCTTAAAGAGACCTTCCTCACAGCAGTCTGGGTCAGATTTGAACGTAGGCCCCAGAGAGGAAGGACCAGTGCCTAATCCCCTGCACCACCCAATGTTCCTTGATGTCCTGGGCCAATATTTATCCCTCAATCAACACCACTAAAAAACAGATGATCTGGTCATTATCACATTGCCGTTTGTGGGAGCTTGCTGTGTGCAAATTGGCTGCCTCATTTCCCACATTACAACAGCGACTACACTTCAAAAAAAGTACTTCATTTGCTGTAAAGCGCTTTGGGACATCCTGAGGCTGTGAAAGGCGCTATATAAATGTAAGTCTTTCTTTCTTTCGTTAAATAACATCAGAGGTTTCCAGAGTGTTGAATGAGTACAGTTACTTAGTACCAGTTTTATGAACTTGCTCAAGTGGGGAATTCAGTGAGGGGAAAGTTGGGAAATGCCAACATTAGCTCCATTACACCTTATTAAGAGCTTCCTATGAATGCCCGGGGCAACAGTGCAGGTGAGAGCTGCAGAATTTAAATTGAGCTTGAATCCCTTTTGAAGCTCTTGGCATCACAAGCATTTCCACCCCCTTGTAACCTCATTAACAAGCTGATGGCTTGTGATTTTTGAAGTCATTTTCTGTGATAAATAAGACTAAGTATTATGTTTATGAAAATGAAGCGGTTTATAAATAATTACGAGCCATACTTTCTACTCCGGTGGAACAATCCTGTGTCGAAAGCCCAAGGCAAAATATATCGCAGGAACTTTTATTGCCAATCACGCCTGACTGCAGTTAATTAGGAAAGCAATTCAAAAATGGACAGTGTCTGGGACCTGATTTGATTCTGCCGTTTAAGAGGTGCCTCGTGATTTAGTTCAGATTCAGGAAATGGTGACGCACTAAAACGGATTTAAAGTGACAGCGACCGATGCACCGAATTGTCACTCAAAACTATCCCGACTGCTAGATTTCCCGAGTGCGCCGTGGCAAAAATTTAATGCCGGAAATCTGAGATTAAAAAGCAGAAAATGGTGGAAAGTTGGGGAGCAGGTCGAGGTAGCAGCTTCGGATGTGGCTGCAGAGATAGTGGATGCATTGGTTGCAATATACCAAAATTTCCTGGACTCTGGCGAGGTCCCAGCAGATTGGAAAACTGCAAATGTAACGCCCTTATTTAAGAAAGGAGGGAGACAGAAAGCAGGAAACTATAGACCAGTTAGCCTAACATCTGTCATTGGGAAAATGCAGGAGTCCTTCATTAAGGAAGCAGTAGCAGGGCATTTGGAAAATCATAATGCAGTCAAGCAGAGTCAGCATGGTTTTAGGAAAGGGAAATCATGTTTAACAAATTTGCTGGAGTTCTTTGAGGAGGTAATGAGCAGGGTGGACAAAGGTGAGCCAGTGGATGTGGTGTATTTGGATTTCCAGAAGGCATTCGATAAGGTGCCACATAAAAGGTTACTGCATAAGATAAGAGCTCACGGAGTTGGGGAGAGTATATTAGTATGGATAGAGAATTGGCTAACTAACAGAAAGCATAGAGTCGGGATAAATGGGTCATTTTCCGGTTGGGAAACACTTTAACTAGTGGGGTGTCACAGGGATCGGTGCTGGGGCCTCAACTATTTACAATCTACATTAATGACTTGGATGAAGGGACCGAGTGTAATGTATCCAAGTTTGCGGATGATACAAAGATGGGTGGGAAAGCAAGTTGTGCAGAGGACTCAAAGAATCTGCAAAGGGATATAGACAGGCTAAGTGAGTGGGCAAAGATTTGACAGATGGAGTATAATGTGGGAAAGTGCGAGGTTATCCACTTTGGCAGGAAAAAAAAGCAAATTATTATTTAAACGGAGAGAGATTACAAAATGCTACAGTTCAGAGGGACCTGGGGATCCTTGTGCATGAAACACAAAAAGTTAGCATGCAGGTACAGCAAGTAATCAAAAAGGCAAATGGAATGTTGGCCTTTATTGCAAGGGGGTTGGAGTATAAAAGCAGGGAAGTCCTGCTACAACTGTACAGGGTATTGGTGAGACCACACCTTGAGTACTGCGTAGTTTTGGTCTCCTTATTTAAGGAAGGATATACTTGCATTCGAGGCAGTTCAGAGACAATTTACTAGGTTAATTCCAGAGATGAGGGGGTTGACTTATGAAGAAAGGTTGAGCAGGTTGGGCCTATACTCATTGGAATTTAGAAGAATGAGAGGTGATCTTATTGAAACATAAGATACTGAGAGAGCTCGACAAGGTAGATGCAGAGAGGATGTTTCCCCTCGTGGGGATATCTAGAACTCGGGGGCATAGTTTCAGAATAAAGGGTCGCCCTTTTAGAACTGAGATGAGGAGGAATTTCTTCTCTCAGAGGGCCGTAAATTTGTGGAATTCTTTGCCCCAGAGAGCCGTGGAGGCTGGGTCATTAAACACATTAAAGGTGGAGATAGACAGATTTTTGCAAGATAAGGGAGTGAAGGGTTATGGGGAGCAGGCAGGGAAGTGGCTTTGAGCCCAAGATCAGCCATGATCTTATTGAATGGCGGAGCAGGCTCGAGGGGCCAAGTGGCCTATTCCTGCTCCTATTTCTTATGTTCTTACGATGAAAGCCCAACCCTTCCAGTTTCCATCAACGAGTGAGGCTGACTGGACTCAGTTAGAATACGGTGCCCAGTTTTGTTCCCTCACATGGTGGGTGATATTACATAGAATTACATAGAATCTACAGCACAGAAACAGGCCATTCGGCCCAACTGGTCTATGCTGCTGTTTATGCTCCACACGAGCCTCCTCACACCCCTCTTCATCTAACCCTATCAGCATTTCCTTCTATTCTTTTCTCTCTCATGTGCTTATCTAGCTTCCCCTTAAATGCATCTATGCTAGTTGCCTCAACTACTCCTTGTGGTAGCGAGTTCCACACTCTCACCGCTCTCTGGGAAAAGAAGTTTCTCCTGAATTCCCTATTAAATTTATTGGTGACTATCTTATATTTATGGCCCCTAGTTTTGCCCTCCCTCACAAATGGAAACATCTTCTTTCGTCTACCCTGTGAAACCCTTCATAACTTTAAAGACCCCTCAACCTTCTCTTTTCTACAGAAAAGCACTCCAGCCTGTTCAGCCTTTATTGATAGGTATATCCTCAGTTCTGATATCATCCTTGTGAATCTTTTTTGCACCTTCTCCAGTGCCTCTATTTCCTTTTTATAATATGGAGACCAGAGCTATGCACAGCACTCCAAGTGTGGTCTAACTAACCTTTTGAGGCTTTGGAAAGGGTCACACGATAAATTCCCAGTTTGAAGCATCTTAGATACCAAGATAGGCTCAAAGAGCTGGGTCTCTACACTTTAGAGAAGCGTAGACTTGGGGCTGATTTGATCAAGGTTTATAAGATGGTGAAGGGAATAGATTGTGTTTGTGTAGACAATTTGTTTCAACTAAATAAGTTAGGGAGGACCAGGGGTCACAATGTCAAGTTATACAAGGCCAGAGTTAGGTTAGAAGTTAGGAGGTGGTTACTTTACCAGAGAATAGTGGACCTGTGGAACAGGCTGTCAGCTCGTGCGGTGAACGCTGATTCGCCTCAACTATTATAGCGAGTTTCACATTCTCACCACTCACTAGGTAAAGTAGTGCCTCCTGAATTCCCTATTGGATTTATTAGTGATTATCTTATATTTATGGCCTCATAGTTTTGGTCTCCCCCACAAGTGGAAACATCTTCTCTACGTCTACCCTATCGAACCCCCTTCATAATTCTGAAGACTTCTAGCAGGACTACATTGCTCTGCTAGATGTGAAGACTATTTTTTTGTGTTAAAACTAGAAACATGGCTTCCATCTTTACCATAAATCAGTGCTTCACTGGATGGAGGACACAATATGGAGCAAGAACAAAAAAAAATGAAGGGAAGTGGGCGATTTTATGAATGGCTACTGCCGACGGCAAGGAAACCGCAGCACGGTAGTTTATGACTGTGACCCCCATGTTCTAGACTGAGAGGTCGGGCTGTACGGTGAGACTGAGAGGTCGGGCTGTATGGGGAGACTGAGAGCTCGGGCTGGACGGGGAGACTGAGAGCTCGGGCTGTATGGGGAGTCTGAGAGCTCGGGCTGTATGGGGAGTCTGAGAGCTCGGGCTGTACGGGGAGACTGAGAGCTCGGGCTGTATGGGGAGTCTGAGAGCTCGGGCTGTATGGGGAGTCTGAGAGCTCGGGCTGTATGGGGAGTCTGAGAGCTCGGGCTGTACGGGGAGACTGAGAGCTCGGGCTGTACGGGGAGACTGAGAGCTCGGGCTGTATGGGGAGTCTGAGAGCTCGGGCTGTATGGGGAGTCTGAGAGCTCGGGCTGTACGGGGAGACTGAGAGCTCGGGCTGGACGGGGAGACTGAGAGCTCGGGCTGTATGGGGAGTCTGAGAGCTCGGGCTGTATGGGGAGTCTGAGAGCTCGGGCTGTACGGGGAGACTGAGAGCTCGGGCTGTATGGGGAGTCTGAGAGCTCGGGCTGTATGGGGAGACTGAGAGCTCGGGCTGTATGGGGAGACTGAGAGCTCGGGCTGTACGGGGAGACTGAGAGCTCGGGCTGTATGGGGAGACTGAGAGCTCGGGCTGTATGGGGAGACTGAGAGCTCGGGCTGGACGGGGAGACTGAGAGCTCGGGCTGTACGGGGAGACTGAGAGCTCGGGCTGTATGGGGAGACTGAGAGCTCGGGCTGGACGGGGAGACTGAGAGCTCGGGCTGGACGGGGAGACTGAGAGCTCGGGCTGGACGGGGAGACTGAGAGCTCGGGCTGTACGGGGAGACTGAGAGCTCGGGCTGTATGGGGAGACTGAGAGTTTGGGCTGTATGGGGAGACTGAGAGCTCGGGCTGTATGGGGAGACTGAGAGCTCGGGCTGTATGGGGAGACTGAGAGCTCGGGCTGTATGGGGAGTCTGAGAGCTCGGGCTGTATGGGGAGACTGAGAGCTCGGGCTGTGCGGGGAGACTGAGAACTCGGGCTGTACGGGGAGACTGAGAGCTCGGGCTGTGTGGGGAGACTGAGAGCTCGGGCTGGTTGCAAACAGATAAAAATGGCAGCCGGTGACATCCAGCCACCATAACAACCATGTAGCAGCCCTTTGAGGCACTAGCACGGTCTTGTTTATATCAGGGCACTATCTCCGAGGGCAGCACTGGGTACAAGATAAGCAGCAAATCTCCAATGGGATGCTCACTAAAATGAGATTGATTGGACGTTGTAAATGGAACAGTGAGAAATGAGGTAAGTGAAACCGAGTCACAATCATTATTTAATTAAAAATGTAAAAGTTTTTCTATCCAATAATAGAAAAGAATAAGCTAAACTTCTGCCAGTAGAGACTCAAAAAGATTTGAGCTCCTACTGAAATCCTGGCAGGGTTGAGCAATCAGACATCAAACAGAGGACGGCTCATGTTTCACTGAACTGATCCCACTTAAGAGGAGAACGGTCGCTCTGGGGTACTTTACGTACAAGTACTCCCGAAATGAAGTCAGTGCAAGGAGGCGATCGCACAAGTCTCTGGTATTTATCAGACTACATTCATTTAAATAACGGTGGAAATAGAAAGAGGATGACGACTGGACACAGGACGAGGGGGACGCGCAGGCAATCTGTAAAGCTATGAATAATGGTCAAGTTAAGTGGTTCTGCCACTTGCTGGGCAATGAATTCAGCTTCCAAGAACCATGATACTGGGCTGCTTAGAAGAATCCAAGTGACAGAAAATAAATAGCCAACAAAGGAGGAAATTGGTTCTGTTGCCCAGTCCACAGCTTACAGCCTCTTTTATCGAACCAATTGAAACATGGCTGATTATGTTTCACACTGCAGTTTATTTTCCCGCACGTTTCCCTTCTTGGTTCAAAAGCCGAGAGGGCAGTTGGCTACTCTACCCCCAGACCGCTGCTGGTCCAGCCTGGAACTATCTAACAGCAGTGCTGCAAGATCCCCCTCGCCAATTTACTCTTATCCTCACCCTCCCCCACCCATAGTGGGTAGAGCTCTCGCCCCCGTGTCAGAAGGTTGTGGGTTCGAGTCCCACCCGAGACTTCAGCACAAGATTCTAGGTTGACACTCCAGTGCAGTGCCGAGGGAGTGCTGCACTGGTGGAGGTGCCATCATTTGAATGAGACATTAAATGGAGGCTCCGCCTGCCCTCTCGGGTGGATGTAAAAGATTCCACTGCATTATTTCGAAGAAAAGCAGGCGAGTTCTCCCTGGTGTCCTGGCCAATATTTATCTCTCGATCAACATCACTAAAACAGATGATCTGGTCATTATCACATTGCTATTTGTGGGACCTTGCTGTGCGTAAATTGGCTGATGTGTTTCCTACATTACAACAGTGACTACACTTCAAAAAAGCACTTTCTTGACTGTAAAGCACTTTGGGACATCCTGAGATTGTGAAAGGCGCGATATAAATGCAAGTCTTTCTTTCTTTACTGTGGGGATGCCTGATACCAGGTCCCGACTGAGCTGGGGAAGTGGGAACTCCCAGAGTTAGGGAGGGGTTCCTTGCACCTCCCCCGCCACCCACCTCCACCAGCAGCCACCCTCTGGCATAATTTGTCTCGTGAACAGGGTGGGTGGAGGTTTTGCCCCTTACAAACTTCCCCTGGAAAATCCCAGAAAAAGCACAACCAAAGTTATGGCCGGAGGTCCGAACGTCTGAGGAAATTCGGGAGCCAATGATCCCAGCTGTCGATGCATAATGCAACTATCATTCCAGAGCCCCCCATCTACATGATGTTTATAGTGTATGGATAAGGAGGGGACAGAGCAATAGGGTTTTAATGTAGCTTGGGAGGGTGGGCTATGCATCAGCCTAAGCTCCCTGTTATGCCAAAGTAGATGTACAAGGTGGCACCAGAGAGGTTTTTCAAGTGGTAAATGGTATAGAAAATGAACATCCAGCACACTACTTCAAACAGGGTCGCTCTGGATGGGTGACCCAGGTTTGGCCGATGGCCTTCCAAATCTTTCTCATCTACCAACTCCTCGATTTTAAAATTCTCATTCTTGTGTGCAAACCCCTCCACGGACTTGCCCCTTCCTATCTCTAACCTCCTCCAGCCCGACAAGCCTCGGAGGTCTCTGCGCTCCTCCAATTCTAGCCTCTTATGCATCCCCTCCATTCCCTTCACCCCACCATTGGCATTCGCGTCGTCAGCCGTCTTGGCCCTAAGCTCTGGAATCCCCTCTCTACCTCTCTCTCCTCCTTTAAGATGCTCCCTAAAACTTACCTCCTTGACCCACTGTCCGAATAAATCCAGGGTGTCAAATTCGGTTTTATTACTCTCCCGTGAAACACCTTGGAACACTTTATTATGTTGAAAGCGCTATATAAATGCAAGCTCCTGTTGGTATCTCATGATCTGCACAAAGTAAATTTATAGCGGCCTCTCACAAACTCCAGGGTCCGGAGTACACATGTTAACAGATGTTAATGTAATTAACGGTGTTAATTACATTCTAAATATTCAATCAGAGGCAGAGAATGGCAATTTACACGGGTGAACAGAGTGAGAGCTCCTGGGCCACGAGAACACCTTGGATATCAGTTGTACAGTGCAGCCAACCCTAAAGAATAATTAACTAGCCCACAGCATAACACCCCCCTTCATTATAATCCTCCCTGACACACTCCTGGCTGTAATACAACCTGTCTTGTTTATTTTTTTTGTTCGTTCATGGGATGTGGGCGTCGCTGGCAAGGTCAGCATTTATTGCCCATCCCTAATTGCCCTCGAGAAGATCATGGTGAGTCACCTTCTTGAACCGCTGCAGTCCGTGTGGTATAGGTACTTACACTGTGTTGTTAGGGAGGGAGTTCCAGGATTTTGACCTAGCGACGATGAAGGATCGAGGATATATTTCCAAGTCAGGATGTTGTGAGACTTGGAGGGGAACTTGGGAGGAGATGGTGTTCCCATGCGCCTCCTGCCCTTGTCCTTCTAGGTGGTAGAGGTCGCAGGTTTGGGAGGTGCTGCTGAAGAAGCCTCGGTGAGTTGCTGCAGTGCATCCTGTAGATGGTACACACTGCAGCCACGGTACGCCGGTGGTGGAGGGTGTAATGTACGTAATGTATATATACCTTAAGGGAGAGAACTACTTTTTACAGCTCCTGTATACTGTAGTACCGGCAGTGACCACACCTGTATATAAACCCTGAGTAGTGATCTGTACAGTTAGTTCTAGAGTAAACCTCATTCAGTAAACACCTGTTGAATCGTTCCCTGCAGTCTGTTGTCTGATTATTGAAGGACACAACATTAACATACACGGACATAACATAGGGAGTGAATGTTTAAGGTGGTGGATGGGGTGCCAATTAAGTGGGTTGCTTTTCCCTGGGCTCCATTACTCAGAGAGAACCTCTTACAATCATAGCGGCTTAAGAGGCTTTTGCTGCCCCTCTCCTGGTTGTTAGAGCGGTGAGTGAGAAACTGCTGCCTGCTTTGAATCGACTCTTGTAGAGTAGATTCCGGTCCCCATTGGCAACACTGAGAGTTATTCGCCCTCAGGATCGTGCATGCGCAGGGCTTCAAAGGTCATAGTCACAACATGTTCATGTTTCTGGAGATAGGGAGCTGATGGAGATTATTAACGAGTACAAAGCAATGGAGGCGGGGAAAGAAACAATCAATAAGTAGTCACATTGGGATCTTGCTTGATTTATTTATGGGAGTCGCAGAGGAATCTCCCAGAATGTTTCCTGACATTTAAATTGGTCACTTTTCTTTTGCCTACTCCAAGAGTTAGCACCCCTAGTGGTCGAGGACAGTGGTACAAGAGGCTACACTGTCTAAGGGTGTGGTGAGCATGAATGGACCTGGCAGTCTTGCCCTTCTTTCCATGTGTTTGTAATAAATATCTTATTGCTCGTTTCTGATCTCATTCCCGAAAAAGCCGGCAAAGAGCATGAACAAAGCCCCCGATTTCCATTTTCCACAGCAAATCGGATGGGATAGTGGAACCTAATCTCCAAAATGCTGCTCAAAATCCTTCTAATATGAAGGGAATTTCACCTGTTTGGTCACCGTAGGCTAGTGGGCCTCATTACAAACGGAAGTAAACACCAGAATCTCGTGTAATGCGTCATTTAGTCACCGCGTAGCTTGGCCTTGATCAGGAAGACATAAGAACATAAGAAATAGGAGCAGGAGTCGGCCATTCGGCCCTTTGAGCCTGCTCCGCCATTCAATAAGATCAAGGCTGATCTTCTACCTCATCTCTACTTTCCCGCACTATCCCCATATCACTTGATTCCCCTAATATTCAAAAATCTATCGATCTCTGTCTTGAATCTACTCAACGACTGAGCCTCCTCAGCCCTCTGGGGTAGAGAATTTCCAAGATTCACCACCCTCTGAGTGAAGAAATTTCTCATCTCAGTCCTAAATGGCCGACCCCTTATTCTGAGACTGTGACACCTGGTTCTAGGCTCCCAGCCAGGGGAAACATCCTCCCTGCATCTACCCTGTCCAGCCCTGTAAGAATTTTGTATGTTTCAAAGAGATCACCTCTCATTCTTCTAAACTCCAGAGAATATAGGCCAAGTCTACTCAATCTGTCCTCACAGGACAATCCCCCCATCCCAGGAACTGGTCTGGTGAACCTTTGTTGCACTCCCTCTATGGCAAGTATATCCTTCCTTAGGTAAGGAGACCAAAACTGTACACAATACTCCAGGTGTGGTCTCACCAGGGCCCTATATAATTGCAGTAAGATGTCTTTACACTTATACTCAAATCCTCTTGTATTAAAGGCCAACATACCATTTGCTTGCGGTACCTGCATATTTCAGCGATTTGTGTACAAGGACACCCAGGTCCCTCTGAACACCAACATTTCCAAATCTCTCACCATTTAAAAAATACTCTGCTTTTCTATTTTTCCTACCAAAGTGGATAACTTCACATTTCTCCACATTATATTCCATTTGTCATGTTCTTGCCCACTCACTTAGCCTGTCTATATCCACTTGCAGCCCCTTTGCATCCTCCTCTCAACTTACATTCCCACCTAGCTTTTTATCATCAGCAAACTTGGATATATTACATTTGGTCCCCTCATCCAAATCATTGATGTAGATTGTGACTAGCTGAGGCCCAAACACTGATCCTTGCAGTACCCCACTAGTTACAGCCTGTCAAACCGAAAATGACCCGTTTATTCCTACTCTCTGTTTTCTGTCCATTAACCAATCCTTGATCCATATATTACTACCCAATCCCATGAGCCCCAATTTTGTTTAATAACCTCTTGTGTGGCACCTTATCGAATGTCTTCTGAAAATCCAAATACACCACATCCACTGGTTTCCCCTTATTTATTCTGCTAGTTACAACCTCAAAAAACTCTAACAGATTCGTCAAACACGATTTCCCTTTCATAAATCCGTGTTGACTCTGCCCAATCCTATTATTATTTTCTCAGTGCCCTGTTACCACGTCCTTAATAATAGATTCTAGCATTTCCCCTACTACTGATGTCAGGCTAACTGGTCTATAGTTCCCCGTTTTCTCTCTTCCTCTTTTCTTAAATAGTGGGGTTACATTTGCTTCCTTCCAATCTGTGGGAACCGTTACAGAATCTATAGAATTTTGGAAGATAACAACCAATGCATCCACTCTCTCTATGGCCACCTCTTTTAAAACCCTATGATGTATACCATCAGGTCCAGGGGATTTATCGGCTTTCAGTCCCATTAATTTCTCCAAACAAAGGGGTTACTAAGGGTCAAGTGAGAGGCTCCTGGTGCTCGCCTATAATGTATCTGATTTATTGAATCCCATTTCACAACTTGACACGGTGACCCATGACCTATGGGTCCAGTAACATAACTATGTGCCAACTGGGTTGTGGGAGACCCAAGGGGAGCCGCCAAGATATTTACAGGACTGCATTAAAAAACATTTTTCATATAATGTTGCATTTTAGTTTAGTTAGAGTGTGGGAGTGCATGGAGATGGAATTACACCTGCTTCAATCCTGCAGAGTGTTAATAAGATTCATTTCCTTCCTCCCTCTGATCAGTATGGGCATTTTTCTTATATAACAGAGTTTTCCAGTGCCTCACTCAGTTCTTCATGTTTGAGCCTATACAGCGAGTGGGCTAACTGATCGTGGGCAAGACCACAGCTGAGCCCAGCATTGTTAACCCTGTGTCCACACATGCACGAGGGTCGTTGGGTAACAATCAGGAGCAGGGACCCTAGCGGCTTCTTCCCCTACCTAAATCTCTCGGCTCCTCCACAGTTCCTTGCTTTTCACCATTTAGGAAACACTCTGGTCTACCTTTCTTAGGCCCAAAGTGGATGGCCTCACACTTCCCCACACTGAACTACATTTGCTCCAGTTTTGGCCACTCACTTAATTTATCAATGTCCCTTTGCAACTTTCTGCTCCCAGCTACATGCTCACTGTGCCACCTAACTTAGTGTCGCCAGCAAACTTGGATATGCGGCTCTCTATTCCTTCATCCAAGTCATCTGACCATAGAACTTCTCCAGAGGGCCACCCTCCTCCATTGGCACTGAGGCCAACTGTAGAGTTTTAACTGCTGTTACATCGAAGATCAGAGAGCTCAGCGCACAGCGGGGATCAAAGCTGGGACCCGCCTGGTTCGGTTGGCAGTGAATTTAACAGACTGAGCCATCTGGGGAAGTTCCACCATCAAATGACTTAGGAGAAGGAGCAGAGAGCCATATATCCAAGCTTGCTGATAACACAAAGTCAGAAGGATGACCTCCTCTGGTCCCACAACTACAGGTTAGAGGAGGCTAGAAATTTCTGTCAGTGATGTTACTGTGCAAACATTTAAAGTGCTCCCATCACAGCCCCTTCCAGAGGCGTCAGCCTGTTTTAAATGTGACTGGTTTAATCCGTACTCGGCACTGAGCTCAAGGCTGTAATCTACATTCCGGGTTAAGATGATTCTTGGAAACCACTTGTGCTGTGGTTTTGCTGTCATGGTACAACATGACAGTTATATGGCACCCACAATTAGACCAAGAACTCTCTCCCAAATATCTATAATCTGTAGAATGTAGTCTTTCTTTGTCCTTCTTCCGCCTCCTGTCTGTTCGCTTCATCCCTCATCTGACATCACAACCATCAGTCTTGGCTCAGTTGGTAGCACTCTCGCCTCTGAGTCCGAAGGTCGTGGGTTCAAGTCCCAGGCCCAGGACTTGAGCACAAAATCTAGGCTGACACTCCAGTGCAGTACTGAGGCAGTGCTGCACAGTCGGAGGTGCCATCTTTCGGATGAGACGTTAAATTGAGGCCCCCGCCTGCCCTCTCAGGTAGATGTAAAAGATCCCGGGCACTATTCGAAGAAGAGCAGGGGAATTATCCTCAGTGCCCCGGCCAATATTTATCTCCGAACCAACATCACGAAAACAGATGATCTGATCATTATCACATTGCTGTTCGTGGGACCTTGCTGTGCGCAAATTGGCTGCCACATTTCTTGTATTACAACAGTGACTACACTTCAAAAGTACTTCATTGGCTGTAAAGAGCTTTGGGACATCTTGAGGTGGTGAAAGGTGTTAGATAAATCTTTCTTTCTCTTGTATCTCTCTTTTTCTCTCCCTCCCATTTCTCTTTGCTTCCATCTGCCTCTTCTCTCTCCCCGTCACTCTCTCTCTCCTGTTCGCTGCACTCCCGCCCCCACTCCCTTCCTCCCTCTTCACCCTCCTCTCTTCGAACCGTTGAAAATCGCAGCACAGAAGGGGGCCACTCCAACCCATTGTGCTCATCAGAAATATAAATGGTAAGAGGACATAAGGCACGTTACAGGCAATGTTCCCTCTAAGCTGTGCGGCCGCGCAGTAGTGGGAAAGGTCCTGCGTGGGTCGCTCACCGGCTTCTCCATTGTAAATACCGCGCATGCACGGAAACTTAAAGGGTCCGCGCACTTAAAGAAACAGGCCGTGCAGAACAATGTGCAACTTTCAGGGAACATTGGTTACAGGCCGTTCAAGGAGGTCCATCAGACATTAACTATCTGCTCTCACCCGCTTCCAGAATCCGCTTACCTCCAGCTCTCGGAGAACGGGATGGTCTTCGATTCCTGGGAAGAGAACTCGCATGGTGTAAGTCCGGTAATCTAGGAAGGGGATCCCCGTCCCATCCAAATCGCTGGTCAGCTCGTTGATGTCTGTTTGAAGCTCTGCAAAGGCTGCCGGAGAAGAGTGTCACGGAATTAAAAGGGCTCGGCAAGAAACACGCGACCCTATTAATTACACAGCCATTAACAAAATGAACACAATTAAACATGCTGATTAGGATAATGATGGCTTGTCTACTAAAAGCAATTAGAAATTATTACTTTGGTTTTTTTAGTCTCACCCCTCTGGATCTTACAGACTGAGGTCTGTGCCAAAGATGATGGATATCAGGAATCGCAGTGTCTTGTTCTACCCTATTTGGTACAATTTTAAAGGGGGTGCAGGAACAGCGAGACCCGGGGGCTTACGTACGCAAGTCTTTGATGATGACAGGACAAATTGAGGAGGCTGTTAAAAAAAAGGATTATGGGTTTCCTTGGCTTCATTAATAGAGGCACAGAGTAACAGGAATCAACTGAGCGGCCTGCGGGTGGCGCTGTCCAGGGAGAGTATAAATACTCGGGCACGGGCCCAGCTTGTACAGGACATTCTTAACAGGAACTAGTGAAGGACACAACTAGACCTCCGTGTTGTAAAACAGTTGATTAAAGTTTTGTTTAACACTTAGACCAAGTGCCTAGTAGTTTTCTTACATCACAGAGTACAAAACCAAAAAAGTTATGCTAAACCTAAATCCGAAGGACGGCACCTCCAACACTGCAGCACTCCCTCAGCACTGCACTGAAGTGTCAGCCTAGGTTATATGCTCAAGTCTCTGGAGTGGGACTTGAACCCACAACCTTCTGACTCGGAAGCGAGAATCATAAACGGATATCTTTCATAGAATCATAGAATGATGTAGCACAGAAGGAGGCCATTCAGCCCATCGTGCCTGTGCCAGCTCTTTGAAAGAGCAATTCAGTTAGTTCCACTCCTCCTGCTCTTTCCCCAGAGCCCTGTAATTTCTTTCCCTTCAAATATTTATCCAATTCCCTTTTGAAAGTTACTATTGAATCTGCTTCCACCGCCCTTTCAGGCAGCGCATTCCAGATCACAGCAACTCACTGTGTAAAAAAATGTTCCCTCATGTTGCCTCTGGTTCTTTTGCCAATGACCTTAAATCGGTGTCCTCTGGTTACCGACCCTTCTGCCACTGGAAACAGTTTCTCCAAATTTACTCTATCAAAACCATTCATGAATTTCAAAACCTCTATCAAATCTCCTCTTAACCATCCCTGCTCTAAGGAGAACAACCCCAACTTCTCCACGTAACTGAAGTCCCTCATCCCTGGTACCATTCCAGTAAATCTCTTCTATCCCGCTCTCCCTCTAAAGCCTTGACATTCTTCCTAAAGTGTGGTGCCCAGAATTGAACACAATAGCTGAGGCCTAACCAATGTTTTATAGCATAATTTCCTTGCTTTTGTACTCTATGCCTCTATTAATAAAGCCATATGCTTTAACAGCCTTCTCAACGGCAGGAATGACATATGAGGAGAGATTGGGTTGATTAGGCTTATATTTGCTAGAGTTTAGAAGAATGAGAGGGGATCTCATTGAAACTTATAAAATTCTAACAGCACTAGACAGGCCAGATGCAGGAAGGATGTTCCTGATGGCGGGGGAGTCCAGAACCAGGGGTCACAGTCTAAGGATAAGGGGTATGCCATTTAGGACTGAGATGAGGAGGAATTTCTTCACCCAGAGAGTGGTGAACCTGTGGAATTCTCTACCACAGAAGGCAGTTGAGGCCAATTCATTAAATATATTCAAGAAGGAGTTAGATATATTTCTTGAGGCTAAAGGGATCAAGGGATATGGGGAGAAAGCAGGGACAGGGTACTGAGTTTGGATGATCAGTCATGATCTCATTAAATGGCAGAACAGGCTCGAGGGCCTGAATGGCCTACTCCTGCTCCTATCTTCTATGTTTCTATGTTTCAACTTGTCCTGCCACCGCCATTGATTTATATACATACACGCCCAAGTCTCTCAGTTCCTGCACCCCAATGTAAGATTGTACCATTTAGTTTATATTGCCTCTCCTCATTCTTCCTACCAAAATGCATCACTTCACACTTCACAGAATCACAGAAACCCCACAGTGCAGATAGAGGCCATTTCGGCCCATCGAGCCTGCACCGACACATATCCCACCCGATCCCCGTAACCCCTGCACCAACACATATCCCACCCTATCCCCGTAACCCCATGTATTTAATCCCCCTAACACTAAGGGTCAATTTATCATAGCCAATCAACCTAACCTGCACATCTTTGGACTGTGGGAGGAAACCGGAGCACCCGGAGAAAACCCACGCAAACACGGGGAGAATGTGCAATAAATTTCATCCGCCGTGTGTCTGCCCATTTCACCAGTCTGTCTATGTCTTCCTGAAGTCTGTTATTATCCTCCTCATTGTTTACTACATTTCCGAGTTTCGTGTCCTCTTGTATCTTTGAAATTGTGCCCTGTACACCCAAGTCCAGGTCATTAATATATATCAAAAATAGCAGTGGTCTTAATACTGACCCTTGGGGAACACCACTGTATACGTCCTTGGGCTTAATGGCCTTTTTCCTCATTGAGGTTTCAATAAAATATAAAGGAGCTGTGTTTATAGTTAGTTTACAACCAGCCGTGAAATGGCTGTGTGGACCTTACGCGAAGAGTGGTGGAACAGCTATATTGATTGCTTTCGTATGTGCTGAAAGGACACTGCAAAAAGCATTGACGAAAGGCAAGGCGGCAGCGCCAGATTACCTTCTTTACATTCCAGGGCTACCCGCGACTCCAGGTTATCCATCTGCATCTGCAGCCTCTTCAGTGTCAAGTCGCTCTCCCGAGATTTCCTCTTGTAGGCGATCAGTACCACGATGATGAAGATGATGAGGAGACCCCCAGCCGCTCCGATGCTGATGATGGCCGGGAAGCTCAGTGGGCTGTCTGGGAAAATGTGCACGGTGCCAGGGGAGTACTCCAGGCCTCCGACCCGCGCCTGAGTGGGAAGAAGGCAGCTCATTATTATTAACAAAGGTCGGCTGGGGAGAGGCCCGGCTCAACGGGAATGACTTTGTCGGGGAGGTGGTGGAACGTTTGATGGTCATTGATTCTGTAATAACGAGATGGATAGGTAGATAGAGAGATAGATAGAGATAGAAAGGCAGACAGAGAGAAAGATAGACAGACAACAGAAATACAGATAGATTAGACAAAAAGAAACTGGATGGACAGACCAACAGCAGAGATATATATGCTCTGTGCTCTTTCTGATGTCAAAGGGTTTGGGGACGTAGCACACAAATAAACCGAACAGTTGTCTCCAGGATTTTACTCCATTTCTGTGTGAAAACGTAAAAATAAAACCCAGTAACGTTTCTTGAATGACGCCATTATATAAATAGTTAGCATTGAATGGATTTAGCATATTATATCACTGAAAAAAATGTTCCCGTTAATGTTCTGTAATTGATGGGATATAACCTCAGGGCCCAGTCAGTAAAGATAAATCTAACCATTTTGTCTCTGGCTGTTTATCTGACCATCCATCATTGCATCCACCCACCTCTCTCTTTATAGTATATAAGAGTGGTGAACTGTCTGGGTCTTTCTGTCTGTCTGGATATTAGCTGTCTGGGTCCATCAGTCTGGCTGTTTTCCTATCTGTGTATTTTAATGTACAGCACAGAAATAGGTGTTCTGGACCAACAGGTCCATGCTGGTGTTTATGCTCCACACGAACCCTCCTCCCACCCTACTTCATCTCACCCTACCAGCATATCCTTCTATTCCTTTCTCCTGCACGTACATATCTAGTTTCCCCTTAAAGACACCTATGCTATTCGCCTAGCCATTCCTTGCGGTATGGAATGAGTTCCAGATTCTAACCACTTTCAGGGTAAAGAGGTTTCTTCTGAATTCCCTATTGGATTTATTGGTGACTGTCTTATATTTATGTCTTCTAGTGTTGGATTGCCCCACAAGTGGAAACATCTTCTCTACGTCTACCCGCTCGGAGCAGAAGAGGACTTTCTGTCCCCCACGTTTGTATGTGGAGGAGGCCCCATTTTTCCACATTCGGTGACCGCACTTAACCTCAGCCTCTCACCTTTATTTTGAAAAAGTAGCTTCGATGAATAATTAAGATTAAAACAAAGACACGACCTGCATCGTAGACACTCCTTGCACAGCACGTGCAGCTTCAACAGTGGGCAACATGGAGGCTGTGCCACACAGTGTTCGGAGTAGACTGCTTCAGGAGTCCAGCAGCCTCAAGTCCTCCTCCCCACCTCTGCCCACCACCCCCTCCCCAGTTTCTCATCACCTCTACTGAAGACGTTATCTGCAGCCAGCCCTCTGGTACTTCACCCAAGTAGCCACTCTTCATGCGGGAGCCTCTACCTTGAGCAGGCTATTCTGCTCTGGTGGGCCTTGCAACCAAGCCTGACCTTATGTTCACCCAGCATCCACGCGTACAATTTCCAACAGACGTCACTGAATACCAATCAAGAGCCGGGAATTCTGGCTAACATTCTCTACTGCTCCCCAACCTCCACTCCTTCCCCAGCCTTAGGACATTGAGACCAACTGGAATGCTCCATCGCTGCCCTGACTGTGCTGAGGGATCAGAGCTGGGGACTTCTTGTTCTGCACGGCTCAGTTACACAGTCTGGTGGCTTTCATGACAGGACAATAATAGCTATAGAGGTTATAAACACACTCTCAAAGTGAAATGGTGCTGATAGTTGGAGTAGGCCAGACCGGACCAGAAAATGTTGACACCACTCGATCGCCAGATGAGTAACCACCAAACCAAAAGCTTCAGTCTTTGCCTGCAAAAACCCCGACTCACCAGTACCCTGTGCCGTCCGGTAAGATTTGGAGACTCGCACAGGAGCTGAGTGTCTGACACCGTAACGGTACACGGCTTCTCTCCGATCAGCACAGTGTAATTCAGCTTCATGTTACCAGCGGCAGCAGAAGGGATGAGGTTCCGGCCCTGTGATTTGAAAGGAGAAAAAAAAACAAGAAATAAGTTTGACAAGAATAACAACTGAGGTTAAGGTTCAAGCTCTCTGGGGTGCACCATCGGGGCATTCTGCGGCCTCCCTTCATTGAAATTAAGACTCAACGTGTCAACTCTAACTCATTCTTTCCTAGGTACCTCCCTCAATCTTTCCTTCCTCCTACAATCCGTAAGCTTTTAAAGCCCAGGCTGGGTGTCACCTAGCCCGGAAAACAACGGAGAAGCGGGTGCAAGGAGTCTGGATTGTGACACAGTGAGGATACAGAACGCTCAGCTTCCCTCTCTCTTTATTCAATGCTGCTGGTGTCCTGAACCAAGGCCTTGAGCCATTAACTCGGCCTCACTTACCTTCAGTATAATGGGAGACCCAGGTTTCAATTCCAAAACTCCTGAGGTACTCAGAGGCTCAAACACAGGGTTCGGGTAATAGATGAAGTTGGTGTTGTTGTAGATCAGTAACGTCTGCACATTGTCCAGGATAAATCCGAACTCTTCGGGACGCTCCATGTTATCTGTCTGTTGGCTCTGACTGATGGCCAGGGAGGGGGCCTGGCAGATCATAGTGGTCGCATTGTGTACCTCGCAAGCCTGGCAGAAAAACAACAATAAGGACATCTTATCGCTTGCCTCTTAACCTTCGCCCGCCCCGCAGGGCACTGGAGATCATCATTTCCAAGGTGACAGAGGGATGCCTCAGTGACCCGAATGTGGTGTGCAGCTTTGTTTTGGTAAAATTTCAAACATTAGACTGTATTTTCCACAGGGGCGTGATCCCCACTGGAAGCGAGATAGGCTGACACTTCCGCTGACCCCCATCCACCGCCGCGCCCCACCCCACTCCGCCTGGTGTCCTGAGCACTCATCCTACCGTCATTTCCAGGATCAGTGTGATCTGCATAATTTGAGCGGGCTCCAAGCATGGGACGGAAGCCTTTATTGTTTGGAGCCCACCCATTTGGTGGGTGGGGTGTATCGTGGTGCCGCAGGATATCAAGGTCTGCAGCAGCTTAAAGAAGCCACAACAACAAACTGAAAGTGACACGTGATCTACGCCTCCTACTAAAAGTGACATGAGATTAACACCGTCTACTGAAAGTGACATGAGATTAACACCTCCAATTGTACACTCAGGTGCGGGAGTACTAGTGACTGGGCATCCTGCACCTCTGTGCTGTGGCTCGGTGGGCAGCACTCTCACCTCTGGGTCAGTAGGTTGTGGGTTCAAGTCCCACTTGAGCACAAAAATCCAGGCTGACACTCGAGTGCAGTGCTGAGGGAGTGCTGCACTGTCAGAGGTGCCGTCTTTCGGGTGAGATGTTAAACCGAGGCCCCGTCTGCTCTCTCAGGTGGATGTAAAAGATCCCATGGCACTATTTCGAAGAAGAGCCGGGGAGTTCTCCCTGGTGTCCTGGCCAATATTTATCTCTCAGCCAACATCACTAAAACAGATTATCTGGGTCATTATCACATTGTTGTTTGTGGGAGCTTGCTGTGCGCAAATTGGCTGCCGCGTTTCCCACATTACAACAGTGACTCCACTTCAAAAGTACTTCATTGGCTGTAAAGCACTTTGAGATGTCTGGTGATCGTGAAAGGCGCTATAGAAATGCAAATCCTTCTTCGTCTTCTGCTGTTGCCTGACCTGCTAAAATATGCATCACAACTTTATGAGGCATCTTAGTCATTCTGATTATTATTAAGATGTCCATTTTAAAAACTACACAGAAGGCTCCTCCCACAGGCCTCCATGCTAAATATGGGCAGTCAACAAGGGCCCTTGTTTTGATGGGCATCTGCATATGCTGTCGTGACCATGATTGTTTTTGCTGTGGACCTTGACCTTTGCCACGTCTCTCACTGTGTGAGTAAGGACAACATCTTTGAAAGTGTTTCGCCTTTCAGAATTAAAATTCATATCAGTTCTGACAGATTACAATGTAAAACAACGATTAATCCACCTACAAGGTGGAATTGACCAGGGCACTTTCACTGCAGTAAGATATTCAAAAAATCCTAGGGAGCCTCCTCCATGAATCCATAAATATTGGAATCTGTGGCAACTAGGCCCCAAAGAATTCATTATATTTGATTTGTTATTTATAAATGCGTTTGTTATTCTCCTATGAGGTTAATTAAGGCAGAGGTGTCATGTGTTGCACTTTAGAGCAAACCGTGCAAGTGGAGAGGTTCTCTCGTCCTCCCTGTTCGCTGCACTGTCTTTCGGAGGTGACCTTAAACCGAGGCCTCCGTCTGCAGCCTCTCAGGTGGACGTAAAAGTTCCTATGGCCACTATTTCGAAGAGGAGCAGGGGAGTTGTCGCCGGTGTCCTGGCCAATATTTATCCCACAATCAACGTCACTTAAAGAAAAAAACAGTTTATCTGACCATTATCAATCACATTGCTGTTAGTGGGAGCTTGCTGTGCGCAAATTGGCTGCCGCGTTTCCCACATTACAACAGCGACTTCACTTTAAAAGTACTTCATTGGCTGTGAAGCGCTTTGGGACATCCTGAAAGGCACTATAGAAATGTAAGTCTTTCATTCTTTAGTGTGAAAATTGACTGGAATTGGGTCCGGATGTGGGTTTATGAAAATGTGTCAATATACACCCCACGGTGCACTGCCTCACGCACCTCGCAATGCACTGCATGAAAATGTCATCAACCATTAAGAAATAACACAGAACAGAAAAGCTCGGGTTGCTGCTCCTGATCTCTATCCAGTGCCCCCTGTCCCCTGTTGGTGAGTGTGGACACTGAGTGAGGGCAGGGCTGGACTTGGCTATAATGGTTGTTCACGGTCGTGTAGTCTGCGGACACTCAAAGTCGGGGCGGCGGGGGGGGGTGAGTGTCAGAGGGTAAGAATGGTCAATAAGGCCGAGGTATTGGAAGGGTGGGCAGCACCCATGGCACTGTACCCTCCATGAGTAAGTGGCTTCAGGACAGCAGGGAGGGGAACACCTTGTGGTACAGAGGTTGCTGTCTGAAAGTGATCACTTGAACACCAAAGTTGAAGTAGAGAGTCAGTTGATGCACAGCCAGATATGAAAGTGACTTGTGACTTGCTCCACCAGTTTCCATTGAGCCGTGAGGTGCATTGTGCTGCTCCTAATGGCCTAAACAATGGGAAATGAGTGTGCAAATCTTTGCTGTAAAGAGGCGGTAATTTCACAGTAACAGCAGCCCCGTCTCATTCACGTCTACGGTGAGTGAATTAGGACATTGGCAGCTCTCCTGCCTCGAAATGGGAGTTTCGATTATAAATAGATTCCAGCATACATTGATAATGATTGAACAGAAGTGAGTTACAATGTGGGACAAATGAGCCAGGAATTGGTTTCAATGTGAATGCAGCCAGGTGGTGCCCGTGCTATTTGCTTCCTGTTATGCTGCAGTCTCGGGGCCAATAACACAATTACACTTGAAATAAAGACTCGCTCTCCCAGCGGAGACTACGGCGGCATGAGCGGAACAGGTTAACACTGCAGCAAAAACATGGGATGTAACGCTCGGAATATATGAGAACACAATCACGCCCAGGCACTGCATCTGGAATGAACTCAGACGAATCCATAACTGTCTAGGAGAGACTCTACACAGATACTAGATGCCAAGCCTGATATCAAACTGCATCCATCAGCACAAACATAGAACTAATGAAATCTACTTAATACAACAAGCAAGCTGGGCAGTGGCAGCATGCTTATTTGAAAATTGATAGCGTCGATTTCAACAGGATGTAATCACACCCCAGACTCAGAGAGTTGTGGGGATCGGGAACACTCGACCTGAAAAGGTGGTGGAAGCTGATTCCTTCAATAATTTTAAAAGGGAGTCGGACGGGTCCTGGAGGATGAGGAACTCACAGGGTCACGGACAAACAGTGGGACTGAGCACGACTGCTCTTTCAAAGAGCCAGCACGGGCACGACAGGCCGAATGGCCTCCTCCTGTGCGGTCAGTTTCTATGATTCTATGACTTCAACCGAAGCGAATCCAGGCTCCAGTGGCTCAGTGCAGAACTCAGCTATACCGACGAGGAACCTCCCGTGTCGAGGGTCTATGGCTTCGGCCAATACACTGACATTGGAACCGCAGTTGGTCTCAGAGCCCCTGCGCTCAAGGGGAGGGGTGGGTGGGGGGGGGAGGGAAGGTTTCCTGCTCCCGATTGCCGTCTGGTGACACCTGCTGGCTGCTGCGGGTTTGTAGAAGTCGGGCGACAGCTGGATCAAGCTTGGCTGTGACGGCCACCCATAGTCGTGCAGCCAGCCAATATTCACAGTCCGGGTGCGTGGATGACGAATGGCCATTTGGGCCAGGTACTGGTGGGCTGCTGGCAGCCATGGTAACAGCAGTTTGCATTTATATAGCACCTTCATTTGTAAAAACGTCCCAAGGTGTTTCACAGGAGGGTTATGAAACAAAATTTGACACTGAGCACATAATGAGATATTAGGGCAGGTGACCAAAAGCTTAGTCAAAGAGCATCTTAAAGGAGGAGAAAGAGGTTAAGAGGCAGAGAAGTTTAGGGAGGGAATGCCAGAGCTTAGGACATAGATGACTGAAGGCATGGCTGCCAATGGTGGAGCATAGAAAGCGGGGGATGTGCAAGAGGTCCAGTTTTGCGCTGGAGCCACCATCTCCCTACCTGACCTAAAAATTGCTTGACTCTGACATGGGGATAATGAGGAAGTGCTCCCATTCCCAGCACCAATATCCCTCACCTGGACGAGCACAAAAAGAAAAATTGCTACAAGAATCTCCGAAAATAAAATGTATTATAAAATAAAGGCCATGTTACCCAATTTGGAGGCAATTTTTTTTTGATGAATTCAGCAGGAACGATCTACAAAAACAGTTTCTGTAAATAAAGATAGCCATTGATTTTTTTTTCTTTCTTCATAATATGTCCATCATTTTCTCAGATAAAATGTTCTATACTTAATAATAATCGATCCGTACATGGTTCTGAGTAGTCAGGGCCAATAAGAGGACTCAGCTTCCACTCCCCTGCTGCCGCAGAGAGCTCCGCAGAAGGGAGCCGTCAGGGACAGGTTCCGTACATTTCAATTGTGCCAAATTTTAAATTGCTCTGTAATCTTACAGGCTATTTACAACCAATTTGGGAAATTGTGTAGATGGTCATCTTCAGCCGCTCGATACCTTTACAGCATTAGGTGCAGCCACTCATCTCTGTGCGCAGCGCGCTCTGAAAAGTCTCTCAGGAATCGGTGGGCCTCTCGGGCAACAGCCCAGCAGTTTTCATAGAATGATGCAGCACAGAAGGAGGCCATTCAGCTGATGGTGCCTGTGCCGGCTCTTCGAAAGAGCTCTCCAATGAGTCCCACTCCCCTGCTCCTTCCTTTTCTCCTGACTGTTGATGCTGGTGCAGGATTCCAGGACGACCCGATACCTTGCCCAAGGTCTACTCTTCATGTGTCAGCCTAGACGGCGAGTGCTGGCAGGCTATTCGGTCAACGATGGCGCCACAGCTCTGCCCATTCCACGATGCCCACAAGCACCTTCTTTCCAGCACAGGCTCACCTGATGGTAGTCGGGAGTGGGAACTCTGACTGATCCCACCCCCCGCCCTCTCCCCCTGACCCCATCCCGCCCGGGTTCCACCAAGTGGCAGGATTTAAAATTCCCCAATTTGTTTTTGTATTTTAAAAGAAAGACTTGGATTATGTCGTGCCTTTCACGACCACCGGACGTCGCAAAGCACTTTACAACCAATGAAGTACTTTTGGAGTGTAGTCACTGTTTTAATGTAGGGAACGCTGACGTTAGCCCATCCCTATCTAGCTCTAAAAACCACCTGATCAAATCTAGTCTCTTCATCTTTTACTAAACCTCAATCATATCATCTCAAAGTCTACACTGCTCCAATGAAAAAGTCCAACTTCCTTGAGTTGATGGTAAGAGTCCCAAGGTTAGATATCGAGGTTTTCTCCTGGGACTCGATATCCCCTGTGTTGTGTATTTTGAATGTGTATTAGAACTGTCCCACATGGGATACCGTAGTGGTGATTTGCAATGCACTATGGGAAATGTAGTGCATTGAGTGAAGAAGCACATTGTAAATAAAATGGCCGTTAACTAAACTCTCCACCCTGGAGTCCTTCTTAATTGTTATATAGGTAAGGGTATAAAACCCCTTGAGATACAACAAAACTGGCGACGAGGACGACGGACTTGCGCATCACTTTGCACTGGAATCAGTGATGTTTAAAGTAAGAAGTTCCTGTCTTTTCTTAATGGCGCGCCCGCAGTTTAGTGCTGATGCAATCGCCTCGTAAATGTGGCGGTTCGTGTGTTACACAAATAAGAAGGAGGAGAGTAACGATACAGTGAAACGAAGTGGAGGAAAAGGACTGTAAAGATTAAAAAAAGTGGAGGAAAAGGACTGTAAAGATAAAAAAAAAATAACAAAATGGCTATGCTAACCGGAGCGTTTGGACCATTTGATGAAACGGCGGAGCAATGGAGTGCTTATACAGAGCGTTTCGGATTTTTCGTGACTGCAAATGGCATTAAAGATGACGTGAAAGTGGCGACGTTCCTCAGTGTGATCGGAGCAAAAACATTTGGCTTGTTACGGAGTTTGATGCACCCGGATAAACCCGGCGCTAAGACATATGATCAGATTGTGGAAGTTTTGGAAACACATTTCGCACCCAAGCCGCTGCTGATTGCCGAGAGGTTCAGGTTTCACAAACGAAACCAAGGGGAGGGTGAGTCCATAGCCGAATATGTTGCAGTGCTAAAGAAGCTAACTGAGCATTGTGAGTTTGGTGAAACTCTAAATGACACTGTCCGTGATAGGTTTGTGTGTGGATTAAGATGTGAAGCAACACAGAAGCGCTTGCTCACGACTGACAAACTGACGCCTAAATCAGCAGTGGAGCTCACTGTGTCTATGGAGTTAGCAGCTAAAGATGCACAGCTGTTGGGGGCTGCAACAAGAGTGCACAGGGTAGCAGCTACACCGGATAAGCATGCAAGGGGCGCCAGAGAGTGTTACAGATGTGGAAGGTCAGATCATCAGCCATCTGACTGCTGGTGTAAAGATCTGACCTCGGAAATGTGAAAAGAAAGGACACATTGAACGTGTGTGTAAAGGGCAAAGCAAACAATCCTACACAGAGACACACAAAAACAAACAAGGAAACACATCCAACTGGCGTTCTAAAAAGAAAAACCTACACATGGTGAAACAAGAACAGGAAGACAGTGACACAGACTCTGATGGGGAGCTGAATCTCCATGTGTTAACGGTGAATGGAGGCTCTTCAGACTATGGAGTCACTCCACTACTAGAGGGAATACCGGTCAAAATGGAGCTGGATACGGGGGCCGCTGTCTCCTTGGTTTCAGAGAAGCTATTCAAAGAAAAACTGAACCACCTATCACTGACGCCGGCCAAGCTCATCTTAAAGACCTACACTGGGGAAACAGTCCCAATGCTGGGTAAGACGAAGGCCAAGGTGGAGCTTAATGGACAAACCGTGATGCTGCCAGTTTACGTGGTCAAGGGTGACTATCCATCCCTGATGGGCAGGCCATGGTTGGAGAAAATTCATCTGGATTGGGAAAAAGTGAATGCGGTGTCAGTCAAAGAGGCAGGGCTAGCGGCAGTGTTGACAAAGCATGCGGCTGTCTTTGACGGAGAATTGGGAAGTATGAAGGGGATTACGGTCAAACTCAAGGTGAAGCCTGACAGCCAGCCACGATTCCTGAAGGCCAGGAATGTTCCCTACGCCCTCAGACCAAAGGTGGAGGCTGACCTGGAGTGTCTGGTCAAGATAGGGGTCCTGGTGCCGGTTTCGCACAGTGAGTGGGCCACGCCCGTGGTACCAGTGATGAAGAGTGACGGCGCGGTTCGCTTATGTGGAGATTTCAAAGTAACAGTGAATCCTGTGCTCTCAGCTGAACAGTACCCCCTCCCCATCATTGAAGATCTTTTCGCGGGTCTAGCAGGCGGTCAGAAGTTTAGAAAGATTGATCTATGCCAAGCCTACTTGCAGATGCATGTAGAAGAGGACTCACAGAAGTACCTCACCATCACCACCCACAAGGGCCTCTACAGGTACTGCCGCCTACCCTTTGGTATAACGTCAACACCAGCATTGTTTCAGCGGGCTATGGACCAGATCTTAAGTGGCATTCCAGGGGTACAATGTTATCTCGACGATATCCTTGTCACAGGAAAGGACGACAACGAGCATCTGCAGAACCTGACGAAGACACTGGGAAGACTTGAAGAATATGGCTTACGCGTTTGCAAGGACAAATGCGAATTTTTCAAGCCATCGGTGGAGTACCTAGGCCATGTCATCGACACAGACGGCCTACACACAGCACCGTCGAAAGTGAAAGCCATTGCCGACGCTCCTGCACCTACAAGTGTCGGCCAGCTGCGGTCATTCTTAGGTCTCCTGAACTATTACGGAAAGTTTATTCCACAGCTGGCATCACTGTTGAAGCCATTACATGAGTTGCTGTGTCAGGGCAAGGCCTGGGCGTGGACGAAGGAGTGCGAAGCTGCATTCAAGAAAGCCAAAGCAGCTTTGACTGACCCCAGAGTGTTGACGCACTTTGACCCGTCATTGCAGATTCAGCTGGCCTGTGACGCGTCGCCTTATGGCATCGTCGCGGTCGTGTCCCACGTCTTTCCCTCAGGCGAAGAGAAGCCGATTGCATTCGTGTCAAGATCCCTGAGCAAGGCGGAGGTGAAATACCCGCAGATCGAAAAAGAGGCTTTGGGCATCATCTTTGGAATCAAAAAATTCCATCACTACTTGTTCGGAAGGAAATTCACCTTGCTGACGGATCATCGTCCTCTGACATCGATCTTTGGTCCACACACAGGAATACCCTCCCTGGCAGCGTGCAGGATGCAGCGCTGGGCGCTGATGTTAAGCGCTCACAATTACAACATCAAATACCGGAGGTCAGCAGCACATGGCAATGCGGACGGATTGTCAAGACTTCCGCTGCCTGTGCCCTCTGAAGGCTGTGAGCAGAAGATTTTCTACTTTGACATGGTGAGCAATGCCCCTGTCACGGCCCGGCAGGTCAAGAAAGAGACCAGAGTGGACCCTACGCTATCCAAGGTGCTGGATCGGGTGATGTGAGGAGATGGATCACGGGTGTCAGACGCACCACCTGAGCTCCTACCTTACCTGTCAAGAGGGGAGGAGTTGTCTGTCACGTCAGGATGCCTCCTTTGGGGCATGCGAGTGATCATACCACCAAAGCTGCGGAAACATGTCCTCAACAAGCTGCACTCAGGACATTGTGGTATTGTCCGGATGAAGGAGCTGGCACGAAGCTACTTCTGGTGGCCCGGTCTGGATCATGAAATTGAAGTTGAAGCGAAATCATGCCCATCATGCGAGACAACGAGGGATACGCCAAGAGCAGCGCCACTGCATCCATGGGAATGGCCGGCAACACCGTGGCAACAGATCCATCTGGACTTCGCGGGACCAGTGGAAGGAGCGATGTTCCTGGTCGCGGTGGACTCCCATTCCAAATGGCCGGAGGTTGCAGTAATGTCCATTACCACTACGGAGAAAACCATCGAGACTCTGAGAGAGATGTTCGGGCGATTTGGTCTGCCGGAGCAGATCGTAACCGACAATGGAACACAGTTCACATCCCAGGAGATGGAGGAGTTCCTCAAGAGCAATGGAATCCAGCACACATTCTCCGCACCTTATCATCCATCCACGAATGGATTGGCGGAGAGATTTGTCAGAACGCTGAAACGCACGTTGAAAGCGGCAAGAAGTGATGCTCCTCTAAAGCAGCGCCTGAATGCTTTCTTGCTGAAATACCGAAACATGCCTCATGCTACGACTGGAGCATCTCCTGCTTACCTACTCATGGGAAGGCAGCTACGGACACGCCTTGACCTGCTGAGGCCAACGTCCACAGAAGCAGTGGTGCACGCCAAATCAGCAGGATCAAGTCAGCAGACGAGCTCAGAGGTCCAAAGAACGACACTTTGTGGTGGGGGGCAAAGTCCTCACGCGTAACTACACCACCCCGGAGCGGTGGGTCCCGGCTGCGGTCATTCAAAAGACGGGCCCCGTTTCATACCGAGTCCGCACCGGAGACGACCGAACATGGAGACGGCATGCAGACCAGTTACTGCCAAGACAGTCGTCACAGGTAACCCAAGAAACAGAGGATCAAGGACCTGCTGGGGGCTCCAGCAGGAACTGGTCGTCCAACCCTGAGACGGTGGCACCATCCACTCTTGTGCCATCGAGGGAGGAAGCCACGCCTGCAGGGTCACGGGAGAGCCAGCCAGAGCCTGCTCCTGAGACTAGGCGTTACCCCCAAAGAGAAAGGCATCCTCCAGAGCGCCTTAGTTACAGTTAGTGCTAACCTGTGTGCATGGGGCAGAATAATCCCCAGGGTTAGCGGAATGTAGAGGCAGTCTACCCTCTCTTCCAAAGTTATAGTCATTTTCAGTTATTCTGTTTTGTGGACATTCTATTTTAAGGGGGAGGAAATATGTTGTGTATTTTGAATGTGTATTAGAATTGTCCCACATGGGATACCGTAGTGGTGATTTGCAATGCACTATGGGAAATGTAGTGCATTGAGTGAAGAAGCACATTGTAAATAAAATGGCCGTTAACTAAACTCTCCACCCCAGAGTCCTTCTTAATTGTTATATAGGTAAGGGTATAAAACCCCTTGAGACACAACACCCTGACATCTGAGGTGATCAAAACTGGACACTGTATTCTAGACGTGGTCATATTAACAACAACTTGTGTTTACATAGAGCCGTTAACATAGTAAAAATGTCTCAAAGTGCTTCACAGGAACATTATCAAACCAAATTTGGCACTGAACCACATAATGAGAAAGTAGGATAGGTGTCCAAAAGCTTGGTCAAAGATGTAGGTTTTAAGGAGCATCTTAAAGGAGGAGAGAAAGGCAGAGAGGTGGAGAGGTTTAGGGAGGGAATTCCAGAGCTCAGGGTCTAGGCAGCTGAAGGCATGGCCGCCAATGGTGGGTGAAGTAAATCGGGGATGAACAAGAGGGCAGAATTGGAGGCGCGTAGAGATCTCGGAAGATTGTAGGGCTGGAGGTAGGGAGGGGTGAGACCATGAAGGCATTTGAAAACAAGGATGAGAACTTTAGAATCGAGGCGTTGCCGGACTGGGAGCCAATGTAGGTCAATGAGCACAGGGGTGATGGGCAATGTTCCCGCTAAGGTGCACCGCACAGTAATCTCCAGTCCCCCACAGGCCACTCACCAGCTTTGACACTGTAAATACAGCGCATGCGCAGAAGTTTAAAGGGACCGCACATAGAAGAAAGGAGCAGGAGTAGGCCATTCGGCCCCTCGAGCCTGTTCCGCCATTTAATGAGATCATGGCTGATCATCCAAACTTAGTACCCTGTCCCTGCTTTCTCCCCATATCCCTTAATCCCTTTAGCCTAAAGAAATATATCTAACTCCTTCTTGAATATATTTAATGAATTGGCCTCAACTGCCTTCTGTGGTAGAGAATTCCACAGGTTCACCACTCTCTGGGTGAAGAAATTCCTCCTCATCTCAGTCCTAAATGGCTTATCCCTTATCTTTAGACTGTGACCCATTAAAAGAAACAGGCTGCGCAGAACAAAGCACAGCTCACAGGGAACATTGGTGATGGGTGAATGGGACTTGGCGCGAGTCGGGATACGGGCCTTGTATAAGATGGCTGTAGAGACCAATTTAAAAAAAAACCTCCACTACTACATCTGCCTGAACCCGAGGCCTTTTTGGTCTGTATGGGCCACCAACATTGCAAGTTAATACATGAGCTATCGGGTGAGCAGCTAAGTAGTTCCGGGGATGCAGGAATGGCAAGCGAACAATGCAGGGTTGGGAAAAACCACTTTTGACTGATAGTCAAATACCCTTGAGATGTGCCCTCGTATTTGATGAGCGTGGTTAGCCAATAATATTGACGCTGTAATCCCTCCACTGAGAGAGTCGTTCAGTGATCCGAGACTTGCTCCAGACTCTGACGGACACTGCTCCCAAGTAGGGAGATTTGGTCAATTTATCGTTTCTGTAACTAAGCGGCTGTGTTGCCAAGAGGACCATGTTCCCTTGTTTGATGATGTTTCTCACATTGTTGTAGCAGAGTGCGTACATTTTTCGGAAAGGAAATGGGATAGTTGCTTGAGAAAGAGCAATATTAAAAAGGATGTGGGAGAAATTCAGAGAGTGGGGTCGGACTAGGTGAGTCATAGACAGAAACACTGGGCCAGAGTTGTTGGATCTGATGGCCTATACCTGTGTGGTAACACTTTACGGTTCTATGACTTATTCACAGCTCACTCCAAAGAGGCTGGAAAATGCTCCATCTGATCTGTTCCATTTATTTCACAGGTACTCATTGAAACTTATAAAATTCTAACAGGACTAGACAGGCTAGATGCAGGAAGGATGTTCCCGATGACGGGGGAGGCCAGAACCAGGAGTCACAGTCTAAGGATAAGGGGTAAGCCATTTAGGACAGAGATGAGGAGGAATTTCTTCACCCAGAGAGTGGTGAACCTGTGGAATTCTCTACCACAGAAGGCAGTTGAGGCCAATTCGTTAAATATATTCAAGAAGGAGTTAGATATATTTCTTAAGGCTAAAGGGATCAAGGGATATGGGGAGAAAGCAGGGACAGGGTACTGAATTTGGATGATCAGCCATGATCTCATTGAATGGCGGAGTAGGCTCGAGGGGCTGAATGGCCTACTCCTGCTCCTATCTTCTATGTTTCTACTCACAATCAATTTGTCCCTTTGGGAATTTTTAGCCATAGATTCTTTATTCCTGCTTGAAACTTTTTACAAAACACCTCTACACCGATTATATCACTGGTTGTATATCTGTCAAAGGGAGTGGAAAACCTATTTGAGCAATTAAAAAGAAAGACGTGCATTTATACAGCGCCTTTCACAACCTTACGATGTCCCAAAGCGCTTTACAGCCAATCAAGTACTTTTGAAGTGTAGTCACTGTTGTAATGTAGGAAACGCGGCAGCCAATTTGCGCACAGCAAGCTCCCACAAACAGTAATGAGATAATGACCAGATAATCTGGTTTTTTTAAACAGTGATGTTGGTTGAGAGATAAATATTGGCCAGGACACCGGGGATAACTCCCTTTGCTCTTCTTCGAAATAATGCCATGGGATCTTTTACGTCCACCCGAGAGGGCAGACGGTACCTCGGATTAACGTCTCATCCGAAAGACGGCACCTCCGACAGTGCAGCACTCCCTCAGCACTGCACTGCAGTGTCAGCCTAGCTTTATGTGCTCAAGTCCCTGGAGTGGGTTTTGAATCCACAACCTTCTGACTCAGAGGCGAGAGCGCCACCTACTCAGCCAAGGGTGACACCTGTAACTGACAACTAGACAGCAAGTAACGATTGCCGACATGGTGATCTACTCTGTGCAATAAGCAATTACAGCCATATTGCCACGCCTGCACTGCCAGCTGTACATTCACCGCCCACATATTCCCAGGGACTACGTCCTTTAGAGAGGAGAGCAGATCTGTATCGCTACAGTGGGCAAAGCACCGCAGGTTTAATGGCTCCGCGGAGGACGTGTGATAAACATTGCTTACGTTTAGATCATAACGCTCCATCCCCACCCCCAATTATCTCGACAGTACGTACGTTGATTGTTTCCACGCCACTGTGCTTGGCCCGGATTTTAGGATTCTGGATGATGTCCAGGTTTGTTCCCCATACCATCAAAGGTGTGCTCCCACTGAGAAAAAGAAAGGGAAAAGAAACTGCTTCAAATCTACAGTTAACACACAAACAGGTCATTTTTATATTCATTCTCAGGATATGTGCATCACTAGCATTATTTATTGCCCATCCTTAGTCACCCTTGAGAAGGTGGTGGTGAACTGCCTTCTTAAAACACTGCAGTCCGCGTGGTGAAGGTAATCACACAGTGCTGTTAGGGAGTTCCAGGACTTTGACCCAGAGACGATAAAGGATCTGCAATTATATGTCAGGATGGTGTGTGACTTGGAGAGGAACTTGGAGGTGATGGTGTTCCCGTGCACCTGCTGGCCTTCTCCTGCTAGGTAGTGGAGGGCGCGGGTTTGGGGGAGGTGCTGCCGAAGAAGGAATGGCAGGCACTGTGATTACCGCCATGTTTGGTTTACCAGCCGTGCGACCTCTGTCACTCGCGGCACTTAACTCAACAGGAATGAGATAGTAAAGTCCGAGAGGGTGAGTACATAATACAGCACGGAAAGAGGCCCTTCGGCCCATCGTGTCCGCACCGGCCATCGAGCCCTGTCTATTCTAATCCCATTTTCCAGCACTTGGTCCGTAGCCTTGTATGCTATGGCGTTTCAAGTGCTCATCTAAATGCTTCTTGAATGTTGTGAGGGTTCCTGCCTCTACCACCCTTTCAGGCAGTGAGTTCCAGATTCCAACCACCCTCTGGGTGAAAAAGTTTTCCCTCAAACCCCCTCTAAACCTCCTGCCCCTTACCTTGAAACTATGCCCCCTGGTTATTGACCCCTCTACTAAGGTGAAAAGTTCCTTTCTATCTACCCTATCTATGCCCCTCATAATTTTGTACACCTCAATCAGGTCCCCCCTCAGCCTTCTCTGCTCTAAGGAAAACAACCCCAGCCTGTCCAGTCTCTCTTCATAGCTGAAGTGCTCCAGCCCAGGTAACATCCTGGTGAATCTCCTCTGCACCCTCTCCAATGCAAGCACATCCCTCCTATAGTAACCTTATGCTGCTCCTGTGCATGTTCTAGATTGCCTGCAGGTTGAGTCAGCCATCATTCCTAAAGAGGTTCTTCAAGGAAGAGAAGGGCAGGTAGAGAGGTGGAAGGGTTTAAAGGAGGGAATTCCAGAGCATGGGACCTAGGCGGCTGAAGGCACGGCCCCCAAATGGTAGGGGAAAAGGGAGGGGGGAAGTACGCAAGAGGCCAGAGTCAGAGGGGTGAAGAGTTTGGAGTATGGGAGTTGTAACGCTGGAGGAAGCTACGGAGGTAGTGGAATAGAGGCAGTCCAGCGGAGGATACTGTCTGAGCGGACAGCGGAGGTGGAGATCACAGTAAGACTCAGAAGCCAGTGGAGAAACGGGGCTTGGCCCAGGACACGATTCCACAGCAGAGTACAGCTGAGAAGCCAGCAGTGCACTGGAACGCAGTCCTGAAGCCCAACGGAAACAACAGACACCAAACCTTAATCTTGTTAAATGACATTTAAAAAAAAAAAAAATTTTTTAAGTGAAATGTTGAAAGCTAAGAGAGAAACAAATGGTGGAGCTGCAATGGAACACAAGCTGAACCTGCTGCTCAACGTCAATCGGTGGAGAAACGTGGAGCGCAAACAGGTGGACAACAGCACAACATCCTGCACAAAGTGTGCAGCTGGGGAGGTAATTCAGCTGAAACTGTGAGCCAGGATTTGCCTGCTGCCAAGAATCGATGCAGGGATGAAATTCAGAGCCTGCGGAACAGATCAATAATGCAAACTGAGGAAGGGAAACAAATTGTTGGCTGAAGGAGGACCTGAAACATCTGAAGACCTGCCATGTCAGCTAAACAAACTTAAAGAGGGAGTCTCACCATCAATCCATCATGCGACTATTGCAAAGGATTGCCGTTAACTGCCCATTTTCTGGTCAATTGGTCCGTGCTGGGGAGTTTATCATTTTTCTCTTCATATTTAATGTTAGTATCAAGCACTCCCTCAGGTAGCACGAGTTACATGTCCCTCTTTACTTTCCCCCAACAGCACCTTAACCCTAACGCAACACAAGCCATTGTACTGCCCTATTGGACTTAGTCCTTATTGGTCCTGAATTACTGGAGTCTACTAGGAAATAGGTTGAGGCTGTCTTGAACTCATTTCACTTCAGTCCCTTCTTCAGAGGCAATGTTAACCCATCAGACTGGGCTGGATTGTTCACCGTGGTGAAAGTTCAAATATGTGGGGGCTAAAGTTAAAAGAAAAAAGGAAGTTAAGAGTAAGAGGGGAAACCAGCTGACACCTTGGCACCCGAAGGTTAATAGAGTTGTGGACTAGGTTACCAGGGAAAGCTACTGAATCAGGTGCACAAATGGGTTCCAGAGACAACTAGATGTGTTTCTAGGGGCTTGAGGGATAAGGATGAGTGGGGCTGAGATTAATCAAAAAGGGATGGACTTGTTGAGTCAAAAGGCCTTTCCTTCTCTTAAAAATTCTGTTCTGGACAGAAATGAATTAAAAAGACGTGAATATTGATGAGGATTATTGACGAGAGTTAAATTTTTTTGAAGGGTTAAAGAACTATGGATCTTGGTGACTAAGGAGGGAGATCAAGCAGAACACCCACATTTCTTTATACAGATCATGTTTGAAGCAATTGAAAGTGGCCATTTTTTATTTATGACACGGGACAATGGGAGGGAGGCATCGTTGAACAAGCTCCCATCCACACATGAGCTTTGCTTTCCATCAGGGTCACTGATCCAGAGCAGGGTCCCAGGTTCCTTTCTCCCCTTCCTAGCCTGAGGACATTAAGGCCACGCTAGCTGAGATCAGTTAACACAGCACAGGCCAGGCACTGGATGTGGGACCTTGCTGGTCTATCCTGCTCAGTACCCATTGAGTCCCAGAAACAGGACCTCTTCAAAACTTCATAAGCCAAGTTATTCACAATATATATTAATGATCTAGACGAGGGAACTAGATGTAATATCTCCAAGTTTGCAGATGACACAAAGTTGGGTGGGCGTGTGTGCTGTGAGGAGGAAGCAGAGAAACTCCAGTATGATTTGGACAGGTTGGGTGATTGGGCAGATGCATGGCAGATGCAGTATAATGTGGATAAATGCGAGGTTATCCTCTTCGGTGGCAAAAACAGGAAGGCAGATTATTATCTGAACATTGGGAAAAGGGGAAGTGCAATGAGACCTGGGTGTCCTTGTGCACCAGTCGCTGAAGGTAAGCATGCAGGTGCAGCAGGCGGTTAAGAAGGCAAATGGTATGTTGGCCTTTGTAGCGAGAGGGTTTGAGTACAGGAGCAAGGATGTCTTGCTGCAGTTGTACAGGGCCTTGGTGAGACCACACCTTGAGTATTGTGTGCAGTTTTGGTCGCCTTATCTGAGGAAGGACGTTCTTGCCATGGAGGGAGTGCAGCGAAGATTCACCAGACTGATACCTGGGATGGCAGGAATGACGTATGAAGAGAGATTGGGTCGATTGGGCTTGTATTTGCTAGAGTTTAGAAGAATGAGAGGGGATCTCATTGAAACTTATAAAATTCTAACAGGACTAGACAGACTAGATGCAGGAAGGATGTTCCTGATGGCGGGGGAGTCCAGAACCAGGGGTCACAGTCTAAGGATAAGGGGTAAGCCATTTAGGACTGAGATCAGGAGGAATTTCTTCACCCAGAGAGAGGTGAACCTGTGGAATTCTCTACCACACAAGGCAGTTGAGGCCAATTCATTAAATATATTCAAGAAGGAGTTAGATATATTTCTTAAAGCTAAAGGGATCAAGGGATATGGGGAGAAAGCAGGGACAGGGTACTGAATTTGGATGATCAGCCATGATCTCATTAAATGGCGGAACAGGCTCGAGGGGCTGAATGGCCTACTCCTGCTCCTATCTTCTATGTTTCTATGTTTCTATGGTACAGTACATCATCGGCCTAGTAAAGGAGGAAGATCTTCTAACATAATAGCAGGTGGCTTTCCCAAAGTAACGTCAAATCTCTCAGAAATGGAGGTAGACCACACAGACCCATCGACAGCAGTGAGCTTTCTTTTGACAGTTGCTGCATTAGGTCTCAAGTTGCAAAAACCTATTGGGCAAATTGAAGCCACTGTAGCTGTCATCCATTCGTTGGAACATCGCTAATCCTGGAGCTGCAGGTCATGGTGCAAGCAAAGGCTTTCACATTGACAGCCCATCACCTCCAGAGAAAGTAACTAACACAGAGGAACTATTGGAAGGTGGGCGTTAGAAGCCTGAAGAAGCATCTGTCAGTGAGATTACACTGGCATTTAAACATAATTAGGATGGGACTTCAGTTTGAGAAGGTAACGGACAGGTAGTGTGCAACTAATTTAAGAAATACATGCCAAGATGTCAGAAGGCAAAAATCCAGACAGAGAGAGATGGGGGGAGAAAGAGTAGAGGGCAGAAAGTGAGATTGAGGAAAAGGAGGGAAAAAGAAAAGGGAGAGGCAATAATAGAAAGAGATAGAAAGGGTGAGAGACAGGGAGAGAAAGAGAGAGAGGTGTAAAGAGAGAGAAAAAAAGAGCAAAATACAGTGTGGAGGAGAGCGGAGAGAAAGGAAGATGGGGAGCGAGTTAGCCACAGGTAGACAGGCATGCAGAGAGAGAGTGAGAGAGATAGAGGGGGGAGGGAGCGGGGGTGGGGAGAGCGGGGGGGTGGGGAGAGCGGGGGGGTGGGGAGAGCGGGGGGTGGGGAGAGCGGGGGGGTGGGGAGAGCGGGGGGGTGGGGAGAGCGGGGGGGTGGGGAGAGCGGGGGGGTGGGGAGAGCGGGGGGGTGGGGAGAGCGGGGGGGTGGGGAGAGCGGGGGAGGGGAGAGCGGGGGAGGGGAGAGCGGGGGAGGGGAGAGCGGGGGAGGGGAGAGCGGGGGAGGGGAGCGCGGGGGAGGGGAGCGCGGGGGAGGGGAGCGCGGGGGAGGGGAGCGCGGGGGAGGGGAGAGCGGGGGAGGGGAGCGCGGGGGAGGGGAGCGCGGGGGAGGGGAGCGCGGGGGAGGGGAGAGCGGGGGAGGGGAGCGCGGGGGAGGGGAGCGCGGGGGAGGGGAGAGCGGGGGAGGGGAGAGCGGGGGTGGGGAGAGCGGGGGAGGGGAGAGCGGGGGAGGGGAGAGCGGGGGGGTGGGGAGAGCGGGGGGTGGGGAGAGCGGGGGGTGGGGAGAGCGGGGGGTGGGGAGAGCGGGGGAGGGGAGAGCGGGGGAGGGGAGAGCGGGGGAGGGGAGAGCGGGGGAGGGGAGAGCGGGGGAGGGGAGAGCGGGGGAGGGGAGCGCGGGGGAGGGGAGCGCGGGGGAGGGGAGAGCGGGGGTGGGGAGAGCGGGGGAGGGGAGAGCGGGGGAGGGGAGAGCGGGGGAGGGGAGAGCGGGGGAGGGGAGAGCGGGGGAGGGGAGTGCGGGGGAGGGGAGAGCGGGGGAGGGGAGAGCGGGGGAGGGGAGTGCGGGGGAGGGGAGTGCGGGGGAGGGGAGTGCGGGGGGGAGGGCGATGAACAAAGGGGAGAAAGAGACACAGACTGAGAACTATTTATTAAAATACCGGCTTATCTTTCAGTCTACCATTCTGACAAAGGATTTTACCCAAAACATTAACCCGCCATTTCTCTTTACAGATGCTGAGCGTCCAGCTGTGTAATAATTGTGGCATTTTCTGTTTCCATTTCAGGTCTCCAGCTGTTGCAGGGTTTTTCTCAGTAGACACGCGCTGTGGAACCGCCACGCTGGCGGGCTCTGTTTACCTGACTATACTCCATTCTGGTTCAATCTTAACGATGGTGGGATCCTCCATGTAGTTGAACTGCAGTTCCTTCTCGATCCTCGCCTTGTCTACTCCCACCACCACGCTGATGTTACCCGGGCCTTGTGGTGCAGTGGTGGAATTACAAACAATTCCCCCAGCAAACCTCCTGACAGGCAGAGAAAGAGAGAAATAATCAAACTACAACAACTTGTATTTATATAGCGCCTTTAATGTAGTAAAATGTCCCAAGGCGCTTCACAGGAGCGATTATCAAACAAAATTTGCCACCAAGCAACGTAAGGAGGTATTAGGACAGATGACTTGGTCAAAGAGGTAGGTTTCAAGGAGCATTTTAAAGGAGGAGAGAGGGGTAGTGAGGCGGAGAGGTTTAGGGAGGAAATTCCAGAGTTTAGGGCCCTGGCAGCTGAAAGCACGGCCGCCAATGGTGGAGTCTTTAAAATGGGGGATGCTCAAGAGGTCAGAGTTGGAGGAGCACAGAGATCTCGGAGAGTTGTAGGGATGGAGGAGGTTACAGAGATAGGGAGGGGCAAAATCATGGAGAGAGTTGAAAACAAGGATGAGAGTCTTAAAATTGAGCTGTTTAAAACTACAGCAAAAGTTCCGCTCGCTGCCCTTTGCAACACAGCTTACCAACCCCCGCGTTCTCTCCCATAATTTCCCGCCTCAAGATCAATTAGTCACGACTGAGCCATTTACAGATCGAGAGCGCATGTCGCACAAGGGGCCACATATCTTCAATTATACAATACTGTATATACACACACTCATTCAGACACACTCTCGCACACTGTCACGCACGCAAACTCTCACACGCGCACAAACTCTCACACGCATGCCCTCACTCACTCTTGCTCACACTCACTCACACGCACCATCACTGAGGCAAAAACAATAATGCTCTCCAGACCTACAGCCAGCTCACACTGTTAACCAATTTGGCCAAAACTTTAGCAAAACTTGCCTGCATCAATATTACCAAAACAACTACCACTCTAACTTAACACTCCAACAAATTTAGGGCTGACTGACCGACTGTTGCATTTCTCAGGCAGCCCGTACCTGTCAAACACGCAAGGCTGTTGTCCAAACATAATGGAGACGTTGCTTCCGGCGTCCAGGTTTCTGCCCCTGACGGTGACCGTCGTGCCCCCGGACACTGGGCCTTTGTTGGGTGTCAGATCCGTCAGAGTTGGGAGCTGAAATGAATTCAAATCAAAATCACATCGAGATAAGATACAATCAACAAACGTGTGCAGACAATTACTCAGGAGCTGAGATACTTGTAAGATGAATAACTGCTTCGAACACTAAAAGCAATGGGCGGGTAAGTGAGAGGAAGAAACCGGTGGAATGACAACAGGCTTCAATCGCAGTGAGCTCAGTAGGCCCTTGCTCGTTCCTGTTCTTATGTTCAAATTATTTGCAGTCTAAATTCTGGCATTTTACTTCCAATTGGATTTTTTTTTAGCAATATTTTTAGCAATTAAATTTGCACACATTTCAACTGAGGAAAATTTCTCTTTGATATTCATGAGCAATGGCCAACAGAACTACTCTGGTGAAATCCAATTTCCAAGGCACAACTTCATGCATCCTTTTGTATGGTGGGGTGTTACTTATCTGCCGCTCTGTAATAGAATTATTATAGCTGCAAATTTGTCCCATTAGAGCTGATAAATTGAAGGATTAGATTTTTCAGGTTTAACAATCCCCTTTGTTAATGACTAAATGATGAATTAATACAAGGTCATAAGATCAGCTCCGCCATGTGTTCTTTAGCACATTGGTTAATGTGCATCCGGAAGATTCCTCTGCGTTCCATTTTAATGCAATCATTAACCCACGGAGAGTAACACTGTGTTAGGCACTGGCGTCCACAACAGTTCACCTGCGGAGAGCTGCCAAGTGGATTCCACGCGGTTCCCCACAGGATAAGAAGGCAAGCCACTCTCACCTGTCTCCTAGCAACCGGGTCAGTGGCCCACCTGCCCTCTTGGCCACACGTAGCCTGGCGAGACCAGCAAGGGCAGTAAATAGAGGCAAAACTAGAGCGTAACACACCCTAAAACAAAAGAGATCTCTGGTGACACCTCACGAATACTAAGGTCACACGCAAACCCTGCTGGGAGAGATATCAAGAAAAAAAAAGACTTGCATTGATATAGCCTCTTTCACACCTCAGGACGTCCCAAAGCGCTTTACAGTCAATTAAGTACTTTTTGAAGTGCAGTCACTGTTGTAATGTGGGAAATGCGGCAGCCACTTTGTGCACAGCAAGCTCCCAGAAACAGCAATGTGATAATGACCAGATTATTTTTTTTTTAGTGATGTTGATTGATGGATAAATATTGGCCAGGGCACCCGGGAGAACTTCCTTGCTCTTCTTCGAAATAGCGCCACGGGATCTTTTTTGTCCACCTGAGAGAGCAGACGGGGCCTCGATTTATCGTATCATCGGAAAGACGCCACCTCTGACAGTGCAGCACTCCCTCAGCACTGCACTGGACTTCCAGCCTGCATTTCGTGCTCAAGTTCCTGGAGTGGGACTTGAACCCACAACCTTCTGAATCAGAAGCAAGAGTGCGACCCACTGAGCCATGGTTGACACTCAAGAGGTGTAAAGAAGCATACTGGTTCATCGTCTTCTATCGCTGTCTCCCTGCTGCTGGGAATTGGAACGGAGTTAGACGATGAGAAGGCGGAGCAGCCCAGCACGCAGTCCTGTGGGCGAAAGGGTTTAGTGCCGAGTGTGTGTGCCTATGACCTGTTAGACTATATAATGCATTCAGTGCAGAAGCACAGCCGGACGACACTCCTCTTCAGTCCCAAAGCTCACTCACCACAAAGCTGTAGAGCTGTGTTGACTTTGCCATGAACTCCTGCTTGCATTCCTCCACACAGATCTCCACGAAGCCAGCGTATTGATTGTGCCGGGCCACTCCCATCTTGCACATGATCCTTTGAGGAAACAGAGGCCGAATTAAGGCTGCCCATTCCATCACTGGCATGTCCCAATACATCAATACGCATCACCATACTCAAAGCCCACAATAGTGATAACGGTGTACAGTGGATTGCCACCATATTAGATCCTGAATCGGTGTGGCAACAACTAATCGCAAATAAAAACAGAAAATGCTGGAAATACTCATTTCCTGCAAGGTCATCGACCTGAAACGTTAACTCTGTTTCTCTCTCCACAGAGGCTGCCTGACCTGCTGAGTATTTCCAGCATTTTCAGTTTATATTTCAGATTTCCAGCAACCGCAATATTTTAGCTTTTGTGATAATTAATTGCAAATTGGTCTTTTGATATCCCGGCAGAAACATCAGCCTTTAAGATTTTCTCTTAAAGATGTATTTATCCTAAAGTGGCACAGGGGGTGCTGTACAGTGGAGCGCCACCATGTTAGATCCTGAAGTGATGCAGCAGGAAAGTGGGTTCATTCCTCTGCTCCATTTCTTTTATGTCCTTGGTTCTTTCAATCATTAAGGCAGATCAGGTTTTGGTTTGTATTTCAAAAACGGTAACGCCTTATTTACTGCCTCGGTTTTTTTTATATGTTGGCTCACTCACTGCTTTCCCAGCTCTACACTGGCTGGAGTTTAATGTGGGAAAATGCGAGGTTATCCATTTTGGTAGGAATAATAAAAAAGCAAATTATTATTTAAATGGGGAGAGATTACAAAATGCTGAGGTACACAGGGATCTGAGGGTCCTTGTACATGAATCACAAAAAGTTAGCATGCAGGTACAACAAGTAATTAGGAAGGCAAATGGAGTGTTGGCCTTTATTGCAAAGGGAATGGAGTATTAAAGTAGGGAAGTCCTGCTACAACTGTACAGGGCATTGGTGAGACCACACCTGGAGTACTGCGTCCAGTTTTGGTCTCCTTATTTAAGGAAGGATATACTTGCACTGGAGGCAGCTCAGAGAAGGTTCACGAGGTTGATTCCGGAGATGAAGGGGTTGTCTTATGAAGAAAGGTTGAGCAGGTTGGGCCTATACTCATTGGAGTTTAGATGAATGAGAGGTGATCTTATTGAAACATAAGATTCTGAGGGGACTTGACAGGGTAGATGCAGGGAGGATGTTTCCCCTCGTGGGGGAATCTAGAACTAGGGGGCATAGTTTCAGAATAAGGGGGAACTCTTTTAAATTGGAAATGAGGAGGAATTTCTTCTCTCAGAGGGTCGTGAATCTGTGGAATTCTCTTCCCCAGAGAGCTGTGGAGGCTGGGTCAGTGAATATATTTAAGGTGGAGATAGACAGATTTTTGAACGATAAGGGAGTCGAGGGTTATGGGGAGTGGGCAGGGAAGTGGAGTTGAGGCCAAGATCAGATCAGTCATGATCTTATTGAATGGCGGAGCAGGCTCGAGGGGCCAAATGATCTACTCCTGGCTCCTACGTCTTATGTTCTTATATACCTGTATGAACAAAAATAAAAACAGGAAATGCTGGAAATACTCAGCAGGTCGGGCAGCATCTGTGGAGAGAGAAACCGAGTCAACGTTTCAGGTCGATGACCCTTCGTCAGAACTGGAAAAAGTTAGAGATGGAACAGATTTTAAGCAAGTGCAGGGGCAGGAAAGGGGGGAGGGGAGGAAAGAACAAAAGGGAAGGTCTGTGATAGGGTGGAAGGCAGGAGAGATTAAATGACAAAAGGGATAATGGTGCAAGGCAAAAGGAGATGGTAATGGGACAAGTTAAGAAACAAAAGATGAGTCTAGATGAGGTGTAAATGGGAATGGAAAAATCATCAACAGCTGCCATGTGAAAAAAAATATAGGGGCCGAGGTTATGATCTGAAATTGTTGAACTCTATGTTGAGTCCAGAAGGCTGTAAAGTGCCTAATCGAAAGATGAGGTGCTGTTCCTCGAGCTTACCTTGAGCTTCGTTGGAACAATGTAAGAGCCCGAGGATGGTGAGGACAGAGAGATCAGAGTGGGAGTGGAGCGGTGAATTAAAGTGACAGGCGACCGGAAGCTCGGAGTCACCCTTACGGACTGAACGGAGGTGTTCCGCAAAGCGGTCACCCAATCTGCGTTTGGTCTCCCCAATGTAGGGGAGGCCGCATCGTGAGCATCGAATACAGTATATTAAATTGCAAGAAGTACAAGTAAATCGCTGTTTCACCTGGAAGGAGTGTTTGGGGCCCTGGACAGTGGGAAGGGAGGAGGTAAAAGGATGTTGCATCTCCTGCGCTTGCATGGGAAGGTACCATGGGGAGGGGAGGGGCTGTTGGAGGTGATTGAGGAGTGGACCAGGGTGTTGCGGAGGGAGCGGTCCCTTCGTAATGCTGAAAGGGGAGGGGAGGGGAAGATGTGTTTGGTGGTGGGATCGCGCTGGAGGTGAGGAAAATGGCGGAAGTTGATTTGCTGAATGTGAAGGCTGGTGGGGTGAAAGGTGAGGACAAAGGGAGCCATATCGTGGTTCCGGGAGGGAGGGGAAGGGGTGAGAGCAGAAGTGCAGGAAATAGAAATGACACAGTCAAGGGCCATGTCAACCACGGTAGAGGGGAATCCTCAGTCGAGGAAAAAGGAAGACATATCGAAAGCACTGGTATGGAAGGTGGAATCGTCCAAGCAGATGCGACGGAGATGGAGAAGCTGGGAGAATGGAATAGAGTCCTTACAGGAAGCGGGGTGGGAGGAAGTGTAGTCCAGGTAGCTGTGGGAGTCAGTGGGCTTAAAGTGAATGTTTGTCAATAGCCTATCCCCAGAGATGGAGATAGAGAAGTCGAGGAAGGGAAGGGAAGAGTCAGAGATGGACCATGTGAAGGTGAGGGAAGGGTGGAAATTGGAAGCAAAGTGAATGAAATTTTCTAGTTCAGGGCGAGAGCAGGAAACGGCACCGATACAGTCATCGATGTACCGGAAAAAGAGGTGAGGGAGGGGACCTGAGTAGGACTGGAACAAAGAATGTTCCACATATCCCACAAAAAGGCAGGCATAGTTAGGGCCCATGCGGGTTCCCATAGCAACAGCTTTAATTTGGAGGACGTGAGTGGAGTCAAAGGAGAAATTGTTCCTGAACATATTGGTAATTACTCAGCCTGTTCGCTAGGTGGCAATGTTCTCGGAGTTGGTACCTTAGTTTCCAATGTTTTGCCTGGTGCCAAGTGGCAGCTGCACATTCCCCCACAAGGACAAAAGAAAAAGGGGATGAGAAGTGTCCATCAGGGGATTTTCGCACACACCCCCCAGTAGTAGCCCAAGGGTAGTGAGGAAGGCCGTGTCAGAGCAGGCATCTACCCTGCCCTCTCGACCACTGAAAGTGGGAGCTTGGGAGGGAAGAGAACGAGGAATAAAGAGGATGGATGTCCTTATCTGACAGCACAATCCTTTAAAACTAAACAAAAAAAAAACACTTGCTCTTTAGTTCACTTTAGCTTCTCTGAGGAACAGCATGAAAAAGAAAAGAAAGATTTGCACTTATATAGCCGCCTTTCACAACCTCAGAACATCCCAAAGCGCTTTACAGCCAATGAATTACTTTTTGAAGTGTTGTCACTGTTGTAATGTAGGAAACGAGGCAGCCAATTTGTGCACAGATAATCTGTTTTAGTGATGTTGGTTGAGGGATAATTATTGGTCAGGACACCGGGGATAACTCCCTTGTTCTTCTTCAAATAGGTACCATGGGATCTTTTGCATCCACCCAAGAGGAAAGACGGGGCCTCGGTTTAACGTCTCATCCGAAAGATGGCACCTCTGACAGTGCAGCACTCTCTCTCAGTACCGCACTGGAGTGTCAGTCTGGATTTTGTGCTCCAGTCTCTGGGGTGGGACTTGAACCCACAACCTTCTGACTCAGAGAGGAGAGTGCTGCCCACCGAGCCACGGCTGACCAAACAGGCCAACTCCACCAAAGCATCCCTCCAGGGTCGAGAGTCCCCACCGTAACTACAAAGTAAATAACAGGGGGTTCAAAGGGATGGTGTTCAATCCTCCGGTGGCATTCATTGCTGGGGAGCAATGGCTGTCATCGGATGCATGGATGCTGCTTACAAACGGCTGGAAATCCTACAATATCTGAACCGTTATCTGGTATTTAAAATTATGAAGGGGTTCGATAGGGAAGACGTAGCAAATTTGTCCAAAACTAGGGACCATAAGTATAAGATAGTCACTAATAAATCCAATAGGGAATTCAGTAGAAACTTCTTTACCCAGAGAGTGTAACTCGCTACCACCAGAGAGTAGTTGAGGTGATTAGCATAGATGCATTTAAGGAGAAGTTAGATAAACACACGAGGGAGATATGTTGATAGGGCGAGATGAAGTAGGGTGGGAGGAGGCTCGTGTGGAGCATAAACACCGGCATAAAAAACGGCAACTGACCTGTTTCTGTGCTGTAAATTCTATGTAGTGTTTGATGTAAGAAAACTACTAGCCACTTGGTCTGAGTATTAAACAAGGCTTTAATCAACTGTTTTTCAACATGGAGATCTAGTTGTGTCCTTCACTAGTTCCTGTTAAAGAATGTCCTGAGCAAGCTGGGCCCATGCCCGAGTATTTATACTCTCCCTGGACAGCGCCACCAGTAGGCTGCCCAGTATCATTTCATAAGTCATTTCCACATGAATGACGAGATTCATGTCAGTGTTATTGCTGGTGGCACACTCACTACTATGGTGGTTTTACCAGCAACAACCTGCCCATTACTACAATGTTACGTTTTAATCTGCCGCTGGAACAGCACTTTCCCGGAGAATCCTTGCTGCTGACCCTCGTTTTGTCGGGATCATGAGCTACAGAGTGGCAAACATGACGGGCTCTCAATTCTATCCAGCCGGGAGCAGGCAGGGCGCAGAACGCACAAGGAGCCGAGGGCTTGGCGAGAGGAGGGAAAAGAAATCATTGGATGTCGCGTGGCACTTCAGCTCGAACGCTACTGCCTAGCCAAAGAGTCAACCCGCCAGCCCTCCGGGAAAGTGATGTTTAAACGTGGCTTACTGTTCCGCTGGGATGTATCCGTCTGGCAGTGGGATACAATCGACTCCAGCCACACGCACAAAGTTTTCAATCTCCCAGAAACTCAGGCCCAGGTTCTCCCCGTAGATCGTCACTTTTGTCCCACCTTCCCTGGGCCCTCGTATTGGTGATATCTGTGAATATATAAAGACAGGAGTGTTTCATTGTATATAAATGTACAAGAGAAGGCTGCTGCCTTGATGGAACTCTGACATATCATAAATTTCACTTAAATGTACATTTATCATAAACAGGCAATTATACTTCACGGAGTTAAGTGTTAACCAATCAGAACATTCATTAGCATGTCTTGTCTAAATCTGTGTGTGAGTGTGGGGTGTGTCTGTGCGAGTGATGAGTGTGAGTGTGTGTGTGTCTGAGAGAGAGTGTGAGAGTGAGAGAGTGTGAGTGTGTGTGTGTGAAAGTGAGTGTGAGTGTGTGTCTGAGAGAGAGTGTGAGTGTGTGAGAGTGTGAGAGTGTGTGTGTGAGAGAGTGTGAGTGTGTGTCTGAGAGAGAGTGTGAGTGTGTGAGAGTGTGTGTGTGAGAGTGTGAGAGTGTGTTTGTGTGTGTCTGAGAGTGTGAGTGTGTGTGTCTGAGAGAGTGTGAGTGTGTGTGTGTGTCTGAGAGAGAGAGTGTGAGTGTGTGTGTGTGTGTCTGAGAGAGAGAGAGTGTGAGTGTGTGTGTGTGTCTGAGAGAGTGTGAGTGTGTGTGTGTGTCAGAGTGTGAGAGTGTGTGCGTATGTGTCTGAGAGAGTGTGAGTGTGTGTGTGTGTCTGAGAGAGAGTGTGAGTGTGTGTGTGTGTCTGAGAGAGTGTGAGTGTGTGTGTGTGTCAGAGAGTGTGAGAGTGTGTGCGTATGTGTCTGAGAGAGTGTGAGTGTGTGTGTGTGTGTCTGAGAGAGTGTGAGAGTGTGTGTGTGTGTCTGAGAGAGTGTGAGAGTGTGTGTGTGTGTCTGAGAGAGAGTGAGAGAGTGTGTGTGTGTCTGAGAGAGAGTGAGAGTGTGAGTGTGTGTCTGAGAGAGTGTGAGAGTGTGAGTGTGTGTCTGAGAGAGTGTGAGTGTGTGTGTGTGTGTCTGAGAGAGTGTAAGAGTGTGTGTGTGTCTGAGAGAGTGTGAGTGTGTGTGTGTGTGTCTGAGAGAGAGAGTGTAAGAGTGTGTGTGTGTCTGAGAGAGAGTGTGAGTGTGTGAGAGAGTGAGTGTGTGTGTGTCTGAGAGAGAGTGAGTGTGAGTATGAGAGTGTGTGTGTGTGTCTGAGGGAGTGTGAGTGTGTGAGAGAGTGTGAGTGTGAGAGAGGGAGAATGAGTGCGTGTGTGAGAGAGAGGGAATGAGTGCGTATGTGAGAGAGAGAGTGTGTGTGTGTGTGTGTGTGTGAGTGAATCTGGCCGTTTGTGTGTGTCTATATAGAATTTCCTTCCAAACCTGTCTACCTCTCTCACCTCCTTTAAGACGTTCTCTTCCTGCTCCCGCATCGTTACCTCTGGTGTCCCCTAAGGATCGATCCTTGGCCCCCTCCTATTTCTCATCTACATGTTGCCCCTTGGCGACATCATCCGAAAACACAGCATCAGTTTCCACATGTACGCTGACGACACCCAGCTCTACCTCACTACCTCTTCTCTCGACCCCTCCACGGTCTCTAAATTGTCAGACTGCTTGTCCGGCATACAGTTCTGGATGAGCCATAATTTTCTCCAACTAAATATTGGGAAGACCGAAGCCATTGTTTTCGGTCCCCGCCACTGGCTCCATCCCTAGCCACTGACTCCATCCCTCTCCCTAGTATCTGTCTGAGGCTGAACCACACTGTTCGCAACCTTGGTGTCATATTTGACTCTGAAATTAGCTTCCGACCACATATCCGCAGCATAACAAAGACCGCCTACTTCCACCACCATAACATCGCCCGTCTCCGCCCTTGCCTCAGCTCATCCGCTGCTGAAACCCTCATCCATGCCTTTGTTACCTCTAGACTTGACTATTCCAACACACTCCTGTCTGGCCTCTCACATTTCACCCTACGTAAACCTGAGGTCATCCAAAACTCGGCTGCCCGTGTCCTAACTCGAAGGTTGATTTTGTGACTGGAAGCCTGTGTCCAGTGGTGTACCGCAGGGATCGGTGTTGGGTCCTTTGCTGTTTGTAGTGCACATTAATGATTTAGATATGAATGTAGGAGGTGTGATCAGTAAGTTCGCAGATGACACGAAAATTGGTGGAGTGGTAAATAGCGAAGAGGGAAGCCTCAGGCTACAGGACGATATAGATGGGTTGGTCAGATGGGCAGAACAGTGGCAAATGGAATTTAACCCTGAAAAGTATGAGGTGGTGCATTTTGGGAGGACTAACAAGGCAAGGGAATCGAGGCATCTGTGTAAACAGTAACCTGGGGAAGGTATTCTGTAGCATCATAAACAAAAGACTTATAAACTTCCTTGAGGAGCACAATGTCTTGAGTAAAAGCCAAATTGGATTCCTGCCAAACTACAGAACATCAGATCATATCTTCACCCTACAGACCCTAATTGACAAACACGTTCATCAAAACAAAAGCAAAATCTACGCATGCTTTATAGATTTCCAGAAGGCTTTCGACTCCATCTGGCATGACGGTTTATTCCTGAAACTTATCGAGAGCGGGGTAGGGGGAAAAACATATGATGTAATTAAATCAATGTATACAAACAACAAATGTGCAGTTAAAATTGGAGACAAACAAACAAAATACTTCCCACAGGGGCAGGGGGTGACGCAGGGCTCGCCAATCTCACCGACACTCTTTAATATTTACATAAATGAATTGGCAAAACTACTTGAACAATCTACAGCACCCGGCCTCACCCTATATGAATCCAAGGTTAAATTCCTCCTCTATGCAGACGACCTGGTTCTGCTGTCACCAACTAAGGAGGGTCTACAGCAGAACCTGGATCTGCTGGAGTCGTACTGCCAGACTTGGGCCCTGACAATAAATCCCCAAAAAACCAAAGTCCTTGTGTTCCAGCAAAGATCCAGACATCAGGGACCCAAAATAAATTTCACACTAGGAACAACCAAAATTGAACAAACCACTAACTACACATACTTGGGCTTAAAAATCAGTTCTACGGGAAATTTCAAACTGGCTGTGAATGAACTGAAAGAGAAAGCAAGAAGGGCTTTCTATGCCATTAAAAAATCAATCCAAATAGAAATCCCAATTAGCATTTGGCTCAAAATGTTCAAATCAGTAATTGAACCAATTGCACTCTATGGCAGTGAGGTGTGGGGACCGCTAACACAACAAGAATTTGCAAAATGGGACAAACACCCAATTGAGATCCTACATGCAGAATTCTGTAAAAGTATCCTCCGGACTCAAAGGAAAACCGTAAACAATGCATGCAGGGCAGAACTAGGCCAATTTCCATTAATAATCACTAACACCTAGAAATGAGCAACCCCCAATGCTATCATTACGAAGCCCTGAAATGCCAAGAGAGGACCATAAAGAAGAATACCCTCAGTCAACTAGTCCTGGGACTCAGTGAAGTAACTACTAACACTACTAACAATAACCAGCCCCAGGACAGTGACAGCGTAACACAAAGAATTCGACCCAACACAATCGTCGCTAAGCAAAAGGAAAAATCTCTGTCATATTGGGCAGAAACAACAAAAACCCAAAGCAAACTCAATTGCTACTTGGCCCTAAACAGACAATACAACATGGCTGATTGCCTGACCATGGTAAAGGATAGCAAACTGAGAAAAACTTTGACAATGTACAGACTTAGTGAACATAACCTGGCGGTCGAAAAAGGTAGACACAGGCAGACCCGGCTACCAAGAGAGGACAGGATATGCTCTCACTGCAGTCAGGGAGTGGTGGAGACGGAGATGCACTTCCTCACAGCTTGTAGAAAATATCAGGGCATAAGGGAGAATTTCTACCCAAAATTCACAAAAATATGCCCGGAATTCAGAAACTTGAATGACGACCAAAAACTCCCATACCTACTAGGGGAAGAGAGAAATTGTGTAACACTAGCAGCACACTATGTTACAGCTTGCCATAAACAGAGGGACAACCACTAAATATAAGAAAAGAGTATATATAAATTATATGAAAGTATATTTATACACTCAGGGATATATCTGTTTATACACTGTATGGATAGATCTGTATTTTTGTGAACAAACATGAATGTTTTTCAATGCTTTGGCAACATAAGATGTAACTTGTCATGCCAATAAAGCGATTTGAATTGAATTGAATTGAGAGAGGGAGAGGGGAGAGAGGGAAGAGAGGAAAGAGAGAGAGGGAAGAGAGAGAGGGGAGAGAGAGAGGGGAGAGAGAGAGGGGAGAGAGGGAAGAGAGAGAGGGAAGAGAGAGAGGGGAGAGAAAGAGGAAAGAGAGAGAGGGAAGAGAGGGGAGAGAGAGAGGGGACAGAAAGAGGAAAGAGAGAGGGAAGAGAGAGAGAGAAAAGAGAGAGAGAGAAAAGGGGAGAGGGGAAGAAAAGAGAGGGGGAGAAAATGCACAGAAAAAAACGACAGAAAATATTAATAACATAAGGGTGTGGTTTCTCCACCACCACCCCCCCCCCGCCGTTCTTCCAGTCCAGCACTGTGTGTCGGCCCGTACGGTAGTGCACCGTCCCACAGGTGTGTCTCAGTATGAAAGCTCCACATTATTCACTAATCCTGGTGGGGGGGGTTTTCTTCTTAACTCATGCGGAAGGAAGTGGCCGGGTCCATGACTGCAATTTAAAACAGGGATTAAGCTGGGCGAGTACAAAGCACATCTCAACTGTCAAGTTTACAAACCTTCTACTTCACTGCAAACGCATGCCAATGAGTCTCTCTCTCGCTCCCTCTTGGGGATTATAAAACCACACAGGTGCTGTGTGAAACAAGTCGGCCACTGTCAATGCCTCCCACCACGCCCCCCCCCCCTGCACAGAGCGAGACTCTGATCTTCCATCAGTGGCGTTCTAAGTGGCTGTTCTGTTTACACTGGCTTGTGAAGGGCAGCCCCAGAGGATTCGTGACTGAGCTGGATGGGACGCGAGTCAGCACAGGGTGCGGCTTGGCGGATGAATAGGTGAATGGGACCATCGAGCTGGAGCTCACCCTGAACAACCATTTGAATTAGGGCTTGTAGCATCAGAACTTTCTCAAATCCTCCACTGCACCTGCTCGTGACTGATGAGCCTGGTAAGGCAAGCTTAGGCTTTTCTGCACTGGTCACAGCATTGGGTTGATCCAATAACTGAAATCACCTGTATCTTCTGAAGGGCATGAAGATCCTTCCTATGACTAGATGACTTCTAGTTCCTCCTCCTTGCCTCATCCGACCCCATGTGATCTCCTCCAGCTGTACATTCCCACATGCCCCACTATACCTTATCTGAGGAAGGATGTCCTTAACTGAGGAAGGATGTTCTTATCTGAGGAAGGATGTTCTTGCCATGGAGGGAGTGCAGCGAAGATTCACCAGGCTGATACCTGGGATGGCAGGAATGACGTATGAGGAGAGATTGGGTTGATTGGGCTTATACTCGCTGGAGTTTAGAAGAATGAGAGGGGATCTCATTGAAACTTATAACATTCTAACAGGCCTAGACAGACTAGATGCAGGAAGGATGTTCCCAATGGCGGGGGAGTCCAGAACCAGGGGTCACAGTCTAAAGATAAGAGGTAAGCCATTTAGGACAGAGATGAGGAGGAATTTCTTCACCCAGAGAGTGGTGAACCTGTGGAATTCTCTGCCACAAAAGGCAGTTGAGGCCAATTCATTAAATATATTCAAGAAGGAGTTAGATATATTTCTTAAGGCTAAAGGGATCAAAGGATATGGGGAGAAAGCAGGGACAGGGTACTGAATTTGGATGATCAGCCATGATCTCATTAAATGGCGGAACAAGCTCGAGGGGCCGAATGGCCTACTCCTGCTCCTATCATCTATGTTTCTATGTACCCTCTGCGCACTGGTACTCCACCTGTAAATCGCTCCGCTTTGTCACCTTCCTCCACTTTGTCTTGCTCTTTGTCTGTTTTCTTTAGCCCCGCTCTAGCTTTGTTTCCATTATCCCCTCCTCGGCAACTACTCTATCCCACCGTCCTATAGGTGAGGACAGATATAGAAATGCAAGTAACTGGTATGACCAGTATGGGTACATGAGTGTCATAGTTACGGAATTCAGCCAGTGCCTTACACAGCAAGAATGAGGCCTCTTTTGATTTGTACTCTAACCCTCTGCTCGGTATCAGTCGTGGCTCAGTTGATAGCACTCTCACCTCTGTGGGTTCAAGTCCCACTCCAGAAACTTAAACACATAATCTAGGCTGTTATTTGCAGTGGAGTGCTGAGGGAGCGCTGCACTGTCGGAGGTGCCGTCTTTCGGATGAGACGTTAAACAGTCTGCCCCTCTCAGGTGGACGTAAAAGATCCCACGGCCACTATTTCGAAGAAGAGCAGGGGAGCTCTCCCCGATGTCCTGGTCAATATTTATCCCTCAACCAACCTTCACCAAAGCAGATTATCTGGTCATTATCACGCGGCTGTTTGTGGGATCTTGCTGTGCGCAAATTGGCTGCCCCTTTTCCAACATTACAACAGTGACTGCACTTCAGAAAAGTACTTTATTGGCTGTAAAGCGCTTTGGGACATCCCAAGGTCATGAAAGACTCTATATAAATGCAAGTCTTTCTTTTGTCATTCTGCTAGTGCGACCTCAGCGCCTCAACTGGTCCATATTTAATCACAGTTGAATTAGCCGTCCTTACAGCACCCAGAAAACTGTTACCTTCCCGGGATGGACCACAGCCAATAGTATCAGATTATTCCAAGTGGATCAGTGGTCTGATAAATCCTTTGGATTGCCGCCAATTAGGGATTTTGATGTTGCATTATAGATAAACCATGGGGGGATTCCTCAGCTCTAATGGTCGGGAAAAGAGCTTTTCAGGAAACATCAATGAATAATACATTAGAATATTTCACAGACCAAAATTGCACAGATTTGTAACTTTTTTTTTAAAACTTCTAGTTGGTTTAAGGATATACATTCTCAGCATAAACGGCCGCTTCTGTTACTCTGTGTCCTGACACTGCAGTGATGCAGAAACCAGGTCAGAAGCCAAGTCCTTCAGCTTCACCTAGCTTGGCTGTGCACAGAGCCAGCTACAAGGCTGGCAGAAATATCGGGAGTTCTAGTTAGCGTTGGTCAGGGTATTGCCATCCCATCAGGATAGCACAAGGGAAAACAGAAAGTCTCCAATTTTTCAGATGCAGAAATTAAAGTAAACAAAGAACTTGCATTTGTATAGTGCCTTTCACAACCTCAGGAAGCGCTTCACAACCAACGAAGTAACTTTGAAGTGTAGTCACTGTTGAAATGTAGGGAAATGTGGTTCTAATTTGCGCACAGCAAGAACCCACAAACAGCAATGAGATAAGTGACCAGACAATCTGTTTCAAGTGGTGTTGAGCAAAGGATAAATATTGTCCAGGGCACTACTCTTCCTTGAATAGTTCCGTGGACTTTTAACGTCCATCTGAGATGGCAGGCGGGGCTGCGGCCTAACTTCTCATCTAAAAGACGGCAGCTCTGACCGTGCAGCACTCCCTCAGTACTGCACTGAAGTATTAGCCTAGATTATGTGCTCAATTCTCTGGAGTGGGGCTTAAACCCATGACCCTCCTGACTCAGAGGTGAGAGTGCTACCCAATCAGCTGAGACCGAAACCGTAAGTAAAAGGTCAAGGCATCAAGGTTGCGAAGAGGACAGGAGATGAGATAAGACAGAAGTGGCGGTTAGGTGACACCAAGCTTTCGTTTTAAAGACCCGCAGACAACGTTCCTCCTAATTTTTTGGGGGGTGCGCGGTCCCTTTAATGGGCTACGCGGCCCGTTCAAAATTTTGCGCATGCAGTTACCTCAGTGATACGGGGGTTGGTACATTTCCTATTCGTTCCCGATGGCTCCAGCCACTGTTCCCCCGAGGCGGGACAGTCATGCCTGAGGGTGCACCTTCCGTCGCCCCTGCACCAGCCACACTCGAAGTCAGGGTCTGCCTTCAGGCACAGGCCGCAGCTCTCCCGCATCACCCCGCACTTGTACAGGTGAACTGTGAGATGAGGAAAAGGAAAAAAAAAAGTGAATGAAACCAGGAGGAAAAATAAGGCGAGACCGAATCGCAACTCATTTCAAACGGAATTCAGACGGATTTGTTCTCGAAGGCTTGGGTGAGAAACTGAGAGAGTTGGCTGGCTTGGGAGAGATTGCTTTCGGCTCACCTTTGTTGTGCGCTGGGTTGTCGATGCTGAAGTCCCCGTTCCAGACAACAGAGAGATCCACGGGAAGATTGTTGATCGCCATCCCCTCGTAGGAGTACTGAAACGAGACGAGCAACGTAACGACGTGTCAAAAACGGACGGTGTTTCACAAACTGTCCGCCACTGAGGCGGCTCAGAACACCACCTTCATTCCTCATCACTAAGTTAATTCAATACACTTGAGGAGGAAGAATGTCAAGACCTTGGAGAGGGTGCAGAGGAGATTTACTAGAATAGTACCAGGGATGCAGGACTTCAGCTATGAGGAGAGTCTTAGAGAAGCTGGGGTTGTTCTCCTTAGAGTAGAGAAGGTTAATGGGAGATTTAATTAAAGTGTTCAAAATTATGAGGGGTTTTGGTAGAATAAATAGGGAGAAACTGTTCTCACCAACAAGAGGGCCAGTAACCAGAGGACACAGATAATTGTCAAAAAAGCCAGGGGAAAGATGAGGAGAATTTTTTTTTTACTCAGCTAGTTATGATGATCTGGAATACACTGCCTGAAAGGGTGGTGGAAGCAGATTCAATAATAACTTTCAAAAGGGAATTGGAGAAATACTTGAAAAGGATAAATCTGCAGGCCTTGGAGGAAAGAGTGAGGGAGTGGGACTAATTGGTAGCTCTTTCGGAGAGTCGGCACAGGCACCACGGACCGAGTGATGACCTCCTTTGCTGGAAGATTCTATGAATTTCAGGCCTCTCCCAAGTGCTGCTGGCACTAATGTATTGAGTCTCCAGTTAGATGTGGTACCAATTGTGTTTATGCTCAAAATGAAACATGAACGTGCTGGGCTTTGTGCTGACCGCACCCAGCACATGCCAGGACAGGCATGGCATAGCATAGCTGACAAGTGTGGTGCTGTTGTTGTTTGGCGAACCGACCTCTACTGTGCGGAGGCTGAACGCCAATTCTCTGACACCTCCCCCTGGACCATGACCCCACTACCGAACATCAAGCCATTGTTTCCAAGATTGTCACTGACCTCATCTCCTCTGGAGATCTTCCGTCCATGGCTGTCAACCTCATAGTCCCCCAACTCCACACAACCCGATTCTACCTCCTTCCCAAGATCCACAAACAGAACTGCCCTGGTAGACCCATCGTTTCAGCCTGTTCTTGCCCCACGGAACTGATTTCTTCCTATCTCGACTCTATTTTTTCTCCCCTTGCCCATCCACCCCGCCTTTCCCCGCCTCTGCACCTGCTTAAAACCTGTTACATCCCTAACTTTTTCCAGGTCTGACGAAGGGTCATCGACCTGAAACTTTAACTCTGTTTCTCTCTCCACGGATGCTGCCTGGCCTGCTGAGTGTTTCCAGCATTTTCTGTTGTTATGGCATAGCATGGCATCAGTTGGGCATCCACTGTGGTTCACTGGGTAAAGGAGCCGCCTGGCGTGGAACAGGGCCAGTCAGTTTCAATCCCTGGACTATCCTGAAGCTGATCCCAGCCTAGTGTATGAATAGGCGACGGCATCCATGTGCTTGGGTGCTGGGGTGGAAAGTCAGCTCAGCTGCTGCCCCTGATCGCTATCCAATGACTCCTGCTGGAGAGCGTGCACGTACGGTCATCAGGTGAGATGGGACCGGGCCAAGCGTTAATGTCCCTCCCAACCCCACACCCACCCCTTGTGGTCAAATAAGCATAAGACTCGTCCCCGAGGCTCATCCATGAACAATGCCCACATGGGTGAAGGTACTGAAGAGCTTCCAAGCACCTGTGGAACTGGACCTCTGTTAAGAGTCTGCACCCTCAGGAGAGTAGTAGAGAAAACCGGAGGACAAAAGGCTCAGTTCTGCTCTGGACAATGTCGTCTTAAGCACTCCCCCCAAACCAGCAGTCTTTAGAGGACAACTGACACCTGTGGAGCCATCTGCACCATCACTGCTGTGGGTGCGGATGACAAAAACTGTAAGGGGGAAAAAAGCTATCCTTTGGTCCCATAAACTTTATTAACTCTGTATGCAATGCCTCAATTTTAAAATTCTCAGCCTTGTGTTCAAATCCCTCCATGGTCTCTTCCCTCCCTACCTCTATAACCTCCCGCTGCCCTACAACCCTCCGAGAACTTTGAGCTCCTCCAATTCTGGCCTCTTGTGCATCCTCCACCCCACCATTGGAGGCTGTGCATTCAGCTGCCCAGGTTCTGAAATTCCCTCCCTAAAGCTCTCCGCCTCTCTTTCCTCCTTTAAAAAAATTTTTTTTTAATTTGTTTATGAGATGTGGGCATCGCTGGCAAGGCCAGCATTTATTGCCCATCCCTAGTTGCCCTTGAGAAGGTGGTGGTGAGCCGCCTTCTTGAACCGGTGCAGTCCGTGTGGTGAAGGTACTCCCACAGTGCTGTTAGGGAGGGAGTCCCAGGATTTTGACCCAGGAAGATGCTCCTTTAAACCTACCTCTTTGACCAAGTTTTTGGTCATCTGTCCTAATATATCCTTAATGTGGTTCAGTGTCAAATTTTGTCTGATAATCGTCCTGTGAAGCACCTGGGGATGTTTTACTGCATTAAAGGCGCTATATAAATGCACGTTGCTGCTGTTGTATTCCCCCCTTAGACATCTTTTATATGAAAGAAACTAGGTCATAGAGTCATAATGGCACAGAAGGAGGCCATTCGGCCCATCGAGTCCGTGCCGGCTCTCTGTAGAACAATCCAGTCAGTCCCATTCCCCCGCTCTATCCCCGTAGCCCTGCAAATATATTTCCCTCAAGTGCCTATCCAGTCTCCCCTTGAAAACATCGAGTGTCTCCGCTTCCACCACTTCCGTCGGCAGCAGGTTCCAGGTCATCACCACTCGCTGCGTAAAAAAGTTTTTCCTCTCATCCCCCCTGTATCTCTTTCCCAAAACCTTAAATCTGTGTCCCCTAGTCCTTGTACCATCAACTATTGGGAACAGCCTTTCCCCGTCTAGTCTATCCAAACCCGTCATAATCTTGTACACCTCTATCAAATCACCCCTCAACCTCCTTTGCTCTGATGAAAACAAATGCAGGTGCGTAATTTGAAAGCTTGACACAAAGGCTTGAGGCAGTAACTTGAATATAATGCTGGCGCAGAGTACCCAGACTGCCCTCACCTGACACCACTGAGCCATAATGGCACAGAGGCTGCCATGACAGTCTCGGCCTAGTGCTGAGATTCTGGCCTGTCACAGCCTGCCCACACGGGTAGTAGCTCCCCTGCTCCCCCTCCCTCCCCCCCACCACCCCCATCTACTGCTTCCTGTCACAGTTAAACTAATGGCAACAGAAAGGCTTAGCAAGAAAAAGGAGAACTCCTCACGAATGGAGGAAAAGAATACTTTGACTTTAACTTTCCATTGTGACCTTTGCTCAGAGTATAGTGAGGTGATGGACAGATTCCAGACACAGCCTTTCACTGTGAACAGTTCCCTCTCCGAGTCAATGGAGATCAATGTGTTTGCGAGCACTACAGCTGACACACATGCAGTACTGAAGAAGTGCTCCAGGCAAGCACAGCCATCCCTCCCGAGCCTCACACAGAGGCAGTTTAAAGGAGATTAAGGGTTCCGTGAATGACTGGAATTGCTAACGTCGCACCAAAAACCGGCCAATAAAACGAGGCTATAATTGATCGCTAGCAATGATTATAAGACACCAATCCTACTGAGAGATTCAGAGGAGAGTAACAAAAGGAGCTGGATAAATAACTGGTTGGGAATGAGATTGGTGGTTATGGAGATAGGCACAAACTGCGATAATCGAATACTTCTTGGGACATAATAGTCACCGACGTAAGAAAACTACTAGGCACTTGGTCTAAGCGTTAAACAAAGCTTTAATCAACTGTTTTACAACATGGAGGTCTAGTTGTGTCCTTCACTAGTTCCTGTTAAGAATGTCCTGCGCAAGCTGGGCCCGCGCCCGAGTATTTATACTCTCCCTGGACAGCGCCACCCACAGGTCGCTCAGTATTATTTCATAAGTCTTTCTTTCTTGAATGACTGATTCATGTCAGTCCCTGTGCTGGGAGGCTTAATGTGGTCTGGAGGGCAGCAAACCAGGCCTGAATGATGGGAGTATGATGACGTGTGGCAATCTGGAATCTTCCACTGTTTCCTTCGGAGATTGAAATTTTCCAGAAGAATTTTACCTCAGAATTAAATTGTGGGTTGGACCACATGATCTGTGGAAGGCGCGGGATTGGTTGGCCAGACGACCTCTTTCTTATATTCTTATAAACCACGAGAAATAGATTGGCGCAGAGTTTAACCATCATTTCTTTCACATCATTTGCCTCCAAGTCTACATCTCCTCCTCTGCTGCCACACCCAGATTTATCATCTCAAGTTTGGACTTTCCAACCTCGACCCTGCATAAGCTACAAATCATCCAGCATGCCCTTGCCCACGTTCTCACCCACACTGAGGCCCATATCCCCACCACCCAAGCTCCACTGGCACTCCCGAGTCCCAGAAAATCGGTTTTACGATTCTCATCCTCATCTTCAAATCCTTCCATGGTCTCACCCATCCCAACCTTTGCAATCTCCTCCAGCTGTGTCCCTGTGGGCACCCTCTTCTGCCCCCCCAAAGCAGCCTACTTCACTCTATCATTGGTGGCCACTTCTCCAGCCATCTTGCCCCCACCCTCTGGAACTCTCTCTCTTAGCATCTCTGTCTTCTGACCTCCCTTCCCACCTTCAAAAGCCTCCTAAAGGCCTTTCTCTTTGAATGTGCTTTACCCCTTCCCAATCTCTTCTTCCTTTTCTCCCTCCTATTCTATATCAAGTTTAAGACAGAAATAATATATCTGAATTCCCAATTGGCCACATGCGGCTAGCGGCTAACGTATTGGGCAACACTGTTCTAAAGAGGTATTCTCTTCATTTGAAAAATGTTTGCAAACCTGTTTCCAAGCGCAAGCAGTGCACGTCAACCCAAGCATCCCACCCATCCGTCCCTTCAACCATTGTCTGCCCCACCTGTGACAGAGACTGTAGGTCCTGCATTGGACTCATCAGTCATCTGAGAACTCATTTTTAATGTGGAAGCAAGTCATCCTCGGTTCCGAGGGACTGCCTAAGAAGAAGAAGACGGCGACTTGTTCAAAAAGCACTCTTTGTCTACCACTGTTGCACTTTCCGTCAAACCTCACAGAAAAACCTAACGCTCGTGTGTGACCTTGTTGTCAGGTGTCAGCCTGGCCCAGCTGGGAGGACTCGCGCCTCCGAGTGAGAAGGCTGTGGGTTCCAGTGCATAGCACATAATCTGAGCTGACAGACCAGGGAGCGCTGCATTGTCAAAGATTCCGTCCTCGGGACAAGATGTTAAACGGAGGCCCCACTTGCCTGCTCGGGTGGACACTATTCGAAGAAGAACGGGGAGTTCTCCAGGTGTCCTGGCCAACATTCCTCCCTCAACCAATGGCTAACTGTCCATTCATCTCATCGTTGGTTATGGGATGTTGCTGATGCAGAACAGCCGCCAAATACTGCCTATGCGCCAACAGTCAGAGCACGTCAAGAAAGTAACTGACTGTGTGAAGCACTTTTGAGACGTTTCAACGTGGTGCTATATAAATGCAATTTTTTTCTGTTTCTTTCTGACAAAGCATGCTCTTCTCGCTCAGAGACAGGGCACCTTTAAGAGTTACCTTCAGAAATATTCTTTTGTAAAGTGATACACTGCTGTAGTACAATGCTGCATCTGTGTCTTGCCTGAATAGCTCTGTTGTGCACTTAAATCCGCACGGTGTTGTATTAGGTGTACTGTACGTCGGAGGCAGCTGGATCTGCAGTAATTAGCAGGCCATTCAGAATTTTTTTTTTAAATGTGCTTTGTTACGTTTGATATTTGAGCCTTTTCAATATTCTGAAGCATGCAAATGGGCTCCAAAACAGTGCACGGTCCTTTCATTTTATAGAATCATAGAATGGTTACAACACAGAAGGAGGCCATTCGGCCCGTCGAGCGCCCGTGCCCGGCTCTCTGCAAGAGCACTTCAGCTAGTCCCACCCCCCCCACCCCCCGCCCTTTTCCCATAACCCTGCAAAAAAATTTCCTTCAGGTACTTATCCAATTCCCTTTTGAAAGCCGTGATCAAGTCTGCCTCCACCACCCTTTCAGGCAGTGCATTCCAGATCCTAACCACTCGCTGCGTAAAAAAAGTTTTTCCTCCTGTCGCCTTTGAATCTTCTGCCAATCACCTTAAATCTGTGACCTCTGGTTCCCGGCTCAATCAGAGTACTTCTGTCTTTGCTTTTCAGTGGAAAAACAAAGAAATGAAGCGGATATGTTTCTGGGCTCGCTGATTTGTGCACAATCCCTTTTACATTAGGTTTCAGTGTAACTCAAAACACTTAAAAAAAAATTAACAGGGAGAGCTCCCCTGGCATTGCTCATGATGCATAGGACTGCTTTATAATCACAGGAGCCATTACACCGTGTAACACACATTGCATTATTCTGCTGCCAGGATACAGCAATGCTCAACTTGGTCTGTCCCTTAAAGGAGACAAAGAGTAATTGTCAATGGTCACATCCTTAGATCAATTAAAGGTTGACTACCGATGGTGAGGGAAGTTTGCAGATCTTTTACGTCCACCTGAAAGGGCAGACGGGGCCTCGGTTTAACATCTCATCCGAAAGACGGCACCTCCCTCAGTACCGCACTGCGAGTGTCGGCCTAGAATTTGTGCTCAGGTCTCTGAGGCGAGCATGCTGCCACTGAGTCACGGCTGGCACTTACAATTGGCATTACCACGAGCACTACTCACTGATGTGTTCTGACACTGGACACTAGAGCTGTTGAATCGCAAGGCCGGAACTCGCTGCTCCGTTCCGTGGATGTTCAGGATGCACTCATAGCCTCGCTGGCCTGATTGTGGCTGTGGAAGATTTTTGGATTTCAAGGTGATGGGCTTCACCACTCCGACGGGCACCAGAATCTTCTCAGCAGCGAGCAGCTGTGGACAGTCCTGGAGAGAAAGGACAAGTAGAATTTCAACGTGACACCATTAGCACGATAAATGCTCTCTTACTGAGTAAGGCCAAGGCCCAAAGTACAAAACACCACCGAGTAAAGGAGAAGCCAAGGCAACTCAGGGATTAAGTGATGCCTCATTTCCAATGGCTCCCGCTGCCATTTTCCTTTGGTGATGTTGGTGGAAACCGGGTTTCGGGGGGAAAGAGTGAGAGGATGTGGGGTGGCGAGAGGACAATATGGGAGTTATGAGGAAAAGACAGTTGCTGGGATAGAGGGGACATGGAGGAAGCTGGGGGGGTGATTGGAAATGGACGGAAATTTAAAGAAAAATAAAAAGAGGTCAAGACAGAGTGATTGAAGAACCTGCTCAGAGAAGACACAAAGCAGGACACATGGACCAGCAAGGGAGAAATGGAAGGATAGAGGAGAAAGGGAAGGATACTGGAGAAAGGGAAGGGTAGGGGAGAAAGGCAACAGCGAGGGGAAGGGTTGGAATGCAGAGAGGGATGAAGCAAAAATTGCAAAGGAAAGGTAGCCTTCTGTTGTGAACAGCCCCCTTCCCTGCTACACCGCACCACCTACCCAAAAGGAAAGGAGATAAACAGAGGGAAAGCAGAACAGGAGAGGAGGACAAGCAGAAAAGAGAAAGGGGGAGATAGATGGATCAATGCCACAAAGACAACAGAAAGGTAAGGCAGACACCGTAACCTCTGACTTACTGTGTGCAATGCAATGGGAAATCCACTGAAATATATTAAAAGTGTGATATCTTGAGACACAGCATATATATACACAACAGCACAACATGGCTTCCGAGTAAGAATTTTACTGCACACGGCTTTATTATTATACTAGCTGGGGGAGCCCGGCATTGCCGAGGCTTTTTCGAGGGCATGTTGTTGTTGGAAGAGAGAGAGGGAGCGACTGTGGGGGGGGAGAGAGAGCAACTGTGGGGGGGAGAGAGAGCGACTGTGGGGGGGTAGAGAGAGAGCGACTGGGGGGGAAGAGAGAGAGCGACTGGGGGGGGGAAGAGAGTGAGCGACTGGGGGGGAAGAGAGAGAGCGACTGGGGGGGGAAGAGAGAGAGCGACTGGGGGGGGAAGAGAGAGAGCGACTGGGGGGGGAAGAGAGAGAGCGACTGGGGGGGGAAGAGAGAGAGCGACTGGGGGGGGGGAAGAGAGAGAGCGACTGGGGGGGAAGAGAGAGAGCGACTGGGGGGGGGAAGAGAGAGAGCGACTGGGGGGGAAGAGAGAGAGCGACTGGGGGGGAAGAGAGAGCGCGACTGGGGGGTGGAAGAGAGAGAGAGCGACTGGGGGGGGGAAGAGAGAGAGCGACTGGGGGGGGAAGAGAGCGCGCGACGGGGGGGAAGGGAGAGAGTGACTGGGGGGAAGAGAGAGAGCAAGTGGGGGGGGAAGAGAGAGAGCGACTGGGGGGGAAGAGAGAGAGATGGGCGAAGGGAGCCACCCCCCGGTCTCTCTCTCTCTCCCCCTGTCACTCTCTCGCTCTCTATCTCCCCAGTCTCTCTCTCTCTCCCCAGTCTCTCTCTCCCTTCGCCCATCTCTCTCCCTTCACCCATCTCTCTCTCTCCCCCAGTCTCTCTCTCTCTCCCCCCCTCTCCCCCCCCTCCCTCACACTCTCCCCCCCCCTCTCCCTCACACTCTCCCCCCACCCCTCTCCCTCACACTCTTCCCCCCCTCCCTACACTCTCCCCCCCTCTCCCTACACTCCCCCCCCTCTCCCTACACTCCCCCCTCTCCCTACACTCTCGCTACACTCTTCCCCCCCTCTCCCTCCCCCCTCCCTCCCCTCCCACTCACACTCTGCCCCCTCCCACTCACACTCTGCCCCCCTCCCACTCACACTCTGCCCCCCTCCCACTCACACTCTCCCCCCCCCTCCCACTCACATTCTCCCCCCCCCTCCCACTCACACTCTCCCCCCCCTCCCACTCACACTCTCCCTCCCCCCCCCCCCAAAGGCCCGACCGGACTCACCTCGGTAGCACCTGCTGGTGAACAAGGCGGGCCTTTGGACCCGGTTGGCAGACTCCCGTGTCCGATTGAGATCGGGGACAGCCGTTTAAAAAAAAGCCAGAGTGGGCTCTCGCGGGCGGGTGGCGCATGCACGGTCAGTGCCAGCGGCGCGAGGCGGCCCGCGGGGAGTAGGCAGGGAAACCCCGCGGGCTGGCGGCCGTTAGAGCAGGGAGTAGGCAGGGAAACCCCGCGGGCTGGCGGCCGTTAGAGCGGCTCACTTTGGGCCCCGACACCATCAAACCTGAGAGGGGGAAGTAGAGAGAGACAGAGAGGGAAGAGGAGAAGGAGAGAGAGGGAAGAGGAGAAGGAGAGAGAGGGAAGAGGAGAAGGAGAGAGAGAGAGGGAAGAGAGAGAGAGAGAGAAATTTTTGGAGCTTCAGGCCTGCCTGCAGCGGGCCTGGAGACCAGCGCCGAGTCCCCCCTGCGCGAGGGTGAGGAGGGGGGGGGGGGTTGCTAAACACAATATAAAACTGAAATAAATTGTTAATTAATTCCCTAACACATAATTCAAATATTTACCTTAGTTCCCTAACACACAGAAAGTGTGGGGGAAAAAATCGTGAAAAATCAAGATGGCGGCCACTCACCTCGGTTCAGAAGGATAAGGCCCGCCCACACACGCACCGATTGGTCGACCGGTCAGGTCACCGAAGCGTAGGATTGGTCAATCGTCGAGTCACTCGACACTCAACTGTAGGACGGCACGCGCCAGGAACCCGCCATCCGATTGGTCGACCTCGACGTCACACGGTCACTAATGAGATGCTAATGAGCGGAACGCTGAACGTTTTTCGGATACCGCGGGCGGGATTTTTGTCCGGCCGAAACGTAAATACGCCTATGACCGGTCCGGAATCGCAAGCTATCTTTTGAGGTGACGCGCGCGTCGGTACGCTCTATAACTTTCAAACGTATAGAGAACGGACAGACAAAGAACCGCTTTATATATATAGATGCATCAGTAGTTCACTAGGTGGCTCTATTTAACTTCTTCAATAAGGAGGGAGAAGTGCATCATAGCATTGTACATGACTTGCATGGTATACACAACTCTTGGTATACACAACTCTTGGTATACACAACTCTTGCTCTTGGTATACACAACTCTTGGTATACACAACTCTTGGTATACATTTCTCAAATGGAACCCACTTTATGTTTCCAAATTCTACTATAGAATTTTGTAACACAAACAAAAGATATGAACCTATTTTCCATATTTACAGATTAAACTTAACCACTGGTTTTCTGTTTCGAAGAGGATACCTCCTTTCTTGAACAGAACTGTCAGATCTTGTTGTCGGACTTTGACTCATTCTAGGCTGCGCCTGTGGAGAATTTTTCTCCAAGGGCCGACCTTGATCTACATTTGGACTCTCTACACTTTCAGACTGTTTGTCTGCCTGACTCGGGCTCAGACTTAAATTCTGACTTGTTTCTGGTACGTCTGATGTAGGATTTGCTACTGCTACTCTACTTGTAACAAGACTATCTGACTCATCAGAATAAAGTGAATCATCCCAGCTTTCAACTCCTTCCACATCTGTAGGTAAGATGTGATCAATGTGAACAAACCTAACCTTTCCATGATCAAACATCTTGACCAAATATGTGTGAGGGCCACATATCTTCACTACTCTTCCTGGTAACCACTTTAACCATTTATGGTGATGGTTCTTCACTCTAACCTTCTGGTTCAACTTCACACTTCTCTCTCTAACTCTACTTTTATCATGACTCTCTTTCTGCCTTGATTGTTTCTCTTCTACGGGCTGTGCCAAGTTTGCCTTTAACAACGAGAACCTGGTTCGTGGCTGTCGTTTGAGAAACAACTCTGCTGGTTTTCTACCAGTAGTGGTATGAGGAGTATTCCGATAGGTAATCAGAAAATTTGCCAGTTTTTGTCCAATGACAGCTGATGTTTCTTTGGATTTGGATCCAACATTTACTTGATGAGGGCACGCTTGACAATTTGTACGGTGCGCTCTGCTGCACCATTTGAAGCGGGGTGGCACGGTGGAACTTTGGTATGTTTCACACCGTTTCTGTTCATGTACTGTGTGAACTCTTCTGAACAAAAATTGCGGCCCATTATCAGACGCAATTTCTCCTTGGAGGCCGTATGAAGAAAACAATCTTTGCAAATTGTCTAGTGTTTTGCTTGTTGTTATTATCCGCATCGGAAACACCTCTACCCACTTCGAGTGACTATCTATCACTATGAACAATTGCTGTCCTTCTAGCTCAGCAAAACCTACATGTAACCTTTGCCACACTCTGGGAGGCCATTTCCATGGCTGCAATGGTACTGACGGTGGTTTCTTGCTCACTGATTGACATGTTGTACACTGACTATGTACTCTCTCTTTATCTAAACCTGGCCACCATAAGTAACTGTGTGCCAAGCTCTTGGTCAAGCACATTCCCAGGTGCTGGTCATTAAGATCTGCTAACAATTTAGACCTGAGCCTATTTGGGATAAACACTCTTGCTCCCCACATGATACACTCTTTATTCACTGACAATTCATTCCTACGAACGAAGTATGGATGGATATCTAAACTGGTCTTGCGTCCTTCTGCACTCTGACACTCACCTTGAAGTCTTGGATCGGACTGCCCGTTTCGCTGAACACCTTCAGAAACTGCTTGATGACATTATCTTTCGATGCAAATTTCGCTTCCACACAAAAAAATCTCATTCCAATCCAACTTCAGTGATCCCAACCAATTTCTACCCATCAAGGCAGGCTTGTCTCCTGCCGCTACTATGAGAGGCAAGCTCCGACACTGATCCTTGTATTTCACTGGTATGGTGACACTTCCTACTGCAGGGATTTGCTCTCCTCAGTAGCCTCGCAGCTCTACCTTCGATTTCTCTAGTTGATAATCACGCAACTTGTCGCGATATAGTGATTCCGGTACTACGCTCACGGATGCACCAGTGTCGATTTCCATGGGTATCCTGGTTCCTGCGACATCGACTTGGATGACAATACCTCGCGAATCGCTGTTAGATACCTCCGTGCTCCTGATGACGTGAATCTCCAGAAACTCCTCGTCCTGCTGCTTCTCTTCAACGGTATGTAGTGTCTGGCGATTTCTACTTCTAGCATTGCCAGTCGGTTTACTCTTCTGTCGGCACGCCTTCGCACGATGTCCAGTTTCCTTGCAGTAGAAACACTCTGCCTTCACATATGGACAGCTTTGAGCGACGTGTTGTCCCAGGCACCGGCAGCACGACTTCAATGCAGTTTTACCGTGGCCATTTGCAGAGGCCTTGGGGCCCAACTGCCTTTTAGTTTCAGCCTGCAGTCGATTCACCTCGATTGTCTGATGACTGGAAATGGCGCAGAACTCTCGGGTGTATCGGTCGGCCATATCCATCGACATAGCTGTCTGACAAGCTAAGTCAAAAGTCAGGTTTGGATTGTCAACAATTTACTTCTGATACGTTCATTTTTCAACCCACAAAGCAGCCACGCAAAGCTCAGTCCTGAAAGTTTCTGAAATGACAGTGAATGGATAGCTTTTTTAAAGCTACAATGTACTCACTGATACCCTCGTCATTTAATTGATCACGTGTTCCAAAACGATAACTTTCAGCAATTTCCAGGGGCTCAGGACTGTATTGCTGTTCTAACTTGGTTAGGATCTCCTTCAGTGGCCTGTCCTTTGGCTTGGCAAAAACAAGCACATTTTTCAGGGTTTCATCCACCTCGGGGCCTGCTTCAGTCAAAAAAATAGCCCGTTTCATTTCTAAAACCGCCCGGTTACGGCTTACATTATCGGGGACTTCGACGATACTATTCGTGGTGAAAAACATTTCTAGCCACTCCATATATGCTCCGAAGGTCTCCCGGTCACGATGGAACTCACCCAAGTGTTCTGTTATGGCCATCTAGACTCTGGCAACGTTGACAGTTCAGCCACGTGTGCTCGAAATTTACAGAATCGGATTTTTAAGTTTTTCTGCAAAACGAAGAACCTCTAACAGTCCCTCCATCGGTTGGCAGGATTATCCTCCAACAAAAATTTCAGCTAGGGAATCCGCAATCGTATCCTCATCGCCAATTCTGTGATACCTTGAGACACAGCATATATATACAACAGCACAACATGGCTTCCGAGTAAGAACCATATTGTGCATGACAATTATTATATACATCAGTACTCCACCAGGCGGCTCTATTACCAAAAGCTTTATGAATTTCCTGCAAGTGTCACTTATTCTTTCCGTAACAATTTCCCTGTCACACTTTGTTGAGTGCTCCATTTTATTTTAAAATATCATATCCTCCAACTCACCATAAGCAACATCATGGGAGATCTGTTTATATAAATGTAATCTCAAGTCTGCACATACTCCCTGTCAACTTTACCATTATAAATTCGCAAGTCCACATTTAGAATGAAAATGGCTTCTGCAAACCTGTCGCACTGTAATTATACCCTCCCACCAGTGGTGGCACTATAACATTTATAATGGAAACTGTCTATGCCACTATATCACTGCCAGTGGTGGGAGGGATACCCTCACGGAGTGTGGGATGGGGGGCAGGGGGTGGTCGAAAGAGACAAGAGGAGAAAGCTGGAGGGAAAAGGACAAAGAGAAAAGATGTATGAACAAATCTTAACTTATCACTTTGAGAACAACACCGCATTATAACCAACGATTAGCTTGTAGGCCCGTTGCCATGGTGAGAAAAGCCCCCTTTAGCTCACTCATGCCTTTGGTTTCCAATCATTGAATAAATTGGATATTCCAGTCTTCCCTGTTACGGACATCTATTTATTGGGGAGCTATGAGATCTTCAGATACTCCAGAATAATACCTTCACAATAGAACTGAATTTAAGAAAGGGGGCTGCTAAATCCTTGACATGCCTTTGAGGGACGATCCCTGGTAGGACAATGCTAGCCTGCTTCGCTCAGTGTAGCTAACAGGAACAGACTGCAACACATAACAAAACAAAAAAAAGGAGCAGTGATGATATAAAAGAACACTTATCAAAAATAAAATGTATGAATGCATTTTGTCTCGTGGCTACTTCTGGCTAAGTATGTAAAAAAAAATGTCAGGATAAGACACGACTTGAAGTTCATTAACTTGACTTAATTCTTCACTTTCCTAAAGATGGGGCCTACTTTGCATATGAAAAGGCTTAACACAGAGAGAAAAGACCATTACAGATAGGTCTGAAGAGCCTGAACGAGAAACTGACAACGATACACAACGTTGGGTTTTATCAGCTTAACATGGCTGTCATTTTAAGTAATTGAAATTTAATGAGACTTTATTCCTTCCATTGAATCCTCACACAGATCTAGTAAGAAGGATGAAAAAGAAAATCTGCAAAGTCCATTTTTATCTCTCTATATATTTTATATATAGATCAATGTTCTCTCAAAGGTCGGTCTATTTAACACACATTGGAACGACTGAACATATCTGCAAATCCATCGGAACTGGTCTCATTCTTCTCATCTGTTCTTTGATTGCCTTTCATTAAAATTTGTTTCATTTTTTTTTCTCTCTGGATTGTACGAGCACAAAGGCAGCTAGGGAAATGTTGTGGCAATAAAACACTTTACAAGAGAGCGAGATAAAGCACATTATTCCATTATTATTCTGCAGGCACAGCCACTGTTTTCACAGCCCCGAAGGAGTTATTTCACACCATTGAGCTGGTATTTAGAGGGGACTGGGTGGCGAAATCGCTTAGCATGCTGGCCTTTCACTCCAGGATGTGGATTTTAATCTATCCAGAGAGGGTCTCCTCTGCCACAATAGCAAAATACTGCGGATGCTGGAAATCCGAAATAACAACAGAAAACGCTGGAAAAACGCAGCAGGCCAGGCAGCATCCGTGGAGAGAGAAACAAAGTTAACGTTTCAGGTCGAAGACCTTTCGTCAGAACTGGAAAAAAGTAGGAAATGGAAAGCAAGTTTAGGGGCTGGGAAAAGGGGGAGGGGATGAAAGAATAAAAGGGAAGGTCAGTGATAGGATTGAAAGCAGGAGAGATTAAGAGATATTCAAGGCAAGAGGAGGTGGTAATGGGACAGGTTAAGGAACAAAGGATGGCTCTAGATAAAGTGTGAATTGCGCTGGCAGAATGAAGGACCGCTGCCATGTGGGAGGGAAGAAAAAAAGGGCCAAACAAAAAGTGTGGATAAAAAAAGAAAATATATATATGTGATAGGGGCCGAGGTTATGATCTGAAATTGTTGAACTCTATGTTGAGTCCAGAAGGCTGTAAAGTGCCTAATCGAAAGATGAGGTGCTGTTCCTCGAGCTTACGCTGAGCTTCCGTGGAACAATGCAAGAGGCCAAGGACGGTGAGGTCTGAGTGGGAGTGCAGTGGTGGATTAAAGTGACAGGCCACCGGGAGCTCGGGGTCCCCCTTACGGACTGAACGGAGGTGTTCCGCAAAGCGGCCACCCAATCAGAAGGTCTCCTCTGTTATCTGTAAGGAATCTGTTTGAAATGGGGTTAGGTCGTCTGAAGTTCAATTTCTGATGAAAGCTCTACATCCAGCTTGTCCGCCTCTTCTCCTTAGTTCCAGCATTTTTTACTTCAGAATTCCAGCATTTAAGGTATTAGGTCTCGAGCATCCCTGATTATAATCGCTCAACCTTTGGTGGCCGTGCCTTCTGTTGCCTAGGCCCTAAGCTCTGGAATTACCTGCCTAAACCTCTCCGCCTCGCTACCTCTCTTTCCTCCTTTAAAGACGCTCCTTAAAACCTACCTCTTTGACCAAGCTTTTGGTCACCTGCCCTAATTTATCTTTGTGTGGATCGGTGTCAAATTTTTTTGTCTTAAAATACTCCTGTGCAGCTCCCTGGGACGTTAATGGGGCTATATAAATACATGTTGTTGCTGTTAGCCATGGCTCAATGGTGACACTCTCACCTCTAAGTCAGAAGACTTTGGGTTCAAGCCCCACTTCAGAGACCTCCTTGAAGTTGTTCCTTAAAACCTACCTCTTTGGCCAAGCTTTTGGTCGCCTGCTGGCTCAGTGTCAATATTTGTCTCATTAGGCTCCTGCGAAGTGACTTGGGATGTTTTACTACGCTAAAGGCGATATATGTTGCTGTTGGGTACATAATCTTTACTGAGACTCCAGTGCAGTGCTGAGGGAGAACTGCACTGTATGAGGTGTCGTCTTTCAGATGAAACGTTAAACCGAGGCCCGGCTGCCCTCCCTCAGGTGGACGTAAAAGATTTCACGCCACTATTTGAAGAAGAGCAAGGGAGGGCGAGAGTACCAGGGAGAACTCTCCTGCTCTTCTTCGAATTAGTGCCATGGCATCGTTTCCGTCCACCAGAGAGGGCAGACGGGGCCCTGATTTAACTTCTGATCTGAAAGACGGCACCTCCGACAGTGCAGCACACCTTCAGTGCTGCACTGAGGTGTCAGTGAAGATTATGTGCTCTTGTGCTTGAGTGTGGCTTGAGCCCACATCCTTCCAACTCAGACCAGACAGTGTGCTAACACTGAGCTGAGAGGACAGTGGACCAAACTGACATAGAAAGCATGGAGCAAGGTGAAGCCACTCAGCTCCTCAAGCTCATTCCTTCATTGGAACAATTTCAAACTACTCTACAATGGACTCTACTCCTACATTTCTTATCCAAGGGGAACGTTTTGTATAAATAATTCCTGCTCCTCAAAGAAAACCAAGCAGAGCTCCAGCATTTACATTCAACCCCACAACGAGACCTGGGCGTCCTTGTGCACCAGTCGCTGAAGGTAAGCATGCAGGTGCAGCAGACGGTTAAGAAGGCAAATGTAATGTTGGCCTTCGTAGCGAGAGGGTTTGAGTACAGGAACAAGGATGTCTTGCTGCAGTTGTACAGGGCCTTGGTGAGACCACACATGGGCCTAGAAATTCAGTTGGTTGCGCCAGCCGTTAGCGCCTTAGGAGGAGTAGATGTCGGGCGCTAGGCGGGTAGCGCCCGGGCGCAGCGTGAACTGCGCCTCGCCCCAACTTCACTAGAGATTTAGCGGCGGCGCAAAGTCTTTGCGCGCGCTCAGCTGCGCGCGCAGATCATGACGTCATTTCCTCGTGCAACGCCCTTTGTGCGCCCCCAACCGGAACATCAGTCGCACCGCCCCATTGTGCGCCTGGCGCCCCTAGCGACTGTTAAGTGGAACGGTGCTCAGCCGATGCAGGGCGCGGGGGGCGCAAATTAAAGGGCACTCATCCTGCAATATAAAAGGCTGCCATTTTGCAGCACACCTTCTTGCGAAACGGATCTTTGGAGAGAGACCAAGGTAGATAGCTTTCTGCTTTGGCCCAACACTCGGACAGGTACTTCTGGCTTCAGGCCACAGCTTTACAAAAGTTTTTGCCTTCATTGACATCTCATTGTTTGCCAGCATACTATGGGGGCTGCAATGGGTGTCAACGCTGGCTTTCTCAATTACATCCAAAGGGCTCAGAGACGCCGTGAGAGACTGGCAGCCCTGGCTAGACGGAGAGGGGGCAACAGGCGTCGGCAAAGGAGGTCTTACCCACCCAGGGTATACCGCCAGCAGTTCTCCTATCTCAACATGTCTGAGGAGCAGTGTGTTCGGAGGCTGCGATTCAGAAGGGACGTGGTCACAGAGATCTGCCAGCTGCTTGCCGGTGATCTGCAGCCACAGCTGAGGAGCAGGACGTCTCTGTCGGTGGCAGTGAAGGTGACGGTGGCTCTCAACTTTTATGCCACCGGCTCATTCCAATCCGCTACTGGGGACATTGCCAACATCTCCCAGTTCGCCGTGCATTGCTGCATCCGCCAGGTGACCAATGCCCTTTTCAAAAGGAGACGTCAGTTCATCTCCTTCTCCATGGCCCTTGCCAAGCAGCAACAGCGTGCAATGGGCTTTGCAGCATTCGCGGGCTTCCCCATGGTGCAGGGCGCCATTGACTGCACGCATGTGGCTTTGCGGGCACCTCTGGAGAATGCCGAGGATTACCGCAACCGGAAGGGCTACCATTCGCTGAACGTCCAGCTGGTGTGTGACCACAGGCAGCTCATCCTAGCTGTCAATGCCCGCTTTCCAGGCAGCAGCCACAATGCCTTCATCCTGCGACAGACTTCTGTGGCAGACATGTTCCAGGCACAGCCTCGCCCACGAGGATGGCTTATCGGGGACAAAGGCTATCCTTTGTGTACCTGGCTGATGACCCCGCTTCGTGCACCCAGCACCCCTGCTGAAGAGAGATACAACGAGAGCCATCAAGCGACAAGGAACATGATCGAACAAACAATCGGCGTCCTGAAGCAACGGTTCCGCTGTCTCGATCATTCCGGGGGAGCACTGCAGTATTCGCCGGAGCGAGTCTCCCATTTCGTGGTCGTTTGCTGCATGCTGCACAACCTGGCTATCCGCAGGACTCAGCCACTGCCACCGCAGATTGGAGGACCACCTGAGGAGGAGGAGCAGGAGGAGGAGGAGGAGGACCAGCACAGGAGGGAGGCACAAAGTGCAAGGGCCGCCCGTCGCCGGCTTATTGAACGTCGGTTCTAGGCCCCCTCTCAGGGACTGGCTTGTGCCAATGTCAGCAGATGAATGTAGCCACTCCACAAGCCCTCAGCCGAGCAGGCCAACCAGGACTTAACCAAAAAAACATGCACACTGCAATTTAACAACAAAAATTTATTGAAAACCTCTGGCCTTCCCACATTACATGCTCATGTGGAGAAGCCCCCTCCAAAAACACAAAACTACCAGTCTCGGCCTTACAAAAATAAAGAAAGACACCAGTCTCGGCCTTACACAAATAAAGATAGACACCAGTCTCGGCCTTGCACAAATAAAGATAGACACCAGTCTCGGCCTTACACAAAAACAACTGCACCAATGTCGGCCTTCCAACAAGCACCAGGCATTTGTGCATACCTCTACTTTTTGCCCTGCGAGGGCGATGCCTTGCGCATCCTTGCCTGGCCCCTGCCCGCCCTGCTGCTCCTCCTCAATGGGAGCCCAGTGGCTGCAGCAAGGCTGGGGGAAGGCTGCTGAGGGGCAGATGGCGAGACGGCAGATGCCCTTGGGGGTCGGCCTGCACCAGCTCTGGCCTTGGAGTGTCCGGCTGCTGACTGCTCCAACTCTGGCTGGGCGGCAGCAGTGTGTCCAGCAGCTCGTGGCAGCTGCAATGGCGGAGTGGCAGTGTCGGCTGCAGGAATGGTGGCAACCTGGCAGATCGCAGGTGCTCGCTGGTCGCCTGAGACATTAGCACTCGCACGGGCCAGCACTGCAGCATGCGCAGCAACCAGCTGAAGGACAGATTGCTGGGCTGCTGCTGCGCAGCGAGTGCCCTGGCAATGCCTGGCTGATCCAGCGAGGGTGGCAGCAGTTAGTGCCCGTATGGCCCTGGTCTGTGTCCGCATGACACCAGCCAGTGAATGGACGGCACGACTGAGCACTTGGCTAGAAGCCGACTGTGCTGCCGCGAAGTCCTGCAGACTCGTGGCCTGTGCTGCCGCGATGTCCTGCAGACTCCTGGCCTGTGCTGCATTGATGTCCTGCAGACTCCTGGCCTGTGCTGCATTGAATTGTTCCAGACTCCTGGCCTGTGCTGCATTGAATTGTTCCAGACTCCTGGCCTGTGCTGCACTGAATTGTTGCAGACTCCTGGCCTGTGCTGCCCCGAATTCCTGCACACTCCTTGCCAGTGACTCTATGGAGTCAGGCATCCTTGCCACTGCAGCCATGAGCTCAGTGTGCCTGCGCTCAGCCTGGACGGCCATTTCCTCTAGGAGGCGCACCTCCTCTGCGCTCACCGTCGCAGGACTGGAGGCCGCACTCACCCTCTGGGGAGAAGTCCGCCGAGCTTCCCCACCCCTCCCGCATTGCTGCAGGCCGCTGGGCCCCGGAGCTTCACTCTCCTCCGACCCTTCCCCCCGGCTCCCCTCCAGGGAAGACGTGTCCCCTACATCGGCATGGGCTGGCGCAGCTGAGGGTGGCACTGATGGGCCGGCTTCCTCTTCCTCCTCCTCGTCTTCCGAAGGGCTGACAGTGGCAGCTTGAGGGCCCGCCTCCTCACCTGGCGATTCACCATCTGAAAGCAGGAAGGCACAAGAGTAGCCTTAGAGTGAGGACAGGGCGGCAGCGAGGGAGGCATGAGTGGTGCCATTCACCACATTGGTCGGACAGTGGCAAAGGATGCTGACTGATGCGCAAGTGGAACGAGAGAGGTCCAAAAGGTGATGCCCTTACCATTGGTGCCCAGAACAGGGTCGGCATCTCCAGTGGCGACGGGGCCAATCAGCCGGCCTCCCATAATGCGCTCCACACGCTGGTCGAGGTCGGAGAGCTCTTTGAGGTCAGGACAGCCTCCCCCGGTCTCAGTTTGGTTGCGCCGGTTGTGCGCAACCTTGGCCTGCAAGAGAAAGGACGGCCTCTAAGTACAGTGTGTAGCCCTGATCTTGTCTGCACTGCCTCCCATGGTCGAATAGCTTGGACAGTGTGTAGCCCTGATCTTGTCTGCACTGCCTCCCATGGTCGAATAGCTTGGACAGTGTGTAAAGTGCTGAATGTGCAATTGATTTTCATGCCAGTCCCATAGCTGCTGGATGAGGGCCGGCCATTAGGGCTTTCAGGTCCCTTTGCCCATAATGTGAGGTGCACATGCAAGGATGAGGAGGACACTGGAAAGGGTACTCACCCTGACAACCCGAGTGAGGTCGTTGAACTTCTTCCGGCATTGCACAGGAGTCCTGGCAACCACGCTGTTGGAAGACACCCTGTTGGACACCTCCCTCCAGGCTTTCCGGTAGGCGCCGGGCAGCGGCCTCTTGCCACCTTCTGGGTACAAAACATGGCGCCTGCGCTCCACTCCGCCAACCAGCACCCTCAGGTCACCGTCGCTGAAGCGCTGCGCTCTCTCCCTGGCCTTCTCCATAGTCCTGGGCGTTGTACAGGTGAAGCTGAAGTGGTCAGGCCTAGGTTGAGGGCTGCAGTGTGCAGGGCGTGGCAGGCAAACAAATCCACCCTCCCCCTTTTAAGAGATGACCGGCGCCAGAGTGTCTGCCGTCAATCAAGAACTCGCCGCACCTGCGCTGCGCCCGGCCTCGGGGGTATCGCTCAGCACCGCCAGCTTAGCGCCTAAAGATAGTCGTGCATCGCCTGTTTTAGCGCAGCAGCAACCTCTTGGGGCGATGCGACTGAATATCGGCGAAGGGGGCGCGACTTTGCGCCGGGCGCAAACTTTAGCGGCCGCCCGACTTTACCGCCCCAAAAGTGGCTATACTGAATTTCTAGGCCCTTGAGTATTATGTGCAGTTTTGGTCGCCTTATCTGAGGAAGGATGTTCTTGCCATGGAGGGAGTGTAGCGAAGATTCGCCAGACTGGCAGGAATGACGTATGAGGAGAGATTGGGTCAATTGGGCTTATACTCGCTGGATTTTAGAAGAATGAGAGGGATCTCATTGAAACTTATAAAATTCTAACAGGACTAAACAGACTAGATGCAGGAAGGATGTTCCCGATGGCAGGGGAGTCCAGAACCAGGGTCATAGTCTAAAGATAAGGGGTAAGCCATTTAGGACAGAGATGAGGAGGAATTTCTTCACCCAGAGAGTGGTGAACCTGTGGAATTCTCTACCACAGAAGGCAGTTGAGGCCAATTCATTAAATATATTCAAGAAGGAGTTAGATATATTTCTTAAGGCTAAAGGGATCAAGGGATATGGGGAGAAAGCAGGGACAGGGTACTGAATTTGGATGATCAGCCATGATCTCATTGAATGGCGGAGCGGGCTCGAGGGGCCGAATGGCCTACTCCTGCTCCTATCTTCTATGTTTCTATAAATATCTACTGTTCAATTTTAGCCGATTGAATTCTATAAATTACACTCCTCGTTCTGCTCCTCTCCCCCATCACCCTCCACCCAGCCCCCCAGCCCCAGCAGCTCACAAAGTACCCTATCCCATAAAGAACTTGATCACATCAGTTTATATTTTCCACTTCGCAAAAAAAATTCTACGTCAAAAAGCCTGGTCAACTCTACTCAGCTTTTTCCAAGACCTGAATCATGTCCTCCTTCAACCTTCCTTTCTCCAGTATAAACAGGTTTCATTCCATCAGTCTCTCTTCATAACTTTCTGTTGTTCTCTGACCGCCCCCCCCCCCCCACCCCACTGAAGTACCCTCGTCCCTTTGAAGGTCAGCCTCCCCAAAATAGATATTTAAATAAATAATATTTGTTCTTGGGATGTGGGCAACACTGGCAAGGCCGCGTCTATGGCTCATCCCTCATTACTTTGAGGCTGTGGTGAAGGCGGGCCTTCACCTTGAATCTCTGCCGTCCTTGTGGTGATGGTGTTCCCACAATGGGGTTAAGTAGGGAATTCCAAGATACTGACCCAGCAACAATGAAAGAATGCCGATATATTCATAGAGATAGGAACAGGAGTAGGCCATTCGGCCCTTCGAGCCTGCTCCGCCATTCAATGAGATCATGGCTGATCTTCGTCTGAGATCATAGCTGATCTTACCAGTTCAGTACCCCGTCCCCGCCTTTTCTCCGTAACCCTTAATCCCCTTAGCCTTCAGAAATATATCCAATTCTCTCTTGAAAATATTTATTGAATTAGCCTTCACAGCCCTCTGTGGCAGGGAATTCCACAGGCTCACCACTCTTTGAGTGAAGAAATTCTTCCTCATCTCTGTTTTAAATGATTTGCCCGCTATTTTTAGACTGTGGCCCCTGGTTCTGTGCTCCCCGGCCATTGGAAACATTCTCTCTGAATTCAGCCTGTCCAGGCCTGCCATAATTTTATATGTTTCGATGAGATCCCCTCTCAATCTTCTAAACTCCAGTGAGTACAAGCCCAAACTATTTAATCTCTCTTCGTAGGTCATTCCCGCCATTCCAGGTATCAGCCTGGTGAATCGCCGTTGCACTCTTTCCATGGCAAGAACATCCTTCCGCAGATGGGGCGACCAAAACTGTACACAATACTCCAGATGCGGTCTCACCAGCACCTTGTACAGCTGTAGTAAGGTATCCCTATTCCTATACTCGAACCCCCTTGATATGAAGGCCAACATACCATTTGCCTTCTTAATCGCCTGTTGCACCTGCATGCTCTCCTTCAGTGACTGGTGCACAAGAACACCCAGGTCCCTCTGCACTTCCCCATCTCCCAATCTATTGCCATTTAGATAATAATCTGCCCTCCTGTTTTTACCGTCAAGGACGGTGTGTGACTTGGAGCTGCCTATGCTATTCTAAATGTTGTTTCACCATACAAGCTCAGGCTATCTTCCTTCCACTTGCAGTCAGATGCCCTTGAGATGAAGCCTTGTATTTACTTAGCTTTGCTGACAACAATTTCACATTGACAGGCACTCTAAGTGAATGATCAATAATCACACCCCAATGTTCTTCCTTCTCTTCCTCTGCTAATGGATGCCCTTTCATCACGTACACACATCTGCTGCTCCCTGTTCCAGTATGATTCAGCGTACATTCATCTACATTAAAAAAACATCTGTTGAGGCTATGGCAGTGGGAACTCTGATTGAGAAGCTTAAAGGGATAGTGCCTTCATGGAAAAGTATTTTTGCCAAACCTTTATTTTCAAATGGACCAAAGGAGAACGCATCACGGCATCAACCGCCAGTGGTGATGCAGGACCCCCCCCCTATCCCTGTAACCTCCTTCAGAACCTGCAACCCTCTGCACTCTTCCAATTCTAGTTTCCATCTTGTTGTGTGGCACTATCACTGTGCTAAATGGGATAGATTCAGAACAGATCTAGCAGCTCAAAACTGGGCATCTATGAGGAAGCTGTGGGCTATCAGAAGCAGAATTGTATTCCACCACAATCTGTAACCTCATGGCAAGGCATATCCCTCACTCTACCATTACTACCAAGCCAGGGGACCAACCCTGGTTCAATAAGGAGTGTAGAAGAGCATGCCAGGAACAGCACCAGGTGTACCTAAAATGAGATGCCAACCTGGGGAAGCTGCAACACAGGGCTACATGCATGCTAAAAAGCGGAAGAAGCATGCTATAGACAGGGCTAAGTGATCCCACAATCAACGGATCCGATCAAAGCTCTGCAGTCCTGCCACATCCAGTCGTAAATGGTGGTGGGCCATTAAACAACTAACGGGAGGGGGAGGCTGCATGAATATCCCAATCCTCAATGATGGTGGAACCCAGCATGTGAGTGCAAAAGACAAGGCTGAAGCGTTTGCAACCATCTTCAGCTAGAAGTGCAGAGTGGATGATCCATATCGGCCTACTCCCGAGGTCCCCAACATCATCACTGGATACAGCAAAGGCAATGGGCCCCGACAACATCCCGGCTATCGTGCTGAAGACTTGTGCTCCAGAACTAGCCGCACCTCTAGCCAAGCTGTTCTAGTACAGTTACAACACTGGCATCTATCCGACAATGTGGAAAACTGCCCAGGTATGTCCTGTCCCCAAAAAGCAGGACAAATCCAATCCAGCCAATTACCGACCCATCAGTCTACTCTCAATCATCAGCAAAGTGATGGAAGGTGTCACCAACAGTGCTATCAAGCGGCACTTGCTCACCTACTCACTGATGTCCAGTTTGAGTTCCACCAAGACCACTCAGATCCCAACCTCATTACAGCCTTGGTCCAAACATGGACAAAGGAGCTGAAATCCAGAGGTGAGGTGAGAGTGACTGCCCTTGACATCAAGGCAGCAATTGGCCGAGTCTGGCATCAAGGAGCCCAAGTAAAACTGAGGTCAACTGGAATCAGGGGGAAAACTCTCCACTGGCTGGAGTCATACCTAGCACAAAGGAAGATGGTTGTAGTGGTTGAAGGTCAATCATCACAGCCCCAGGACATCGCTGCAGGAGTTCCTTGGGGCAGTGTCATAGGCCCAACCATCTTCAGCTGCTTCATCAATGACCTTCCCTCCAACATAAGGTCAGAAATGGGGACGTTTGCTGATGACTGCACAGTGTTCAGCACCATTCACAACTCCTCAGATAATGAAGCAGTCCGTGCCCGCATGCAGCAAGACCTGGACGACGTTCAGGCTTGATAAGTGGTGGGTAACATTAGCACCACACAAGTTCCATGGAATGACTATCTCCAACAAGCAAGAGTCTAACCACCGCCCACTGACATTCAACGGCATTACCATTACCATCCTGAGGGTCACCATTGACCAGAAACTTAACTGGACCAGCCACATAAAAACTGTGGCAACAAGAGCAGGTCAGAGGTTAGGTATTCTGCGGCGAGTGTCTCACCTCCTCACTCCCCAAAGCCTTTCCACCATCTACAGGGCACAAGTAAGGAGTGTGATGGAATACTCTCCACTTGCCTGGATGAGTGCACCTCCAACAACACTCAAGAAGCTCGACACCATCCAGGACAAAGTAGCTCGCTTGATTGGCACTCCATCCACCACCTTAAACATTCACTCCCTCTACCACCGGTGCTGCAGTGTGTACCATCTACAAGATGCACTGCAGCAACTCGCCAAGGCTTCTTCGGCAGCTCCTCCCAAACCCGCAACCTCTTCCACCTAGAAAGACAAGGGCAGCAGGCGCATGGGAACACCACCACCTCCAGGTTCCCCACCAAGTCACACACCATCCTGACTTGGAAGTATATTGCCGATCCTTCATCGTCGCTGGGTCAAAATCTTGGAACTCCCTCCCTAACAGCACAGTGGGAGTACCTTCACCACACGGACTGCAGCGGTGGCTCACCACCACCTTCTCGGGCAATTAGAGATGGGCAATAAATGCTGGCCTTGCCAGCGACGCCCACACCCCATGAATGAATTTTAAAAAATTAAAAGAATAAGAGCAGGAGTCGGCCATTCAGCCCCTCGAGCCAGTTCTGCCATTCAATTAGATCATGGCTGATCGGTATCTTACCTCCATTTACCTGCCTTGGTTCCATCATCCCTTAATACCCTTGCCTAACAAATATCTATAAATCTCAGTTTTGAAATTTTCAATTGGCCCCCTAACCTCAACAGCATTTTGGGGAGAGAGTTCCAGATTTCCACTACCCTTCGTGTGAAGAAGTGCTTCCTGACATCACTCCTGAACGGCCTGGCTCTAATTTTAAGATCATGCCCCCTTGTTCTGGACTCCCCCACCAGAGGAAATAGTTTCTCACATGATTTTTATTTCCGGGATAATAGTAGGAACAAAGTTTGTTTCATTGAAATATTTGACCTAAGTTTTTTTGCCTCTTAATACATATTGGGGGAGAAATTCAGTGGGCTGTGCCACCAGTTAGCGCCTAAAGAGGGCACTCAGTGGCATTAGCGCCACTGGCCACGCCTCCCACGAAATTTAGCTGGGGCGCTAATGGCGGCGTTAGCCTGTTGCGCTGCGCCGCCACCGATGACGTCATCGGTGTGCACAGCGCCCCGCTACCGCCCCGATCGCGATATTTGGCAGCAACCGCCTCTGTAGCGCCGCTCGCTAATCGCGCCCGGTTCACGGGGCCTACCTGTGGCGGCAGTGGCGCAAATTAAGGTGGAGGTGCGAGGCGGCCGTTTTTTTCGGCGGCCGCCTGCCAGCACCTCCGTCCCCGGCCTCCTGTTCTTCCCCTGCGGCATTGCCGGCTGTTTGCCGAGAGCCCGGCACTTCTCCTTGGTGCCAGGCTCTTTTGCCAGCACTCGCGATCGCTCATCACGCTGGTGCAGGCCCCTCCCCCTTAAGAATGGGAGGAAGGCCTGCCGTGCCGCAGCGTGTGGCGCTGCGGCACGTTACGCTGCGATATTCAGTTTCAGCGCCCTAAGAGGGGCGCGGAGCGCCTCGAGCCTCGCCCCGTGTCCCTCTTGGGGCGCTCAAGCTGAATTTCCGGCGATCGCTGCTGCTCCGATCGCTGCGCTAAACCTGGCGCCCAGGCGAGCATGGCGCCCCGTGTGCGGCTCCACCCAATTTCTCCCCCAGTGTTTTGGTCAGTTTATTATCTCACTGATCTCAGTGTTACCCAGTCACTGAATCTCACTGATGCCCTCAGTTGCCCCGCCCTTTAGTGCTGTGGGACTCCTTGGGCGAGTAAAATAATAATGACTGAGAGGGCAGACGGAGCCTTGGGTTAACGTCTCATCTGCTAGATGGCACCTCTGACAGTGCAGCGCTCCCGCAGTACAGCACTGGATTGTCGGCCGAGATTATGTGCTCGAGTCGCTGGAGTGGGGCTTGAACCCACAACCTTCTGACTCAGAGGTGAGTGTGCTACCACTGAGGCAAGTCTGACACCCTTGGATATTAAGGGAATCAAGTGTTATGGGGATAGGGCGGGAAAGTGGAGTTGAGGTAGAAGATCAGCCATGATCTTATTGAATGGCGGAGCAGGCTCGAGGGGCCGAATGGCCGACTCCTGCTCCTATTTCTTATGATCTTTTGTTTTTGGTTAGACTCTACCCCTCCCCTGGCCCATGTAGCAGGTTCCTGTTCCGAACACAGCAGCAGCAATTGGGGTTAGGTTGCTCTTTCGTTTTGTTTCCAAAATGGTATAATTTAAAATAATTAGGTAATGACAACCATCTCGTTTAAGTACTGTAATAATAAGTTAAACACCTTGCAGCCACAACATTCCATTTATCCTTTGACCCTCAGAGCTCGCCATTTAGAAGGTTGTGAAAAGCAGTTTAAATGCTCAGCAAGGAGAATTAACGCCTCTCTGCTTCTCTCGGCAGTGGAATGCTGCTCGCTCCCCACCCCCTCGACTCGACTACTGGAGGCCACTTCTCCTAGGGAATTCTCTTCATTTTGCCACCTCTCACCCTTGCTTTCAAAAGCCGTCTTAAAAACCTTTCTCGTCAAACATGTCTTTAGTCTGCCCTACACCACCTGCAAATCCTTCTTTTTTTTCCCCTCTCCACCTCGTTGATCGCTCCGAGGTGTTTTCTTTACCACGAGGAGCTCCCAGTTTATTAGTTCAATTCCCACTATGTGCCTGACAGGGATCAAAAGTCAACAATGCCTGCAACTACCCCGCCCCACTTCCTCCCCTCACCACTATTTCTAAGCTTTAATTTACCAGAATACAGGCCGTGTTCGTGCTGTATGTATGGCTGTGCAAACTTACCTCAGAAGGCCTACATGTGCGTGTTTTTGATGGACCTCTTCGATCAGGGTGCTGAAGGCGCTCAGCCTGGCCAAAAAGGGCTATGAAATGTTGAGCTAACAAGGGATGTGGGTGGTCGATGGCTTAGGCCCCGAGGCTTTCACCTCTGCTTAAATCCAGCCGAGACTAATGAGATGAAAGTCTGCCTTTGCGAAATGAGTTTGTGCAGCCTCAAACCAATTCCAACTGCTTATGGCCCATAGCACCTTAAATCCAGTACTAAATTGCAAAAGGAGGCCTCGAGAGTCAAGATGACTGATCATAGAATCACATAAAGATACAGCACAGAAGGAGGCCATTCGACATTGAGTAGATTGGGCCTATACTCTCTGAAGTTTAGATGAATGAGAGGCGATCTCATTGAAACATATAAGATTCTGAGGGGGGATTGACAGGATAAATGCTGAGAGATTGTTTCCTCTGACTGGAGAGTCTAAAACTAGGGGGGCACAGTCTCAGGAGTTTTTTAAGACCGAGATGAGGAGGAATTTCTTCACTCAGAGGGTTGTGAATCTTTGGAATTCTCTGCCCCAAAGTGCTGTGCATGCTCAGTCGTTGAGTATATTCAAGGCTGAGATATAGATTTTTGGACTCCAGAGGAATCAAGGGTTATGGGGATCGGGCAGGAAAGTGGAGTTGACGTTAAAGATCAGCCATGATCTTATTGAACGGTGGAGCAGGCTCGAGGGGCTGTATGGCCTACTCCTGCTCCTAATTCTTATGTTCTTATGTCCCAGTGTGCCTATGCTGGCTCTTTAGTAGAGCTAGCTAATTAATCCCACCCCCTGCTGTTTCCTCATAGCCCTGCACATTTTTTCCCTTCAAGTATTTATCCAATTCTCCTTTGAAAGTAACTGTTGAATCTGCTTCCACCACCCTTTCAGAACACAACAACTCGCTGCGTAAAAAAAAAGTTTCCTCATGTCGCCTCTGGTTCTTTTGCCAATCACCTTAAATCGGTGTCCTCTGGTTACCGACCCTTCTGCCACTAGAAACAGTTTCTCCTCATTTATTCTATCAAAACCATTCAGGATTTTGAACTCCTCCATCAAATCTTCTCTGCTCTAAGGAGAACAATCCCAGCCTCTCCAGTCTCTCCACATAACTGAAGTCCCCCATCCCTGTTTCCATTCTAGTTGATGTTAGAACTGGAAAATAACACGCAGTGCTGGGGGGGTAGGGGGAAAACCCTGTACTAAGGTTGAGTCTGAGGTACAATGTTAAATCAGAGTGCTTGCAGATTCACTCTGCAATTTGGACACTAAAAGGGACAGCAATCAGTGTTAAGGCATAATATTGATATGCCTTTTAAATCAATGATCCAAGTAAGGTAACTGAAGCAGGAGGATGGATAAACGCAGCAGATATTGGCACCAGAGGCCAATGCTGATGTGGTTTTCTTGACGGTGAATGATTACCTGCGTAATGCTGACATTCGATGCCCTAAATAGGAAGTGCTCAATTTCCCAGCATTAGCAGATGAATATACAAAACAAAACGTGGGGACAGACCATCAGGCCCACTCCACCCACTCATCAGCGCAAGCTCCCGAACCACGAGTAAAGATCGCTCAGGAGGAGCGATAATGTCAAAGGGAAGAAACGCCTGTGGCCAATTTCAGGAGAGAAACTCCGGGAAATTCCTCTCCGACTCCATAAGGCAATCAAACAAGGTCAAGGAGACCAAAGAATCTCCAAAGGGATATAGACAGGCTAAGTGAGTGGGCAAAAATGTGGCAGATGGAGTATAATGTGGGAAAATGCAAGGTTATCCACTTTGGTAGGAATAATAAAAAAGCAAATTATTATTTAAATGGGGAGAGATTACAACATGCTGAGGTACAGAGGGATCTGAGAGTCCTTGTACATGAATCACAAAAAGTTAGCATGCAGGTACAGCAAGTAATTCGAAGGCAAATAGAATGTTGGCCTTTATTGCAAAGGGAATGGAGTATAAAAGTAGGGAAGTCCTGTTACAACTGTACAGGGCGTTGGTGAGACCACACCTGGAGTACTGCGTACAGTTTTGTCTCCTTATTTAAGGAAGGATATACTTGCATTGGAGGCAGTTCAGAGAAGGTTCACGAGGTTGATTCTGGAGATGAAGGGGTTGTCTTATAAAGAAAGGTTGAGCAGGTTGGGCCTGTACTCGTTGGAGTTTAGAAGAATGAGAGGGGATCTTATTGAAACATATAAGATTCTGAAGGGGTTTGACAGGGTAGATGCTGAGAGGATGTTTCCCCTCGTGGGGGAATCTAGAACTAGGGGACATAATTTCAGAATAAGGGGGCACCCATTTAAAACAGAAATGAGGAGGAATTTCTTCTCTCAGAGGGTCATGAACCTTTGGAATTCTCTTCCCCAGAGAGCTGTGGAGGCTGGGTCATTGAATATATTTTAGGTGGAGATAGACAGATTTTTGAACGATAAGGGAGTCGAGGGTTATGGGGAGTGGGCAGGGAAGTGGATTTGAGGCCAAGATCAGATCAGCCATGATCTTATTGAATGGCAGAGCAGGCTCAAGGGGCCAAATGGCCTACTCCCGCTCCTACGCCTTATGCTCTTATGGTTACCCTATGACCTTGATGAGCAGTAAAACTCAGTGAGGAAGACCCCTTTACGTTTGGGATTCAGAATAAAGCAGGAGAGTTGGGCAGGGCAGGAAGCTGAATAAGCATCAACGTAATTATTCATCGCCAACAAACGACATCAGGATTGGCCTCTGGTGGCAATATCTGCTGTGTTTATCCATTCTCCGACTTCAGTTACCTTATTTGGATCATTAACTTAAAAGGCAAATCAATATTATGCCGAAACACTGATTGCTGTCCCTTTAGTGCCCAAGAGCTCTCCAATACTCGTTCCTTTTTATGGGCAATGGGTCAGTTACATGTTGACGGATTCCGGAGGGATTTAGATTTACAGATCCTGAGGGGAGAATAAACTGCGGAATAATTGAGCACGGGCTTGTTTTATTACAGTGCCGACTGAAGTTAATTTCCAGGGAGTAGTTTTGTTAGGTTCAGTAATTATTGGGTCTTTACTCAAGATATGTAGATGTCCTTCACTCATCTACAATCCTTTTATCACACAGGAAACACGCTGGCCCCGATATTGACATGGACGGGTTTTCAGAGCGGGGCTGGTACGTTTTCGGATGGAAAACCCTGTTGGGGTCCAATCCCGTGGGGGGGCTCCCCATGAGGGGTTTCCCAAGGTAGCTTGGAGGGCTGGCGGGGGAAAGCACTCCTGCTCCTCCTGGCCCACAAGGACACTTAACTTCACCCTGAAGCTTTCCTCGCCTCCCTTGAGCTGCTGGGTTTCCCTCGGCCCAGGAAACCTGGTCGGCCAGGGTTAAACCTGGAAGGGAAATTAAATCTGAGGCTCCCGGCCTCATTATAATGCTTAAATGACCAACTCGCCTCCTGGGAGCCCGCCTCCATCCCAGTGGGCAGGTTTGGGTCGGGTGAGATTTAACATTTTTTTACAACTCACCTGACCCCAGCCCACCTGTTTTTGGGGATTAAAATTCACCCCTCTGGTTCTCAGACAGTGACAGAATTTAATACCGATTGGTGGGGTGGGGTGGTGGGGGAGAAGAGAGTTCATTTTCTTCCTACATATTTCCCTTCAGTTTTCTCTCCTTCCCTCCTGAAGGTGTCGACTCCCTCACTAGTGGTCCCAAGGATGCCAATCCTCCCTTGCTACCATATCCCAGTGGCCATTATTCATATTTGAACCCGGACAGTAAGGGCTTGATTTTGTCAATGGGGAGCTTTTGGAGGCGGGACTCCGACTTTTTGGGTTGTAGTCCCGCCTCCATCGACTTGTGGCCAACCAACACTATTTTCCCTTGATTGACCTTGTTAAGCCCGCCCAGCGGGCTCAGCAGGCCAATTAAGGGACACCTGGTTACTGGTGACGTCACTGATTGACATTTCATCTAGCACTAAGGCCTAGATTTTCAATGTGCTGTGAGGCAGGCTTTTAGGCATGCGGGGGGCAAAAATCCTGAATTCGGGGGTCCCGACACCATCCCGCCCAAAACCCGCCTCCACGTAAGTTTCAGAGGAGGCGGGTACCCGCCCCGCACTAGAACCCGCCGACCCGAGGCGGGAAGGGATTAGTGCCAATTAATTGCCTGTCAACAGGTAGTTAACAGGCAGTTTTTAGCCTAATCCCTATTTTGAGGGGTGTCGTGTGGGATTCCCGACGGCTCCAAACCACGCCAGGTTAGAGCAGGCGGGCCGTCGGGTTGAAGGACTTGGAGGGGTCGAGATGTCGGTGTAAAGGTGAGTGATGGGTGCATGAGTGCAAAGGTAAGTGTGTTTGGTGTGTCTAAAGTGTGTAAAGAAGTTTAAATTGCCTGTACTTACCTTAACAGCCTTTCTTCCTCTAGGTTTCGGGAGTCCATCACTCAGCCAGCACTGAAAGCTGAATGGCTGCGATCTGTCAAAAGTGACAGCCTTCAGCTTTCAGTGCCAGTGACAGTTCTAACTGAGTCTGTGTAGAAGGACTCAGGTTAGAAGTCAGACTGTCAGTGTTTGACAGCTTCAAACAGCTGTGAAACACTGATATTTCATCTGTCAAGACCTCTTGACAGATGAAATGTCAGTCTGTGATGTCACCTGTTGCTGGGTGGCCCTTAATTGGCCTGCTGAGCCCGCTGGGCGGGCTCAACAAGGTCAATCAAGGGAAAATCGCGTCGATTGGCCGGACGTCGATGGAGGTGGGACTAAAACCTGAAAGTTGTAGTCCCGCCTCCTTCCCGACTGCTGAATGAAAATCCAGCCCTAAGTGTCTACAGGCTGTTCAGTCATGGGAGCATCACAGCTGAGCCTGAAGGACAGATGTCCACATCCAGCAGGGGCCATTCTTTTTCCGAACTCACTGAAGCCCCCCTCGTAGTGAGCCTACTGCAGTGCTCAGCTATCTCACAACTGGGGATTGAACTGGGGTCCGTCCTGCTCCGTATGACAGCAGACATGCACAGGAACACAGCTGGTGAAGTGACATCTAGTCGCCGACTGCGCACGCATGTAAGAAAGTTATCCATTTTTAACCTGGGCTCAGTGGGTAGCACCCTTGCCTCTGAGTCAGAAGATTGTAGGTTCAAGTCCCACTCCAGAAACTAGAGCATCAAATCTCAGCTGACACTCCAGAGCAGCGCTGCGTGAGTGCTGCACAGTTGGAGGTGCCGTCTTTCGGGATGAGACTGCAGTTGAAGCGATATCTGACGCGCTGTGAACTAATGTGACGCAATTATTTCCAGATCTTAAAAACCTTACGGTAGTTTAAAACTAAAGAAAAGAATTTGCATTTGTATAGCGCCTTTCAAGCCCTCAGGGTGTCCCAGACCACTTTACAGCCAATGATGTACTCTTGACGTGTAGTTAGTGCTGTAATATAGGAAACGCGGTAGCCAATTTGCACACAGCAAGCTCCCACAACCAACAATGCAATAAATGACCAGATCATTTGAGTTAAGTGTTGATTGAGGGATAAATATTGGCCAGGGCACCGGGAGAACTCCCCTGCTCTTCGACTAGTGCCGCGGGATCTTTTACATCCACCTAAAAGGGCAGACGGGGCCTCGGTTTAACGTCTCATCTGAAAGACGGCACCTCTGACAGTGCAGCACTCCCTCCGCACTGCAACAGATTCTGTGCTGAAGTCTCAGACGTGGGACTTGAACCCATGACCTCTGACCTAAGTTATCGGAGAGCTTATACAACAATGATGGGGCGACGGTGAAACACTAGAATTTGTGGAAGTCGGCCCACTAAATGGAGGCTGTGGACAGGCACTGCTTCCTGACTTTACACACCAGCCGTACTTAGATTTGTCGCAAAGTGCACAGCTTAAAATATCAGAAGCGACTGTGCAGAGGAAGCTCGAGGAAGCCAGCTCTCCTCACAGTTCTCTCTTGTTTTGAGGTGAGGCTGAGCCAAAAAAAACAACAATGTTATTATCGAGCAGACGTTAGGACCTAAGAACAATGAGAGAGTGCGAGGACGGCAAGCCTCGGAGAGGGAAGCCAGTCCTTCTGTCACATGGAGCCAGTGAAAGAAATTCAGGGGAAAAAGTACAATTTCAAGGCTTTTCATATCTGTCCCATTCACTCCTCAAACTCAAGGTTTTCTGAGCATTAACAACTTGAGATAAGAGAGTAAAGAGCGTACAAAGAGTTTTGTAATTGAATATATGCACTCTGCTTAATCAAAGAGGAGGCGTCAGAGATAAAGCAGCTATTTGCCAAATGCAACTATTTCTGGAGCTACTGGATGGGTCTCTGGCCTTGGTTATCACAAGAATTAAAACAAAGCCTTGCAAACAAGACACTTGCATTATGTTACATTCCTTGGGATGTGGGCGACCCTGGCAAGACCAGATGTAGTGCCCATCTGTAGCTGCCCCGACAAGGTGGTGTGGGGGGCGTGCTCTGAGTGATTCTATTTACAACTGACCAGCTGGCTCTGCCACTTTAGAGAGCATTGAGAATCAACCACAATGTGTGGGACTGGAGTCACAGAGCAGATGGGGGAGGTTCCTTGAAGGACATTCGTGGACCAGTTGGGTTTCTGCAACAATCTGGCAGCTACCATGGTAACGTTTTTCTGGTGCTCGCCCACAAATTACCTGCAAACTGCTTGAGATCCAAGGGGAACCCTGGATCCCTTTTACACCTGGTTTGGCACAGCGCTGGAGTTAAACCCCAAACACAGGTGGTGTTAAAACTTTCTCACAAAGAGCAGTGAAAATCCAGAACTCTCTCCCCACAACAAGCTGACGAAGTTGGGGGTCAATTGGAAATTTCAAAACTGAGATTGATAAGATGTTTGTTAGGCAAGGGTTTTAAGGGTTTCGGAACCAAGGTGGATAGGTGGAGTTAAGATGTAAATCAGCTATGATCTAACTGAATGGCGGAACAGGCTCGAGGGGCTGAACTGCCTCCTCCTGTTCCGATGTTCCTCCTCCAGGTACTCTCATTCCGCTTCTCTCCGGAGTCGGGTTGAGTCCAGACTCCAAATCTACATCCCAAATGTTAGCAGTGCCGTGATACTAAAGTTGATACATAAAAAACACCATCAGACACAGAGATTGTGTGCCCATGGCCCCAGTGAGGACCAAAGAGGAAAGAGAATTGGGGAGAAAGACTGTCACCCTACAGGGTAGCTATGCGAGAAAGAAATGCCTGCCTTATCACTCTGATTGTTGCTCAGAACTCAAAACTGTCACCATAATGCTGGCAAGTGTATACCTTACCACAGTAGGCCCAAACTGGCTCTAACCATATACCCTCAAGTGTACATTTTACCACAGTAAGACCAAACCACTTCTAACATTCTTGGTTACAACAGAACATAGGGTTTAATAGGTTCCTGAGATAACTGAAGGCTTTCCAGTAGCGTCAAGGTGAATCACTGATGCACATTACACCACTCCATGCTGCAGGATACTCCGCAAGCCTGCAGTTGAATTTTACTTGTTACATATTCTAACCCCCTCTTGAGTATGGGCAGACTCCCAAAACAGCAGAAAAAAGATTCTAAGCTGTTGAATAGTCAGACTGCAGTAACATCTTTGAATTAACAATAACCTCATTACCATCTCTAGATCAGATACAAGACCCATGTGTGTTAATTAGGTCTGTCAATCACTACAACTCACTGATGGAACGCTCCTGCAAAACAGTCACTGTCGGAGCAGCTGATTCTGGACTCTATTTCCTCTCTGGCTGAAAGATGCTGCTCTGATCTTAGGTGGCGACTGTCTGCAGTTCTTTGCGTTTCTTCTCGGCGTTTTTCTATCTTAAAGGCGTGAGTTAAATGCAATCTGTTGCTGATACTTCACCAAAGTGATTGACCTTCCACGAAAAACTCAGAAAGGCTGCACTCTCGGCATGGAGCCTCGCGAGGCCAAAGCATGGGTCAGAGAAGCTGGGCTGTAGTGTTATAGCCTTGTCACCAACATGCACTCCCGTGTCGGGAGCGCAAACCTGCTAAATTTGCCCTCATGTCAGTGGGCCGTTTGAACTTGAGGGGCTTCACAGACCAGGTCTGACCGTGTCTTCAGCAAATGTGCCTACATGCACTTTCCATTAGGAGCCAGTGGTTAATAATCATCAGCAGGAGCTCCTGGCTGACTTTCCTACTCCAACACCACCCCCCACCCCAGCCCTGGGATCTGAAGCCAACTTAATGTCTCGACTGTCACTGCCTCCCCGAAACCGCGACCTCCACCACCTCGAAGGACAATGGCAGCAGGCGCATGGGAACACCCTCACCTCCAAGTTTTCCTCCAAGTCACACACCATCCCGGCTTGGACATATATCGTTGTTGTCTGCTCAAATCACCAACTTTAGTTTCTAAGCTACCATCTTTTTTTAAAAACAAACTCGCTCTCCTCTCGGTGTATATTTTTCTATAGGTACAAGTCACTCTCCACTACCTTTCTAAAATGGATAGTCTTCATGCGTGAGGCTATTTGACAATGGGAGGCATTGCACACGAGCCTCGATCTTGTCCTTACTCCATGTTGCACAGGTACACTCAGCATTCTCATCTACAGGATACTCACCAAGGCTTCCTCGGCAGCACCTCCCCAACCCTCGACCTCCACTACCTAGAAGAACAAGGGCAGCGGTTGCATGGGAACACTACCACCTCCAAGTCACACACCGTCCCGACTGGGACACATAATTGCCGTTCCTTCATCGTCGCTGGGTCAAAATCCTGGAACTCCCTCCCGAACAGCACTGTGGGAGTATCTTCACCACACGGACTGCAGCGGTTCAAGAAGGCGGCTCACCACCTTCTCAAGGGCAATTAGGGATGGGCAATAAATGCTGGCCTTGCCAGCGACGCCCACATACAGGAAACTTTTTTTTATCCGGCTCTGACGGGACCGACGTGGTGCCGGTTCATCAAAAATTCCGGATAACCGAAAGCTATAGTAAAAGATACGGAGAGCTGACAGCACCGTATAAAGCAACAAACCCTGTTGCTTAGCAACAAGTGCAGAACAATGGCCACAAGTTCCAAGCATCTCTGTAGCTTAGCAACAGCTGCAGCCACACCCTTGCACAGCAACAGATCGAGGAAGGCAAGTACAATATGAAGTAAAACTTACCTGAACCTACTCCTGAATTTTGCCGGTTAACCGAGATTTCCAGTTATTTAGGTGCCGGTAAATCGAAAGTTTCCTGTACCAGGAATGAATTTTTTTTTTAAACCTGGCTGCGATCAGCCTGGAGCAGTGGTCAGACCTGGACTCTTCCTGATCTCTTTGCCTCAGTTCCCTACCATTAGTTTACTGACCACGTCAGGCAGCGGGAGAATTGCTTGGGGGGTTTTTCACCGGTATTTTACTGAGTTGGCTTTCCGAATCCTGTTCGCAAAATGCTGGCAGTCTTTGCAACTAATAAATAGTGAATAAACTGCTCAAAGAGTCATTTAAAGAACCGCTCGTCAGTAAAGTAGTTGAGAGCACATTAGCTGCTACACAATAACTCTACATAAGCAAAGCCCTTTTAACATCCCCCCACCCTGTCATTGTCAATAAAAAAAAATATGGATTTTCTTTTAACGAAAACACACCATTCTCCCCCGTCGCCCCCCAATCACACTTCCGAACACAGCTTCTTGTCATCTTTGGAGTGAGACCCTGGAAATCTGTCGATAGCAAAATACTGCGGATGCTGGAAATCCGAAATAACAACAGAAAATGCTGGAAAAACTCAGCAGGCCAGGCAACATCCTTGGAGAGAGAAACAGAGTTAACGTTTCAGGTCTGGGACCCTTCGTCAGAACTCGAAGTCCTGACGAAGGGTTTCGACCCGAAACGTTGACTCTATTTCTCTCTCCACGGATGTTGCCTGGCCTGCTGAGTTTTTCCAGCATTTTCTGTTGTTATTCCTGGAAATCTGTCCCCTTCCCGTCGTTACCCTATCGCAGGAAGTCCAGCTTTCCCGTGAGTGAGGGTTTATTTATGCCAGTGGTTCAAAGGCAAAGATTCCCAGACACAATGTCCAGAACGGCAAACTCACTCATTTCCCAGCTTCTTATTTTTCTTTTCCAGCCTCTGAATAAAGGACGAGAAAAAGGGCCCATTCAGACAGCGGCTACTGGGCTGAGACCAGTCGGCGCCGCACTCGCCAGTGGCAGAAGGGTCGGCAACCAGAGGACGGAGATTTGAGGTAATTGGCAACCGAACCACAGGCGATACGAGAAGATTTTTTTGATGCGCCTAGTTGTTGTGATCTGGAACGCACTGCCTGAAAGGTTGGTGGAAGCACACTCAAATGTGACTTTCAAAGGGGAATTGGATAAATACCTGAAGGGGAACAATTTGCAGGGCTATGAGGAACGAGCAGGGGAAGTGGGACTAATTGGATAGCGCTTTTAAAGAGCCGGCACAGGCACGATGGGCCGAATGGCCTCCTCCTGTGCTGTATCATTCTATGGTTACAGTACCTGTCCACAGTGCCTGGAGACATTTCCCAGGTGAGAGCTCAGTGAATGTGTGTTCACACACGTGCGTGCTGACATTTATGTGGAGAGCTCCTCTCCCAGCTCCATGTGGCAGGGTTCCCATTCTTCAAGCCATTAAAAATTCATCGGAGGGAGGTTTAAAAGTGTCCGCCAGGAGGTACAAGGGGAGATCCCACCTTCACCGCTGCCTTTCTGTTAAATTTACATCAGGGTGGGCCACTCTGATTGGACGTATTCCTGGGGGTTTCATCACATGACCTCCTGTCTCCAACCGCACTGACCCACACATTCCCGCCATTGACTGCCCGACATGTCCGTCCTTGCAACGCACCACCTTCCCAGACCAATCCGAAAGCAAACAGGCTCTTAATTACCCAATTGGATGATGTTTGACTGTCAAAACAGCCTTTTCATCCCATCTCCAATATTCTTTGTAGCTAACACATGAAAGCATTAAAAGAAAATGAAATAATCGCACGCAGTTTTTTTTGTCAATATCTCAATGACTTATCTCCCAGGTGTTGCCTTGTAGCAGTGTCCTGGAGATTAATCTGGAATTGCTGGAGATTCCAGGACAATCCTGGGGGGGTTGGCGACCCAGATTTAACACCCGGGTGATACCGCACACTCCAAGGTGGCGTCAAACTGGAGCAGTGCGGCAGTCACTCCACCGGGGCATTCGCCCCACTTCCCTCCAGAGCCCCAGACTCTGGAGTGACACAACTCAGCACCGAAACAGAAACTCCCTCGCCGATTAAAGAAGCAGCTGCAGTCTAAACACGCCCAAGGTCAGATAAGGTTCCAAACCTCCTCCCTTTATAGGTTTGCAAGCAAGAATGCGTTCCAATGCTTTCTTGCAAGAACTGGAACATTTAAACATCCCAAATATTATTACTTGCCTCAGAAAAACAATCAACGGCCATCACTGAGATGGTGCAAAAATGACAAATAGACAAATCATTTAAAGCTAGTGAACAGGTGCAAAACGCAATCAAAAAGGCGAATGGAATGTAGGCCTTTATCTGAAGGGGGCTGGACTACAAAGGGGAGAAAGTTATGCCGCAGTTGTGCAAAGCCTTGGTCAGACCCCCATCTGGAGCACTGCATTCAGTTCTGGGCACCGCTCTTCAGGAAGGATGTACTGGCCTTGGGAGGGGGGGTGCAGGGTAGATACACCAGAATGATACCAGGGCGTAGAGGATTAACTTATGAGGACAGGTTGCATAACCTTCGTTTGTATTCTTTTGAGTATAGATGATTGAGGGTGATCTAAGTGAGCTGTTTAAAATGTTAAAAGGATTCAATAGGGCAGATACAGAGAAACTATTTCCACTGATGGGGGAATCAAGGACGAGGGGACATCATTTTAAAATTAGAACTAGACCCTGGGTTTTATTCAGCATGGGCTGAGAGTTCCTACATCAATGGTTTTAACATCTTCAGTGTGAGGGACCCTCTGCAAATATTAACATATCCCCAGGGACCTCCACCCCGCCCCCCCCCCCCGCCACTCCCCACTACCATAGGAAGTTGAACTCCAAACCATCGTCAACACCTTCACTGAAGCGTACGAGAGCATGGGCCTTACACTAAACATCCGTAAGACAAAGGTCCTCTACCAACCTGCCCCCGCCACACAGTGCTGCCCCCCGATTATCAAAATCCACGACAAGACCTTGGACAACGTGGACCACTTTCCATACCTCGGGAGCCTACTGTCAACAAGGGCAGACGTCTACGACGAAGTCATACACCGCCTTCAGTGTGCCAGTGCAGCCTTCGGTCGCCTGAGGAAGTGAGTGTTTGAAGACCAGGACCTCAAACCCGGCACTAAGCTCATGGTCTACAGGGCAGCAGTGATACCCGCCCTGCTGTATGCCTCAGAGACATGGACCATGTACAGCAGGCACCTCAAAGCACTGGAGAGGTACCACCAACGCTGTCTCCGCAAGGTCCTGCAAATCCATTGGCAGGATAGGCGCACCAATGTCAGTGTTCTTGCTCAGGCCAACATCCCCAGCATCGAAGCTTTGACCACGCTCAATCAGCTCCGATGGACGGGTCACATTGTCCGCATGCCTGATACGAGACTCCCAAAACAAGCGCTCTACTCGGAGCTCCGGCACGGCAAGAGAGCCCCAGGTGGGCAGAGGAAACACTTCAAGGACACCCTCAAAGCCTCCTTGAAAAAGTGTAACATCCCCACCGACACCTGGGAATCCCTGGCCCAAGAACCCACAAAGTGGAGGAGAAGCATCCAGGAAGGCGCCGAACACCTCGAGTCTCTTCGCCGGGAGCAAGCGGAAGCCAAGCGCAGGCAGCGCAAGGAGTGCACGTCAACCCAAGCACCCCACCCACCCGCCCCTTCAACCACCGTCTGCCCCACCTGTGACAGAGACTGTAGATCCCACATTGGACTCATCAGTCACCTGCGAACTCATTTTTAATGTGGAAGCAAGTCATCCTCGGTTCCGAGGGACTGCCTAAGAAGAGAATATTCCGAAAGTACATAAGAACATAAGAAATATGGAGTAGGCCATACGGCCCCTCGAGCCTGCTCTGCCATTCAATAAGATCATGGCTGATCTTCGACCTCAACTCCACTTTCCCGCCTGATCTCCATATCCCTTGATCCCCCTAGAGTCCAAAAATCTATCGATCTCAGCCTTGAATATACTCAAAGACTCAGCATTCACAGCCCTCTGGGGCAGAGAATTCCAAAGATTCACAACCCTCTGAGTGAAGAAATTCCTTCTCATCTCGGTCTTAAATGGCCAAACCCTTATCCTGAGACTATGCCCCCTAGTTCTAGACACTCCAGCCAGGGGAAACAACCACTCAGCATCTACCCTGTCAATCCCCTTCAGAATCTTATCTGCTCAAACTGTCATTTTCATCACAATGTCACACACAAGTGACAGGAAAATATATTTCAATGCCTCTTATGTCATGACTGAAGACACCCAGCTCTGCCTCGCCACCCACTACCCTCAACTCCACGATCTTCACAGTGATTCCTGCCAACTTCTCCAACATCAAGCCACCCTATTCGGCTCCCATCACAATTTCCACAGCCTAACCAACACTGCTAGCCCCCTCTGCAGCTTCTCGTTCAGACTGAACCCCAAGACATGCAACCTTGGGATCCTATTTAATTCTGAGTTGAGCTTCAAACTTCGTGCACAGCGAGTTGTTGTGATCTGGAATGCATGGCCTGAAAGGGTGGTGAAAGACGATTCAATAGTGACTTTCAAAATGGAATTGGATAAATACTTGAAGAAAAAACTTCCCTCCTGAATCAGATCTGGCCCAGACTCTGGGACAAATTGGATAGCTCTACCAAAGAGCCAGCACAGGCACGATGGGCTGAAGGGCCTCCTTATCTGCTGTACCATTCGCTGATTTTTTGATTCATACTTTATCAATCACCAAGACTGTCTGTTTACACCTCCACATCCATTCCTTTGTCACCATCCATTTGACTTCTGCAACACCCCTGGCCTTCGCCATATACAAATCCCAACTCTTCCAAAATCCCGCCATTTGCATCCATCCTGCTCTAAGTCTAGCTCGCCCATCGTCCCTGTTCTTGCCAGCCTCCATTGGCCCTCATCCAAAATCCATGCGACTTGCAACCTATCCCTCCCTCTACTTTCAAAATGCTCCTCAAAATCTCTATGGTCACCTTCCCTCACGCTAGCATTTGTTGCTCAGAGCCTGTTATTCTCCTCCGACAAGCACATCTGGAATGTTTATTATGTTAAAGGCAAATTTTAATGCAAGCTGTTGCTATTTACAAACAAATGGGGGGGGGGGGAAAGCTTTGCCAAACACATCCTCGTTCAGCCGGTGACCCATTAACTCAACCACATCATCACCCAACAGTTGCTGCTCCTCTGACTAGAAACCCATTTACACAGAGGTTCCATTCTCCACTGATGCTTTCTCACTACTGATGCTCTTCCCCCATCCAAGAAGTGTTCCCAACGATCTCTTCCCAGGTCTGCACCAATGCTTCATCCAGAAACTATTACCTCTAGTGGGAGAGTCCAGAACAAGGGGGCATAGCCTTAAAATTAGAGCCAGGCCGTTCAGGGATGATGTCAGGAAGCACTTCTTCACACAAAGGGTAGTGGAAATCTGGAACACTCTCCCCAAAAAGCTGTTGAGGCTGGGGGTCAATTGAAAATTTCAAAACTGAGATTTATAGATATTTGTTAGGCAAGGGTATTAAGGGGTGATGGAACCAAGGCGGGTAAATGGAGGTAAGATACAGATCAGCCATGAGCTAATTGCATGATGGAACAGGTTCGAAGGGCTGAATGGCCTACTCCTGTTCCGAGGTTCCATGAGCCAGTGAAGAGAGACAGCTTCGTAAGCAGTTACATCAGGCATTCGTTAAAACAAATACACGAACAGAAGGAGTGCTGCAGCCTGAATTAACTCGCACTCACATCTGGGTTCAAGCCTGAGAAGAACTTACTGGGTTGCCATCTTGCCAATCGTAATAGGTATCTGACTAGAAAGGGAGGATCAGAGTGTAAATCCCTCTGAATGTTAAGCCTCAGTAACTGCGATAATGTTGATTTATTGTTACTTTGGCCAAATGAGATCCCTGGCAGTTCACAGCCTTGGTTCAACGGAGCCCTGTTGGCGAGTCGCCCAAGCTTACAAGTGCTGCAGTTTTCTCTCCTGTTATTGATGTGCCTCGGTCAAGGAAGTTGGGTTGACTGCAAACCACGGGGAAAAAAACTTGGCAAAACGAAGAATGCTTTCGAGATTGGGTGGTGCATTGGGGTAAGCATGTCAATCTGGCTCAAGTTATGAGATGGAAATCTCTTTTTTTTTTCTACTGGATGTAGGGATACTGTGTGAAATAAGTTTGGGCAGTTTCAAAGCTAGTGTGTTAGGACTACAATTTTCAACCGCTCAGCGGGAAACATGCGGGTTCAAGTCGGCCGTCCGTGTTACACCCCGCAGCCAATGGAGAGCAAAAATTGAGCGGGCTGTAAAATGGATGTCTTACCCAAACCCACTCTGCGGATTAGGTTAAAGGTGATCCTCAAGTGTCTCTCTTCAGGGCAAGAGAACGGGGGCATCTTTTTGCACCTTTTTGTTGGTTTAAACCCCATTCTAGAAACTTGAGCACATAATCCAGGCTGGCACTTCAGTGCAGTACTGAGAGAGTGTTGCACTGTCGGAGGTGCCGCCTTACCAAGGCCGTCAGCTTATTGCACTGGTTCAGTTGGATGTTAAACAGCTTCTGCCACTAACTGGAGGGCAGCGAATCGTCCCAGTTTAGGACTATCAAAGCCTCCAAAAGTTAATCCTTTATAGTTGTGAAGTTTTGCAGACCCAGATAGGGAGGGGGGTGAAAGGCAGAAAGAGGAGATGAAAATGGTGCATGTGGGCCCTAACTTTGAACCTAAATGACAGGAACATTGTAACAGGAGGAGGCCATTCAGCCCCTCGAGCCTGTTCCACCATTCAGTTAGATCATGGCTGATCTGTATCGCAACTCCATTTACCTGCCTTGGTTCCATATCCCTGACCTAATAAAAATCTAGCGATCTCGGCCTTGAACATTTCAATTGACCTCAAACAGCTTTTGAGGGGAGAGAGTTCCAGGAGAAACTGGATGAGGTCAAAAGCCCATGTCTCGATCTCCCATTCTTTTGTCCTTATGGTTTTAGGCCTATAAAACCTTAGCTGTTTCAGGCAGCTATGTGGAGGGTGGGGGTAAAAAATGGAAAATCTCCTTACCTCCGAGACATTGACCCGGCCCTCCTGGAAGGAGCATGTCCGTGGGTCATGTGTACACATGTGTCGATATTTACACCAGTGACACTGATAGGGACTGGTCACACATGACAGGCACCTGGTTAGACAAAATACACAGTCAGATTATGCTTCATAGGACATTACAAAATCTATGAGTGTTTAAATTCAGGCTGTTTCTAGCTCATTCGAACCTGACTGCAGCTTCATAAAAATTTTGAGCGGTCACACTTTTAAGAGATCAAAAAGAAGCCAGTTGTTTCAAACTGGTCTCTGCTGACCTGGAAGCAGAAATTTACAACGACCATCCAGTCCCTCACCAAACAGTAGTTAAACTCTGATTAATCCTCCATCCCTCCCTCAGATGGCGAGAGGTTTTGAGAGAGTAGATAGAGAAAAAACACGCCCTTTACCCAGTGGGTCAATAACCAGAGGTCGGAGATTTAAAATCATTGGCACAGGATCTCGAGGGGAGATGAGGAGACATTTTTTTCCCACTCAGAGAGTTATCGGGATCTGGAACGCTCGACCTGAAAAGGTGGTGGAAGCGGATTCCTTCAATAATTTTAAAAGGGAGTCGGACGGGTCCTGGAGGATGAGGAACTCACAGGGTGACGGACAAAAAGTGAGGGAGTGGGACTGAGCGCGGCTGCTCTTTCAATGAGCCAGCACAGGCACGACTCTGCGCTGTAAATTTCCATGTTTCTAATTAGACTTTGTGACCTTAAAGGAACAGCCCATTTTAGACAAGAGGTCCAGATTGGAGAAGCTGGGGGTTGTTCTCCTTGGAGCAGAGAAGGCTAAGAGGAGATTTGATAAGAGGTGTGTAAAATCATGAAGGGTTTGAGAAACTGTTCCCGATGGCTGAAGGGTCGATAACCAGAGGGCACAGATTTAAGGTGATTGGCAAAAGAACCAGAGGCGACATGAGGAAAAACTTTTTTATGCAACGAGTGGTTAGAATTTGGAATGCTCTGCCAGATTGGGTGGTGGATACAAATTCAATAGTCGCCTTCAAAAGGGAATTGGATAAATACTTGGAAGGAGAAAAAATTGCAGGGATATGGGGAAAGAGCGGGGGAGTGGGACTAACTGGATTGCTCTTCAAAATGGCCGCCTTCCGTGCTGTACTGATCTATGATCCTATAATTCTATTAACAACAGAATAATACACTGTCTGTTACAGCTTAAATAGCCTGGACTGTAGGCACAAAGGTAAAGGTGCAAAATGACCAAGTACACTGATCTGAAGAATAGTTCCCCACAAAGTAGTGAATGAGTGGAACAGACTCCCAAGCAGGAACAGTTCATGGTGTGCAAATTAATTCTTTGCACGGAAAGACCTGGGTAAGCCGTGGAATGTTACAGCACGGTAACATTCACTGAGCACAAAATATTCCTCCGCGCACAAAATATTCCTCTGCGCACAAAATATTCCTCTGCGTACAAAATATTCTTCTGTGCAGATGAAATGATATCAATGAATTCCTCCTGGTCTCTGGATACCATGTGCATCAAATAAAACCGGTCGAGAGCCTGCCATTTTCATCTTACACACAGATAAATACGGTCACTTTTTACTGAGTTAGCTGATCACAGCTCAGGGCAGCAGTCGGAGGATTACAATTGGTCTCAGCACCCCTGAGCTAGTGAGGTGGGGGCGGGGGGTAAATCAGCCAGGTTTACACGCCATGGGCTACCAGTGGAAAGTGTCTGTGTGTCCTGTAAGTATTTTTTTTAAATTCATTCTCGGGATATGGGCGTCACTGGCAAGGCCAGTGTTTATTGCCCATCCCTAGTTGCACTTGCGGTGGGTCGCCTTCTTGAACCCCTGCAGTCCGTGTGGTGAAGTTACTCCCACAGTGCTGTTAGGCAGGAAGTCCCAGGATTGTGACCCCAGCGACGATGTAAGAACAGTAATTATCTGTCCAAGTCAGGATGGTGTGGGACTTGGCACCTGCTGCCCTTGTCTTTCTAGGTGCTGGAGGTCGTGGGTTGGGGAGGTGCTGTCGAAGAAGCCTTGGCGACTTGCTGCAGTACATCCTGTAGATACGAATGCTGAATGTGTCTGTGCAGCATAGAGTAAGGGCAGGAGCGAGGCTCGTGTGTGATGCCTCCAGTTGTCAAATAGCCTGCCAAGCTTCACACATGAAGAAAATCCATTTTAGAAAGGTAGTGGAGGGTGACTGGTGCCTACAGAAAAATACCCACCGAGAGGAGAAAATGGGAGAGGGATATTGGGCCAGAAATTCGGGTCGGGGGCTTCCTGCGGGTGTAAGGCCCCAACCTGCACTTACCTACCGCGCCAGCCGTTGAGCTGTGGACCCCCGTGGGATTCCGATCCTGGGCCTGCTCCAACTGCCGGCGCGCAGTGCTTGCGTATCCCAGGGGCGCAGTTAGTTCGATGCGTGGGCCATGGGGAGCCAATCGGAGCAGAGAATGCTCCATTCATAAAATTGACAGGAAGAGCTGTCAAAACTTATAAATACTACGGGCCCCAAAACATCACTAAATCTTCAAATAATTTTTTTTTTTAATCACATTTTTTAAATAATAAACTATAAATTACATGAAATAACTATTTTAAACAATAATTTAAATTTTTGAAAAAAATAATTTTATTTTCTAACGGGGCTAAAAATAAACTTACCTTTCTTTAAAGTATTTAAAAATAATAAACCTGTGGAAAAAATGTTTTAATTTTAATTAATTCACCACTTACCTTGTAAAAAGCAGGCCTTGCGACTGCTTTTTAAAAGTGTAAATTCTGGAGACTTACCTTCCCGGAGAAACCTGCAAAAAAAAACTAAGTTCAATGCGCACGCGCAGCCTCTCCTGCGCACGCGTTCGAACTCTGAACCCCTTCTTTTAGGGGAACGGAAGTGCCGGTTTCCCGCGCACGCGCAGTGCATGCAGGAAACCGGCACTTCCATTGGGCCTACGGGTGCGTACCCCGTGCGTACTCACCCGTGGAGACCCGCATTTCTGGGCCAATGTTTTTTAAAAAATGGTGGCTTAGAAAATAAAGTTGGTGACAACAACAACTTGCATTTATATAGCACCTTTAATGTAGTAAAACGTCCCGAGGTGTTTCACAGGAGCATTAACAGAATTTTACACCGAGCCGGATAAGGAAATATTAGGACCGGTGACCAAAAGCTTGGTCAAAGAGGTAGGTTTTAAAGACCGTCTTAAAGGAAGAGAGAGAGAGGTGGAGAGGTTTAGGGAGGGAATTCCAGAGCTGAGGGCCTCGGCTGCTGAAGGCACGGCTGCCAATGGTGGAGCCATTAAATTCGGGTTTGCGCAAGAGGCCAGAACTGGAGGAGCGCAGCAATCTCGGAGGGTTGTGGGGCTGGAGACAGAAGCTTAATGCATTCATTCAACATTCCTACTCCTGCCATTTTAAACATAGGTCTTAAACACATGACTTCTAAATGAGTTAATACTGCTGTCAAAATGGCCGACAGGGGAACATTGCATGGATGCGTTTAGAGTCCGTCCACTCATGTCCACATTTCTGGTCAGTCCATTTAAACCACGCACTTCAACAATTAAGGCTGGGAGTTCCACAGGGATTCCATCAGTCTCCCGCCTACTGTCGGGGGGACAGATCGGCAAAACCGCCGCGGAATTTCAGGCTGCGTGTTTTGCTGAATTGACATCACTAATCGCAGTCTATTTATTTAATCTTCTAGTCAACATTTCACAGACCACCTCGATCATATAAAAACCGCCTCAGTACAGGTACAGTAATAAAACAATTAATAATTCACGATAACATTCTTCTTAATGATTAACTGCTCTGAGAAAGCAAAATTCATTTCCATGTAATAAATACTTTATTAAAATATTTTCTATTATTTTCTTCCAAGTCTGATTTTTAAAAAACATTAAAGTAAAGATAAACAAAGTGTAGTTTGGGAGCTGGTTTTAAGTTGTCAAATCGAACCCAAAATATAAATGAACATTAGCTGCCTTTATCGTGTTGATTCCTGATCTCAGTTGTGGTCTCTCTTGCAACCAGTAACCCACTGAGCTTCCATCAGCAGACAAAGTAACTCAAGATGTCTGCTGTCAATTAAGCTTTAGCTTAACTGAGCCTAAGAGTGCAGCTCTCTCCAGGTTTAACCAGGTTTGTTTTTCATTTCTGCGCACTCTTCCCTCGGAAAATAGTGTGAAGGTTGCAGGATGAGTAACAGCGAACACTGCTTCCATGGCCATAACTATCTTTATACCAGCCAACAGGGTGGTTAGTCCTTAGAGCAGAGAAGGCTAAGGGGAGATTTGATAGAGGTGTTTAAAAGCATGAAGTGTTGAGATAGAGTAAGTAAGGAGAAACTGTCTGCAGTGGCTGAAGCGTCGATAACCAGAGGCCACAGATTTAAGGTGATTGGCAAAAGAACCAAAGGCGAGATGAGGAAAAACCTTTTTAAGCAACGAGTGGTTAGGATTTGGAATGCGCTGCCCGATAGGGCGGTGGACACAGATTCAATAGCAGCCTTCAAAAGAAAATTGGATCAATACTTGAAGGAGAAAAAAATTTGCAGGGAAATGTTGAAAAAGCAGGGGAGTGGGACTATAGAGATTGTTCTTCGGAAGAGCCAGCGCAGACTCGATGGGTGGAATGACCTCCTTCTGTGCTGTACTATTCTATGATTCTATGGTGGGGCGGGGGAGAGGGGGGGGGGATTGATGGGCTCTCACAACCCAGATGATGAGCAGGAGCCACCCACACTCACCCACTGGAGGTCAACCCAGGACTCCGAGCCGGAGCTTCAGTCTCCACTGGCTGGGACTGTCTGGAGCGGGGGTTCGAACCCTGCGCCTTCTGACTCAGAGGTGGGAATGCTGCCACTGAGCTAAAGGCTGGCTCCTCGGCCATCGGTGAGAAGAAACATAGAAACATAGAAGATAGGAGCAGGAGTAGGCCATTCGGCCCCTCGAGCCTGCTCCGCCATTCAATGAGATCATGGCTGATCATCCAAATTCAGTACCCTGTCCCTGCTTTCTCCCCATACCCCTTGATCCCCTTAGCCTTAAGAAATATATCTAACTCCTTCTTGAACATATTTAATGAATTGGCCTCAACTGCCCTGTGTGGTAGAGAATTCCACAGGTTCACCACTCTCTGGGTGAAGAAATTCCTCCTGATCTCAGTCCTAAATGGCTTACCCCTTATCCTTAGACTGTGACTCCTGGTTCTGGACTCCCCCGCCATCGGGAAGAGCCTTCCAGCATCTAATCTATCTAGTCCTGTTAGAATTTTATAAGTTATAAGAAGGAAGGACAACCGGCCAGGGTGGGGACAGGGAGATGGTTTGTAAGTCAATGTTCCTTTGAATATTGTGGAGTTTTCGTTAAGCTATTAAATGGGGGTGGGGGGGGAGCAGCTATTACATCCATAATGTCTACATTCCCCATACATTAACAGTGACGAATTCCTTTTTGTTTCCAAAACTTGGCAGAAACATGGCAAATGCACTATAATGTGGATAAATGTGAGGTTATCCACTTTGGTGGCAAAAACAGGAAGGCAGATTATTATTTGAATGGCAATAGATTGGGAGAAGGGGAAGTGCAAAGAGACCTGGGTGTTCTTGTGCACCAGTCGCTGAAGGTAAGCATGCAGGTGCAGCAGGCGGTTAAGAAGGCAAATGGTATGTTGGCCTTCGTAGCAAGAGGGTTCGAGTACAGGAACAAGGATGTCTTGCTACAGTTGTACAGGGCCTTGGTGAGACCGCACCTTGAGTACTGTGTGCAGTTTTGGTTGCCTTACCCGAGGAAGGACGTTCTTGCCATGGAAGGAGTGCAGCGAAGATTCACCAGGCTGATATCTGGGATGGCAGGAGTGACGTATGAGGAGAGATTGTGTCGATTGGGCTTATACTCACTGGAGTTTAGAAGATTGAGAGGGGATCTCATCGAAACTTATAAAATTCTGTCAGGCCTGGACAGGCTAGAGGCAGGAAGGATGTTTATGATGGCCGGGGAGTCCAGAACCAGGGGTCATAGTCTAAGGATAAGGGGTAAGCCATTTAGGACTGAAATGAGGAGGAATTTCTTCACCCAGAGAGTGGTGAACCTGTGGAATTCTCTGCCACAGAGGGCGGTGGAGGCCAGTTCATTAAATATATTCAAAAAAGAGTTGGGTATATTTCTTAAGGCTAAAGGGATCAAGGGATATGGGGAGAAGGCAGGGACAGGGTACTGAATTTGGATGATCAGCCATGATCTCATTGAATGGCGGAGCAGGCTTGAGGGGCCGAATGGCCTGCTCCTGCTCCTATCTTCTATGTTTCTATGTTAATTTGGAACTTTTTAAAGGAACACAACAATAGAAAGGAAATTTTTAAAAAGAGGAAAACAACAGAAAGAGACAGAGCAAAACTGAAAGAAAAAGCAGATAGCAAAAGTAAAATGGAAGACAGATGAGAACATTGGAGAAGTTTTACACTGTATGTTGCGTGTAGAGAGACAGGAAAAATATTCTTCAGAAACAGGTTTATGATTTCCTTAAAATGAGTGCACAGAGGAAATCGCCCCCTCATAAGTACATATTGACACATACGTACTGCCCCTTGAACTGAAATAAAGAGAGGACCGGTCTGTCTGTATGAATACCACCAACAGACTCCTACCAAAGGTGGACAAGGCCGGGTTGATTTAACATCTCCTTCAAAAAGGAGCTGGATCAACAACTGGTTGGGAATGGGATTAGCGGTTATTGCGATAGATGCAGACTGAGATACACTGTGGGACAGAGTGTCCTGCTGAGATGGTAGGGTTGGCGAGGGTTGATTTTGTCCGTGGATGCCAGCAGGCCAGGGTGGAGATGTGAAGATAAATGAATATTCTGCAGTTTTATTTCAATCTCTTTTGTGGATCAGGGAATATTTATACTGGATTTCTCCCTCAGGAGATTAAATGGGTTGGAGAGACTCCATGATAGGGTTAGATTGTGCATGGTCTGTGGAAGGATGGGGATTGGTGGGCTGAATGGCCTTTTCCCTTCCTGGAATTTCTTTGGTTTTTTTCATCAAAATTCCTACGGAAAATAATCATTTAAAAAAAAAATCTCAATTTGCAGTGGATGAGAGTCATCTTTCGGGTGAGATGTTAAACCGAGGCCCCGTCTGCCTGCCTGCACAGGTGAACGTAAAAGATTCCATGGCACTATTTTGAAGACGAGCAGGGGAGTTATCCCCGGTGTTCTGGCCAATATTTATCCATCAACCAACACCTAAAAACAGATTATCTGGTCATTATCACATTGCTGTTTGTGGTAGCTTGCTGTGCGCAAATTGGCTGCTGTGTTTCCCACATTACAACAGTGACTACACTTCAAAAGGACTTCACTGGCTGTAAAGCGCTTTGGGATGTCCTGAGGTCGTGAAAGGCGCTGGAGAAATGCAAGCCTTTTCTTTTCGCTGGGTCAGTCAGAATGAACCCAACAGGCAAATAAAATGTGCCCCTAAGCGAGGGACACCTACGACTCATTGCAGTAAAGGATTGCTGCTCAAGGAGGAACAAACAGATGCAAGGTCCAGACAAACTTACGAGTGGTGGACGCTGCAGTTGTAGAAGACAAAGCTGGTGCTGGCAAAGGTCATGCCCGTCTCCTTGGACTTCAGGTGAAGCTGAACCATCTGGTGATCTCCTGTCATAAAAGAAAACACAATCCTTAGCAAGTCAGCCCAACCAACACTGGGCAAAGGCAACCACGTCAGTAATCTCTCCCAACTTGTTCCCAGCAAGAGTGCTCACCATTTTCGGAAAGGGGACAGGAAGGCACCGATGCCACTTTGAGGGGTGTGAAATTCCTCTTTTAAAGGAAAGGCGGGAGAGTGCCTAAGTTTTCTCCCCAACTCATGACCCATTAACAAAAACACATTCCCAAGAATCGAATATTTCGAAGGAGCGCGTTCCCACAAGTTGATCAGCAGATCGCTAACAACAACATGCATTTCTATAACGCCTTTAACATAGTGAAACGTTCCAAGGCGCCGCACAGGGGCAATTATCAAACAGAATTTGGCTCCTAAGGAGGTATTAGGACAGATGATCAAAAGCTTGGTCAAAGAGGTAGGTTTTAAGGAGCATCTTAAAGGAGGAGAAAGAGGTGGAGAGGCTTAGGGAGGGAATTCAAGATCTTAGGGTCCAAGCAGCTGAAGGCACATCTGCCAATGGTGGAGCGATTAAAATCGGGGATGCACAAGAGGCCTGAATTGGAGGAGTGTGGAGATCTCAGAGGATTGTAGAGGATGAGGAGATTACAGAGATAGGGAGGGTCGAGGCCCTGGAGGGATTTGAAAACAAGTATTAGAATTTTAAAATAATCAAGAACATAAGAAATAGGAGCAGGACTAGGCCATTCGGCCCTTCGAGCCTGCTCTGCCATTCAATAAGATCATGGCTGATCTTCTGTCTCAACTCCATTCACCGGCCCTGTTGCCATATCCCTTGATGCCCTTACTAGTCAGAAATCTATCAACTTCTCTTTTGAATATACCCAATGACTGAGCCTCCACAGCCCTCTGGGGTAGAGAATTCCACAGATTCACCACCCTCTGTGTGAAGAAATTTCTTCTCATCTCAGTCCTGAATGGCCTACCCTTTATCCTGAGACTGTGGCCCCTGATTCTAGACTCCCCAGCCAAGGGAAATATTCTCCCAGCATCCACCCTATCAAACCCTGTAATAATTTTGTATGCTTCAATGAGACCCCCTCTCATTCTTCTGAATTCACGAGAATACAGGCCTAGTTTACTCAATCTCTTCTCATACGACAGTCCCGCCATCCCAGGAATCAATCTCGTGAACCTCCGTTGCACTCCCTCTATGGCAAGTATATCCTTCCTTAGGTAAGGAGACCAAAATTGTACACAGTACTCCAGTTCTGGTCTCACCAAGGCCCTATATAATTGGAGTAAGACTTCTTTAGTCCTGTACTCAAATCCTCTTGTAATGAAGGCCAGCATACCATTTGCCTTCTTAATGGCTTGCTGCACCTGCACATTCACTTTCAGTGACTCATGTACAAGGATACCCAGGTCCCCTTGAGCATCTGCATTCCCCAATCTTTCACCATTTAGGAAATACTCTGCATTTCTGTTTTTCTACCAAAATGGATAACTTCACATTTATCCACATTATATTCCATCTGCCATGTTCTCGCCCACTCACTGAGCCTGTCGAGATCCCCTTGAAGCCTCTTCACATCTGACACTGCCACCTAGCTTTGTGTCATCAGCAAATTTGGAAATGTTACATTCAGGTGCAAACTTAAGAAAAATCACCACACACCTCACAGGAGACCACCTTGATTCTGAAGTCTATTTTCAGATGTCCTGAGGATATGGAATCAGCTCCCATGCCTCGGAGAACAGCCCCATCAGTGTCATTGGGCACCTTTGCTATGGATTGGCAAGGACCTCGCAATTCCAAACCCCAGTCGGGACGGCTTCCCTCCTCACCCAGCTAGCACCCAATCTAGTATGGATGCCACAGGAGCCTGAGCAAAAAAGCAGTTTGTACAAGATACAAAGGACTGCAGCAGCAGCGTGGCTGCAATCCAGGAAGAACAGGCTGTTCTCAGCTCCTGGGATGGTGCATGATCGCCGAGTCCCCAACAGTCAATCCAGTCGCTGCACCATCCCACTCGTTGAGAACAGACTGCTGCTTCTCGGATTCCAGCCACAGCTCTCCAGCGCTCTGACTGCCTCATTTATCAAAGTGTCAGTTGGGGGCAATTATTGAAGAATCGCCAACTTCGTGCTGCCAAATGTTATCCTGGAGCTTCCATTTATTATTTTTTTTCTCTCGTCTCGCTTTAAATAAACCGTCACTCTTTGACGGGCGCCCTTCTTTCACTCCAGGTTTTGAGAAGTACAAGCAGTTTTAGCTCCCCCCCCCCCCCCACCTATTTGTTCCGTTGAAGTTGTCTTCGTTTTTTAAGTCTTGATTTTATACCTTACCTGTAAAAACATGATTCACCCCGTGGCCCCCGCCCTCCTGTGCGACTAAGCCATTCGGAGTAGGTATGCCTCAGGTTCTATATACCCCCCGCTCTGTCCTGAATTGGCTGAGCTTGACTAGAGCGCGAGTAGGGGCCACTATAATTGACCCTGGCGCCCCTAGAATATGGAGGGACGGCAGGGGTGGGGGGGGGAGGGCAGGGGAGAATCCTACTCAGCCAGTCCTGCTGTAAGAACACACTTGCATGGAGGTTGGGAAAGGACTCGATCGGACCTGCTCCACCCGTGGTTCAAACGCCTCACTGTTTGGTTCCACACATGAAGAGTGGTCACTTGGGTGAGGCCCAGGAGAGAGGCTGGCACGCATGGAACTGTGCCCCAGAATAAGGTGGAGGCTTCAGAAGAGATGTGGAAGGGGGGGAAACTGAGAAGAGGCGGTAAGGTACACGTTTTACAAAACGGAGCTCGTGACTTGCGACGTATATAGATGTAAGTTGACTACAGTAAATTGTTTTGATCTGTTCTGACTTCTGTCATAAACAACTTGTGCCTTTAATTTCCCAAGGTGCTTCACAGGAGCGTTATCAAACAAAATTTGACACCGAGCCACAAAAGGAGATATTAGATCAGGTGACCAAAAGCTTGGTCAAAGTGGTAGGTTTTAAGAAGCGTCTTAAAGGAGCAGAGAGAGGTAGAGAGGCGGAGAGGTTTAGGGAGGGAATTCAAGAGCTTAGGACCCAGGCAACAGAAGGCACGGCCACCAATGGTGGAGCGATGAAAAACAAATTGTATTTTTAAAAGAATTATTTATTTTTTTCAGTCGAAAACACAGTACAAGTTATAAATGGAATGAAAATTCATTAGGCCCATTGATTTTGTTAGATTTTAAAAACAACTCTCCATTTGTGACTCTGGCCGGCATCCCACGGTTGACGGGCGTTTCCTAGTCAGCAGGGCTCGTGGAGATGTCCGTCATACCTCACTGCTGCCAGGAATTTGCCGCAACACCGCTTCCCAGCCCGTGCTCTCCCACACACAACTTTAGCGAGAGCAGTCAGGACGAACTGCACGGCAACCACGACCAATTACACACGGTTGCTAAGCTGCTCATCGCGGCTTGAGTAATGGCCCCCCCATGGAATGTTCACTGGCCTGAGGAATGATGACTTTCAAACTTCATTGGGAATATATTGGCAACGTGAGGAAAATATTTTTTTACGCAGCGACTTGTTATGGATCTGGAATGCACCGCCTGAAAGGGTGGTGGAAGCACATTCAATGGTAGCTTTCAATTGGATACTGGAAGGGGGAACAATTGCAGGGATATAGGAAAAGAGCAGAACAGTGGAACTAATTGGATCGCTCTTCGAAAGAGCCGGCACAAGCACGAAGGGCCGAATGGCCTCCTGCTGTGCTGCATCATTCTTTGATTCCATATACAAAGGCAGTGAAATTTCCCGGTTATCTGCCCAGATATTAACCAGGCAATCCTGCAGGTTCTGCCCTGGTGGTGCGGTAACGTTTCAGCAGTAAGAATTGGTAAAAGTGCTTTATCTTCTACAGCAAAGCACTGCTTTCATCTGAGAGGATGTTGAGAAACCGCCACTTGAAAACTTTCTCTCGTGTCGACCTGAGCCGTGCTAACCAGGGGAGGCCCAAGGTTTGGCGCCTCGGCTATCCTGTGTAAGGTGACCTCAGCCAGGGCAGTGGGAAAGATGCCCTGTGGGGTAATGCGGGAAAGGGTGGGGCAGTACACACGGAGGTCCAGACACAGCAGAGAGGAGTGCGTGCTGAACGCAAGGCTGGAAGAGGTTGCAGACCTAGGGCAGGGTGAGGCCATGTACAAGATTCAGAATTCAATGAGGTTGGGAGCTGCTGCATATCACTGAGGTCTATGGTGATGGACGATTCAAACCAGCTCTATGACTGCTTAATTTATTGAAATATCTGTTTGGGGGGGGGGGGGGGGGTTGCAATTATTAAAGATAGGCCAACTTGCGATGCCAAATATTATCCCGGAGCTTCTATTTATTATGTCGACAAGTTGCCGTGTGATTATGCCGCTGTACCCCTCAATCAGATCGCTGAGGGGCATCTGCCATTTTCTACATTACAACAGTGACTACACTTCAAAAAGTACTTTGTTGGCTGTAAAGCGCTTTGGGATGTCCCGAGGTCGTGAACGGCGTGAGATGAATGCAAGTCGTCCTTTCTTTCTTTACCAGATTTGATAATTGAGAGCCAGCTAACTAAAAAGCAGTGACAAAAGAAACTATTCAACTGGTAATGGAAAAGCTATTGTGAGCAATTATCCAGCAATCTGAAAATGGGCCTCAGTTTTTGGATGTCTCTCCCACCTACTTTGAAACGACTGACAGTTATACAGCCCGATGCTAACACAATAGCTGATGATCATTACAATACCTCAGCAGCTGATCTAAGTGTCTTTGCAAGAGGCTGTGATTGACAGCCCCATTAACATGACACTTAATATTAAAGTGATGAAAGCCCTTAAGTGCACTTAGCTATAAAGGACATGACAATTACTCTTATTTGATCACATATTTGATTCCAGATTATTAACTCAGGATTACATTTTTTTCTCTCCTGCCCCCCACCCTATTTTTTCATTATTTAATGCATTTTATATAAAACATTCTTCATTACAGTTTGAAGAGTCTATTTGATGGGCCTCAACAATTAGACACCTCCGCTTGATTGAACTGAATCGAAGAACACAGGAAAGCAGGGAATGAAAAATAGCCATTGGGAAGCACCAAGCTTCCACCCTTCGTAGACCATGTGAACCCTCCATAGACACCGGCCAACTCAACACCCCCTGAGCAAATTCTGCAGAAATATCCCCTGATCCTGAATGGTAACCAAGAAAAACGGCACAACATTCATTCATTCTGACACCTGTGTTATTCAAATCGGGTCCACCGCCCTCCACAGGCATCACTGTCCCCTCTGAATCCAAGCAGTGAAGAAACCATCATTCACCAAGAAATATTTGATCATTTCCATTTATACACCTCAAGAAAGATTGGAATGGAAAAATACCATTTGGCCCTTCAAGCCCGCCCCTTCCATAGTCCATGTCCACCTTAATCGTGGACTAGCCACCTCAATCATGGATGGACTTACTATCTCACTCACGAGCTTACTACACTACACTTTCTAACTCCAATGCGAATCAAACTGTTCCACCTCCATATCGCCCCCGCCACCATTCAGTCCTCCAACTTTGGCCTTTTGTGCATCACATATCCTTCGATCCACCATCAGTTGCAGAACCTTTAGTCCGCTTGGTCCTACTCCCTCCCTACACTCCTCACCTCTCCACCTTGGTTCTTGAAACCCATCTTTCTGACCAACCTTTCGGTCATCTCTCCTAACTTTCCCTCATGGCTGGGGGTCCAAACCCTTGATCGATTCAATTTTTTTCCTCTCCTCTCTGTAAAGCGCCTTTGGACATTATCTATATTGAAGGCGTATATAAATTCGTAAATTTATAAATTCATATAAAACAAGTTGTTGTCGTCAGTTAGTTTCTCTATAACCCATGCCAAGCCTTGTAGTCTCCAATCCCACTGTGAGCCAGATATTTATCTAACTCCTCTTTGAACGAGTTAATCAATAGAATATCAACTGCAAGAGAAACCGGGATGATCCTAAAGTATTTGACAGTATTCTGATTAAAATACTAGAGAGGTATAATCACACTCCTTGACGTAAGAAAACTACTAGGCACTTGGTCTAAGCGTTAAACAAAGCTGTAATCAACTGTTTTACAACATGGAGGTCTAGTTGTGTCCTTTACTAGTTCCTGTTAAGAATGTCCTGCGCAAGCTAGGCCCGTGCCCGAGTATTTATACTCTCCCTGGACAGTGCCACCCGTAGGCCACTCAGTATTATTTCATAAGTCTTTCTTTCATGAATGACTGATTCATGTCACTCCTTAATTTTATTTCCTTAGGATTACAGACAATTCCAGGTAAAAGGAAGTTTGGTCTATGTCATTCACTATTCATTTAAATTATACTTAATCTTGGAAAGCATGAGATATTCCTCTGACAAGCAAGTTCTTTATTCAGTTTAATGGTAAGCACCCTAAAAGCGAGAAGCCCAATTAGTAGCTCATAAGGTTGTGCAATGATTATGGTACTATAGGAACAACCCATGAGATTTTTTACTAACCCAGTGTTCACTGCACCAAGAAGCAAGCTGTTCGCACTTCTGAAGAAGCTAAATCAATTGGGCAGGTTTTACATACAATAGAAACTAATCTCTTGTTCTAAAAGCTCCAAGGCTACTTGAGCAATCAAGCAGCAAACTAACCTTTTTTAAAAAAAAATGAAGAATTTATCAATGTACAAAACAAATTGCTGCACTGGCAGGTTAATTTCACTCATGGGAGATATCTCGGAATCATGATCATTTGCAAGAGATTGATTGTAAATAAATATATTTATAATGATCTAATTCCAGCAGATTAGACTTCAGAAGTACAGCTGAATTGTTCAACGAGAGAGTTGGAATTAAAACATTGGGGTTGATAATGTAATAACGGATACTCTATTATTAGTTGGGTCGGGGGGCTCCAGGCTTGCAACGTGCCAGTGGCTCTCAGCACCCCAAAGTGTGGCCAATCATAGAAAGTTACAGCACCGAAGAAGGCCATTTCGGCCCATCGTGTCCGCGCTGGCCAACAAAGAGCTATCCAGCCTAATCCCACTTCCCAGCTCTTGGTCCGTAGCCCTGCAGGTTACAGCATCCCAAGTGCACATCCAAGTACTTTTTAAATGTGGTTCGGGTTTCTGCCTCTACCACCCTTTCAGGCAGTGAGTTCCAGACCCCCACAAACCTCTGGGTGAAGAAATTTCCCCTCAAATCCCCTCTAAACCTTCCACCAATTATTTTAAATCTGTGCCCCCTGGTTTTTGACCCCTCTGCTAAGGGAAATAGGTCCTTTCTATCCACTTTATCTATGCCCCTCATAATTTTATACACCTCAATAAGGTCTCCCCTCAGCCTCCTCTGTTCCAAGGAAAACAGACCCAGCCTATCCAGTCTTTCCTCATAGCTAAGATTCTCTACTCCCGGCAACATCCTTGTAAATCTCCTCTGTACCCTCTCTAGTGCAGTCACATCTTTCCTGTAATGTGGTGACCAGAACTGCACATAGTACTCTAGCTGAGGCCTAACTAGTGTTTTATACAGTTGAAGCATAACCTCCCTGCTCTTATATTCTACGCCACGGCTAATAAAGGCAAGCATTCCGTATGCCTTCTTAACCACCTTATCTACCTAGCCTGCTACCTTCAGGGATCTGTGGACATGCACTCCAAGGTCCCTTTGTTCCTCTACACTATTCAGTGTCCTACCATTTAATGTGTATTCCCTTTCCTTGTTAGCCCTCCCCAAATGCATTACCTCACACTTCTCCGGGATTGAATTCCATTTGCCATGTTCTGCCCACCTGACCAATTCCCTCTGAACTTGCAGCACTCCGTTCTCTCCAAGCCAACCCTAACATTATCATTAAACCTGCTGATAAGGGTGGTGCTGTTGTTGTTTGGCGAACCGACCTCTACTGTGCGGAAGGTGAACACCAACTCTCCAACACCTCCTCCTACCTCCGCCTGGACCATGACCCCACTAGCAAACATCAAGCCATTGTCTCCAAGTGTGTCACTGACCTCATCTCCTCTGGAGATCTTCCCTCCATAGCCGCCAACCTCATAGTCCCCCAACCGCGCACAGCCCGCTTCTACCTGCTTCCCAAGATCCACAAACAGGACTGCCCTGGTAGACCCATCGTTTCAGCCTGTTCTTGCCCCACGGAACTTATCTTTTCCTATCTCAACTCTATTTTTTCTCCCCTTGTCCAGTCTCTTCCCACCTACAGTCGCGACTCTTCCGACACCCTCCGTCACTTTAACAGTTTCCAGTTTCCTGGCCCCAACCATCTCCTTTTCACTATGGACATCCAATCCCTCTACACCTCCATCCCCCACCAGGACGGCCTTCGGGCGCTCCGTTTCTTCCTTGAACAGAGGCCCAACCAGTCCCCATCCACCACCACCCTCCTCTGCCTGGCTGAACTTGTTCTCACATTGAACAACTTCTCCTTTGACTCCACTCACTTCCTCCAAATTAAAGGTGTTGCTATGGGAACCCGCATGGGCCCTAGCTATGCCTGCCTGTTCATGGGATATGTGGAACATTCTTTGTTCCAGTCCTACTCAGCTCCCCTCCCTCACCTCTTTTTCCAGTACATCGATGACTGTACTGGTGCCGTTTCCTGCTCTCGCCCTGAACTAGATAAGTTCATTCACTTTACTTCCAATTTCCACCCTTCCCTCACCTTCACATGGTCATCTCCGACACTTCCCTTCCCTTCCTTGACTTCTCCGTCTCCATTTCTGGCGATCGGCTTTCAACAAACATCCACTACAAGCCCACCGACTCCCACAGCTACCTGGACTACACTTCCTCCCACCCTGCTTCCTGTAAGGACTCTATTCCATTCTCCCAGTTTCTCCATCTCCGCTGCGTCTGTTCTGACGATGCCACCTTCCATACTAGTGCTTCCGACATGTCTTCCTTTTTCCTCAACCGAGGAGTCCCCTCTACTGTGGTTGACATGGCCCTTGACCGTGTCCGTTCTATTTCCCGCACTTCTGCTCTCACCCCTTCCCCTCCCTCCCAGAACCACAATAGGGTTCCCCTTGTCCTCACCTTTCACCCCACCAGCCTCCACATTCAACGGATCATCCTCCGCCATTTCCACCACCTCCAACGTGATCCCACCACCAAACACATCTTCCCCTCACCTCCCCTTTCAGCATTCCGAAGGGACCGCTCCCTCCGCGACACCCTGGTCCACTCCTCAATCACCCCCAACAGTCCTTCTCCTTCACCTGGCACCTTCCCGTGCAAGCGCAGGAGATGCAACACATGCCCTTTTACCTCCTCCCTTCCCACTGTCCAGGGCCTCAAACACCCCTTCCAGGTGAAACAGCGATTTACTTGTACTTCTTGCAATTTAATATACTGTATTCACTGCTCACGATGCGGTCTCCTCTACATTGGGGAGATCAAACGCAGATTGGGCGACCGCTTTGCTGAACACCTCCGTTCAGTCTGCAAGGGTGACCCTGAGCTTCCGGTCGCCTGTCACTTTAATTCACCGCTTCACTCCCACTCTGATCTCTCTGTCCTCGGGCTATTGCATTGTTCCAATGAAGCTCGACGTAAGCTCGAGGAACAGCACCTCATCTTTCGATTGGGCACTTTGCAGCCTGCCGGACTCAACATTGAGTTCAACAATTTCAGATAATTATCCCTGCCCCCATTTTTCATGCAGTATGATTTTTGCCACTCCCATTTGCAACATTTTATCTTTCCTGCCTCTTACAAAAGTACAGGATGTTCTTTCTATTTCTTCCTCCCCTCCTACCCCCACCCCCCTGTCTCTGCACCTGCTTAATATCTGTTTCATCTCCAGCTTTTTCCAGTTCTGATGAAGGGTCCCAGACCTGAAACGTTAACTCTGTTTCTCTCTCCACGGATGCTGCCTGGCCTGCTGAGTATTTCCAGCATTTTCTGTGGTTATGACCAATTTATTGATACCTTCCTGCAGTCTACAGCTTCCTTCTTCAGTATCAACTACACAGCCGATTTTAGTATCATCTGCAAACTTCTTAATCATACCCCCTATATTCAAGTCTAGATCATTGCTATACTGTATACCACAAAAAGCAAGGGACCTAGTACTGAGCCCTGTGGAACCCCACTGGAAACAGCCTTCCAGTCACAAAAACACCCATCAACCAATACCCTCTGCTTACTGTCTCCGAGCCAGTTTTGAATCCAACTTGACACTTTGCCCTGGATCCCATGGGCTTTTAACTTCGTGATCAGTCTGCCATGTGGAACCTTATCAAAAGCTTTGCTGAAGTCCATATTGCACTACATCAAGTGCACTACCCTCCTTGTTACCTCCTCAAAAAATACAATCAGTGCATAGTGTGCTGGCAATGTGTACATAAAATGTTGTCAAGGCTTATTAAAACGCCATGGAATATTCAAATTGGGGGGGGGGCACCCCATAATACAACCAGAGCACCTGAGCAGTCCTCCAGTCAGCATCCCTGAACAACAGATGCTACTGCAATTAAACTAAAACTCCTGAATGGCTCTAGCCATATACTGTATTGGGACTACCCAAGTCCACCCACTCTGCTAGTGTTGGGCCTCAAAAGGTTGACACTTCCCCAGTAGAGTGCATCTCCTCCCCACACACCACCCCCCCAACCCAAGGGCCATCTCCGATTTAGGGGCCATCAGATATTCACATGCTGCTGGTGTCCAAAATCCCATCCTCACAAACCCAGCAGGTTACCAGCACATCACCTGCTATGCAACATGAGCAATATTTAAACAAGCTAGCTTCATATTAAGGCAGACGTTCATCTCATTTAGACTCAAGCACAGCCAGTGCCTATGAGCACCAGACGGTATCAGCCTTAGTTCGATAGAATAAGCTTCTCCTGTTGTATAGTCTAGGCCTGTATTGTTGTATAGACAAGCCTTATATTGTTTAGTCTAGGCTTGTATTGTTGTATAGTCTAGGCTTGTATTGTTGTATAGTCTAGACTTGTATTGTTGTTTAGTCTAGGCTTGTATTGTTGTATAGTCTAGACTTGTATTGTTGTATAGTCTAGGCTTGTATTGTTGTATAGTCTAGGCTTGTACTGTTGTATAGTCTAGGCTTGTACTGTTGTATAGTCTAGGCTTGTATTGTTGTATAGTCTAGGCTTGTATTGTTGTATAGTCTAGACTTGTATTGTTGTATAGTCTAGACTTGTACTGTTGTATAGTCTAGGCTTCTACTGTTGTATAGTCTAGACTTGTATTGTTGTATAGTCTAGGCTTGTATTGTTGTATAGTCTAGGCTTGTATTGTTGTATAGTCTAGACTTGTATTGTTGTGTAGTCTAGGCTTGTATTGTTGTATAGTCTAGGCTTGTATTGTTGTACAGTCTAGGCTTGTATTGTTGTGTAGTCTAGGCTTGTATTGTTGTGTAGTCTAGGCTTGTATTGTTGTACAGTCTAGGCTTGTATTGTTGTATAGAATACACTTGTATTGTTGTATAGTCTAGGCTTGTATTGTTGTATAGAATAGACTTGTGTTGTTGTATAGTCTAGTCTTGTATTGTTGTATAGTCTAGGCTTGTATTGTTGTGTAGTCTAGGCTTGTATTGTTGTATAGTCTAGACTTGTATTGTTGTATAGCCTAGGCTTGTATTGTTGTATAGTCTAGACTTGTATTGTTGTACAGTCTAGGCTTGTATTGTTGTACAGTCTAGGCTTGTATTGTTGTATAGCCTAGGCTTGTATTGTTATATAGTCTAGACTTGTATTGTTATATAGTCTAGACTTGTATTGTTATATAGTCTAGACTTGTATTGTTGTATAGTCTAGGCTTATATTGTTGTTTAGTCTAGGCTTGTATTGTTGAATAGTCTAGGCTTGTATTGTTGTATAGACTAGGCTTGTATTGTTATATAGTCTAGACTTGTATTGTTATATAGTCTAGGCTTGTATTGTTGTTTAGTCTAGGCTTGTATTGTTGTTTAGTCTGGGCTTGTATTGTTGTATAGACTAGGCTTGTATTGTTATGTAGTCTAGACTTGTATTATTATATAGTCTAGACTTGTATTGTTATATAGTCTAGACTTGTATTGTTGTATAGACTAGGCTTGTATGGTTGTTTAGTCTAGGCTTGTATTGTTGTTTAGTCTAGGCTTGTATTGTTGTATAGTCTAGACTCGTATTGTTGTATAGTCTAGGCTTGTATTGTTGTATAGTCTAGACTCGTATTGTTGTATAGTCTAGGCTTGTACTGTTGTATAGTCTAGACTTGTATTGTTATATAGTCTAGGCTTGTATTGTTGTTTAGTCTAGGCTTGTATTGTTGTTTAGTCTGGGCTTGTATTGTTGTATAGACTAGGCTTGTATTGTTATGTAGTCTAGACTTGTATTATTATATAGTCTAGACTTGTATTGTTATATAGTCTAGACTTGTATTGTTGTATAGACTAGGCTTGTATTGTTGTTTAGTCTAGGCTTGTATTGTTGTTTAGTCTAGGCTTGTATTGTTGTATAGTCTAGACTCGTATTGTTGTATAGTCTAGGCTTGTATTGTTGTATAGTCTAGACTCGTATTGTTGTATAGTCTAGGCTTGTACTGTTTTATAGTCTAGACTTGTATTGTTGTTTAGTCTAGGCTTGTACTGTTGCAGAGTCTAGACTTGTATTGTTATATAGTCTAGAGACTTGTATTGTTGTATAGTCTAGGCTTGTATTGTTGTTTAGTCTAGGCTTGTATTATTGTTTAGTCTAGGCTTGTATTGTTGTATATGTATTGTTGTATCATCTAGACTTTCGTTCCATCAAGTATAGAAGAATAAGAGGTGATCTAATTAAAGTGTTTACGTGATTAAATGATTTGATAGGGTAGATAAAGAGAAACTATTTCCTCTGGTGGGGGAGTCCAGAACAAGGGGATGTAACCATAAAATTAGAGCTAGGCCATACAGGGGTGATATCAGGAAGCACTTCTTCACACGAAGGGTAGTGGAAATCTGAAACTCTCTTCCCCAAAAAGCTACTGAGGCTAGGTCAATTGAAAATTTCAAAACTGAAATAGATAGATTTTTTATTTGGTAAGGATATTAAGGGACATGGAGCAAAGGCAGGTAAATGGAGGCGAGGTACAGATCAGCCAGGATCTGATTGAATGGCGGAGCAGGCTTGAGGGGCTGAATGGTCTACTCCTGATCCTATGTTTAGTGGGTCAGTATTCTAGCTGTGCATTACCTATCAAAATACTTTCAATCAGAACAAACATGAATTCCATTCTTGAGCTACATCTGGTTTAAACAATTACAATTTAAATAAGCATCATCAGTCAATTTTCATCATCAAGTGGAGACTGGATTTTAGACCATTTGTGAGGTGCGCTCTGAAACATATTAAAGCGTTAAAGGAATGATATCAATACATCCAACTTGATTGATTGGCATTTATTGACCAACATTACGCTCCCACTGCAGTGGCTGGTGCTACAAATAACTTGTCTTATTTTCAACGTAAGTTCAGTTGAAAGGAAAGGGTGGAGAGAGAAGAAAAACACAATCTTGGTAAAACAGCACTGTATCCATTGGGGAATGCACCAGAGGGGCCTCTGGAATCTAGCTCGGAGAGACCATTGCTAACTAAAGTCACCTACAAATTACTCACAAAATGGCTGCTTCCAGCACAACTGAGAAGTCCAGAGAGTGCAGATAAAATCAGGCTATTTGAGTTAGACTGTGTTTAAGTTAGGCTGTGAGACCTAAACTAGAAGACACGGGTTAAAATTTAACAAGACACTAGAGAATAGAAATTGGACAAAACCTGTTTCCCACAGGGTAGCAGAGGAAAAGCAGTCACAATGGTGGTTGATTAACTTCTTTTAAAAAGAGATCAGATAAATAACTGCCAATCCCACTGGCAACTAGTTAACAAGGATAGGTGGCATACTGAATCCTTCATGGGATGGCATGATGGCAGCATAGCTGGGGTGGGGAGGTAGATGGTGTCCGGGTGAGGATAGCAGGCCAATGATGAAGCTGTGGGGATGGATGAAAGTTCTGCTCGATAACATTTGGTGATCGGGGAGCACTTATGTAGCATCGCCCCTCAGGAGATCAAATGTGTGGGGTTGAGTCTATGTTAGGGTAGAGTCCAAGGGAGGGCAGATTGGGCGTGGTCTGCTGACGAGCAAACGTGATGAGTAAACTTACAGGAATGAATGGGATTCAGAAGCTCAATGGTCAAATTGGCAGACAATACCAAATTAGGAAGCAGGTTGCTCATCTGAGGAGGCAGCTTAAGGTGACATAAATTCTCCATAAACATATGGGAATAGCTAAGGTTGAAGTTGGAGGAGATCTAGTGGGTTTTTGTAGACTTGATGCTTCATGTGTCCAATCACTGTGGAGCAGTGATCAATAAACAGAAGGCAATATAGACAAACACTATAGTACGAGTCAAAGGAAGTAAGGCTTAAATTGTAAAAAGTTCTAGTCTGATCACATTCTGTACTGTGTCCCATTCTAATCTCTGTGACACAAGCAAAACGCTCGATCCCTGGAGACAGTTCGAAGAATAGAGAAACTCGAGTTTTTCAATCTTGAAGGAAGCGGGCTTCCTAAAAGGTGACGTTACAGAGGTGAATGAAATAATACTGTAAATGGTATAGAAAAGGTAACTCTAAACTAAACTTTTAGCAAAGGACAAGGGAAGGCAGGTTCAAATCACTGAAAGGCAAATTTAGGACCTAAGCCAGGAAGTTCTTCAAAGGGTGATCAACAGACGGAGCAAACTTCCAGGTAGGGTAGTGGAGGCAAAAGAAAACACTTAAGAACCCATTAGGTGCTGCGATGGGAGGACTACTGGTCCTTTCAGGATGGATCAGCGAAGATGGCCTGAATGGTCATTCCCATCCACCCATCTTGCAAACAGCCCCTTCTTGTTCTGCGCTTTCCAATGTCCTGCTATGGAGTAGAAATATAGGAGGACATCCATTTTACTGTAGGAATAGTAGAGGACTATTAGGTAACCTTGACAAAGAGTTTGACTCGAAACGTTGACTCTATTTTCTCTCCACGGATGTTGCCTGGCCTGCTGAGTTATTCCAGCATTTTCTGTTGTCATTTCGGATTTCCAGCATCCACAGTATTTTGCTATCGTATTAGGTAACCTTTAATGGAGTATCCCTTTAACGCTAATGTTTAATTTTAAAATCCCATGACTGCATCTCCTTCTACTTAGATCAGTAAAAGGAATTACTTTTAATGAATATTTCACAATCTAATTTTTTTATAATCAACTTCTCATAATATGCTTTATTTATTCCTGTCCCAGACAGATGCTTGTAAGAAGCGTTTAAATAATGTAACGCTTGCAAAGGAAAAAGCAATAGCCATTCGTTCTTTGGGTAGCAACCATGAATAATTAATTACACAGTACTCAGCGGAAATTTCTGTAATCAAACCGCTGTTTGGAACAATCAAAATTTGCTAATGAATATTAATTAATGAAACGATCTGTAAATATTGCAGATGTAATTGCCAATTGAATAATCATTAATCGTTGCTTCCTTTGTGACTACACGCATAGGAATGCTGTAGATTAGCATTTGTGACTTGCCATAAGATTTATTTGAATTCAAGGTAATTAAAACTAGTCTGAAAATCAAAATGGCCACCCCAGTGCTAAAGTAATTAAATAAAAGTATTACTTTCCTGTATTTGAACTAGAAGCCTTTAGACTGAGGCAATTGGTTGTATAGGGCAGACCCAATGATTAGCCTCTCACAAACAGCTGACTCAAGGTTTCCAGGTAATGATTAGATTTTTCCCAAGTACTGACAAGGTATCAGCCATGGCTCAGTGGGTAGCACTCTTGAACCTACAACCTTCTGACTCAGAGGCAAGTCCCACTCCAGAGACTCAAGTATATACATTTTGGCTGATGCTCCAGTGCAGGGCTGAGGGAGTGCTGCACTGTCGGAGGTGCCGTCTTTCAGATGAGACGTTAAACCAAAGCCCTGTCCTGGTGGATGCAAAAGATCTCAAGGCACTATTTTGAAGAAGAGCAGGGGAGTTCTCACTGGTGTCCTGGCCAATATTTATCCTCCAATCAGCATCACAAAAAACCCCCAGATTATCTGGTCATTATCCCATTGCTGTTTGTGGGAGCTTGCTGCGCACTAATTGGCTGCCGCGTTTCCTACATTACAACAATAACTATATTTCAACAGTACTTAATTGGCTGTAAAGTGCTTTGGGATATCCTGAAAGGCGCTCTATAAATGCAACTTCTTTCTAGTTTATCCAACATCCCCCTGAGCTTTTCCTCATAAATCCTTGATTTTTTTCTCATATGCCCACAAGTGAAGATGAAAAGGAGAAACCTGCAGGCGGTGTGATATTGCAGTGAATAAGTATAATAAATAGTCTGTTCATCATATCTTGGCACATAAATTGGAGTCTGCTTGTTTACAATGAGAAGGAAAGAAGGAAAGACTCCTTTCACAACCTCAGGATGTCCCAAAGCACTTTACAGCCAATTAAGTACTTCAGAAATGGCGTCACTGTTGTAATGTTGGAAACACAGCAGCTAAATTGTGCACAGCAAGACCCCAGAAACGGCAATGTTATAATGGCCAGATAATCTGATTCTTAGTGATGTTGGTTGAGGGATAAATATTGGCCAAGACACCGGGGAGAACTCCCCCCTGCTCTTCTTCGAAATAGTGGCCATGGGATTTTTTACGTCCATCCGAGAGGGCAGACGAGGCCTTGGTTTAGTGTCTCATCCGAAAGATGGCACCTCCGACAGTGCAGCACTCCCTCAGCACGGCACTGGGAATGTCGGCCTAGATTTTGAGCTCAAGTATTTAGCTCTAGAATCGGAAGGCAGCCATTTTGGGAACAAGCGGAGTTTGATAATTTGATGGTTTTGCTCAATCCCTACTATTGACAACTGCCACATAGTTTTCTTCTAAGTACTGGGATCCGGGAATATATGGGATGCAGTTTATGTCTTTTCAGACAATCAATTGAACATACAAGAAAAAAATTGCTGAAAAAACACCTCAGACTCTTTACAAACTAGGGTTGCCAAACCTCTAAGATTGGCCTGGAGTCGGCAGGAATTTAAGACTAATCTCCAGGACACCGCTGCGAGCAATGCCCAGGAGAAAAGTCATAGGGGCATTTTCTTTGAACTCTTCACTTTATTAGTTATAGAAATATTGGGAGATGGGGAGAAAAGGCTGTTTTACTGATGGTCAAGCATTATCCAATTGGGTAATAAATCTTTACTCTTTCCAATTGGCTGCGGGTAGACGGAGGGCCGCGAGAATGGACGTGTTGGGTGACCAGTGGCGACAGCGTGAGGGCAGGTCATGTGATGAAAGCTCCAGCAGTATATTTAATCAAAGTTGGCAACGCCCATCGCAAACTCTTTTCTTTGTTTTCCCTCTGTTCAAACCGCTGGAGGTTAAAATATCTATTTTATCAGATCAGCAGAAGTAATAAACACATACAAGACGTTTGGCTGGACAGGTTCTCGCGACTCGTCTGCATCCAAGTACTGGTTAAATTTTCATGTTAACAAAGAGCCGAGAGGATACTTGGTTCACTGGTAACACTAACTGGCCCCTGGCCAGTCTCCCACTTAACCACCCTCGTAAACTTGAGCTCATCCAAAACTCTGCTGCCTGCATCCTAACTCGCACCAAGTCCCATTCACCCATCACCGCTGTGCTCACTGGCCGACAGTGACCCCCGGTCCAACAGTGCCACGACTCCATCCCTCTCCCTGGCCACTGTGAGGCTGAACCTCGCAACCTATCTGACACTGAGGTGAGCTTCCAACCCCATATCCGCTCCATCAACCGCCTACTTCCACCTCCATAACACCCGCCCCCTGCCTCAGCTCATCTGCCGCTGAAACCCTCATTCGTACTGTTGTTGACGTAATAAAACTCACTCCGCACTTGGTTTGAGCATAAAGCAAGGCTTTAATCAACTTGTTTCAGAACATGGAGGTCTAGTTGTACTTCACTAGTACCTTGTCTTACAAAATGTCCCTGGAAAGCTGGGGCCGACGCCCGAGTATTTATACTCCTTGGACGGCGCCACCAGCTGGCCGTCCAGCGTTATTTCACCAGTAGTTTCTTGATGAATGATGAGATTTATAACAGTTGTTACCTCCAGACTCGACTATTCCAATGCTCTCCAGGTCGGCCTCCCATCTTCCACCCTCCATAAACTTGAACTCATCCAAAATTCCGCTGGCCATATCTTAACTCGCACCAAGTCCCGTTCGCCCATCGAGGAGGGGCGGTTGGTGAGAAGGTCACGGAAGGAGCCCCGGGAGGGGCGGCTGGTGAGCAGGCCCGGGCGTTGGGCTGAAGATTGTCGGACAGGAGGAATGGTGGAAATGGAATGGCGGCGCGCACAGACGCAGCGGCTTTGCTTCTCCCAGGACGGTGCTATTTACGTTTAATGTTAATGTTATTTGTACTGGACTCATGGGAGCTTGCAAGATCACATTTCGTTGTTCATGTACTTGTGCATTGTACAATGGCAATAAAGTTGAATTATTATTATTATTATTATCCCTGTGCTCACTGAACTACATTAGTTCCCGGTCCAGCTACGATTCGATTTTAAAATTTTCATCCTTGTTTTCAAATCCCTCCATTGCCTCGCCCTTCCCGATCTCTGTAACCTCCTCCAGCCCTCCAACCCCCCTCCAGCCCTCCAACCCCCCCTCCCCCGCCCCAGAGATCCCTGCGCTCCTCCACTTCTGGCCTCTTCACATCCCCGATTTTAACCACTCCACCATTGGCGGCTGTGCCTTCAGCTGCCTGGGCCCCAAGCTTAGAATTCCCTCCCTAAACCTCTCTCTCCTCCTTCAAGACACTCCTTAAGACCCACCTCTTTGACCAAGCTTTTGATCGCCTGAACTAATATGTCCTTGTGTGGCTCGGTGTTGTTCTCTGAAAGTGGAATGGACTTGTTTGGGTCGAATTTGGCCTTTTGCTACCTTCTTCGCACAGAAGCTACTCCCCAAGCGTTGCCTGCTCCTTTCAAAGTACTCGTACATTTGACATGATTTATCATCCTGTTTCGGGAGAGCAGTGTCTGTGCATCACTCGCCCCTTTTTACAGCCAGCACCTGCTGGGCTCCACGGAGACACGGATTCCATACATGTAGGACCCCATCCTCTTAAACTTTATTTAAACTGTAACTCGGCGGCACGTTCACAGAACGCTATCCACGTAGCTCTACGATACCATTGGTTTACTGCAGGTTTGCACCATCAGAGGAGGCACTGCATGGCTGGACTTGCTTGTACTGCTGTTCTATAAGATCAGCTTAAACTGCTATTCAGTCCATAGCACTTACCTACAATATGAAAAGCAATGCTTACACCTAACCTATCGATAATTATTTCCTAATTGATGACTTAAGTCATTTACTGTCTTTGTCCTACCTTGGTATTGTGTTTTTCCTCCCGTCTCATTGATTATGTAATTACTGTCTCTTACCTCATCGACTATATAATTATCGTCCCTTACTGCATTGATTGCGCCATTTGCTGGCTTTATACAGGAGATATGAACCATGGAATTGGATTTCCACAGTGAATTGCGTTGAATGGAATGGATTGGAAAAGAGTTAACCTCGCCTGGCTCTTACTGCAGCCGGAGTAGAATCTGTTGGTTCTACGCTCCATTTACCTCGTAGGACTAACAGTACGAACGCTATTGGAGGCGATGAGCAGCACTGCTCCAGCGCTGTTGGAGGCACTGAATGCATTCTCGCTGGGTGCCGCCCATGGCAAACTGCCAAGGACGCCAAGGAAAAGAGCAACCACCCTCAGTATTGCAGCGGCACCGCCATCTTGATCACGCCCATTGTCACCATTGCTGGCCAACAGGCTTCTCCCCCAGAGTTCAGAGAAGGTCAAAGTGGAAAACTTACACGCAAATTGGGGGTCGCAGTCGTTCCACCGTTGCCAAATCCGCTCCTGCGGGTATGAACAGGAAGGGGCACAGTCACAGGGCCACTGACAGGATCCGACACAGTGAATGCCTCTATGAGTTGTCCCATTAGGGTAAATGTTGCGTATCAGTGCTCTCGGATTGGAACCCTACTCAACAGGAGGGCACGAGGGGAGGGGGGTGGGGAATGCGGGGGCAGATTGGACAATAGGTCGCAGAGGTCAGCTCGCCCGATTCACGGCCCCGACCGATTCACGGCCCCGACCGATTCACGGCCCACCCAATTCACAGGCCGCCAGGATTTTCCAGCTGTTATAATGAACAAACAAAAAATAAGGAGGCGCGTGGACCAGGTGGGCCCATCTCTGCCCCCGCCTGTCCAAAGTGCCCTCCTGTCAGGTGAGGCTCAACACCTGGAGTGCTCACACGTCATTCCTACTGAACTGAACTGCCTCCCCGGCAGCAGAGAGAGCGAGAGAGAGATGAATCAATCCACACAAATCACGACTGACAATTAATCTATCTAAATTTTACATAGTATATTTCCTGTTAGCGCTGCTCATTGTTAACCATCTGCTCCTGATTGTTTTGACAGGCTTGTTAAATACTTCATTTTAACGGTCTACTGAACAACACCCAGAGCTAGGCCTCCTGATGTCAGCACGGCGAGGGGATTATTCCTCGTGATAGATGGTGCCATACACTAGGCCCTGTGCCTAGTTTTGGAAATCGGGGAGAATAAAAGTGTTTGGGAGTGGGCTCGCTGTCTTGTCTCAAGGCCGGAGCTGTAAACTGTGCGACACGGACAGTTGTGGGGAGCTGCTGCCCATCAGGTGCAATCGGAAAATGATTTTCTTCTTTCCTAAAGAGGTTGGCGCCCGTGAATGAGTCTGGCTCAATGGGTAGCACTATCGCCTCTCAGTCAGAAAGGTGCTGGGTTCAAGCCCCACTCCAGGGGGCTCGAGTACATTATTTAAGCTGACACTTCAACGCAGTGTTGAGGGAATTGGTTGCACTGTTGGATGTTAAACCGAGACCTCATCTGCCTGGTCGGGTGGGGAGTGCTAAACCGTCAGAGGTGCCGTCTTTCGAAAGAGACGCTGAACCGAGGCCCCGTCTGACCCCCTTAGGTGGCTGTAAAAGATCCTGTGGCACTATTTGAAGAAGAGCAGGGAGGGTTCTCCTGGTTCTCTAGCCAAAATTTATCCCTCAACCAACATCACCAAACACAGATCAACGTGTCGCTTTCAAATTTCAACAGCTTTTTGGGGAGAGAGTTCCAGATTTCCACAACCACTTGTGTGAAAATTCTTCCTGACATCACACCTGGACGGCCTAGCTCTAACTTTAAGGTTCATTCCTATGGAATAATAGCCCGTCAACTCTCATATTAGACTCACACAACAACAACTTGCATTTATATAGCGCCCTTAACGTAGTAAAACGTTCCAAGGCGCTTCACAGGAACATTATCAAACAAAATTTGACACCGAGCCACATAGTAGTTGACATAAATCGTGCCATTCATGTAGAAAGGACTTATGAAATATACTGGGCGGCCTGCTGGTGGCGCTGTCCAGGGAGAGTATAAATACTCGGGCACGGGCCCAGCTTGCTCAGGGACATTTTGTAAACAGGAACTAGTGAGGGATAACTAGACTTCCATGTTGTGAAACAGTCGATTAAAGCCTTGTCTAATACTCTGATCAAGTGCTTAGTAGTTTTCTTACATCAGTAGTAATTAGGACAGATGACCAAAAGCTTGGTGAAAGAGGTTGGTTTTAAGGAGCGTCTCAAAGGAGGAGAGAGAGGTAGAGAAGTTTAGGGAGGGAATTCCAAGCTTGGGGCCCAGGCAGCTGAAGGCACAGCCGCCAGTGGTGGAGCGATTAAAATCAGGAATACCGAAGAGACCAGAGTTGGAGGAGCGCAGAGATCTCAGAGGGTTGTGGGGCTGAAGGAGATTACAGAGGTAGGGAAGGAGGAGGCCACGGAGGGATTTGGAAACAAGGATGAGAATTTTTAAATTGAGGCGTAACCGGACTGGGAGCCAATGTAGGTCAGCGAGCACAGGGGTGATGGGTGAACGGGACTCAGTGCGAGTTAGGACACGGGCAGCAGAGTTTTGGATGAGCTCAAGTTTACGGAGGCTAGAAAACGGAAGGCCGGCCAGGAGAACATTACAGTAGTCAAGTCTAGAGGTAACAAAGGCACAGGGATGAGGGTTTCAGCAGCAGATTAACCGAGGCGGGGCGGAGTCGGGCAATGCTGTGGAAAATGGTCAATTGAAGGAGGCAAGAATGGTGCCTCATGCCTGTGGAACCAAACTTCAGCATGAATCGGTTCCTTTGGGAGAGGAGATACTTAAAAAAAAATGCCATGTCTGTATCTACTCCACATTATCACACACGTGGCCTGAGGAACGCATCGTGCTGTTTGTAGTTGGCTTTCTCGTAACCCAGAACTAATACCAAATGATGTCACAAGACAGTTTATCTCTAACTTCACAGTTCATAGGTAAATCCTGCTGTTTCTTTTATTATAAAACAAATACATGCCATGTGAATATAATTAACTGCTTAGGAGCAGCAGCAATACTGAAAAAAAAATGAATTAACTGCTGATGTCAGACAATCGTCTTTCTCTTTGGGGCTCTGGGTTACTTCTACCCGCGTCAACTAATTGATGATACAAAGATAGGAGGGAAAGCAGTGAGTGAGGAGGACATAAAAAACCTGCAAAAGGACATAGACAGGCTAAGTGAGTGGGCAGAGATTTGGCAGATGGAATATAATATTGGAAAGTGTGAGGTTATGCACTTTGGCAGAAAAAATCAAAGAGCAAGTTATTATCTAAATGGAGAGAAACTGCAAAGTGCTACAGTACAAAGGGATCTGGGGGTCCTGGTGCATGAAACACAGAAGGTTAGTATGCAGGTACAGCAGGTGATCAGGAAGGCCAATGGAATCTTGGCTTTTATTGCAAGGGGGATGGAGTATAAAAACAGGGAAGTCTTGCTGCAGTTACACAGGGTATTGGTGAGGCCACACCTGGAATATTGCATGCAGTTTTGGTTTCCATATTTAAAAGATATACTTGCTCTCGAGGCGGTTCAAAGAAGGTTCACTCGGTTGATTCCGGAGATGAGGGGGTTGACGTATGAGGAAAGGTTGAGTAGGTTGGGCCTCTACTCATTGGAGTTCAGAAGAATGAGAGGCGATCTTATTGAAACATATAAGATTGTGAGGGGGCTTGATCGGGTGGATGCGGTGAGGGTGTTTCCACTGATGGGTGAGACTAGAACTAGGGGGCATAATCTTAGAATAAGGGGCTGCCCTTTCAAAACTGAGATGAGGAGAAACTTCTTCACTCAGAGGGTAGTAAATCTATGGAATTTGCTACCCCAGAGAGCTGTGGAAGCTGCAACATTAAATAAATTTAAAACGGAGATAGACAGTTTCCTAGCAGATAAGGGAATTAGGGGTTACGGGGAGAGGGCAGGGAAGTGGACGTGAGTCTAGATTCGTATCAGCCATGATCCTATTGAATGGCGGAGCAGGCCCGAGGGGCCGTATGGCCTACTCCTGCTCCTACTTCTTATGTTCTTATGTTCCCAGTCCCTGTACTGCCCATCACTAACTCGGAGCAGATTCAACAGCTCACAGAGGAATGATCTGAGCACAGGCCTGATACAGCAGAACCCACTTACAGTCAACCTGATTTTAGCCGAGTGAGTGAGTGAATATTGGCAGGTCATTCGACTGCAGAGGGCATCATCACCAAGCTCGACCCTGTCCTCGCCACACATGACCAGAAGAGTCCTCAGGATAGTGATTGGAATCCTGGCCACGGGGTGCAGTGCCCAACTGCAGAACCCCTACCTCCGCCCTGACTGAGATGGGCTAACTCAGCTGAGATAGGGTTCAAACCGAGGGCTTCGCTGATCTCCATAGCGCAGCTACAGACTGGATAAATTCACCAACTGCCCTCTTTACTCCTAACCACCCCATTTTCCTGGTCTTCAAATCCGGCAAAAAAAAACCTGCCTGGATCAATGATTTGCGTTCCCTCGATAATTAGATTGTGGAAGTATAAATAAGGGAATTGTATTCGTATCTAAAGTGGAATTATGCAGATATAATTAAAGAGGCGTTCTCGTTTATTTTGAAGAGGGAGAATAGTTATTACAAATCTTCAGTGCCACACACAAAGCTACAACATTCCTTTTATTACCACTTTACATCCAAAAAGTACATTAAAACGATTTTTTAACAAGCACCTTTCAACAGAGTGAGCTCCTTTAAGTGCCCAGCGTAAATAGTATTACATCACTGTTGCTCCCTCCCTTCCCTCTACCTGGCGCAAAGAAAGGCAACATTGCCACCAGATGCCCATGACTAACAACATGGCAATGGGCATGGTCGCCGACAAAAAATAATAATACATTTCCGCAGCGCTCCCTTAGAGAATTAGGGGTAAAAATTCGGGTGCTTTACGCCCCCGTTAGCAACCTAAGAGGGCGGTAACGGGACGCAAAGCAACTAGCGCCCAGACGCGGCGCCACCGACGCCTCCCGCAAAATTCAAAGGGGGCGCTACTCAATTTTTAGCCCTTAGAGTCAGAGCTGTCTTAACCCATAGACAGCCAACAGGTCCAGGATATTTCCATCTCCCTGGGCGGGACAGTTTTCAACACACACACAGTGCTGCAAAAACAAACACTCATATTACAGTAATAAAATTGCCGAGAGTAACTTGCAAGAATAAGCACTTTAACATGCAATTTAAATTGAGATTAATAGATTTTTGTTAGACAAGGGTATTAAAGGATACGAACCAAGGCGGGTAAATGGAGTTAAGATACAGATCAGCCATAATCTAATTGAATGGCAGAGCAGGCTCGAGGGGCTGAATGGCCTACTCCTGTTCTTATGTTCTTAGGAGGGGACATCACAGCCAAACCTGATCCTCATCCAACTTTCCAGCTTAGACAGCAATTTGTTTCCCTTCCATAGCTCAGGGACTCGATGACAACTCAGCACAGGCCAGGAAATGACCGTTCTACAAGCATAGCCCGGATGCCTCAAGAACACATGATGTGATGTAGTTAGCCACGAGCAAGTGCGCTGCGTAACTCTCATTCATTGTTTCCCGGGACCTTGAAATTGCAGAACTCCTCACTCAAGTCTTCCCTTCCTCTTACAATCTACAGGCTCTTACAACCCAAACTTGGTGTCAGTCTACTTCTTCCTCATTCACTTCGCGTTCTCGCTTGTTCTTAACAGTCTCGGTAGACCTCTGCCCCCTCAAGTGTTGGCAGTGACAGATTGACTCACTCAGGCGGACGTAAACACTCTCGCCTCTCACAGAATATTGTAGATCTAAGACCCACTCTGGGATTTGAGTGCACAATCTAGGCTTGCGCCACAGTGCGGTACTGAGAGAAGGCTGCACTGAGGGAGGTGCTGTCCTTTAAAATGAGATGTCCCACCTGCACCTTGAAGGCAACAGGACACTTCGAAAGCAAAGATTGCTCCCAGTTTCCTGGCCAACATTCATCCTTCACCCCAATACCAAAAACAAATTAGCTGGTCATGCATCGCGTTGCAGATTGTGGGATCTTGCTGTGTGAAAAATGGCTACCGTGTTTGCCATAACATAACAGTCGTTGCACTTCAAATTTATTGGGCTGGATTTTCATTCAGGAGTCGGGTTGGAGGCGGGACTACAACTTTCGGGGTTGTAGTCCCGCCTCCATCGAGATGCGGCCAATCCACGCGATTTTAACTTGATTGACCTTGTTGAGCCTACCCAGTGGGCTCAGCAGGCCAATTAAGGGCCACCTGGCAACAGGTGACGTCACAGACTGAAATTTCATCTGTCAAGAGGTTTTGACAGATGAAATATCAGCCTTTCACAGCTGTTTGTAGCTGTCAAACACTGACAGTCTTACTTCTAACATGAGTCCTTCTCCACAGACTCAGTTAGAAATCTCTCCTGCACAGAAAGCTGAAGGCTGTCACTTTTGACAGTTCGCAGCCATTCTGCTTTCTGTGCCGGTGAGATGAGGGACTCCCGAGACCTAAAGGAAGGCTGAAAAGGTAAGTACATGTAAGTAAAACTTCTTTACACACTTTAGACACACCAAACACACTTACCTCTACACTCATGCACCCATCACTCACCTGAACACTGACATCTCGACCCCTCCAAGCCCTTCAACCCGACGGCCCGCCTCGCAAACGTGGCGTGGTTTGGAGCCGTCGGGAATCACACATTTCAAGATTCAAAATAGGTATTAGGCTAAAAACTGCATGTTAACTACCTGTTAACAGGCAGTTCATTGGCACTAATCCCTTCCCGCCTCGGGGAGGCGGGTCCCAGTGCGGGGCGGGTACCTGCCTCCTTTAAAACTGGCATGGAGGCGGGTTGGATGCGGGATGGTGTCGGGACCCCCGAATTCAGGATTTTAAACCCCCGCATGCCTCCAATCCCGCCTCCACGGCCCAATGAAAATCTTGCCCATTGTGTGTGAAGTGGTTTCGATGTGATAAGGATCTATAAAAATGCTATTTTTTGGTCTTCTAATTAAAAGAAACTGCTTTGCTTATCAAGATGTCTGGATAATAAAAAAAAGAACCCACCTTTCACGACCTCAGGACTTTCCAAATCGCTTCAAAGCCAGTGAAGTACAGTCAGTGTTGTAATGTGGGAAACACGGCAACAAAATTGCACACAGCAGGGTCCCACACACAGTAGTGAGATAATGACCAAATAATCTGTTTTAGTGATGTTGGTTGAGGGATTATACACTGGCCCCAGGACACCAAGAGAACTCCGCTGCTCTTCGAATAATGCTGCGGGATCTTTTATGTCCACCTGAGGGGGCAGACGGGGCTTCGGTTTAACATCTCATCCGAAAGACGGCACCTCCGACCGTGTAGCACTCCCACAGTACTGCACGGAAGTATCAGCCTGGACTTGGTGCTGGAGTGGGACTTGAACCCACAACCTTCTGACTCAGAGGCGAGAGTGCCAACACTGATCTACGGCTGACACCTGGGAATGATGGGAATGAACGGGAATGGCGCACGGAAATTTTCGGCTTGGACTGAACTACTCAACATTGATTTTCCAGTGAAAAGCTAGACAGCCTTGTTTTTAATCTAATCATAAATTTGTTGAAAATGCAGTTTTATTGACACAAGACATTTCCCCATTTAATGTGTCTATCCACCGATGCACATTTTCTTCTATTTAATTACTTGAATATTTATTTGCGCCTCTCTATATTTTAATGTAATCTTGACCCTGCATTCAGAGCACATCAGCTAGTCTGAGAGTCGAACCGGTCACATAATTTAAAATGTAATTAAAATATTGACAGATAGGAAAGCCTGAAAATTAATATTATTTTTCCTATTAAAGGTGATGAATTGGTAAATGACGTTGAGAAACCACGTCAATTTGAATTAAGCTGGTTTCGGCAATTCAAAGTGTAATCACGGAGCAGGATAGCTGGAGTAGAGTTTCCGCTCGGTTGCGCTGTCTTTTTCGCCGCAATTCGCCCGAAATCAGCGCAACCCGTGCACAAAAATCGCAGAATTCAAAGCGCAAATTAGAACATAAGAAATAGGAGCAGGAGTCGGCCATTTGGCCCTTCGAGCCTGCTCCGCCATTTAATGAGATCATGGCTGATCTGATCTTGGGCTCAGCTCCACTTCCCTGCCCGCTCCCCATAACCCTTTGTTCCCTTATTGTTCAAAAACCTGTTTATCTCCACCTTAAATATATTCAATGACCCAGCCTCCACAGCTCTCTGGGGCAGAGAATTTCACAGATTTACGACCCTCTGAGAGAAGAAATTCCTCCTCATCTCCGTTTTAAACGGGCGACCCCCTTATACGTTCTGCACAACTCAAGTTTTCGCGATGTTTTGCGCTAGTTTAAAAAAAAATTGAGCTCGATGCTGGCCCCGCCCACAAAACTGGGCACGGCCCCCAGATCGAATTCATCACCATTGGGAGCTTCCACTAATTGCGCTTGTTTGCGGGCCTTCGAAGAGGCTCATCTTCCAATTAGGTGCTTTACAGCCTTCTGGACTCAATATCGAGTTCAACAATTTCAGATCATAACCTCGGCCCCTATTACATTTCTATATATTTTTCATCTTCTGCCAGCGCATTTCACACTTCATCTAGAGCCGTCTTTTGTCTCTTTACTTGTCCTATCACCATCTCATCTCGTCTTGAATACCTCTTAATGTCTCTTCACTTCCCTTTTGTTCTTTCATCCCCTCCCCCATTTCCCAGCCCCCAAACTGGCCTTTTAATCTGTTTCATTTCCTGCCTTTTTTTTCTCAGTTCTGAAGAAGGGTTTCGACCTGAAACGTGGACTCTATTTCTCTCTCCACAGATGTTGCCTGGCCTGCTGAGTTTTTCCAGCATCTTCTGTTGTTATTTCTAAAAGTTAAGCTGGTTCTTTTGGACGCAAGGACACTAATAGGCACGTTTTAAAAGCTTTTGAATGTATTTTTATTTATTTATTACGAAACTGACTACTGTACCCCAATGCCAATAGCAAAAGGTTCTGTGTATCATCGAATCATAGAAATTTACAGCACAGAAGGAGGCCATTTGGCCCATCTTGTCCGTGCCGGCCGACAAAAAGCTATCCAGCCGAATCCCACTTTCCAGCTCTTGGTCCGTAGCCTTGTAGGTTACGACACTTCAAGTGCATATCCAAGTACTTTTTAAATGTGATGAGGGTTTCTGCCTCTACCACCCTTTCATGCAGTGAGTTCCAGACCCCCCACCCTCTGGGTGAAAACATTTCTCCTCAAATCCCCTCTAAACCTCCTACCAATTACTTTAAATCTATGGCCCCTGGTTATTGACTTCTCTGCTAAGGGAAATAGGTCCTTCCTATCCACTCTACCTAGCCCCCTCATAATTTTATACACCTCAATTAGGTCTCCCCTCAGCCTCCTCTGTTCCAAAGAAAACAACGCCAGCCTATCCAATCTTTCCTCATAGCTAAAATTCCCCAGCCTAGGCAACATCCTCGTAAATCTGTAAATACTCAGCAGGTCAGGCAGCATCTGTAGAGAGAGAAACAGAGTTAACGTTTCAGGTCGATGACCCTTCGCCTGTTCTGACGAAGGGTCATCGACCTGAAACGTTAACTCTGTTTCTCTCTCCACAGATGCTGCCTGACCTGCTGAGTATTTCCAGCATTTTCTGTTTTTATTTCAGATTTCCAGCATCCGCAGTATTTTGCTTTTGTATCCTCGTAAATCTCCTCTGCACCCCCTCTCAGGTGCAATCACATCATTCCTGTAATATGGTGACCAGAACTGCACGCAGTATTCTAGCTGCGGCCTAACTAGTGTTTTATACAGTTCAAGCATAACCTCCCTGCTCTTATATTCTATGCCTCGGCTAATAAAGGCAAGTTTCCCATATGCCTTCTTAACCACCTGATCTACCTGTCCTGCTACCTTCAGGAATCTGTGGACATGCACTCCAAGGTCCCTCTGACCTGCACTTCTCAGTGTCATACCATTTATAGTGTACTAGCTGGGGGGGCCTGGCGTTGCCAGGGCAGTTTACAGGGCGGCGCGGTTCACGGCTGCTCGCTACCGCTCCCCCGCTGTGTGTGTCGGGCCGAGCGGTTGTGAGGCCCGGCCCGAGTGACCCCAACTCACCTCCCGCTCCGGCGGGCTGACGCAGCTGCCCCGCTCGTTGTTGAGGAAAAGCAGGGGAAAAAATGGCGGCGACTATTCGGGAGGCTGCAGGATTAGGTCCCGCCCATGACGCGCCGATTGGTCAACCATCAGGTCACTGAACTGTAGGATTGGTCAACCATCACGTCACTCAAAGCTAATGAGCAGTAGGATTGGTCAACCGCTAATGAGCGGATTTTTGAACGTTTTTTGTATACTGTCCGAACAATTTTTGTCTGACCATAAAGTAAATACACCTATGACACTCCCCTGATTATCAGCTTTCTTTTGATATAACATATGTGTAGGTACGCTCTATAACTTTTGAGTGTATAGCGGACAGACAGACATACAGACAGACAGACAAACCAACTGCTTTATTATTTATATATATAGATTCCCTTGCCTTGTTAGCCCTTCCCAAATGCATTACCTCACACTTCTCCAAATTGAATTCCATTTGCCACTGTTCTGCCCACCTGACCAGTCCATTGCTATCTTCCTGCAGTCTGCAGCTTTCTTCTTCATTATCAACCACACAGCTGATTTTTGTATCATCTGTAAACTTCTTAATCATACTTCCTACATTCAAGTCCAAATCATTGATATATACCACAAAAAGCAAAGGACCCAGTACTGAGCCCTGCGGAACCCCACTGGAAACAGCCTTCTAGTCACAAAAACACCCTTCGACCATTACCCTTTGTTTCCTGCCTCTGAGCCAATTTTGGATCCAACTTGCCACTTTGCCTTGGATCCCGTGGGCTTTTACTTTCATGACCAGTCTGCCATGCGGGACCTTATCAAAAGCCTTGTTAAAATCCATGTGGACTACATCAAACGCACTGCCCTCATTGACCCTCCTTGTTACCTCCTCAAAAAATTCAATCAAGTTAGTCAGACACGACCTTCCCTTAACAAATCCATGCTGACTGTCCCTGATTAATCCGTGTCTTTCTAAATGAAGATTTATCCTGGCCCTCGGAATTTTTTCCAATAATTTTCTCCCCACCGAGGTTAGGCTTTTGAAAGTCATTTTCCGCAATTTAAAATCGGGTTACTCACAGGTGATGGATTGACACTCTGATTAAAAATGCTTCTTCTTTGTGTGAAACCCATGTTCAGCTGTATTAATCAAACTGCACCTAGTTACCACTCTTAAATATATCAAGGAATATTTCTTTACGCAAAATTTTGTTTTAAAATGGCGTTTTAAAATACTGCCTGATTGCACTGGTTCTTGGCAGATTTTGCGCCTGCCAACATGCAAATGAGTTTGAGCGGCAACTTAAGGGAAACAACACATTTCTCAAAACAGGTGCAATTTGCCCGAGTCAATATGCAACCTTTCATGTAGCAAGGTCAGGACGTGATTTTGGACAAGTCGGGCAACCACCTGTTCAGGCACTACCATCCTCCCAGCTGAAAGAACACAGATGGAATCCAACAGAGATAGGCACAACAAAAACAATCCTAACCATTGCTAAGTTTGGGTCTTATTGATCAGTGCAGTACTCAGCCACATCAGTGTATACTTGAACTATCAACGTAGTTTCAGCAGCAATTGATTTTCCTATTAGGTTTAATGCAGGTTACTGCTCCGAACATCTTTTCCTTCTGATGAGCAAGGCACCTCGAGGTACCAGTTTTCTCCCCATTTATTTTAATGGGTGCGATCCGTTTAAGTGCAATTCGCTTGTAAAAATTTCAGTTTACAGCTATATTGCCAACAAGCCTTTCAACTCATAGCGGCTCGTCAGTGAAAGGTAAGAGGCTTCGAGCTAAAAGGCCGTGATGCCTGACAGTAACAACTGGAGTCGAGTCAGGAAGCTGGTGTAATCGAGAGCGCTGAGAAACCCCAGGTGAAAGGTCGTGGGTCATCGTGAGAAGTGACAAAGGAACACGTAATGGCAATCTTCCAGTCTCGGTAAAAGCAACGAGCTTGCAAAAATATCACGAAATGTTGTTTAGTTCTTTTTCTCAACACTCGTAGATTCCCCCACGGCTTTAGCGCAGAATGTCAGGGCATAGCTCATTTCTCCGAGTGCATGAGTGACACTGTGGGTTTAGGTATGGGGATCTGCAGCTACTGCAGGGTGCAAAGCTCCACCTGGTGGTAGCTGCGGGCATGATTGCGAGCCACAGAATGGCGGTGCCCAAATAAGGAGTGCGCAACGTAGCGTAGCTGGTCGATTGCCCATTGCATTGCACACGGGGGAGTGATGACCAAGTGAAGTCATCAGGTGGGGTTAGAGGTCGTGGGATAGTTGGACCAGGAAAAACCAAGTGGTTAGGATTTGGAATGCACTGCCTGATAGGGCGGTGGATACAGATTCAATAGTAGCCTTCAAAGGGAATTGGAGAAATATTTGAAGGAGAAAAAATTGCAGGGATATGGGGAAAGAGCCGGGGAGTGGGACTAAGTGGATTGCTCTTCGAAAGAGCAGGCGCAAAGTCGATGGGCCGAATGGCCTCCTTCTGTGCTGTACTATTCTATGATTCTATGATAATTCAGTCCATAGTAAATTCAGTAAAACATGCTGCCCCTACTTTTGCATTCCCATTATATATTACTAATAGATCAGCAATAGATTGTCAATAGATCAGCAATAGGTTGTCTATAGGTCAGCAATAGATTGTCAATAGATCAGCAATAGATTGTCAATAGATCAGCAATAGATCATCGATAGATTGTCAATAAATCAGGGCTGATTATCAATAGATCGTCAATAAATCAGGACTGATCATCAATGGATCATCAATAGATCAGGATTGATTATCAATACATCATCAATAGATCAGGACTGATCATCAATGGATCATCAATGGATCATCAATAGATCATCAATAGATTGTCAATAGATCAGGACTGATCATCAATAGATTGTCAGTAAATCAGGACTGATTGTCAATAGATCAGCAATACATTGTCAATAGATCAGCAATAGATTGTCAATAGATCAGCAATAGATTGTCAATAGATCAGCAATAGATTGTCAATAAATCAGCAATAGACTGTCAAGATCAACAATCTCCAGTATGATTTGGACAGGTTGGGTGATTGGGCAGATGCATGGCAGATGCAGTATAATGTGGATAAATGCGAGGTTATCCACTATGGTGGCAAAAACAGGAAGGCAGATTATTATCTGAATGGCAATAGATTGGGAGAAGGGGAAGTGCAACGAGACCTGGGTGTCCTTGTGCACCAGTCGCTGAAGGTAAGCATGCAGGTGCAGCTGGCAGTTAAGAAGGCAAATGGTATGTTGGCCTTCGTAGCGAGAGGGTTTGAGTACAGGAACAAGGATGTCTTGCTGCAGTTGTACAGGGCCTTGGTGAGACCACATCTTGAGTATTGTGTGCAGTTTTGGTCGCCTTATCTGAGGAAGGATGTTCTTGCCATGGAATGAGTGCAGCGAAGATTCACCAGGCTGATACCTGGGATGGCAGGAATGACGTATGAGGAGAGAGTGGGTCGATTGGGCTTATACTCGTTGCAGTTTAGAAGAATGAGAGGGAATCTCATTGAAACTTATAAAATTCTGACAGGACTGGACAGACTAGATGCAGGAAGGATGTTCCCGATGGCGGGGGAGTCCAGAACCAGGGGTCACAGTCTAAAGATAAGGGGTAAGCCATTTAGAACTGAGATGAGGAGGAATTTCTTTACCCAGAGAGTGGTGAACCTGTGGAATTCTCTACCACAGAAGGCAGTAGAGGCCAATTCATTAAATATATTCAAGAAGGAGTTGGATATATTTCTTAAGGCTAAAGGGATCAAGGGATATGGAGAGAAAGCAGGGACAGGGTACTGAATTTGGATGATCAGCCATGATCGCATTGAATGGTGGAGCAGGCTCGAGGGGCCGAATGGCCTACTCCTGCTCCTATCTTCTATGTTTCTATGTCCACTTTTATAATGGTAATTTCCTATGTAAATTTGTCACGCTGTAATTACACTCTCTCGCCACTGATGGTGCTGCAACCCCTCCACTGGGGGGAGGCTGTAATTACAGCTTACGTTTATTTAGGGAACTTCTAATATCAACGTGGACATAGGAATTTAAAAGGGGAAACGTGCAGAGTCGCAAGATATACACACACATATATAAAATAAGCTTAAACCACAGATAAGGAAAAGGAGAAAATTGCAGGGCTATGGAAAAGGAGCGGGGCAGTGGGATTAATTGGATAGCTTTTCCAAAGGGCCAGCACAGGCACGATGAGCCGAATAGCCTCCTTCTGTGCTAGAAGATTAAATGATAAGCCCTGTCCAATTTTCAGGAGTGGAGTAGCGAGCAAAATGAGTCACATTTGAGACAAGGATGAAACGTTTCAATTGTAGCTCCGTCAGTCAGGTTTAACTCTACAAACAGGAAGAGTCCCAGGCTGTTACAAGTAGCACGATCACTGCAATAGATTGTGTGCCAGCAGAAAACTCCCAGTTCCCCCTCTAGTGTCTAGATCAATGCACTGCACCCTCGAGATTCTGCCTCTTACCTTTGTCGGTCAGGATTCGAGGCACCTCTTTCTCCGCCGGAGAAATGCACTGAATCACGTTCCCCATCACCAGCCCATCCATCTCCGCAAAGTCTTCAAACGTACAGTTGACGCCTGCAGAGAGCTCCGGCACGTTATGAGCTTCCAGCACCAGCTGGGAAAGGAAGGGCGAGGGAAAAAAAACGTCAAAAAACATTCTAGTCGGGTTTGGTCAGCACAGACACGAAGATGCAATGCAGATGAACCTCTCCTCGTTTCCAACTGTATCTTATTTTCATTTCCTCTCACTCAGCTCTCCCCCTGTCCTGACCTTTTCTCCCAATACCATATGATATGACTTGACAAGAGGTCGGCCATTTAGGACTGAGATGAGGAGAAATTTCTTCACTCCGAGGGTTGTGAATCTTTGGAATTCTCTACCCCGAGGGCTGTGGAGGCTCAGTCGTTGAGTATATTCAAGACAGAGATCAATAGATTTTTGGACACTAAGGGAATCAAGGGATACGGAAAAGAGCGGGAAAGTAGAGTTGAGGTAGAAGATCAGCCATGATCTCACTGAATGGCGGAGCAGGCTCGAAGGGCCGAATGGCCAACTCCTGCTCCTATTTCTTATGTTCTTATTGTATCATAATCAGATAACTCTACAAAAAAACAAGCTTTTTCTAACTTTTTCTCTAATTTTACAACATCCCCCCCCCCCCCACTCCCAATATTCTCCCTTTCTCTCCTGAAGGTAGCGATTCAGACTGCAGTAAGGTTCCTCCTTCTGATGTCCCACCCCAGTGACGACAGTTCATGGGTGAGCCCAAGCAGCGAATGTCAACAACATAATTAACCTGAGGGAGGGGTGGAGATGGAGGGGGAATGGGCACAGCCAAGCCGCATCCTGCCCAACGTCCACACACTTTCTAGCATGGGTCACGGGACGAAGACTCAGAAGTGGAAATCCTGGCTGACTCAGGGCCCCGAGATTTACTGTAACGCGCCTGTCCCCACTCCAGCAGAGGCCGGGAATTGGAACCGGGATCTTGCTAGTCTGCATATGCACTTCCGCACTGTGAGGTACATCTCTCTTATTTCTTTGACAAGGAAATTAATGTGCGTGAATAAAAAAGAAAGAACTTGCATTTTATATACCGCCTTTCCACAACCTCGTGATGTCCCAAAGCGCTTTACAGCCAATGAAGTACTTCTGAAGTGTGGTCACTGTTAATGTAGGAAGCGTGGCAGCCAATTTGCGCTGAGCAAGCTCCCACAAACAGCAATGAAAAAAAATGACCAGATAATATGTTTACGGTGGTACTTGAGGGGATAAATGTTGGCCACCAGAGAGAACGCCCCTGCTCTTCTTTGAATAGTGCCATGGGATCTTTTACGTCCAACTGAGAGGGCAGATGGGGCCTCATCTGAAAGGCGGCACCTCTGACAGTGCAGCACTACCTCAGCACTGCACTGGAGTGTCAGCCTAGAGTTAGTGCTCAAGTCTCTGGAGTGGGACTGACCCAACCCAGAGGCAAGAGTGCAACTCACTGAGCCCAGGTCTATATAGTGCGGCTGGAGTAAAAAAGATAGACAAGCATAAAATAAACATCACAACACCTCAGTGAGGAAGTGGGAACAGCGGGAATCTCAGTGTCGGGTCTTGTTGATTCGGGAACAGAAGCAAATGTTTCCTCGTTCCAGTTATGGCCGACAGCAGGATACTGGGTAACCATGGAAACGCCTCAGTTCTGAGCCACTGGTTCAATATGATGGCCTCACCTCATGGAGAAAGTTCTGACACATGAACAGTTTTTGGCAGAGATGCGACAATTCTGGTCACCGTGGACACCACATTCCTTCCTTTGACTTGGATGGTTACAATCTCACTTTTAAATCCTTTTCATTTTCAGTTTTTTTTTGTAATGTTCATCATGTGAGGGGGCGCAGTGCTGGGGAACGGAACCCTTCCCATTTCAGCACCTTCCCAGACCAGCTGCAGCACAGCCAGATGCAGAGCGGAGCTTCCACTACTCTGCTCAACAATATGCCTCAGTCCCAACCTCAGAACAACACCCCCGCTACTGAGATAGTTTTGTCTATTTCCCACACCAGCCATCCTGCAGCCTCTGAGTAAGATGGTCCATTACTGACAAGTATGGGGCGGTTTTGTGCTGGAGGAGGAACAACAACAACTTGCATTTATATAGCACCTTTCACGTTGTAAAACATCCCGAGGCGATTCACAGGAGCATTATCGAACAAAATTTGACACCGAACCACGGGAGACATTAGGACAGGTTGCTCACAGAGGCAGGTTTTAAGGAGCATCTGAAAGGAGGAAAAAGAGGTAGAGAGGCGGAGAGGTTTAGGGCCGAGGCAGCTGGAGGCAATGGCCGCCAAAAGAACAAGACTGAGACTGCCCAAACTCATTCCGCGTAAAGACCCTAACAGCCAGCAGACAGGGACTTTCATCTCAACAATCTCTGGGCTGATTTTGAACCCAGGTCCCTGACACGAGAGGCCAATGTTCTAACCCACTGGGGGGCACCCAATTCCTCATTTTGTTCAAAAAATAAATAAATCCAAGGCCAAAGTGGTCAGGGGTACAGTAAGATTACTGCGCTGTCGTTTAAATCCATTTACATCTCAACTATCACGCCAAAGCTACTGCCAGATAGCATTGGTCGTGATGAATATTGTTGCTGAGTCTTCAGGGCCTCAATGGTATTGGAAGTTTCCGTCAAAAAATAAACTTAGGATTGTTCTCCACAGGGCCAGGCAGTAATTTTACTATTTGCTTTTCCAGGAGCTTTCAAAGGCTCGTTCCAGAACATTTCCTGCTGTCACAGCACATCCAGAGACACTCTTCGCTCAGATTATCTTCCAATGGAGCAGTCCAAAATGAAACCCCTTCCCATTTACAGCTGACTCCATGCAAGCCTCTCAATTAGGCCTGCACAAAAGTTCAAGCTAATCTTCTTGAGAGGCGCACTCCGGTACAAAGATTTTTTTTCTTCTCACTTCCTGACCTCCCCACACACCTTCAGCTGTCCTGATATTTCAAAAAAAAATCAGAGAGGGTGGCTTAAACTCAAGGCCACAAAATAATAACCTGTCGCTTACAATTCCCACCACAAATTGGAGACGCTTTTTCGCCTAGGCCCCAAATTACATTTCAGAGCAAGTGATGTTGGCAGGCTGTGCTGAGAAATAATTTGCTGTTGGAATACAAAACCTGTCATTTTTTATCTGCAAATGGAAGTTGGCAAGGCATAATTTCATAACCTATGTTTTAAAATAATGCACTGTCCCTTTTTTCCAATTGCTGCTGAAATTACATGTAGCAGGATATCAGGTTCGGTGAGTTACATGGCCACACAATGAAGCCTCTCACTTTCTATCTTCTCTCTCCCCACCTCCCCCCACCTCAAGGCTGCCTCAGCTCAAATAGAGAGGATGCCACAGTCATGTTACCACCTGGAACAAATCTCTTCTAATTGAGTCTGAAGGGCACCACTGGCAATAATGGGATGCAGACGCTCTTTCAAATGGGCGAACGGGATAATAGCAAAGGAATGGAGCCTCCAAACACCAAGGGGTCAATTTTCCTGAAGCTGTCGGGAAAAAGGCAGGACTCCAACTTTCGGGTTTTAGACCCGCCTACTTCGACGTCTGGCCAATCCGCGCGATTTTCCCTTGATTGACCTTGTTGAGCCCACCCAGCGGGCTCTGCAGGCCAATTAAGGGCCACCCGGCAACAGGTGACGTCACAGATTGACATTTCATCTGTCAAGAGTTCTTGACAGATGAAATATCAGTGTTTCACAGCTGTTTGAAGCTGTGAAACACTGACAGTCTGAGTTCTAACATGAGTCATTCTGCACAGACTCAGTCAGAACTCTCAGCAGCACTCAAAGCTGAAGGCTGTCACTTTTCACAGATCGCAGCCGTTCAGCTTTAAGTGCCGGCTGAGTGATGGGCTCCCGACGGCTACAGGAAGAAAGGCTGTTAAGGTAAGTACAGGTAAGTAAAAGTTCTTTGCACACTTTAGACACACCAAACACACTTACCTTTGCACTCATGCACCCATCACTCACCTGAGCACCGACATTGCGACCCCTCCAACTCCTTCAACCCGACGGCCCGCCTGCTCTAACCTGGCGTGGTTTGGAGCCGTCGGGAATCCCATACGACACCCCTCAAAATAGGGATTAGGCTAAAAACTGCCTAGGCAGTTAATTGGCACTAATCCCTTACCGCCAGGTTTTGGCGGGTCCCAGTGCGGGGCAGGTACCCGCCGCCCCTGAAACTTACGTGGGGCGGGATTTTGGGCGGGATGGTGTCGGGACCCCCAAATTCGGGATTCCCCCCCCCCCCCACACGCCTGAAACCCCGCCTGACGGCTCCAGGAAAATCGACCCCCAAGTGTCAAATGCTACGGTACAGCTATTTAACATATGCAGTGTTACGATTGAAACACCGGAATAATTGGTTTGTTTTCAACAAGAGCAATTTGATGTACTGCAGTGGACAAGCTCAAAACAGGCCGGTCGATACCATACAACAGGGAGAAGATTACTTCCACTGGTGGTTCCGTGGGTTAGCGGGCAGTACTGGCAGCTCTGGTAAACCAATTACTCAGGAGGAGGAGGAGGCGAAGATGGTGGAGGAGATAGAAGCAGAGGCGGAGGGGTGATGGAGGAGGAGGAGATGGTGGAAGGAGGTAGAGGAGGAGGATGGGAGGAGGAGGAGGTGAAGGAGGAGGAGGAAGAGGAGGAGGAGGTGAAGGAGGAGGATGAGGGGAGGAGATGGAGGAGGTGGAGGTGGAGGTGGTGAAGGAGGAGGAGGAGGTGGTGGAGGAGGGGAGGTGAAGGAGGATGAGGTGAAGGAGGAGGAAGAGGTGGGGGAAGTAGAGGTGGAGTTGAAGGAGGTTGAGGAAGTTGTGGAGGGAAAGTAGAGGAGGAGGAGGAGGAGGAGGAAGAGGTGGAAGTAGAGGTGGAGGATGTGGTGGAGTTGAAGGAGGTTGAGGAAGTTGTGGAGGGAAAGTGGAGGAGGAGGAAGAGGTGGGGGAAGTAGAGGCGGAGGATGTGGTGGAGTTGAAGGAGGTTGAGGAAGTTGTGGAGGGGAAGTGGAGGAGGAGGAGCAGCTCCCATCTGCTCTCAGGTGTATGTAAAATATGCCACGGCACTATTCGAAGAAGAGCAGGGAGTTCTTCCTGGTGTCCTGGCCAATGTTTATCCCTCAACCAACACCCAACACAGATTATCCGGTCATTATCACATTGCTGTTTGTGGGAGCTTGCTGTGCGTAAATTTGGCTGCCGTGTTTCCTACATTGTAACAGTGATTACACTTCAAAAGTACTTCATTGGCTGTAAACTGCTTTGGGACGTCCTAAGATCTAGGAAGGCACTGTAGAAATGCAAGTCTTTCTTTGTACTTGTATTTCCTCATACCAGGCAGCATCCTAGTGAGTCTGCACTGTAACCACTCAAAAACGACAATATCCTTCCTATAGTGTGGTGCCCATTCCTGTTCTTAAATAGCAGCAAACTCCTCCCAACCCCACCATACTTTTAAGAAACATTTTTTTGTAGGAAAACAAGGAAGGAAGAATATTAAAGAAAGTAACACCTTACTGTCTCCCTCTTGAATGGCAATGGGGACAGGGCACTCACCAGCACACTGTACTGGGACACAGAGATGTTGCTCGGGTTGACGCTGAGTCTGACACACTGCTTGATGTCGGAGGCAAATCTTCGGAGTTCGGTGGAACGCTTGCACTTATCTTTCCTCGTGCACCTGAAACAAAAAGAGGCCCAATGTGAGATAAAGGGAATTGAGCCAGGGAAACCAGCAGATCCTGGGCCTCAGCCCACGTCCATCCTGAGTTAGGAGAACTAAAATTGGTCTCAGGGCCCTGGATTATAGAGGGCGAAACAATTAGGTAGGATTCATGGTCCTAATTCCTATATAGTAACAACCCCACCTTCAGCTTTGCTGGAAAGTCAACCTGTGAAAATTGGTCTATTGGACTTGGTTATGAGGAAGAACAGAAAGATCTTCCCTTATATAGCGCCTTTATCAAGTCCCTCAACAACAACCACAGTAACATACATTTATATAGCGCCTTTAACGTAGTAAAAAATCCCAAAGCGCATCACAGGAGTGTTATCAAACAAAATGTGACACTGAGACACATAAGGAGATATTAGGACAAATGACGGATTATATCCAGGAGCAACTTCTTTACCTAGAGAGTGGTTAGAATGTAGAACTTGCTACCACAGGTTAAGGCGAATAGCATAGCTGCCTTTAAGGGGATGCTAGATAAATACACGAGGGAGAAAGGAATATAAGGATATGCTGATAGGGTGAGATGAAGTAGAGTGGGAGGAGGCTCGTGTGGAGCATTTGGACCGAATGGCCTGTTTCTGTGCTGTAAATTCAATGTCCTTCTATGTGATGACCAAAAGCTTGGCCAAAGAGGTAGGTTTAAGGAGAAACTTAAAGAAATAAAGAGGCGGCGAGGTTTAGGGAAGGAATTCCAGAGCTTACGGTCGAGGCAGCTGAAGACGCGGCCGCCAACGGTGGAGCGATGGAAATTGGGGATGCGCAAGAGGCCAGAATTGGAGGAGTGCAGAGATCTCGGGGCGGGGGGTTGCAGGGCTGGAGATAGGGAGAAGTGAGGCCATGGAGGGATTTGAAAACAAGGCTGAGAATTTTAAAAGCAAGGCATTGCCAGACCAGGGGCTAACATAGGTCAGCGAGCACAGGGCTTCAAATACATTGAATTAATAGAAGTAACTGTTTCGTGTGGTCTGCTAACACTCAGGAGGGGGCAGATTTACAAATGCCTCAGAGCAGAGCCTTGCTGGTAGGCCAAATGGATTGGGAGAATCAGGGTGCGCCACCCAGGGTCTGCCACGTACTGTTTGCCAAATCGACTCCGCAATGTCTAGGCTCACACGTGCAAAGTGGCCGCTCAAGCGAGGAAATGGTGGTGTCCATGGAACTGTACCCCAATGGAGGGACAGTGGGTGAAGACCAATGGGGGGACAGTGGGCGGAGACCAATGGAGGGACAGTGGGCAGAGACCAATGGGGGGCAGTGGGCGGAGACCAATGGACAGTGGGCGGAGACCAATGGGGGGACACTGGGCGGAGACCAATGGGGGGACAGTGGGCGGAGACCAATGGGGGGGCAGTGGGCAGAGACCAATGGGGGGGCAGTGGGCGGAGACCAATGGGGGGGCAGTGGGCGGAGACCAATGGGGGGGCAGTGGGCGGAGACCAATGGGGGGGCAGTGGGCGGAGACCAATGGGGGGGCAGTGGGCGGAGACCAATGGAGGGACAGTGGGCGGAGACCAATGGGGGGGCAGTGGGCGGAGACCAATGGGGGGGCAGTGGGCGGAGACCAATGGAGGGACAGTGGGCGGAGACCAATGGGGGACACTGGACGGAGACCAATGGGGGACACTGGGCGGAGACCAATGGGGGGGACAGTGGGCGAAGACCAATGGGGGGACAGTGGGCGGAGACCAATGGGGGGACAGTGGGCGGAGACCAATGGGGGGGCAGCGGGCGGAGACCAATGGGGGGGCAGTGGGCGGAGACCAATGGGGGGGCAGTGGGCGGAGACCAATGGGGGGGACAGTGGGCGAAGACCAATGGGGGGACAGTGGGCGGAGACCAATGGGGGGCAGTGGGCGGAGACCAATGGGGGGCAGTGGGCGGAGACCAATGGGGGGACAGTGGGCGAAGACCAATGGGGGGACAGTGGGCGGAGACCAATGGGGGGACAGTGGGCGGAGACCAATGGGGGGACAGTGGGCGGAGACCAATGGGGGGACAGTGGGCGGAGACCAATGGGGGGACAGTGGGCGGAGACCAATGGGGGGACAGTGGGCGGAGACCAATGGAGGGACAGTGGGCGAAGACCAATGGAGGGACAGTGGGCGAAGACCAATGGGGGGGACAGTGGGCAAAGACCAATGGAGGGACAGTGGGCGGAGACCAATGGGGGGGACAGTGGGCGGAGACCAATGGACAGTGGGCAGAGACCAATGGGGTGACACTGGGCGGAGACCAATGGGGGGCAGTGGGCGGAGACCAATGGAGGGACAGTGGGCGAAGACCAATGGAGGGACAGTGGGCAAAGACCAATGGGGGGACAGTGGGCAAAGACCAATGGGGGGACAGTGGGCAGAGACCAATGGGGGGGACAGTGGGCGGAGACCAATGGGGGGGCAGTGGGCGGAGACCAATGGACAGCGGGCGGAGACCAATGGGGGGACACTGGGTGGAGACCAATGGGGTGGCAGTGGGCGGAGACCAATGGGGGGGCAGTGGGCGGAGTCCAATGGGGGGGCAGTGGGCAGAGTCCAATGGGGGGGCAGTGGGCGGAGTCCAATGGGGGGGCAGTGGGCGGAGTCCAATGGGGGGACAGTGGGCGGAGACCAATGGAGGGACAGTGGGCGGAGACCAATGGAGGGACAGTGGGCGGAGACCAATGGAGAGACAGTGGGCGGAGACCAATGGAGAGACAGTGGGCAGAGACCAATGGAGGGACAGTGGGCGGAGACCAATGGGGGGACAGTGGGCGGAGACCAATGGGGGGACAGTGGGCGGAGACCAATGGGGGGACAGTGGGCGGAGACCAATGGGGGGACAGTGGGCGGAGACCAATGGGGGGACAGTGGGCGGAGACCAATGGGGGGACAGTGGGCGGAGACCAATGGGGGGACAGTGGGCGGAGACCAATGGGGGGGGACAGTGGGCGGAGACCAATGGGGGACAGTGGGCGGAGACCAACGGGGGGAAAGTGGGCGGAGACCAACGGGGGGACAGTGGGCGGAGACCAACGGGGGGACAGTGGGCGGCGACCAACGGGGGGACAGTGGGCGGAGACCAACGGGGGGACAGTGGGCAGAGACCAATGGGGGGACAGTGGGCGGAGACCAATGGGGGGACAGTGGGCGGAGACCAATGGGGGGACAGTGGGCGGAGACCAATGGGGGGACAGTGGGCGGAGACCAATGGGGGGACAGTGGGCGGAGACCAATGGGGGGACAGTGGGCGGAGACCAATGGGGGGACAGTGGGCGGAGACCAATGGGGGGACAGTGGGCGGAGACCAATGGGGTGACAGTGGGCGGAGACCAATGGGGGGACAGTGGGCGGAGACCAATGGTGTGACAGTGGGCGGAGACCAATGGGGGGACAGTGGGCGGAGTCCAATGGGGGGACAGTGGGCGGAGACCAATGGGGGGGCAGTGGGCGGAGTCCAATGGGGGGACAGCGGGCGGAGACCAATGGGGGGACAGCGGGCGGAGACCAATGAGGGGACAGCGGGCAGAGACCAATGGACAGTGGGCGGAGACCAATGGGGGGACAGTGGGCGGAGACCAATGGGGGGACAGTGGGCGGAGACCAATGGGGGGACAGTGGGCGGAGACCAATAGGGGGGACAGTGGGCGGAGACCAATGGGGGGACAGTGGGCGGAGTCCAATGGGGGGACAGTGGGCGGAGACCAATGGGGGGGACAGTGTGCAGAGTCCAATGGGGGGACAGTGGGCGGAGACCAGTGGGGGAACAGTGGGCGGAGTCCAATGGGGGTCCGTGTGCGGAGTCCAATGGGGGGACAGTGGGCGGAGACCAATGGACAGTGGGCGGTGACCAATGGGGGGACAGTGGGCGGAGTCCAATGGGGGGACAGTGGGCGGAGACCAATGGGGGGACAGTGGGCGGAGTCCAATGGGGGGACAGTGGGCGGAGACCAATGGGGGGCAGTGGGCGGAGTCCAATGGGGGGACAGTGGGCGGAGACCAATGGAGGGACAGTGGGCAGAGACCAATGGACAGTGGGCGGAGACCAATGGGGGGACAGTGGGCGGAGTCCAATGGGAGGACAGTGGGCGGAGACCAATGGGAGGACAGTGGGCGGAGACCAATGGGGGGACAGTGGGCGGAGACCAATGGGGGGGACAGTGGGCGGAGACCAATGGGGGACAGTGGGCGGAGACCAATGGGGGGACAGTGGGCGGAGACCAATGGGGGGACAGTGGGCGGAGACCAATGGGGGGGACAGTGCGCGGAGACCAATGGGGGGACAGTGGGCGGAGTCCAATGGGGGGGACAGTGGGCGGAGTCCAATGGGGGGACAGTGGGCGGAGTCCAATGGGGGACAGTGGGTGGAGTCCAATGGGGGACAATGGGCGGTGTCCAATGGGGGGGCAGTGGGCGGAGACCAATGGGGGGACAGTGGGCGGAGACCAATGGGGGGGCAGTGGGCGGAGTCCAATGGGGGGACAGCGGGCGGAGACCAATGGGGGGACAGCGGGCGGAGACCAATGAGGGGACAGCGGGCAGAGACCAATGGACAGTGGGCGGAGACCAATGGGGGGGACAGTGGGCGGAGACCAATGGGGGGACAGTGGGCGGAGTCCAATGGGGGGACAGTGGGCGGAGACCAATAGGGGGGACAGTGGGCGGAGACCAATGGGGGGGACAGTGGGCGGAGTCCAATGGGGGGACAGTGGGCAGAGACCAATGGGGGGGACAGTGTGCGGAGTCCAATGGGGGGACAGTGGGCGGAGACCAATGGGGGAACAGTGGGCGGAGTCCAATGGGGGTCCGTGTGCGGAGTCCAATGGGGGGACAGTGGGCGGAGACCAATGGACAGTGGGCGGGGACCAATGGACAGTGGGCGGAGACCAATGGGGGGACAGTGGGCGGAGTCCAATGGGGGGACAGTGGGCGGAGTCCAATGGGGGGAGAGTGGGCGGAGTCCAATGGGGGGACAGTGGGCGGAGTCCAATGGGGGGACAGTGGGCGGAGTCCAATGGGGGGACAGTGGGCGGAGACCAATGGGGGGCAGTGGGCGGAGTCCAATGGGGGGACAGCGGGCGGAGACCAATGGACAGTGGGCGGAGACCAATGGGGGGCAGTGGGCGGAGTCCAATGGGGGGACAGCGGGCGGAGACCAATGGACAGTGGGCGGAGACCAATGGGGGGACAGTGGGCGGAGTCCAATGGAGGGACAGTGGGCACAGACCAATGGACAGTGGGCGGAGACCAATGGGGGGACAGTGGGCGGAGTCCAATGGGGGGACAGTGGGCGGAGACCAATAGGGGGGACAGTGGGCGGAGACCAAAGGGGGGACAGTGGGCGGAGTCCAATGGGGGGACAGTGGGCAGAGACCAATGGGGGGGACAGTGTGCGGAGTCCAATGGGGGGACAGTGGGCGGAGACCAATGGGGGAACAGTGGGCGGAGTCCAATGGGGGTCCGTGTGCGGAGTCCAATGGGGGGACAGTGGGCGGAGACCAATGGACAGTGGGCGGGGACCAATGGACAGTGGGCGGAGACCAATGGGGGGACAGTGGGCGGAGTCCAATGGGGGGACAGTGGGCGGAGTCCAATGGGGGGACAGTGGGCGGAGTCCAATGGGGGGACAGTGGGCGGAGTCCAATGGGGGGACAGTGGGCGGAGACCAATGGGGGGCAGTGGGCGGAGTCCAATGGGGGGACAGCGGGCGGAGACCAATGGACAGTGGGCGGAGACCAATGGGGGGACAGTGGGCGGAGTCCAATGGAGGGACAGTGGGCAAGAACCAATGGGGGGACAGTGGACGGAGTCCAATGGGAGGACAGTGGGCGGAGACCAATGGGAGGACAGTGGGCGGAGACCAATGGGGGGACAGTGGGCGGAGACCAATGGGGGGACAGTGGGCGGAGACCAATGGGGGGGACAGTGGGCGGAGACCAATGGGGGGGACAGTGGGCGGAGACCAATGGGGGGACAGTGGGCGGAGACCAATGGGGGGACAGTGGGCGGAGACCAATGGGGGGACAGTGGGCGGAGACCAATGGGGGGACAGTGGGCGGAGACCAATGGGGGGACAGTGGGCGGAGACCAATGGGGGGACAGTGGGCGGAGACCAATGGGGGGACAGTGGGCGGAGACCAATGGGGGGACAGTGGGCGGAGACCAATGGGGGGACAGTGGGCGGAGTCCAATGGGGGGACAGTGGGCGGAGACCAATGGGGGGACAGTGGGCGGAGACCAATGGGGGGACAGTGGGCGGAGACCAATGGGGGGACAGTGGGCGGAGACCAATGGGGGGACAGTGGGCGCAGACCAATGGGGGGACAGTGGGCGGAGACCAATGGGGGGACAGTTGGCGCAGACCAATGGGGGGACAGTGGGCGGAGACCAATGGGGGGAAAGTGGGCGGAGACCAATGGGGGGACAGTGGGCGGAGACCAATGGGGGGACAGTGGGCGGAGACCAATGGGGGGACAGTGTGCGGAGTCCAATGGGGGGACAGTGGGCGGAGACCAATGGGGGAACAGTGGGCGGAGTCCAATGGGGGTCCGTGTGCGGAGTCCAATGGGGGGACAGTGGGCGGAGACCAATGGACAGTGGGCGGGGACCAATGGACAGTGGGCGGAGACCAATGGGGGGACAGTGGGCGGAGTCCAATGGGGGGACAGTGGGCGGAGTCCAATGGGGGGAGAGTGGGCGGAGTCCAATGGGGGGACAGTGGGCGGAGTCCAATGGGGGGACAGTGGGCGGAGTCCAATGGGGGGACAGTGGGCGGAGACCAATGGGGGGCAGTGGGCGGAGTCCAATGGGGGGACAGCGGGCGGAGACCAATGGACAGTGGGCGGAGACCAATGGGGGGCAGTGGGCGGAGTCCAATGGGGGGACAGCGGGCGGAGACCAATGGACAGTGGGCGGAGACCAATGGGGGGACAGTGGGCGGAGTCCAATGGAGGGACAGTGGGCAAGAACCAATGGGGGGACAGTGGGCGGAGTCCAATGGGAGGACAGTGGGCGGAGACCAATGGGAGGACAGTGGGCGGAGACCAATGGGGGGACAGTGGGCGGAGACCAATGGGGGGACAGTGGGCGGAGACCAATGGGGGGACAGTGGGCGGAGACCAATGGGGGGACAGTGGGCGGAGACCAATGGGGGGACAGTGGGCGGAGACCAATGGGGGGGACAGTGGGCGGAGACCAATGGGGGGGACAGTGGGCGGAGAGCAATGGGGGGACAGTGGGCGGAGACCAATGGGGGGACAGTGGGCGGAGACCAATGGGGGGACAGTGGGCGGAGACCAATGGGGGGACAGTGGGCGGAGACCTTTGGGGGGACAGTGGGCGGAGACCAATGGGGGGACAGTGGGCGGAGACCAATGGGGGGACAGTGGGCGGAGACCAATGGGGGGACAGTGGGCGGAGACCAATGGGGGGACAGTGGGCGGAGTCCAATGGGGGGACAGTGGGCGGAGACCAATGGGGGGACAGTGGGCGGAGACCAATGGGGGGACAGTGGGCGGAGACCAATGGGGGGACAGTGGGCGGAGACCAATGGGGGGACAGTGGGCGCAGACCAATGGGGGGACAGTGGGCGGAGACCAATGGGGGGACAGTTGGCGCAGACCAATGGGGGGACAGTGGGCGGAGACCAATGGGGGGAAAGTGGGCGGAGACCAATGGGGGGACAGTGGGCGGAGACCAATGGGGGGACAGTGTGCGGAGTCCAATGGGGGGACAGTGGGCGGAGACCAATGGGGGAACAGTGGGCAGAGTCCAATGGGGGGACAGTGGGCGGAGTCCAATGGAGGGACAGTGGGCACAGACCAATGGACAGTGGGCGGAGACCAATGGGGGGACAGTGGGCGGAGTCCAATGGGGGGACAGTGGGCGGAGACCAATAGGGGGGACAGTGGGCGGAGACCAAAGGGGGGACAGTGGGCGGAGCCCAATGGGGGGACAGTGGGCAGAGACCAATGGGGGGGACAGTGTGCGGAGTCCAATGGGGGGACAGTGGGCGGAGACCAATGGGGGAACAGTGGGCGGAGTCCAATGGGGGTCCGTGTGCGGAGTCCAATGGGGGGACAGTGGGCGGAGACCAATGGACAGTGGGCGGGGACCAATGGACAGTGGGCGGAGACCAATGGGGGGACAGTGGGCGGAGTCCAATGGGGGGACAGTGGGCGGAGTCCAATGGGGGGACAGTGGGCGGAGTCCAATGGGGGGACAGTGGGCGGAGTCCAATGGGGGGACAGTGGGCGGAGACCAATGGGGGGCAGTGGGCGGAGTCCAATGGGGGGACAGCGGGCGGAGACCAATGGACAGTGGGCGGAGACCAATGGGGGGACAGTGGGCGGAGTCCAATGGAGGGACAGTGGGCAAGAACCAATGGGGGGACAGTGGGCGGAGTCCAATGGGAGGACAGTGGGCGGAGACCAATGGGAGGACAGTGGGCGGAGACCAATGGGGGGACAGTGGGCGGAGACCAATGGGGGGACAGTGGGCGGAGTCCAATGGGGGGACAGTGGGCGGAGTCCAATGGGGGGACAGTGGGCGGAGTCCAATGGGGGGAAAGTGGGCGGAGTCCAATGGGGGGACAGTGGGCGGAGTCCAATGGGGGGACAGTGGGCGGAGACCAATGGGGGGCAGTGGGCGGAGTCCAATGGGGGGACAGCGGGCGGAGACCAATGGACAGTGGGCGGAGACCAATGGGGGGACAGTGGGCGGAGTCCAATGGAGGGACAGTGGGCAAGAACCAATGGGGGGACAGTGGGCGGAGACCAATGGGGAGCAGTGGGCGGAGTCCAATGGGGGGACAGCGGGCGGAGACCAATGGACAGTGGGCGGAGACCAATGGGGGGACAGTGGGCGGAGTCCAATGGAGGGACAGTGGGCAAGAACCAATGGGGGGACAGTGGGCGGAGACCAATGGGAGGACAGTGGGCGGAGACCAATGGGGGGACAGTGGGCGGAGACCAATGGGGGGACAGTGGGCGGAGACCAATGGGGGGACAGTGGGCGGAGACCAATGGGGGGGACAGTGGGCGGAGACCAATGGGGGGGACAGTGGGCGGAGACCAATGGGGGGACAGTGGGCGGAGACCAATGGGGGGACAGTGGGCGGAGACCAATGGGGGGACAGTGGGCGGAGACCAATGGGGGGACAGTGGGCGGAGACCAATGGGGGGACAGTGGGCGGAGATCAATGGGGGGACAGTGGGCGGAGACCAATGGGGGGACAGTGGGCGGAGACCAATGGGGGGACAGTGGGCGGAGACCAATGGGGGGACAGTGGGCGGAGTCCAATGGGGGGACAGTGGGCGGAGACCAATGGGGGGACAGTGGGCGGAGACCAATGGGGGGACAGTGGGCGGAGACCAATGGGGGGACAGTGGGCGGAGACCAATGGGGGGACAGTGGGCGCAGACCAATGGGGGGACAGTGGGCGGAGACCAATGGGGGGACAGTTGGCGCAGACCAATGGGGGGACAGTGGGCGGAGACCAATGGGGGGACAGTGGGCGGAGACCAATGGGGGGAAAGTGGGCGGAGACCAATGGGGGGACAGTGGGCGGAGACCAATGGGGGGACAGTGTGCGGAGTCCAATGGGGGGACAGTGGGCGGAGACCAATGGGGGAACAGTGGGCGGAGTCCAATGGGGGTCCGTGTGCGGAGTCCAATGGGGGGACAGTGGGCGGAGACCAATGGACAGTGGGCGGGGACCAATGGACAGTGGGCGGAGACCAATGGGGGGACAGTGGGCGGAGTCCAATGGGGGGACAGTGGGCGGAGTCCAATGGGGGGAGAGTGGGCGGAGTCCAATGGGGGGACAGTGGGCGGAGTCCAATGGGGGGACAGTGGGCGGAGTCCAATGGGGGGACAGTGGGCGGAGACCAATGGGGGGCAGTGGGCGGAGACCAATGGGGGGCAGTGGGCGGAGTCCAATGGGGGGACAGCGGGCGGAGACCAATGGACAGTGGGCGGAGACCAATGGGGGGCAGTGGGCGGAGTCCAATGGGGGGACAGCGGGCGGAGACCAATGGACAGTGGGCGGAGACCAATGGGGGGACAGTGGGCGGAGTCCAATGGAGGGACAGTGGGCACAGACCAATGGACAGTGGGCGGAGACCAATGGGGGGACAGTGGGCGGAGTCCAATGGGGGGACAGTGGGCGGAGACCAATAGGGGGGACAGTGGGCGGAGACCAAAGGGGGGACAGTGGGCGGAGTCCAATGGGGGGACAGTGGGCAGAGACCAATGGGGGGGACAGTGTGCGGAGTCCAATGGGGGGACAGTGGGCGGAGGCCAATGGGGGAACAGTGGGCGGAGTCCAATGGGGGTCCGTGTGCGGAGTCCAATGGGGGGACAGTGGGCGGAGACCAATGGACAGTGGGCGGGGACCAATGGACAGTGGGCGGAGACCAATGGGGGGACAGTGGGCGGAGTCCAATGGGGGGACAGTGGGTGGAGTCCAATGGGGGGACAGTGGGCGGAGTCCAATGGGGGGACAGTGGGCGGAGTCCAATGGGGGGACAGTGGGCGGAGTCCAATGGGGGGACAGTGGGCGGAGACCAATGGGGGGCAGTGGGCGGAGTCCAATGGGGGGCCAGCGGGCGGAGACCAATGGACAGTGGGCGGAGACCAATGGGGGGACAGTGGGCGGAGTCCAATGGAGGGACAGTGGGCAGAGACCAATGGGGGGACAGTGGGCGGAGTCCAATGGGAGGACAGTGGGCGGAGACCAATGGGAGGACAGTGGGCGGAGACCAATGGGGGGACAGTGGGCGGAGACCAATGGGGGGACAGTGGGCGGAGACCAATGGGGGGGACAGTGGGCGGAGACCAATGGGGGGGACAGTGGGCGGAGACCAATGGGGGGACAGTGGGCGGAGACCAATGGGGGGACAGTGGGCGGAGACCAATGGGGGGACAGTGGGCGGAGACCAATGGGGGGACAGTGGGCGGAGACCAATGGGGGGACAGTGGGCGGAGACCAATGGGGGGACAGTGGGCGGAGACCAATGGGGGGACAGTGGGCGGAGACCAATGGGGGGACAGTGGGCGGAGACCAATGGGGGGACAGTGGGCGGAGTCCAATGGGGGGACAGTGGGCGGAGACCAATGGGGGGACAGTGGGCGGAGACCAATGGGGGGACAGTGGGCGGAGACCAATGGGGGGACAGTGGGCGGAGACCAATGGGGGGACAGTGGGCGCAGACCAATGGGGGGACAGTGGGCGGAGACCAATGGGGGGACAGTTGGCGCAGACCAATGGGGGGACAGTGGGCGGAGACCAATGGGGGGAAAGTGGGCGGAGACCAATGGGGGGACAGTGGGCGGAGACCAATGGGGGGGCAGTGGGCGGAGTCCAATGGGGGGACAGCGGGCAGAGACCAATGGGGGGACAGCGGGCGGAGACCAATGGGGGGACAGTGGGCGGAGTCCAATGGGGGGACAGTGGGCGGAGACCAATGGGGGGACAGTGGGCGGAGACCAATGGGGGGACAGTGGGCGGAGACCAATGGGGGGACAGTGGGCGGAGTCCAATGGGGGGACAGTGGGCGGAGACCAATGGACAGTGGGCGGAGTCCAATGGGGGGACAGTGGGCGGAGACCAATGGACAGCGGGCGGAGACCAATGGGGGGACAGTGGGCGGAGACCAATGGACAGTGGGCGGAGACCAATGGGGGGGCAGTGGGCGGAGACCAATGGACAGTGGGCAGAGACCAATAAACACCGTGTCAAATTATACACAAGTGACTTCCCCAAGACGAGGACACGATCATCTTTGATCATCGATTATACAACCAGAGTCGAGCGGTGCCCGCCGGTTGCGGAAGGCATCAGGCGTACAGGTGAACACCGCGTCATCTCTCTCGAACGTCACCTTGTCGTACACAAGGCCACGAAAGAGAAGCACGAAGACGGAGCTACTGGGGCCCAGTGGCAATAAAGGTTCTTTATATGGCACAGGTTTATAACTTAACAAATCTCAAGCTGGATCTGAGGTTGAAAGCAGCTTGACTTTTCCAACAGGGAGCAGTGGATATGTGGGGCAATGTCCCAGCAAAAGCAGTTTGAGGGGGTGGGGGGAAGATGAGACAATTAATTCTTTAAAAAGGATGTGGATAATATCCGATTGGGAATGAGTTGGTGGTTATAGGGATAGGGAGAATCTGAGATGACAAATAATCCACGAGACACAATAGTTACTGTGTTGCTGGAGAAGGGGGAAGGGAATTTTTATCTAGAATCTGCAGCACAGCAACAGGCTATTCGGCCCATCTGGTCCATGCCGGTGTTTATGCTCCACACGAGCTTTCGCCCACCTTACTTCATCTCACCCGATCAGCGTATCCTTCTGCTCTTTTCTCCCTCACGTACTTATTTAGCTTCCCCTTAAATGCAGCTCTGCTCTTCGCCTCAACTACTCCTTGTGGTAGCGAGTTCCACATTCTCTGGGAAAAGAAGTTTCTCCTGAGTTCTTCACTGGATTTATTAGTGACTATCTTGTATTTATGGCCCCTGGTTTTGGATTCCACCACAAGTGGAAACATCTTCTCTACGTCTACCCTTATCAAACTCTTCAGAACTTTGAAGACCTCTATTAGGTCACCCCTCAGCCTTCTCTTTTCTAAAGGAAAGATGTCCCAGCCTGTTATAACAGCTTATTTCTGGTATCATCCTTGTAAAAATGTCATTATATAAGGTGACTATTTTTCTTTGCATGCAAGTTAAATTCGCCATGGTTATAGGAAAGAGATTAGCATACGAATTGAATTACAGCTTTATTACAAACATCATTCTTAATGTACTCAATAATGGATTCTGGGGCCAACTGTGTTGTATACCATTAAAGTGCCTCCCTTAACATCAGTTGTAACCTTAATGTTGACTATACAGAGTGATCTGTGCCGTGCTGTTGCTGACTTTGATAAAACCATAAGCTTTCCTACCCTTGGGACAACACTGACAGGCCACAAAAAGTCCAACAAATAAACACAGCCTCTTTCCGTTTCAGCAACGTTGCCTTTTAATTACTTCTCGCTGTTGGCCTGGCCTTGGGAAGTCGAGCATGACCCCACCCATCGCCGTGTAAAGAGCTGCAAGGACTTACAAGCAGCAGTGTTCATCGGCAAAAGTTACATATGGTCGCCTTAAGGTGCAGTGCCCGCCGTGGCTCAGTGGGGTAGCGCTCTCGCCTCTGAGTCAGAAGGTTGTGGGTTCAAGTCCCGCTCCAGAGACTTGAGCACAAAAATCTAGACTGACACTCCAGTACAGTACTAAAGGAGTGCTGCACCGTCAGAGGTGCCGTCTTTCAGATGAGACATTAAACCAAGGCCCCGTCTGCCCTCTCAGGTGGACGTAAAAGATCCCACGGCACTATTTCGAACAAGAGCAGGGGAGTTCTCCCCGGTGTCCTGAACAATATTTAGCCCTCAATCAACAAAACAAAAACAGATTATCTGGTCATTTTCACATTGCTGTTTGTGGGAGCTTGCTGTGCGCAAATTGGCTGCCGCGTATCCCATATTACAACAGTGACTACACTTCAAAGGTACCTCATTGGCTGTAAAGCACTTTGAGACGTCCGGTGGTCGTGAAAGGCGCTATACAAATGCAAATCCTTCTTCGTCTTCTGCTGCTGCCTGACCTTCTGCTAAAATATGCATCACAACTTTATGAGGCATCATAGTCATTCGAAGAAGGGCAGGGGAGTTCTCTTGGTGTCCTGGGCCCAACATTTATCCCTCAACCAACATCACTAAAACAGATTATCTGGTCATTATCTCATTGCTGTTTGTGGGAGACTGTCGCATTTCCTACATTACAACAGTGACTACGCTTCAAAGGTACCTCATTGGCTGTAAAGCGCTTTGGGACATCCTGAGGTCATGAAAGGCAGGAGAAATGGGGAAACTATTGAAACATAAAAATTGCCTAACAATATCCTTATGTTCTGAAATTCTTCCCTCCCGGAAACAAAATGCTCCAAACACCTCCAGATTTCTAGTAAGTAACTCTGCCATGCTGGTCAGGAAGATCCCAGCTACAACCCCCAATCCGCATTGGCTTAGCTGATCTCAGCCACGCCGGTGCAACAGCAAGCCTCAACATCCTGGGATCGGGAGGGGGGAAAAAAATCGACCCGCGTTCCGATCCTGACCGTCTCCGGTGACCCCTGCAGATGAACATTATGATCACTACACGGTCGAATAGCGCGCCGTCAATCACCGCGTGACGGGCACCTGTGCTCACAAAGCGCTACACGAGCAAGGAGTTAATGCCTTCAGAAGAAGAATGGAGAAATTTGAGCGGGGATGGGAGAGGAGGAACACACAAAACGTTCCCATTGTCCCAGTGGCTCAAAACCAGAGGGACCCATCGTACAGGCGTCGGCACTTGAAGAAAAGGATTCGGAGGCTTAGATTTCTCCAGAGTGCAGTAAAAAGTACATTTGTATCACCATTAGCCTATCTCCACAATACAATCAGGGAGACAAAAAACCCTTTTAAGTGAAACTACTTTCCCATTATCACTGCATGAGGGAATCTAATCTTGATTGAACACAGGGCCCACGTACTGTGTATGAGCCTTTTATTCTCCGCACTGCCTATCAGATCCACCTCATTGGCTCTTGTTGCGTCTGGTTGCAACCCAAGGAGTTGGATCCAGGCTGACGGGACACTCCCATCCTGTTGGGGGGAAGGTGCTCCACCAACTTAACCCTTACACAAGACCCAAGAGATTATTTTTCACCCTTTCTTCCTTCCGTTGCAAATGCTGACTCTAGCTGCGGGGTGACAGTTCCACGGGCACTGATGGCCCGTCCGATACCTCAGCTGAGGGACCGTTTCTCATAAGAAAGAAAGAAAGAACTTGCATTTCTATAGCGCCTTTCACGACCTCAGGACGTCCCAAAGCGCTTTACAGCCAATGAAGTAATTTTGAAGTGTAGTCACTGTTGTAATGTAGGGAAACGCTTGGAGACTGAGATCAATAAGATGTTTGTTAGGCAAGGTTATCAAGGGATATGGAGCAAAGCTGGGTAAATGGAGTTGAGGATCAGATCAGCCATGAATGGTGGGGCAGGTTTCGAATGGCCCACTCTTGTTCCTGTGTTGCAGCTTGCAAGCCAACAAGAGAGTACACCTTTAAAACATATAGGCCTAGAAATTTGGTGGCGCCCCAAAAAGCTCGCCTGAGCGCTGGAATTACCGCTCCAGACGGAGCCGTTTGCGCCAGCGCGATATTCAGTTTCAGCGCCCCAAACGGAAGCAGGGCGCTGCTCGAGGCGCCCCACATCCCTCTTGGGGCGCTGAAACTGAATATCGCAGCACAACGTGCCGCAGCGCCACACGCTGCGGCACGGCGCGCTGCAGTACTGCAGGCCTTCCTCCCCTTTTTAAAGGGGAGGGGCCTGCACCAGCGCGATCAGAGATCGCGAGTGCCGGCAAAAGAGCCCAGCACTGATGAGAGGTGCCGGGCTCTTGGGGCACAGCCGGCACTGCCCGGGGGGGGGAGCTCAGGAGGCCGGGGACGGCAGCGCGAGGAGGTGCTGGCAGGCGGCCAGCAAAAAAAATGGTCGCCCCGCACGTCCCCTTTAATTAGCGCCACTACCGCCGCAGTTTGGCCCCCCTGAACCGGTCGCAGATTGCGACCAGCGTTACAGCAGGGGGCGTGACCCAATATCGCAATCGGGACGGTAGCGGGGCGCTGCGCACACCGATGATGTCATCAGTGGCAGCGCAGCGCTACAGGCTAACGCCGCCATTAGCGCCTCGCTAAATTTCGCGGGGGTCGTGGCCAGTGGCGCTAAAGCCACTAAGTGCCCTCTTTGGGCGCTAACTGGTGGCGCAGCCCACCGAATTTCTAGGCCATAGTGTCCACATCTTGCTTGCAATCCTCGTGTCCACACTGGCCCAAACTACCTTGCCACCAAAAATATGATTCCTTCCCCCTCTGCTGGGTGGAGGGTGGCAGTAATGAGCGAATATTAATAACGCTCATTACAATAAATTTCCATTAATTCATGTTGGCATGGCAGGATTAGAATTGAGTGCTGCTGATCAAATCGCCTCGCTCAGCATGAGAATATTAACGCAGCAACTTCGCCCCTGATTGCTGGCTGTTTGAAAGGGCCAGGCGAGAGAGAAAGCGAGAGAGAGAAAGCGAAAGGTAAAACGAAAAAAGAGAGAATGAAAAAAGGCCTGAAGAAAAAAAAAGTGAAAGATAAAGGATCAGAAAGGGAAGGAGGCAGAGCAAAAAGAAAGGGAAAGGAAGGAGGAGGAAGAGTGAGAGAGAAAATAATAAAGCTTTAAAAAGAATTCCCTGATGACTGTCTGTGCATGTGGAGATTTACCAGAACGGTACCGGGGAATGAGGGATTTCAGTTACCTGGAGAGACTAGAGAAGCTGGGATTGTTCTCCTCAGAGCGGAGATGGTTCAGGGGAGATTTGATAGAGGTGCTCAAAATCATGAGGGGTTTTGATAGATTAGATAGGGAGATACTGTTTCCACTGGCAGGAGGGTCGGTGACCAGAGGACGCAGATTTAAGATAATTGGCAAAAGGGCCAGAGGGGCGATGGGGAGAATTTGCATAATTGGATAACTGGTGCAAAATCCGGGGGTGGAGGGGGGGGGGTGGGGGGATGAGAAGATGTTCTTTTACTCGACTAATTGTTGTGGTCTGGAATGCACTGCCTGAAAGGGTGGTGGAAGCAGATTCAACAGTAATTTTCGGAAGGGATTTGGATAAATACTTGATAAGGAAAGATTTGCAGGGCTATTGGGGAAAGAGCAGAGGGAGTGGGACTAATTGGGGAGCTCTTTCAAAGAGCCGGCACAGGCACGATGGGCCGAATGGCCTCCTTCTGTGCTGTATGTTTCAATGATGACTGTTTGCGCCTGTGTGCAGTTGTGTTAAAATCTTCATAAAAGTGCATTTTTCATTTCTGTGGTGAAAGTGGCAGCAGAAATCCTTCACCTGCTCCTCCTGAGGAGTCCTTCTGTCCTCGGCCTGCTCTACCACCGGATCTCTCTTAATCCCACCTTTTAAAGTAAGCGAGCTACTTTAACAGCACCAGGGCTGCAGTCCAAATCATCAGAGGCGCTTCCCAAAAAGTGATTCCAAAAAGGAAAAGAAAACAAATCACGAGAGTGGGACAGGAAACTAAAGCTCAGTTCTGAGCATTTCCCAGGGCCCCTGGCTAAGCACAGATACAGATCTCTGCCCATCGCCAGCCTGTCCATCAACATCCTTGCAAAATGAGCCCATCCATCAGAGTCAGCCTGTCGGGCAAGTTTTCATGAAGTTTCATCGAGCAGTTCAATCACCTGTCTTCTGTGCAGATACCCTAACTTCCCGTTCCAGCAGACTGCCTCCTGAGGCTCCCTTTTCCATGGATCGTGGCAAATGAACAGGATTCCAGAAAGATCTGAATTTTCCACTGTCGAAGTAACAGCCACAATATGCAAGGGTTTGAACAGCGTCAGTGGCAGAAGCTGCTGTCGCAATCAGTGTCAGCTGACTTGTAGATTGACAGATAGAACTTGCATTTCTATAGCGCCTTTCACGCCCACCGGACGTCTCAGAGCGCTTTACAGCCAATGAAGTACTTTTTGAAGTGGAGTCACTGTTGTAATGTAGGAAATGCGGCAGCCATTTTGCGCACAGCAAGCTCCCACAAACAGCAATGTGATAATGACCAGATAATCTGCTTTAGTGATGTTGGTTGAGGGATTAAATATTGGCCCAGGACACCAGGGAGAACCCCCCTGGTCCTTCTTCGAAATAGTGCCATGGAGATCTTTTACGTTCACCTGAGAGGGCAGACGGGACCTTGGATTAACATCTCATCTGAAAGACGGCACCTCCGACAGTGCAGCGCTGCCACAGCACTGCACTGGAGTGTCGGCCTAGATTTTGTCTCGAGACTACGTACCTGCAGACATGAATCAAGTGCAGTACGAGTCCAATATATTCCCACTAGGTACTTGGGGCCGTGAAGCAAAAGGATATCAAGTATTGATGAAATCAGGCAAATATTGGCAAGTCACCACTACATCTCAGCAGGATGTGCACATTAACTATTTTATAGACAGTGATGGAAGTGAATGAGAGCTGTTATTTATTGACAGGTTAGATTAGTGCGGAATCAATATTAACATAAATGGCTTCCTGTCACAGCACAATCAAACCTGAGGGACACATGCTTTCTCACATTAGAAGCAATTTGTTGTTGCGGCGAGGTTTTAAGAGGGCTTCTATACTGACTCTACCAATGCTGACCTCCTATCCCCCGACCCCCCTTATTGCATCTCCCCTGCTGCTGGTCTCTGTGATCCCAGCTGACTGGGAATGCGGAGACCCGAGCTCTGTGCACGACCGAGGCCCAACGATGCAAGGGCCTCTGCTTCAATTGGAAGAACTTTCATCGAGCAGCTACTGGTGCGGGCTCACAAAACCGGCTCCGCATGCCCGAAGTAGAGCCAGTGACTCCGACGGCAAGGGTGGGTCTGTGCCGCTGTTCAACCAGCACAGGTCAGGCGGTTTATATTGCTGGCCGTGTGCCAATGGGGAGAGGCCCAAGCGTTTGCTGTCAGCTGCCATCCAGCTCTGTAACAGCGCCGTCCTATCAGCTCCCGAGGGGAGGGAGCAACGTTCCCCCCATAGGTTCTCGGGCGCGCATCAATCGGGAAGTCCCGCACAGGCCACTCACAAGCTCTGCCACTGGAAGGTACCGTGCATGCGCGGCCCGGGTCCGCACACGGAAAAAAAATTAGAGGGACCATTGGTAGGGAGTCTCCTGGGATATAGTTCCATGATTTAGCTCCATGCGTGAACATTCAATAACCATTATGGTCTCCGTCTCTCCCGTGGTCTCTCTCTCTTTATATACTGTAAATAACAACAGAAAATGCTGGAAAAACTCAGCAGGCCAGGCAGCATCCGTGGAGAGAGAAACAGAGTCAACGTTGACTCTGTTTCTCTCTCCACGGATGCTGCCTGGCCTGCTGAGTTTCTCCAGCGTTTTCTGTTGTTATTTTGGATTTCCAGCATACGCAGTATTTTGCTATTATACATATATATACTGTGTTTGTTTTGTCTTGTGGTTTCTCTGTTTTGATGTGTGTCTTCCATTTGGTCTCCTCCTAGCTCCCTGTGTCGTTTGTGGTCTCTATCTCTCTTCAAGCCCCAATCCCGTCCTCACTAACTATCCTCACACATAGCAATGTGGAAGTGGTCAGGACTGGGATAGACTACGGCCATCCATCTGGCCGGGCCCAGTGTCCAAGAACGATCAGATCCTACGATACCACTTGTACCATTCTCTAATTACTTTCCAGTTACTTCTCCAACGCTCCCCTGAATTACAATCTCTCGCTTGTGTGGAAGTGTAAATGAAATGGCCAACAATCTAGCTAGCAAAATGGCTTCGCAAATGGCTTCGCATAGGAATGAATTGCCCAAAGTAATAATTGATGTTTTTAGTTTCTAAAAAGGAGCAAAAGAGGAATTCAGCTTTGCTAAGAGCAAAGAAAACAGAAGTGGCAGTTTGTCTAATCAGTAAAGGGAAGAGGAATATTTGCCTTTTCACCTGTAGTTTAGTGTTGCAGAGCAATACTAAGTCAAAAGGACTCAACTGCCAGACAGAAAAATGAATCACTGCAGGATATGGTTGGCTGGCTATTGTACGGCATCCAATCGCTATATGGCATCTCAGAAAAGCATATGCTGCGGTGAGACAAGGTAGGAGCTTGTGGTCCAGGTGGTTAGACTGGTAGGGATAAGAAGCGGAATTGAAAGAATAGGCTTTGTTTAATAATAGTTGTTTTGTTAAGAAATTAGTGTTGCTGAACCAATGGTGTAATGACCACGTGATTATCTGGAGCTTGTTTACTCCAATGTATAAATATGAGCCTCTTGTAAACGTTCGTTGGAGGTGCGATATCAATATCCTTGATTGTATTGCTCTCCCCTTGTGACAAGTAAAAATACAAGTGTTGTTTGCCAGCTACCGTGTGTCTGAGTCTTACTCGAACTTCGACACTTGATACAATCATCCCCCACAGTGTCCCTTGGCAGTCCAACAGTGGGGTGGGGATGGGGGGGTCAGCAGACAGCAGGAGCTCTGGCTGAATCTTCCCCTTCCCAGGCCACGGGTGCCAAGGCCAATTGTAGCACAGGCTGGTGATTGAGCCTGGGCCTTACTTGACTGTATACCTCAGTATCGCACTGTCACCCACTAAGCCATTGATTTCCATAGTTACATTGCATCCTGGTTGCCAACTATGGGATGTCAGCCATAAAAATATATACTCCAATTTATTTCTTAAAAGATGAAGATTTACAAATCCCTTCATGGAGACTAAGGTTTTCTAAATCAGATTTTATTAGATTCAGTTGAGCAAATCCTTTCTTTATTTACTGACCTATTTACAAATCCGGAGTATTAAATCTCTAAATCTTACTGTTCAATCATTCCTCGCATAATCTCAATTCGTTAGATCAAATCTCTCCCACTGAGCACCTGTTCTATTCTTTGAAGTCTGGATCTGTCGAGTCTGCAGTCGCTGCTAAACGCATTAGATCTTCAGGAAGAAAAGTATTCAACTTAAAGATTGGAGTTTGGGAAGTTCTGCCATTAATGTTGATTCGGTGACTCTTTGGGGGAAAAATTCAGTATCACCCCGCTTGGGGCGCCATTATCGGCCGTGCGCAAAGTTTAGCGCCTGGCACTAATTATCGCCTCCGACAGCAAACTTGGCTTTTATCGCCCCTGGAGGTGATTGGAGCGCGAAATCAGGCGCTTCACACCTGTCTTAAGGCGCAAAGGCCGAGGAGCGAGGCGCTACCTCAGAGCGCTGGCGAAGCTCATGTGATGTCAGTCAGCAATGGAACACAGACACACTGGCGCCGGCCAGTTCTTAAAGGGGAGTTCTGACAAAAGGTCATCGACCTGAAACGTTAACTCTGTTTCTCTCTTCACAGATGCTGCTTGACCTGCTGAGTTTCTCCAGCATTTTCTGTTTTTACCTTAAAGGGGAGGGTTGATCTTGCTCTCCATCCACATCCTGCTCATTGCAGTCTTGAATCTCGGCCTGGAGAGACCTGTACATCAAATCTGCTGGAAAGAACAATGGAGAGACCCAGGGAAAGAGCTCAGAGTGCAGCCCCCACAGTCTCTTCTAAATCAATACAAGGAAGGGCAAATCAAAATGAACCTGCAAAGTGCTGCTCAGCACCCAAAACTCCTTCACACAGTGTTGAATCTCTCCAGAAGACTCTCTCTCTCTCTCTCAGGATGAGTGGTGCAAAAATGTCACCAACAAAAAAAGGCAGGAAGCGGTCGCCTTTAAATAACGCTCCCCCAGTCCCTTCCTAACTGCAAAACACTCCCCTCAACCTGTCGTTGCTAGCGGCAGGCGGTAAGGCTGGGGGCGCCACTCAATATCCGGTCCGGGGCGCTACGCACTTGACTGACGTCACGATCTGCCGGCGCAGGAAATCGTGACGGTAGCGTTTAGCGCCGCCGCAAAATGTTGAGTTAATTTCGCGAGCGGCGCAAACATCGCCGTGCCCGGGCGCTAGTTGCTTTGCGCCCCATTAGCGCCCTCTTAAGGCACTAATGGGAGGCGCAAACAACTGAATTTTTCCCCCTTTGTGCCAAGGTTCAGCTCTACAGGTATCTGGCCATATGTACCCAATCCTCACTTTAATCACATTACACCTAGTGGAAGACTTCATGAATTTACTGGGTGCTGTTAATGAAGGACAAAACAGTGGATGGGAATTCCCTTGGAGCTGCTCCCGCTCCGCCGATGTAACTTTGGCGAAAGTGTGGCAGAAACCTCATTTACTCACTTCGAGGATATTTCCGGACAATATCTAAAGGAAGTTTGGAAAAGGGGGGAAGAGAGGGAGAGAGAGAGAGAGAGAGAGAAATTGACATAACGCCAGAACTTACTGTGGCCAAGATTAGTGAGCGGATGTTTAACATAGTCACATGACATTTCTCTTTGTCCATTATTTCCACGCAGATGTTAACCAATTTGCTTTGAACAGGCTAACACCTGTAGCAGACAGAGAAATGTCACACAAATGCCTCAAACACTCAACCAATAATCTCAGTAAAATTAATTTCCAGACTAGACAGAGAGGTCACACGAGTAACAGAGAGAGAGACTACAAGGTAGAGAGCAAGAGAGGCTGAGAAAGAGAAGCCGAGACACACATATAGACACAGAGAATCCACAAAACAGAGAGGCTTAGAAAAAGCGAGTGAGATAACGAGAGAGACGTAGAGTGAAAGACCACCAGAGAGCTAGAGATCGAGAAAGAGATAGAGACCAAGAGAGAGAGACATATTGATGAAAGATGCACTTCAATTTTGAAATTTACACACAGGCCAAGAGTGAAATATGGAGAGAATGCACGAGAGTGGGAAACATCAGGAGAAACATTCTCCCCGTGTTTGCGTGGGTTTCCTCCGGGTGCTCCGGTTTCCTCCCACAGTCCAAAGATGTGCGGGTTAGGTTGATTGGCTGTGATAAATTGACCCTTAGTGTTAGGGGGATTAAATACGTTGGTTTACGGGGATAGGGTGGGATATGTGTTGGCGTAGGGGTTACGGGGATCGGGTGGGATGTGTGTCGGTGCAGGCTCGATGGGCCGAAATGGCCTCTGTCTGCATTGTGGGGTTTCTGTGATTCTGTGATTCTGTGAAAGACATAGAGACATAGGAAGAGAGAGAAGAAAATGAGCAATAAAGCAGGCTGTGAGAGAGATAGAATCCGAAACAATCAAAGAAGAGGAGAAACAGAGAGCAAGAGAGACTCGGTGATTGAGAAAGAGGTGCCGGTATCTAAACAAGTTCTGTTTGTTGCTATGATTTGATTAAACACTTAAGGGCACAATTAAGTAAACTTCAAAATTAAAGTTCATATTTCATAAATATGAGAATAAACTCATGATTTATTCATTTGGAATCCTAACAAATGTGAGGTATGAATCAGGAATTACTGAATATAATAAAGTCAGAGTTTAGGGAAAGTGAATATTACAAATGAGTCAACCTGGAGACTAATATAATTTACTGAATTAATATTAATGTTAGAATTAATTTTTGTTCTCATATTATATGTACATGCATATATATTTATCATCATAAACAGATGCTGTTTTTTTGTATCTTCACGCTCTTCCCTAGGAGAATACTGTGAAGTAGTGGAAGGCTTGGCAGACTGATTAACACTGTGAACTCTGAGCGCTCCTTCCATGGCCCAAACCATCTGTACACCACATTGGGGAGGGGGGGTGATAGTCCTATACGGCGGGAGGGTATAATGGGCCCACCCACACCCACTGGACGCGAGTATCCCGCAGGGCGCCAACCCAGAATTCCAAGCCGGAGCGCCAGCATCCGCTGGTCGGGAACTGCCTGGAGCGGGGATTCAAACCCTGCACCTTCTGACTCGGAGGCGGGAGTGCTACCCCTTGGCCAAAGGCCTCACTCCAATCGGAAATAGTTGAGAAAAATCAGCAATTCACACTCATCCCATCTCAGAGAAACATCTCGAGCAATTCTCGAGCAATGAATTTGCCTCATTACTTTGAGGTGCAGCGACCGTTGTGACGAAGGCAAACACTCCCCCCAAACAGCAAGGAGGCGACTGACCAGTCAAGGTCAAGCTGTGTTTGGGGGTGTTGGTTGAGGGAGGGAGGAATGTTGCGAATTCCCTGTTTTGTGAGCGGTGGCCTGAATCGCACCATCCGCCGGATCAGGCAGACGGCGCCTTCGGATAAGGTGACATCAGGAGGAAGGAAAGAATCACAATTGAAGACTTACGTAATGCAGATGATGGGATGGAGAATTTGAAGTTAAAAAGATCTGGTTTAATAAGTGACTTTGTGAATAATGATTAAATGCACCACGGTTTAAAGCTCTAAGATGTAAAATGGTAATGATTTGTAAATAGAAGACCAAAATGATTTGCAAATTCATCTCCAACCAAATCTGATTTAAAACGGATCTTGTGCTGGGATTTGTTAAAGTTCATGCCGTTGTAGCTGTTGAAAAGCTGATAATTTGCGTTTAATAATCCCTTCGCTCATGGTAACCATGTCGAAGGGATTGATTTAAAGGGGCATTAACATGGCACTGTGGAGCAATCAACCTGTTCTCTCTTTCCTTCCTGTCCTCAAGGTCTTACCTCATGCTGAAACCATGGTTACATGGACACCAGCAAAGCTCTACTGCCTCACTTCTTCACCTGCGCACTGACAGAAGGAGTGTCAGCAGGCTACATGTCGGTGGGGTTAGGAGGGGCATCGCAGGTCCTGTCCACACCCAAGGCCCACACGCACGGGTATGGAGTCACTGGATAGCGAGTGGGTGTAGGGACGGGGGCGGATTCTTTTATCTCCTTTACCCTATCCCAGGAGGCCAATTGCGGCATCCTTCCCCGCCACCCAGGCTGAGATCGGCCGTGGCTCAGTGGGTGGCGCTCTCGTCTTTGAGTCAGAAGGTTATGGGTTCAAGCCCCGCAGGGACCTGAGCTCATAATCCAGGCTGACACTCCAGTGCAGTGCTGAGGGAGTGCTGCACTGTCGGAGGTGTTGTCTTTTGGAAGAAGCGTTAAATAGAGGCCCTGTCTGCCCTCTCAGGTCGACGTAAAAGATCCCGCAGCACTATTTCAAATAAGAGCAGGGGAGTTCTCCCTGGTGTCCTGGCCAATATTTATCCCTCCACCAACATTCATTAAACATATTGTCTGGTCATTTATCTCATTCTTGTTTGTGGGAAAATTGGCTGCCAGGGTTCTTATATTACAACAGTGACTACACTTTAAAAGTACTTCATTGGCAGTGACGTACTTTCAGATGTCCAGAGGTTGTGAAAGGTGCTGTATAAATGTGTATAAAAGTTTTTCTTTCTTTCTTCACTCATTGTTCTGGGCATAGTCTTTACAATTTGGGCATGATTAGCCGAGGAACCATGTGCAACTTTCAGCATGACTACGTAGCATGTAAGTTGCAAAGAATGTTCATTTAACGTGAAGACTATTATTTTGTAACTTTCCTGTGCTGACCCAGGTACGGAATTTTACTGCTGGTTACACTCTCCAATCCGAGGAACCCAACGTTATAGCAACAAGCATTTCCAGCTGAGCTTTCGCCAAGTAACGATCCTGCCACTCAGCTAGGGTCGCCAATTCTGGTTGGACCGAATTTATCACGTGACCGCCCGCCCCCAATGCTCCCACCATGAACCACCCGACACGTCAATCCTGGGGGGGCAATCGGTCAACAATGGCGGCCGCTATACCCACAATCCTCCCCGCTCCAGAAACATCTCTATGCATCGTGCGGTTTTACCAGAGCGCGCATGCGCCAGGGGCCCCGTTGTGGCCCTAGTGTTTGTTCAGAGTCCGGCCAGAGCAGAACAGGAGGAGGAAAAGTCTCTCTGATTCCCCCCGGATTGCTCGCAGAAGTGTCCGGGATTATTAACCTTCAATTCCCAGAGTCTCCAAGACAATCTGGGAAGGTTGGCAACTGTACACTCAGCCCCAATGTCAAAAGCCCATCCCTTTCCCGGACCCATGTGACATTTTCCATTTCCCAATCCTGCCCTGTTGTGGCCTCTCTAAGTCAGTTTGCCGATTAGTGCTGAATTAGAGGCGGCTTTGTGCTTTAACCCCCATTCACACTAGGAATGTAATTGGAAGTGCTTCAAAATCACTTCACCTATAACACTTACTGTGAGCAGACACAGGAGACTTTCGACATGAACCAACTTGGGAGAAAAAAAGTTTGCCAAACACTCCTATAGACCTGTATGTACGACATAATGAAAAAACTTAACTGATCTGGTGTCGAGTTATTGGCCCAAAAAAAAATCTGTGCAGAAATACAGCGATTCTTTCTGCAAACATTGTATTGCCCCAATCTCTCCCCCAAGCATTTGGCAGATCTGCCCTTTTGAAACCAGGCCTCCAGGCAGCTCAAGGACCCCATCATGGATTCCGTGTATCGCTGTGGTAAACTAAGTTTTTATTTGCAAAAGAATTTTGATTTATAAAGTTGCTCAACGAGGGAATGTTGCTGCGGGAACGTGCTGAGCAAGTACTTTAGCAGCTCCTTCTGTTCAAAGAGAAAGCCTTAGTTAGGCCCAAACCAAAGCCCTTAAAAGGAACAGTCCACAGTGCTTTAATTTGGGGCCTCCTTCTTACAATTATAACCTTGTGAAACAAACATTATCCTGCCAGGACTTGGAAAAAAAAGTCAAAGAAAAGCCTCGGTTTACGACAGGCCTCCTGACGGAAGCCATCAATTTTTCTAGCTCGGTGATTGAAGACAGCTAGACTTGCTGCTGTAACTACCAGTCGGTCTCTCCTGACACTCACAGACTGCTTTTCAGGCCACTGGGAGATGTTCCAGGCTGCCAGCTTTCAATAACTGGTAATAACAGTCAGGTCTTCTGTTGTTGTTGTAATTATTGAGAAATCTAGGCGAAGGGCCAAGACCCATTGTGCAGGACACCAGCTAGGAGACGAGCTAAAATGGCCCAACGCCTAAACATTTCAAAGGAATTCTCAGGATAGAGGCTTCTTTGCATTGCCTCTGCAGTTTAGTAGCTGCTTACGTGTCAGAAAAAAAATGTGCTTTAAAAACTGGCAGTAATTTACAATGGGACGGTTCCCGTGTAATCAATACAAAGAGGGCCCCATGTCATTTTAAACTAGAGTAGGCCCGCAACACAATGTGAGCATGAAGCTCGTCTACCTCAGCATACAAAATTCTTCCGCCTAGCCAGTCACACTGCCAACTTAAAAACTGCCAAAACTATAAAAAGAGGCAATCAATCGTTTCGTTCTGGTTTCTCCTGGTGTGCAGCCAGCAATTTATGAGCATCTGCCAATTTGTGCGCTTCCCTCACCCAAGAGCAATTAAACTCTGAATGACTTTGTGATAGGCCCATGCACAGTAATCAGAGTTTGTCCCATTAAAGGGACAAGCCAACTAAGACGCAGCTCCACCTTAGCAGCAAGATAATACATCGTGCGGTTCAATATCTTAGCCATTGAAAGCAGAAAGAAACTTGCACTTTCCATGACTTCAGCACATTCCCAAGTGCTTCGCAGCCAATGAAGTGCTTTTAAAGTATAGGCGGCCAATTTGCTCACTGCAAGCTCCCACAAACAACAGGGAGGTTAGGACAGGTTCATCTGTTTTTGGTGATGTTGGTTGAGGGATTAATGTTGGTGAGGACACCGGGGAGAACGCCCCTGCTCTTCTTTAAAACAACGCCATGGGATCTTTCTTGTGTCCACCTGAACAGGCAGATGGGACCTCGGTTTAATGTCTCATCCGAAAGGTGGCTCCTCTGACCGTGCAGCGTTCCTCCCGTGTCAGCCTGGATTGTGTAGAAGAGGGTTTGAACCCACAAGTTTCTGACTCCGAACTGAGCCAAGATAACATTTCAAAAACACACACACAGCGCACCCCCTTATTCACCATAAGAAATGTCACAGGAGATGTGTTAGTTTTTTTTTAAAAAAGCTTTCCCCCCCACCCCACAATTTTTATTCCCTCCTCCCTTAAAGGTGCTGACACACACTGAGGTATTGGGAGGGGGGTGGGAGAGGGGAGGGTGGGTTTAACAGGTTCCAACAGCCCTTCAGTAGCTCACCCAGGTGGCCATTCGTTACTTGTTGACCTAGGAGGGCAGTTAGCTGTGGGACCAAGCACATTTCTGCCCTCACTTCCCATCCGTACGCAAATGGGCATTTACACCCGCTCCCCCCCCCCCCAAGGCACTGGGGCAGCGGGGGAGGAGTCGAGGTGATATTCTTAATCAGCGGCCTCTTCACTCTCCCAGCGTCCAACGTGATCCAAGTCCCTTGGTCGATTGACTGGGGTATAGTTGAGTCAGAGCTTCCCATTGCCCTCTCTGTAGCACACGCATGCACACTAGGACCAGACTTATATAACCCCAGCACAAGTCCACTGACATCACACCACGTCAGACACAACGGCACAACAGAGCAGATGCGCAATTGGGCAAAACTTTAGTAAGGCTGCTGCGTTAGCACGAGGAGAGATCAGGGACTTTGCACGCTCATTGCCATTTTGTCCGGAGGATAGAAAAATCATGGGGAACCTCCCCTTCCCCTGCCCCAGTCATGCATCCCCGAGGCTTGGGTACAGATACTGGCATGGTTAGTACTGGTACCAATACATCGATAACTCCTCTGTTTCCAATCAAGCTGCCCTGTCGCTATCTCCCTCCATCCTGCTCTCAGTCGAGCTCCTCAGATGCATTCCCTCCCAAAGGGGTCTGAGCAAACCAACCCCTTTAGATAGGCGGATACTGGTCCTAGCAAATCGACCCTTTTAGATAGGGGGATACTGGTCCTAGCAAACCGACCCATTTAGATAGGCAGATACTGGTCCGAGCAAACCGACCCTTTTAGATAGGCGGATACTGGTCCGAGCAAACCGACCCTTTTAGATAGGCGGATACTGGTCCGAGCAAACCGACCCTTTGAGATAGGCAGATACTGGTCCTAGCAAACCGACCCTTTTAGATAGGCGGATACTGGTCCTAGCAAACCGACCCTTTTAGATAGGCGGATACTGGTCCTAGCAAACCGACCCTTTTAGATAGGCGGATACTGGTCCTAGCAAACCGACCCTTTTAGATAGGCGGATACTGGTCCTAGCAAACCGACCCTTTTAGATAGGCGGATACTGGTCCTAGCAAACCGACCCTTTTAGATAGGCGGATACTGGTCCTAGCAAACCGACCCTTTTAGATAGGCGGATACTGGTCCAAGCAAACCGGCCCTTTTAGATAGGCGGATACTGGTCCTAGCAAACCGACCCTTTTAGATAGGCGGATACTGGTCCTAGCAAACCGACCCTTTTAGATAGGCAGATACTGGTCCTAGCAAACCGACCCTTTTAGATAGGCGGATACTGGTCCTAGCAATCCGACCCTTTTAGATAGGCAGATACTGGTCCTAGCAAACCGAGACTTTTAGATAGGCGGATACGGGTCCGAGCAAACCGACCCTTTTAGATAGGCGGATACTGGTCCGAGCAAACCGACCCTTTTAGATAGGCGGATACTGGTCCGAGCAAACCGACCCTTTTAGATAGGCAGATACTGGTCCTAGCAAACTGACCCCTTTAGATAGGCGGATACTGGTCCTAGCAAACTGACCCCTTTAGATAGGCGGATACTGGTCCTAGCAAACCGACCCTTTTAGATAGGCGGATACTGGTCCAAGCAAACCGACCCTTTTAGATAGGCAGATACTGGTCCTAGCAAACTGACCCATTTAGATAGGCAGATACTGGTCCTAGCAAACCGACCCTTTTAGATAGGCAGATACTGGTCCTAGCAAACTGACCCATTTAGATAGGCAGATACTGATCCTAGCAAACCGACCCTTTTAGATAGGCAGATACTGGTCCTAGCAAACCAACCCTTTTAGATAGGCAGATACTGGTCCTAGCAATCCGACCCTTTTAGATAGGCAGATACTGGTCCTAGCAAACCGACCCATTTAGATAGGCGGATACTGGTCCTAGCAAACCGACCCTTTTAGATAGGCAGATACTGGTCCTAGCAATCCGACCCTTTTAGATAGGCAGATACTGGTCCTAGCAAACCGACCCCTTTAGGTAGGCGGCTACTGATAGCTCTTGCCCCACGGGACTTATCTCTTCCTATCTCGACTCTATCTTTGCTCCCCTTGTCCAGTCTCTTCCCACCTACCTCCGCGACTCTTCTGACGCCCTCCGCCACTTTAACAGTTTCCAGTTTCCTGGCCCCAACCGCCTCCTTTTCACTATGGACGTCCAATCCCTCTACACCTCCATCCCCCACCAGAATGGCCTGAGGGCACTCCGCTTCTCCCTTGAACAGAGGCCCAACCAGTCCCCATCCACCACCACCCTCCTCCGCCTGGCTGAACTTGTTCTCACATTGAACAACTTTTCCTTTGACTCCACTCATTTCCTCCAAATTAAAGGTGTTGCTATGGGAACCCGCATGGGCCCTAGCTATGCCTGCCTTTTCGTGGGATATTTGGAACACTCTTTGTTCCAGTCCTACTCGGGTCCCCTCCCTCTCCTCTTTTTCCAGTACATTGATGACTGTATCGGTGCCGTTTCCTGCTCTTGCCCTGAACTAGACAATTTTATTCACTTTGCCTCCAATTTCCACCCTTCCCTCACCTTCACATGGTCCATCTCCGACACTTCCCTTCCCTTCCTTGACTTCTCCGTCTCCATCTCTGAGGATAGGTTATTGACCAACATTCACTACAAGCCCACTGACTCCCACAGCTACCTGGACTACACTTCCTCCCACCCCGCCTCCTGTAAGGACTCTATTCCATTCTCCCAGTTTCTCCATCTCCGCCGCATCTGCTCTGACGATGCCACCTTCCATACTAGTGCTTCCGACATGTCTTCCTTTTTCCTCAACCGAGGATTCCCCTCTACTGTGGTTGACACGGCCCTCGATCGGGTCCGTTCTATCTCCCGCACTTCAGCCCTCACCCCTGCCCCTCCCTCCCGGAACCACGATAGGGTTCCCCTTGTCCTCACCTTTCACCCCACCAGCCTCCACATTCAACGGATCATCCTCCGCCATTTCCGCCACCTCCAACGTGATCCCACCACCAAACACATCTTCTCCTCTCCTCCCTTTTCAGCATTCCGTAGGGACCACTCCCTCCGAGACACCCTAGTCCACTCCTCTATCACCCCCAGCACCCCTTCCCCCTCGCCTGGCACCTTCCCGTGCAAGCGCAGGAGATGTAACACCTGCCCATATTTCCCCCCTCCCCCCCTTCCCACTGTCCAGGGCCCCAAACACCCCTTCCAGGTGAAACAGCGATTTACTTGTACTTCTTGCAATCTGGTATACTGTATTCGCTGCTCACGATGTGGTCTCCTCTACATTGGGGAGACCAAACGCAGATTGGGTGACCGCTTTGCGGAACACCTCCGTTCAGTCCGTAAGGGTGACCCCGAGCTTCCGGTCGCCTGTCATTTCAATTCACCGCTCCATTCCCACTCAGACCTCACCGTCTGCGGCCTCTTACATTGTTCCACGGAAGCTCACCGTAAGCTCGAGGAACAGCACCTCATCTTCCGATTAGGCACTTTAAAGCCTTCCGGACTCAATATCGAGTTCAACAACTTCAGATCATAACCTCGGCTCCTATTATATTTTTATATTTTTCATCCACATTTTTGGTTCGTGACTTTTCCTTTTTTTTTTCTCTCTCCCACATGGCAGCTGTCTCTCACTCTGCCAGCGCATTTCACACTTCATCTCGAGCCATTGTCTGTTTCTTTACCTGTCCTATTACCATCTCGTCTCACCTTGAATATCTCTTAATGTCTCTTCTTTCATCACCTCCCCCATTTCCCAGCCCCCAAACTGCCTTTTGTTTCATTTCCTGCCTTTTCTCTCAGTTCTGTAGAAGGGATTCGACCCGAAACGTTGACTCTATTTCTCTCTCCACGGATGTTGCCTGGCCTGCTGAGTTTTTCCAGCATTTTCTGTTGTTATTACTGATAATGCTTAGTCTTTATAGGGATAAGTGACACCAATGTACAGTCCTAAAGTAGACTTCTCAGAAAGCTTGGCCAGAGTGTCAGAACACTGTTGGAAACTGGGACAAAGTCAAAACCTAACGCTTGCTAGGGGAGGGGGAACAGAATGGATTAATGGCATTGGGTCACACCCGGTGGCCCAAGTGACTACGCAGCTTGCCGCTTTTAGCCACATGTATCGTTTTGTCGCATGGGCGACAACTTAGGTTCCCGGCTCATGACCAACAAACCTCCCGTTGGGGATCTATCCCAATGTTGGCCGTTGCTTGCGTGTCCAGTCACATGGCACCTTCGGCAATTCCGTAAAGAGCGGTTCGCTGCTGGCGACAGGACCAGGACGATCACTGTTCATCAAGCACCACCTGTTGCAACGTAATTATCACACGTCGGAGAGGTAGTCCCAACAGAGGTGACGGAGCTGAGCTTTATTATTCACGTGAATGCTGCAGTGACACGAAACACCTGCGGCTTTTAGCTTGCAAATTAGCCACAAGCAATTGGGAGCCCAAAGACTCGATGTGGAATCCAAGTACAAGAGGAGGTTGGGTATCAGGATACTACAACAAGGAGGCTGGTTAGTACACGGGTTTGTCACTAATAAATCCAATAAGGAATTCAGGCGAAACTTCTTTAGAATGGTTAGAATGTGCGACTCGCTACCACAGGGAGTAGTTGAGGCGAACAGCACAGACGTATTTAAGGGGAAGCCAGATAAGTGCATGAGGGAGAAAGGAATACAAGAAACTCTCTTTTAACCGGCACCTAAATTAACCGGAAATCTCTGTTAACCGGCACAATTCAGGAGTAGGTTCAGGTAAGTTTTACTTCATATTAGTGGCAGTTCCTGGATCTGTGGCTGTGTAACTGGGGTTCGTGCACTTGTTGCTAAGCAACAGGGACGCTTGGTCTGTGGCCGGAGTTCCTGCACATGTTGCTAAGCAACAGGGAAGCCTGGATTTGTTGCTGTGTACGGAGCTCTCGTACCTTTTAAACTATACCTCTCTGTAATCCGGACTTTTTGATAAACCAGCACCACGCCGGTCCCGTTGCTGCTGGATAATAAAGAGTTTCCTGTAGAAGGTTATGCAGATTGGGTTAGATGAAGTAAGGTGGGAGGAGGCTCGCGTGGAGCATAAACACCGGCACGGGTCAGTTGGGCCGAATGGCCTGTGTCTGTGCTGTAAATTCGATGCAAGCTTTCTGTAAAGAAGCTGCAAGATTCACTTCCCCACCACTAACTATCATTCCCTCCCCATTGCTCCTGAGAGTGACTCGTGTTGCGGTCCCACAGATGTTACTAAAGGACATTAGTGAACCAGTTGGGTTTTTACGACAATCCAACAGCTTCATGGTCACTTTTACTGATTCCAGCTTTTTATTTCCAGATTATTATTATTTTTTTAAAACAGAATATAAATTCTCAACCTGCCATGCTGGGATTTGAACTCATGATCCCTGGATTATTAGTCCAGGCTTCTAGATTACTAGGCCATTAAATTAACCACTAAACTACCGTCCCCGATTTCAAGCAATGACAGGACTGGGCCCCTTTGTTGCAACCAGCTACCCCCACACTGCAAACAAATGAATGTGTCACTCCTACTCTCCCAACTGTATTCCTTGTACAATAAGTACACGGTGCATTATAATTACATGGGCGGTCGAGCTGCTGATCCTGATCGGGGAAAGAGAATGAATCTCCATCACACGGGGCTCGAGGCAAAGTGTGCGCTCAGCTCCAGCAGTCTGCTCAATCGGAACAGTTGTATAATAGGGTGGGTACTGTAGAACCACACTGACAATCTTCGCACTGAGACTCGACAGCAAATCCAACTAAGTCCAGACCCAGCCAACTTGAGGCCCGCCCATGGAAACCGGTGCTGAGTGAGTCACAGGAGGTGAGTGCATGGCCCCGCGCAGAGGGTGGGCAGAGGAAATGAAGGGAGGCCACACGGTGGGAGGGAAAGTCCGCCGTCCCCCCCCTCACACCTCTGGTGCTGCTCTTGAATGCCTTCGAATGGCTCACCGTGCCCCAGCATCGCCCTCGCGGCCTTGGGAGGTTGCGAGGAGACCAGAGGAACGTGATCCCTGGGATTTGGGCTCCTCTTCACCAACTAGCGGCCCCTAGGGAGATGCGGGTGATGTAATAAAACTCACTACGCACTTGGTTTGAGTATAAAGCAAGGCTTTAATCAACTTGTTTCAGAACATGGCGGTCTAGTTGTACTTCACTAGTTCCTGTCTTACAAAATGTCCCTGAGCAAGCTGGGCCCACGCCTGAGTATTTATACTCCTTGGACGGCGCCACCAGTTGGCCATCCAGTGTTATTTCATGAGTAGTTTCTTTATGATGATGAGATTTATAACAGCGGGTGTGGGTGCTGGATGAGGACAGGACTGGGTTCAGCTGTGATCCCACGATCCTGCCCCCTCCCCCTCCCCCCTTGGCCCTGTCTACCAGCGCTCAAGCCCAAGGAACACCAAATGGGCAGGACACCAGAGGGAAAGCAGCACCTGTGGAACCAGTCCCAGATGGGGAGTCAATACCTTGAGGGGGAGGGGAGATGATCAGCAAGGAAAAGAATACCTTAAAAATAATTTCTCATTCCAGTCACTCGAGGCCCATTCTATCATTGTTTGATTCCCGTTCACCTATCACCCTCTGTGCTCGCTGACCTACATTGGTTACCGGTCCGGCAACGCCTCGATTTTAAAATTCTCATCCTTGTTTTCAAATCCCTCCATGGCCTCGCCCCTCCCTATCTCTGTAACCACCTCCAGCCCTACAACCCTCCGAGATCTCTGCGCTCCTCCAATTCTGGCCTCTTACGCATCCCTGATTTTAATTGCTTCACCATTGGCGGCAGTGCCTTCAGCCGCCTGGGCCATGAGCTCTGGAATTCCCTCCCTAAACCTCTCCACCTCTCTTTCCTACTTTAAGATGCTCCTTAAAACCTACCTCTTCGACCAAGCTTTTGGTCGCCTGTCCAAATATCTCATGTTGCTGAGTGCCAAAACGTTATCTGATAACACTCCTGTGAAGCGCCTTTGGACAGTTTACTGCGTTAAAGGTGCTATTTAAATACAAGTTGTTGTTGTTTCCTCCTCCCCCACAGAGGTCCTTCATTGTCAGAAATTGAACCTTCAACCAAACAGATCAATATCAAAACACAATGTTCTACTGCAGCCTCACTTCTACCATGTGGTAATGTGATCTTTTCTAATCTAAGAGAAGTAATGTTGATCACTGCAGCGTGAAATTTGGTTCAATGCCTTGGGAAATCCAAGCTGAACTGATGTCTTTAAACTGCCCAGATCCTACACGCTGTGATTCGACAGACAGTGCGGGGATTTGACAATCCGCCCCTTTCCAGTATCCAACGTCGTATCGGGTGAAAGGCGGCAATTCAGATGCCTGTGCAAGACACTGGTCCTTCACCTCGGGGACCTGAGCACACATCCAAGCCCAGACTTTAAAGGAAAGGAAAGGACTCGCATTTCTATAGCGCCTTTCACCACCTCAGGACGTCCCAAAGCACTTTACAGCCAATGAAGTAATTCTGAAGTGTAGTCACTTTTGTAATGTAGGAAACATGGCCACCAATTTGCGCACAGCAAGCTCCCACAAACAGCAATGTGATAATGATCAAATAATCCTTTTTTTTTTAGTGTTGTTGGTTGAGAGATAAATATTGGCCAGGACATCGGGGAGAACTCCCCTGCTCTTCTTCGAAATAGTGCCATGGGATCTTTTACGTCCACCTGAGAGGGCAGACGGGGCCTCGGTTTAACGTCACGTCCGAAAGACGGCACCTCCGACAGTGCAGCACTCCCTCACTAAGGGTCCTACCTGAAGTTGAGTCTCAACCCAAATCCTAGTGGACATCTCCCTACAGCATCAAACTGTCCCTAATGTGGATTAGGTTCTGGTAATAGATTACCAGCCCAGAGGTGGCGACTTCAAATAGGCTGGTGCGTCTATTTTCTCTCACGCGGGTACAGCACACACTGGGTAACAGTGCACAATCAGTCCTGTGGGTCTCGTGTGTTATATCCTTGTCTCCTGTGCACTGACAGTATTCATTGGCTAACAGTGGGCAATTCGGTCCCGTCGAGTGCTGTAGAATTTGATTGTGCTGTCGCTCAGTCTCTACCACCATATGCGAACTCTATAAACTGGTACAGAAGAAGAGCTGATATTGTAGAGCAAGGAAAGCCATTATTGAGTTACCTGGCAACTCAGCTAGACATACACATATAAGCATTGTACGTTTCCGATATAATTGGTACTTGTACAAACGACTTTACATGCCCTATATAAACAGTGCAACTCTCCTCGACAAAACATTCCCATTAAACGTATCTGTATAAAATGGTACACATGTCCTATATAAACAGTGTAGCTCCCCTCTCTAGACACTTCCAATATTAATGCTCTCCTGTGTGAATACAGTATGCCTTCCACATAAGCGCTCTACATTTCCCCGTATAAATAGTATACACCTCTTGTACAATGATGCAGCCTGCCACCGTGAGACGCATGGGACGCCTCTAGCAGTGCTGGCTTTTTGCAATGTATCCTCAAGCTCCTCCAACCCACACAGGCATTTATATTGTACTTGCATAGCAGAATTGCTTCAATTCAACGTGCCACCGCCATGCACTGTGGACCGCTGGGAACCTGCCAGGATTTGCACGGCGCAGTTGTCGGAAAAAGCCGAAATCTACATCTTCCCAGCTGCAGAGAATCGAAGAGATCAGGCCGGCGATTAGAGGAAAAACTAAAACCCTGCACCGATTGCAGGCTGCTGGCCTGTACAAGCGGGCCCAGAGCTCGGCCTAACCAGCCGCCAGAGTAAACACCTCTGTAAAGTCTGTGGGTTGTTTAGTTAATTAATACACAGACTCCAAGAGTAACTTAAAATAGGACTTTACTATTCGAAGGTCAGGGCGAATCTGCCCAATAACTCCTGGCACAACACTTATATACTGGTGTGGTCACCGTCGGTATTACCGTATACAGAAGCCAAACAAAGTAGTGCCACACCTAAAATAGTTCTCTTAAAGGTGAACGGTTACATACAATAGTTCTCTTAAAGGTAGACGGGTACATACACTACAATCCTCCCTTTTTAGCTTACAACATACTTATTCCCCATTAAACATAACATATAATCAACTTCATGTAAAACAATTCACAGATATAGTCTCTGCAGGAAACAGTTCACAGATTCAGTCTCTGGTCTTGACTCGGTCCGAACAACATCTCTGTGGTGTAGCCGGTTCACATTTCTACCGTGACTCATCCCATTGTCTTTCCCTTGGCTTAACAGCTTGAACTTCCATCCTGCTGAACCAGCAGTGCTGACTTTTACAAACAGCTGGACTGCCTTGGTAATTTTTCCTACTTTCCAACTGATTTGGCCCCCTTCGTGGGGCCCACGTGCATGATCTGATAGAAGTGATAATGATTTAGATGGTTATCGTCTTCTGCTTCGTCTTTTTCTTTTCTGCTTCTTGGAGACTCTCGGGGCTCCCTTATCCGCTGCCAGCTGTAGCACCACCATCTCCCTATGTTCCTTAGACTTTAAGTGCTTCATCCTGATTTCTGCACTTTGGGAGTTTTCATCACAAGCTGGGCAGACCAAGTCATCGTAATATTCCGTGTCACTCAACAGGTCATGGTAATATTCGGTGTCGTCCTGAGCTAGTCTAGCGAGAGGGCCTGCTACTTCTTCCGTACCCAACTGGACGTTAGCCGACTGTTGTTCCCTCCCTAGACATCTTTCCTGAAGAGACTTCTTCATGCGTTCATATTCATTCCGCTCTTCCTGGGTTTCCTGCAAATCCTTCACTAATGACTTCGTTTGTGATTTCAACACTTCCCCTTCCCTCGGGGATTGATTGATCAGGCTATTCAATCCTTCTACTGGAGCAGCTGTTTCAACATTCTGCTGTTCACATTGACGTGATTCAGCGTACTTTTGGCATCCCTGTAAAATCTGTGTTGCAACCTCAGCTATTTCCATAACTTTTGAGAGCTCCGAACTCCTTCCCTTTGAAGATTGAAGCTCGTGTTCTGATTGTTCCCATTGTAGAGTCTTGTCCTTCAGCATATGAAGGAGTTGGCTGACCGTTAACTCTTCCACGGGAACACTGTGGGTCAGAGTCTTCTCCATTTCATCCACCTTTTCCTCCAATGCTTTCACCTTCTTTTCCTCTTGTACTTTGGCTTCCAGCGCTCGGAGAAGTTGCGCCTTGATGCTCTCTAGCTCATGTTCAGAGGCCATTCTTACAGTCTCTGTGTTTCTTACAGTTCCCTTTTCTTCCACTGAACGGATTCCCAGTTGAATCTGTTCTTCAAGTTGTTGAATCTCGGTCATTGCCGCCCCATATTTGTCTTGGGTTTCCTTTAATATTTTTATGAGTTCTTGTACATCTTGTCTTTCATGTTCTGCCATGTCTTTCACCTCTAATTTCTCATCTATGGATGGAACTTCTACCGATGAGTCTGTCTTGGCCTTGAGCTCATCAAGAATTTCCTGCAGCCTTTGGACTTCTTGCTCATGTTCAACTTTCAGTTGCTCATATGCTTCCACTGAAACTAGCTTTTCGGAGGTTGCCGAGTTAACCCCTTCCAGAATTGTAGCCTGGGCCTGTTCATACTGTTCTTTCAACTTCTCACACTCTGCTTGTAAGGAGTCGTAGAGAAGAACTGGAATAAAATCCTGGCTTCCTGAAGATTCCTCTTCATTTGCTTCTTCCTGCAAATATTCTAACTCCTGAACAGCATAAGGGAGATGTGATCGGTAATTGGTCACGATGGCTCTGTGGTCGCTCTCTGCTTGAGCTAGCTGCTTCTGTTGTCTTTCCAGATTTTCCCATTCGGTGTCATAGAACTTTTTCATTGTTTTCATCTCTTGTACGAGACGGTAACTCAATTGTTCTAATTGTTGTCGTAATTTGAAATAAGTTTGAGTCCGAGCTCGGTGTTCTTCCGTCATGGATATGTCCGTAACTTGAACAGGCTCAGAATTTTCTGTCAAACTAGGTTGTCGTTGTTCGGTGGAGTTCTGTTCTGAAACTTTGTTCTTCTCTGGAGCATAAGCCTTTATGCATGCCTTCGTTTTTCCAACCTTCGTCGGCAAGTCCATTTCAGCCTTGTCTTTCATATTTGGGTTGGTCTTATCATCATCCGTTTCAGAATCTGAGCTGATTGTCTGCACCGAGTCCTCACTCGTTATGGCTTTTAGATAGTGCCATTCCATGTCTATTTTCTTGATCCACTCCCGTCCTAGAAGTGGTGGTCCTCCCTCATGTAGTACGTATAAGTTCATTCTTGGGTGTTCTTTACCCCTATCTCTCACTTTGACTCTTATCTTTCCCATGGGGTATACTTTATGCCCCGTGTATGTCTGCAATACGAACTTGGTATCTCTTAAGGGTATATGTGAGAATAGCCGGTGGTAATCCCTTCGATTTATGACTGATAGAGCTGATCCAGTGTCCAACTCCATTTTCACTTGGATTCCAGCTATTTTTAGCATGACCCAGATAGTTTGTAGGTCAGCTTCCTTACTCACATTGTGAATTCTCAGACTACCCAGCTCCTGGCCGTTTGGGTCTGAGTCTGAATTCTGTTCGTCTGAACTCTTCTCAGCCACCTTGTGTACCTTGTTGTACTTTTCCTGTGATGGCTTCCTTTGGTTGTTGGTCCTTTGGTTGTTGGTCTTCTTCCCTGACCGGCATACCTTAGCTATGTGACCCAGTTTGCCACATTTCCTACATTCCTGGTTCTTAAACCAGCATTGGTTCTGGTCGTGTGTTGTCTTCCCACAACGATAGCATTTTGTTGTTGTCGAGGTAATTTGATCCACACTTAGTGCTGCTGTCTTTAGCTGCATTTCCGCAGTTCCCTTCACTGCGGCTTCGTGCGATGCTGCAATAAGGACAGCCCTGTCAAGTGTAAGGTCGTTCTCTTCGAGTAGTCGCTTTTGCGTTCCTTCCTTTGCCAACCCGCACACGAACTTGTCTCGCAATGCCTCTGTCAGATTCCCTCCAAACTGGCAGTATTTCGCTAGTCTACGCAGTTCGACCAAGTATTCTGCGTTGCTTTCGTCTTTCCGTTGCGTTCTCGCATAGAATTTGAATCATTCCGCCAACATCAACGGTGTGGGGTTCAAGTGATCCTTCAGAACAGCCACAATATCATCGAAAGTCTGATCCGCCGGTTTAGCTGGTGATAGTAGATGCTTCAAGAGCCCGTATGTCTTTGCGCCCATCGAGTTTAGCAAGGTTATAGCTTTGTCATCTTCTTCTATTTTATTGGCCTCACAATAGATCTCGATGCGTTCCACGTACGTGGCCCAGTCTTCTACCTCGGCATTAAAATCGTTGATGTTACCACGCTTAGGCATCTTCCTCTCTTTCTGATAACACCCCGAATTATTTCTTTAACTTATTTTTTTTTTTTTTTTTCTAAGATGGCGGTTTTCCCGCGAAAATGGCGGTTTCCCGCGCTTATCTTCTCTCCCCGCCCACTTCAATGGCGGTTTCCCGCTTCTGTCTTCTTCCCCGCCTAATGGCGGCTTCCCGTGTTTCTTCCCTAGCGGGAGGGGTACACTTTCCCCCACAGGCGACGGCCGCTGGCTTTCAGATTCACAGCCTGCGCGTCGACTTCAGTGCTTTCCCTTTTCTCGGCAAGGCAACCGGCGCTGGGTACACCCCGTTGACGGCGAACAGGTTCAGCCGCTGGGCTGGCTCTCGCTCAGTTCCCCTTGCTCGGGCTCGGTCTCTCTCCCGCTCTCTTGGCTCTACCGGCGCTGGGTACACCCCGTTGACGGAGAACAGTTTCAGCCACTGGACTGGCTCTCGCGCAGTCTCCCTTGGTCGGCTCTGCCTCTCCCGCTCGCTCGGCTCTACCGGCGCTGGATACACCCCGTTGACGGAGAACAGTTTCAGCCGCTGGACTGGCTCTCGCGCAGTCTCCCTTGGTCGGCTCTGCCTCTCCCACTCGCTCGGCTCCCAAACGCCTCTCCCAGCCGTCTCGCAGTCCGGTGCTTCCCTCCCCGGCTGCGGCTGAGTTTTTATATCTTCCCGCGCCTACGCTCCCGGTCGCAGCGCTTCGTGGCTTCGGTTGCTGCCCGGCCTTTTTCGCCGGTCGCGGTCTAGCTGTCTCACGACGCCGTTGCGTCCCCAGCCTGTCTGTACCGCGGCTTCCTTGCTCCACGCTGCCCCAGTCTCAGCGCCTCTGGGCCCGACTTCTGTCCAGCTCCTTTCCCCCTCGACCGTGGTCGAGTGCACCGCCCTTATCCTCCGGTTATTCTTTTTACTTTTCCCTTACTCACAGTCACCGTGGCCGCCTTGCTTCTCGTGCTGATCGGCTCACTCCTCACCGTGGCAGAAGGGACAGTCAGTGCCTGTTGCTGATGGAAGTCTTTGTCTCTGAATTCTTCCTCCTTTCCAGCTCTGCAGACTCGAGTTTTCTCCCAGCAGAATGACGAGGGCGGTTGCCTCTTCTCGACGCTCGTTAACTGCTTCGGAATTATTGTTGCCGCAGGGTACGATCGGACTCGTCGCCACTGTAAAGTCTGTGGGTTGTTTAGTTAATTAATACACAGACTCCAAGAGTAACTTAAAACAGGACTTTACTATTCGAAGGTCAGGGCGAATCTGCCCAATAACTCCTGGCACAACACTTATATACTGGTGTGGTCACCGTCGGTATTACCGTATACAGAAGCCAAACAAAGTAGTGCCACACCTAAAATAGTTCTCTTAAAGGTAGACGGGTACATACACTACAACCTCCATTCCGCACTGGCAGCAGCCGCCATTTTACCGTCGCCACTGGCAACACAGGGAGAAAAGGCCTACTGAGGTTGGATCTCCGTGCTGCCCTGGGTAGTGGAGGTAAGTGGAGGTCAGGGCTGAGGGACAATCACGTGCGAAGAATGTCCCAATCGGGTGTTGGAGAACAGACTTGTGTAGTAAGTTTGCCTCGGCCAAGAATAAATTTGGGCTGATTATGGTAAGTGCGACTGTGATTAAAAGTGATAGGTGGGCGGCAAAAAGGGTGACAGAAAGGCTGATACAGGAAGGGTTACACTTATAGGAAGGTGGGAACGGGATTAGGCTCGGCAGTGACGCTCTCCATGGTCGAATAGCCAGCATCGAGACCACTTTTGAGCGTGGTGCTGCTGGCACCTGGGCACGCGTTAGCGTCTTCCGGAGAGGAGGGAAGAAAGGTGGAAAAAATAAGCAAGGAATACTGGAAGAAAGAGCAAGATGAGAGTCACAAAAGTATCAGCACTCACACTGGGCTGAACTGAATTACTGCACAAAGCTTTCAATTATTCGAATGCTATTAAGTTATTGAACAGGCTTATTTTGTGCTATATTTTGTTACTTGGGTACTTTCCAAAAAGTCTGCGTTGCGCGGATTAGATTTTTTCTTTTTACTCTCTTGTTAAATACAACCAGTTTTGAATTACAGTGGAAGTGAGCAGTGGGATCCAGTTTCTGCTAATGGGAAGCATTAAGCTTGGCGCAGAGCTCCACTGAGCTGCTGTCGGGATCTAGCGCAGATAGCCCTGGGGGGTCGCAGCAGGCAGGCTGGGAAGGTGGGAAGCCATCCAACGCCAAAATTTATTCCTAGTTATTGAGCAAGAAATCGACTGCACTGGGGAAGAGGCTGGTCTCCGCCCTGGGCTGGTGCGGCACAGAGACAGCGTTTACTGGAGAGGCAAAACTAAACTCAAAGTTATAAAGAAGTGTTAAGTATGTGTATTGTATTGAACAATTAACACAAAGACTTAAACGTATAACTCAAACAGGTCTTTACTGGTTGGAGGTAGGGACTATACATAGGTCTTTACTTCATGCCCACAGGCGGGAACTGAGGGGGATCAGTACCCACAGTACTATTTATACCCCTATGGCCAGGAGTGGTACTGCGTATCACTACGCCCAACAAGTAGTGCAGTCCTGTCCATAGGTTCAAAGTAGCACACATATTACATACACAACAAGAAGTATCTATGAGGAGAACGTGACTGAGGAGAATGGGCATGGTATGGTATGGCGTCAATTGATTATACTGCTGAGAAAGAAAGACAGACAGACAGACTTACATTTATAGCCTTGGTCTGGACGTCACAAAGCGCTTTACAGCCAATGAAGTACTTTTGGAATGTATCTCCGTTGTAATTGGGAAACGAGAAGCAGAGGAAGAGAGGGGAACAGGGACAGAATAGAGAGAGAGAGAGATAGAAAAGAGGGAGAGGGACAGAAGAGAGGGAGAGCGAGAGAAGCGAGAGGGAGACGGACAGAAAAGAGGAGAGGGATAAAAAGAGAGGGAGAGGGATAAAAAGAGAGGGAGAGGGAGAGAAAAGAGCACGAGAGGGAGAGAGAGTGGGAGGCATTAAAGTGGGAGATGAAAGAGAGAGAGAGTGTGAGGAGAGAAAGAGACGGAGGCAGACGGATGGGTAAACAGCACAAAACAAAACAAACACAGAGAAATAGATTGCAGATTGCAAAGCTCAATAAATACCCAGCAGGAAAGCTGCCAATAATCATTCAGAGATCATCTCTCATTAAAGCTGTAAGTAGCAGCAGCGCTGTCATCAAACCCTGAATGGAGCTGCCTCTACACGCCTCTGACAGGCTATGGTAACGATATGGGACTATGGCTGGCAAAGCTAGCTGGCCAGTCGCACAATCCACTTTCATTAACCGGACCTTGCTCCAGTCAATCAACTGGGGATTTGATGTGCTTGCATCGACATAGTCTCAACTGAGAGCCACTGCTGGCCCAGAACTTAATAAAAGAGCTCAGAAAAGTTTGCACAGTTGTCCTCCCCTGGCATTGCTCACCGATAGTGTGAAGCATTAGCGCAGCCGTGTGAAGCCTGACCTCGGCCACTGCCCTGCAGGGATATGATCTAAATAAAAGCACCAGGCAGTCAATAGGGGCCAATTCCTGAGGGAAGCTTCTTCAGATTGGGAGCTGCTCCTAAAAGCAATCGCACCCCCCCCCCCCGCTCCCACCCCTGCCCTGTTCTTGGGGTGAAGCCAGGTTATCAAGATCAGAAAAAACAACAGGAAATGACTGACTTTCTGTTCCTTCTCATTTTTTTTCTTCTTGTTTTTGCATCTTTAACAGCGTGTGACATCTGGTGCGTGACAGAGGTAAGCTACCCGAAAGACGTTTTTGTTTCGAGAGCGGCTTCAGAATCCTGGCGTGTGGCCTGCTCTTCCTGCAAGTCTCATCTCCTTCCTGTCACACATTCCCCAATACACACTGTTGTTTGGCTCAAAGTAAAACAGCAGCAAATCAGAACTGAAGAAAGGAACATACTAAAGAATAGCAAATATAATGGCTTGAAAACAGCCGGCGCGAGAGACAGCTGAAGATTTATGAAAATAGCACATCCTGAAAAACTATCCAGAACAGTTTCCCAATAAAAGAAAGGAGGAGTTGAATCAGTCTAAAAAAAATATTCTGTTCCTCATTTTTATTCCCTCTCAGTATGTGAAATGTCTAATGACCAAAGTAAGGTTTTAGCGGAACGGTAGCATAGTGGTTATGTTACTGGGCTAGTAATCCAGAGGCCTGGACTAATGATCCAGAGACGTGAGTTCAAATCCCACCACGGCAGCTGGGGAATTTAAATTCAGTTAATTAAATAAATCTGTAATTAAAAAGCTAGTATCAGTAATGGTGACCATGAAACTACCGGATTGTCGTAAAAACCCATCTTGTTCACCAATGTCCTTTAGGGAAGGAAATCTGCCGCCCTTACCCGGTCTGGCCTATATGTGACTCCAGACCCACAGCAATGTGGTTGACTCTTAGCCGCTCAGTTGTACACAACCACTACGCACCACACGGACTGCAGCGGTTCAAGGCAGCGGCTCACCACCACCTTCTCAACGGCAATTACGGATGGGCAACACATGCCAACGTCACCCACATCCCATGAATACATTTTTTGTTAAATATTAAAAAATTGTCTTTGATCACAGTAAGTTGATCAAAGTTACTCATTGATTCGTCTTCCGTGTCTTTTAATACCATCGTTGAAGATTTCAATTCAAGGCCTCGCGCTTCAAATGGATATTTTTTCCCCCCGTGACTATTGAACGGAGCTGCCAGCCATATTTATGCATTCTGAGTGATGTAATAAAACTCACTACGCACTTGGTTTGAGCATAAAGCAAGGCTTTAATCAACTTGTTTCTGAACATGGAGGTCTAGTTGTATTTCACTAGCTCCTTGTCTTACAAAATGTCCCTGGAAAGCTGGGGCCCACGCCCGAGTATTTATACTCCTTGGACGGCGCCACCAGCTGGCCGTCCAGCGTTATTTCATAAGTAGTTTCTTGATGATGAGATTTATAACACTGAGCATGTGCAGTTTGTAGAGTACTCACTATACGAGGAATACCAATTCAGGTATCGTATGAGAAGGCGGTCCTGTGTCTACAGAACAGTCCTCCAATCAGCTCCGGCAGACGGGCCAGTGGCCACTGGAGGAGGAGCCATGACGGAAAAACCCTGAGGTGAAGATTCTTTCTTGCACAATTCTTTGCTCAGCTGGTTTTAAAACGCTGCGGACCACAAGACAAAAGTTTTCTTGAAGAAAGCCCATTAAAGTCCGACAGTTCAGGGACAGGACAAGTCTCGGATCGAGAATGCGGAGCAATGCTCAGCTCAGGCTGCGGCTGCAGTCGCGTGTCTGCGCAGAAGGAACGGGTAACACGGCTCCTTGGAAAATCTCTCAGTCCCCCCTCTTCCCTGAAATGTGTCGGTATTTTTTTTTTAACCAATTGCTGGTCTATTTGGATTCAATTTTCATAGTTTGGTTTTCATCTTCCAGCCGCAAGAAGCTCCGACGGAAATACCGAGATCAGAGTCAACGCGGAAGCCACGATAATGAAAACCGGGGGCCTTGTAATTCTGGGGTTCAGAAATGGCACCTCTACAAACACAAGCATTTAAAACGTAAAACTTCCCTCAGCCCCGAGCAACTGAGGTTTAAATTGAGTGCTGATGGTGGGAGCTGCTGAGGCCTTTTCCAGCTGCCTTGCCACCGGTTGTTGCCATGGCGATCAGGGTTGCCACGCTGTCGCCTGCATTTAATTTATTGTATAACTGCTGCTGTATCAATGCAGCTGCCCCACTTGCATGGCTGTCGAGTGGGAAAATGCAGAGCTCCTCCACGGTTATTGGCCTCCAAATGCCAGTGTTGGGATAGTCAGTTCTTTCTTGCATTTGGAAACCGACCACCACCTGCCCCCCCCACCCCCTTCCCAAGTGACGTACACAACAGGAGGACACTGGTCTGTATTGTTCTGCAGTACCAAGACGGAGGGGTCATTCCCAAGCCGCTGTCTGGTAGCTCCTCATGGACAGTCTGAGGAGCATTGGTAGAGATCTACATTGGCTCACCTCTTTTTCAAAATTCTCATCCTTGTTTTCAAATCCTTAGAACATAAGAACATAAGAAATAGGAGCAGGAGTAGGCCAATCGGCCCCTCGAGCCTGCTCCGCCATTCAATAAGATCATGGCTGATCTGATCCTAACTGCCAATCTACTATCACAGAACCATCTCCTGAATCTAACAGAATTAGACACACGAAATAGGAGCAGGATCAGGCTACATGGCCCCTGGGCCCGCTCCGCTACCCACAGGGCCATGTCCGATCCGAACCTAGACTCATGTCCAAATTCCTGCCCGCTCCCCGTAACCCTTAATTCCCTTTACTTCTAGGAAACTGTCTATTTCTGTTTTAAATTTATGTAATGATGTAGCTTCTACAGCTTTTTGGGGCAGCATATTCCATGGACCTACCACCCTCTGAGTGAAGTAGTTCCTCCTCATCTCAGTTTTGAAAGAGCAGCCCCTTATTCTAAGACTATGCCCCCTAGTTCTAGTTTCACCCATCATCGGGAACATCCTCCCCGCATCCACCCGATCCAACCCCTTCACAATCTTATATGTTTCAATAAGATCGCCTCTCATTCTTCTGAACTCCAATGAGTAGAGTCCCAATCTACTCAACCTCTCCTCATATGTCCATCCCCTCATCCCCGGGATTAACCAAGTGAACCTTCTTTGTACTGACTCGAGAGCAAGTATGTCTTTTCTTAAGTATGGACACCAAAACTGTATGCAGTATTCCAGGTGCGGTCTCACCAATACCTTGTACAACTGAAGCAATACCTCCCTATTTTTATATTCTATCCCCCTAGCAATGAAAGCCAACATTCCATTGGCCTTCTTAATCACTTGCTGCACCTGCATACTAACCTTTTGAGTTTCGTGCACCAGGACCCCCAGATCCCTTTGTACTTCAGTACTTTCCAGTTTCTTGCCATTAAGATAAGAACTTGCTCTACGATTTTTCCTGCCAAAGTGCATAACCTCACACTTTCCAGTATTGTATTCCATCTGCCAAATCTCTGCCCACTTACTTAGCCTGTCTATGTCCCATTGCAGGTTTTTTATGTCCTCCTCACTCACTACTTTCCCTCCCATCTTAGTATCATCTGCAAACTTTGATATGTTACACTCGGTCCCCTCCTCCAAATCGTTAATATAGATTGTAAAGAGTTGGGGACCCAGCACTGACCCCTGCGGAACACCACTAGTTACTGATTGCCAGTCTGAGAATGAACCATTTATCCCAACTCTCTGCCTTCTGTTAGATAGCCAATCCTCTATCCATGCCAGAATATTACCCCCAATCCCGTGATTTTTTATCTTAAGCAATAATCTTTTGTGTGGCACCTTGTCAAATGCCTTTTGGAAGTCTAAATACACTACGTCCACTGGTTCCCCTTTATCCACCCTATATGTTACTTCCTCAAAGAACTCCAGCAAATTTGTCAAACATGACTTCCCCTTCATAAAACCATGCTGACTTTGTCCTATTAAATTATGATTATCCAAATGTCCTGTTACTGTCTCCTTAATAATGAACTCCAAAATTTTACCTACCACAGATGTTAGGCTAACTGGTCTATAGTTTCCAGCCTTCTGTCTACTGCCCTTTTTAAATAAGGGTGTTACATTAGCAGTTTTCCAGTCTGCCGGGACCTTTGCTGAGTCCAGGGAGTTTTGGAAAATTATTACTAACGTATCCACAATCCCTACCGCCACTTCCCTCAAGACCCTAGGATGTAAGCCATCAGGTCCAGGTGATTTATCCGCCTTGAGTCCCATTATTTTACCGAGTACCACTTCCTTAGTGATTTTGATCGTGTTTAGCTCCTCCCCCCCATAGCCCCCTGTTTGTCCAGTGTTGGGATATTCTTAGTGTCCTCTACTGTAAAGACTGATAAAAAATATTCATTCAGTGTTTTTGCCATCTCCATATTTCCCACCATTAATTTCCCGGTCTCATCCTCTAAGGGACCAACATTTACTTTAGCCACCCTTTTTCTTTTTATATAACTATAAAAACTCTTACTATCTGTTTTTATATTTTTTGCGAATTTACTTTCATAATCTATCTTCCCTTTCTTAATCAATCTTTTTGTTATTTTTTGCTGTCTTTTAAAGTTTTCCCAATCCTCTATCCTCCCACTAGATTTGGCTACCTTATATGCCCTTGTTTTTAGTCGAATACTATCCTTAATTTCTTTACTTATCCACGGATGGCTGTCTTTTCTTTTACACCATTTTCTTCTCAGTGGAATATATATTTTTTGGAAGTTGTAAAATAACTCCTTAAATGTACACCACTGATCATGTATCATCTTACCCTTTAATCTATTTTCCCAATCCACTCTACTCAATTCCGCTCTCATACCTTCATAGTCTCCTTTATTCAAGCTTAGCACGCTTGTTTGAGATCCAACCTTCTCACCCTCTAACTGAATATGGAATTCAGCCATGTTATGGTCACTCATTCCAAGGGGATCCTTTACTAGGACATTTTTAATTAATCCTGTCTCGTTACACAGGACCAGATCTAAGGTTACTTGCCCCCTGGTCGGTTCAGTTACATACTGCTCAAGAAACCCATCCCTAATACACTCAATGAACTCATCCTCAAGGCAGCCCTGCCCAATTTGATTTGTCCAATTAATATGATAGTTAAAATCCCCCATAATTATAGATGTTCCCTTATTACAAGCCTCAACTATTTCCTGATTGATACGCCGTCCAACAGAGTTGCAACTGTTCGGAGGCCTATAGACTACGCCCACTAGTGTTTTTTTCCCCTTATTATTCCTTACCTCCACCCAAACTGTTTCATTATCCTGATCTTTTGACCCAATATCATTTCTCTGTATTACAGTGATTCCTTCCTTTATTAACATAGCCACCCCACCTCCCCTTCCTTCCTGCCTGTCCTTCCTGATCGTTAAATAACCTGGTATGTTTAATTCCCAGGCATTGTCACCCTGCAGCCATGTTTCTGTAATGGCCACAAGATCATACCCATATGTAGTTATTTGTGCCATTAACTCGTCTATTTTGTTACGAATGCTACGTGCATTCAGATAGAGAACTTTCAAATATGTTTTGTGACACTTAGTTCCTGCTTTTGCCCTTTTTATTACTTTACCTTTTACTCCATACCTTCTGCCCCTTCCTGACACGCTCTGGTTTTTAATTTCCCCACTGCTACCTAAGTCTATGACCTTCTCTGTTGTCATTTTTATTATTTGCTCTCTAGGAACCTCCCCCCCACTAGTTAGTTTAAAGCCCTCTCTACAGCCCTAGTTATATGATCCGCCAGGACTCTAGTCCCAGCACTGGCCAAGTGAAGCCCGTCCCAACGGAACAGCTCCCTCCTGCCCCAGTACTGGTGCCAGTGTCCCAGGAAGCAAAACCCATTTTTCCCACACCAGTCTTTGAGCCACGCATTTAACTCTCTAATTTTATTTGTCATAGCCAAATTCGCTCGTGGCTCAGGTAATAATCCAGAGATTATTACCCTTGAGGTTCTGTTTTTTAATTTGACCCCTAGCTGCTCATACTCCTTTAACAGAACCGGCTTCCTAGTCCTATCTACGTCGTTTGTACCAACATGGACCACGACAACTGGATCCACCCCCTCCCACTGCAAGTTTCTTTCCAGCCCAGAGGAGATGTCCTTAACCCTGGCACCGGGTAGGCAACACAGCCTTCGGGACTCTCGCTCTCGGCTGCAGAGAACTCTATCTATCCCCCTAATAATACTATCCCCTACCAATACAACATTTCTATTTACTCCCCCCTCTTGAATGGCCCCCCGTTCCACAGTGCTGTGGCCAGGTTGCTCATCCTCCCTACAGTCCCTGCTCCTGTCCCCACAGGGAGTAAGAACCTCGAACCTGTTGGACAAGAGCAAGGGCTGCGGCTCCTCCAACACTACCTCCTGGATCCCCGTACCTGCCTCACTCGTAGTCACACTGTCCTGTCCCTGACCATGGGCTACATCTGAATTAATTAACTTCATAGGTGTGACCACCTCCTGAAACACAGAGTCCAGGTACTTCTCCCCCTCCCTGATGTGTCGCAGTGTCGCCTCGCCCCTTCCTATCTCTGTAATCTCCTCCAGCCCCACAACCCCCCCGAGATATCTGCGCTTCTCTAATTCTGCCCTCTTGAGCATCCCTGATTATAATCGCTCCAGGTGGCCGTGCCTTCAGTTGCCGAGGCCCTAAGCTCTGGAATTCCCTCCCTAAACCTCTCCGCCTCTCTACCCCCTTTAAGACGCTCCTTAAAACCTACCTCTTTGACCAAGCTTTTGGTCACCTGCCCTAATTTCTACTTAAGTGGCTCGGTGTCAATTTTTGTTTTTGTCTTTTAATACTTCTATGAAGCACCTTGGGACGTTTTACTACGTTAAAGGCGCTATAGAAATACAAGTTGCTGTTGTTGTTGAGATCTAGGAGCAGGGCTTTCCCTTCTCCTTCCAGCATCTGCCTCCTGCCACCACAGGTCGTGGGCGGTGTACGGTCCCCTAGAAGCAGCAACTGGAAATGGAGATGGAGAACTCTTTGAAGGAGAAAGTCACAGAGAAAATAACAGGATGCCACCCACGTCACTTGGCCCTGCTGCCCACCAGGAGGTGGTCTTGGCACAGGAACGGGTACGCACACCCATCATGCTCCCTCACCCAGGTCAGTCGCGTCCTGTCTGCCAGTCACCACGCTCCGCCCGCCCGCTCGCCCGTCCATCCATGGAACCGAGACCCGACAAAACCAAAATTATCATAGCTGAAGCATCTCCCACTCTTCTCCTTGCCCAGAGACCCCGAACTATGGGCTGGCGGTAGTGGGAGATACATTGCAGACGGATTATACTTCAACCAAAAAAAAAATCCATTAAGGAGTCATGTGCAAAAAAGGAAAGCCGTCATTTAAAGATCATTCTTGAAGGCAACACACAATAAGTGATTCAATAAGCACTTCAGCAGGATACAGATGGGTGTCATTAGTCAGTATAAAATGAGTTTGAAGCACACATTTTCATGTGAAATTCCTTATAATAATCCCCCGCTGAAATATGACCATGAAACGACTGATTAAATCTATCAGCAGTGAAAACCAAATTTTGACGTGAAATTAGCCATTAAAAATCCATCTCCATGCCTGGGCTGCAACCTCGCTTCTATTCATAGAAAATTTCCCCCTTCAGTGTTTGGATCGAAACTAGTTTCAGACCCAATCTAACAGTACCCTAAAGCCACGGAGTCCGGGCTAGAATTGCAGTCACACAAAGACTCCTATAACCTCAGTTAAAGAGGGTGAATCCTACTCCTCAGTCACCTCTCCTTACAATGACTCCGCGTCCATTCCTGTACAGAACGGTGGGACCCTTCTTTCTATGCTAACAGTGCTAAATAGGTGTAAGTTGTTGTTCCCACTCACCCATCACCCCCCTGTGCTCGCGGACCTATGCTGGCTCCTGGTCCACCAAAGCCTCGAATTCAAAATTCTCATCCTGGTGGTCAAATCCCTCCATTGCCTCACCCCCTCCCTATCTCCGTAACCTTCTCCAGCCCTACAACCCTCCCAGATCTCAGAGTTCCTCCAGTTCTAGCCTCTTGCGCATCCTACACCCCACCATTGGCGGCCGTGCCATCAGCCGTCTAGGCCCTAATCTCTGGAATTCTCTCTCTAAACCTCTCTGCCTCTCCACTTCCCGCTCCTCCTTAAAACCTACCTCTTTGGCTCGCTGTCAGTTTTCTTGTCTGATTCCGCTCCCGTGAAGCGCCTTGGGACGTATATAAATACAAGTTGTTGTTATAATAAAGAACCATCAAGCGAACATATTGAAAACCATGACCAGTACATCAGTGTAGCACATACGCTTTAAGAACTGGAGTCGAAGAACTGGCGTCTACCCCGTGAAATGTGCACCTTCTTCTGGGTCTTACAAGCTGCCAGTAGTTTTGCCAGCTCTGCTTCTGCCCGAAAGGCAATCGCGCTGGGTGGAAATGTAAGCGAGGGAGAGCAGCGCTGGGAGGCCAGGACAATGGGCCCCTCCTTGAACCTGATGCTGCGAAGGCATTCAGAGCTCATTCATAGTGGTGCTTACTATCTTACAGTGGCAACTCAAGGAGTACGGTGGCATAGTGGCAATGTCACTGAACTAGTAATCCAGAGGCATGGCAGCTGTCCTTCATTCTGCCAGCGCAATTCACACTCCATCTAGAGCCATCCTTTGTTTCTTAACCTGTCCCATTACCATCTCCTCTTGCCTTGACTATCTCTTAATGTCTCTTAACTTCTCCTGCCTTCCATCCTATCACAGACCTTCCCTTTTGTTCTTTCATCCCCTCCCCCATTTCCCAGCCCCTACACTTGCTTAAAAACCCGTTCCATTTCCTGCTTTTTTCCAGTTCTGACGAAAGGTCATCGACCTGAAACGTTAACTCTGTTTCTCTCTTCACAGATGCTGCCTGACCTGCTGAGTATCTCCAGCATTTTCTGTTTTTATTTCAGATTTCCAGCATCTGCAGATTTTCTTTTTGTATTCGTAATCCAGAGGCCTGGATTAATAATCCCGAGAAAGCAAGTTCAAATCCCACCATGGCAGTTTTGAAAATCTGGATTCAGTTTTTTAAAAACATAACATGGCATCAGTAAAAGTGAGCATGAGACTGTCGGATTGTCATAACAAACCCAACTTACGCGCTAATGGTCCTTTAGGGAAGGAAAGCTGCTGTTTTCCTTACCCAGTCTGGCCGATATATAACGTGGTTGACTCTCCACTTCCCTTTGAGGTGGCCTAGCAAGCCACTCAGTTGTATCAAACCGCTACAGAAAATAATTGCAACTGTTCACGAAAAAAGGTCCACCGCCATCTTCTCAGGGCAACTAGGGATGGGCACTCAATGCTGGCGATGACCACATCCCAAGAATGAATTTTTAAACAACTAAAATAGCAGTGGTCAACTCATCATAGGAAGGATTTAACTGCTCTCAAAAGGGTACAGCGGAGAGCCAAGGAAATTAGTCCAGGAATCAGGAATTTAGCTGGTTCTCTTGGAAAATAGATGACTTTGAGGTGACCCAATTGATTGTGAAGGGGATTGATAAAACTGCTCCAGGAAAATTGTTCACGATGGTGATAGGAGCCAGCCGTGGCTCAGTGGATAGCAGTCTAAGTCAGAAGGTTGTGAGTTTAAGTCCCAGACCAGGGACTTGAGCACATAATCTAGGCTGACACTCCAGAGCAGTACTGAGGGAGTGCTGCACTGTCAGAGGTGCCATCTTTCAGATGAGACGTTAAACCGAGGCCCCGTCTACTCTCTCAGGTGGACGTAAAAGATCCCGCAGCACTATTTCGAAGAGGAGCAGGGGAGTTATCCCCGGTGTCCTGGCCAATATTTATCCATCAACCAACATCACTTAAAAAAACAGTATCTGGTCATTATCGCATTGCTGTTTGTGGGAGCTTGCTCCGCGCAAATTGGCTGCCGCGTTTCCTACATTGCAACAGCGGCTACACTTCAAAAAAAAGTGCTTCACTGGCTGTACAGCGCGTTGGGAGACGGTGAAAGGTGCTATAGAAATGCAAGTCTTCCTTTCTTTCGTCTGGCTCAGAGAGGCTGAGAGGCAAGAAGGTCGGGAAAGAGGGGAACCGGGTTTCGGAAAAAGTTGGCAGAGAGAGTTAAGAGTATCGCATGCCAGGTCGGTCCGACGTGAGTCACCACTGTCTGGGAAGGGAAACTAGCTGGTCCTAGTGGTTTAAAAAAAAACGCTGCTTACTGTAGTCTCAATAATATGCCAAAAATCAATATGGTATTAATGTAACACTCAAATATTGAATAACTGTACATGAATTATGTGAGTCACTGCATCGAGTCAGAATTGTTTTATAATGGCTGGTCAGAGAAGCTTTGCAAGCTTTTATTTTACATTTTAATTAATAATGAGTGTGGACCTGAAATGATTCAAAGGCCTTTACAAAAGGGATTCTGTTCAATCTGCTCAGAGAAAAGCTGCTTGCAGAAACCACGGCCCTTTCCAATACCCTGCAGAAAGATGGCACCCCTTTCCAATGGTGCCTGCAGGCACCAAGTTCACAGCATCGTCAAGATTCCCAGCCCCACTGCCTCTCTTTGACACCAAGCAGCATCTCAGTGCTGTGATACTACTGACAGACAACAGTTTCCAAGCTTAATTTCTCCCCCAGCCACCCCACTCCCCTTCATCTCCTGAAGCTGTTGATTCACGTTGGGTGCGTTACCATGGGCAATAGCATCCACCCTGAATCTCACTCATTCTTCCTATTAGTGCCTATAATGGTGATTGCTGACTGGTCAGTGATGGGGGCGGGGGAAGGGGAGGGGGAGGCGCGGGAGGGAGGGAGGAGAGGGAGGAGATGGGGAGGGGGTGGTGGGTGGGAGGGGGAGGGGAGGGGAGGGGGGGAGGGGGAGAGGGGAGGCGAGGCAAGGTGAGGGGGAGGGGGAGGGGGAGGGGGGAGGGGGAGGGGGAGGGGGGAGGGGGAGGGGAGGAGAGGCGAGGCAAGGCAAGGTGAGGGGGAGGGGGAGGAGAGGCGAGGCAAGGTGAGGGGGAGGGGGATGAGAGGCAAGGCAAGGTGAGGGGGAGGGGGAGGAGAGGCGAGGCAAAGTGAGGGGGAGGAGAGGCGAGGCAAGGTGAGGGGGGGGGAAGGGGAGTGGGAGGAGAGGCGAGACAAAGTGAGGGGGCAGGGGGAGAGGGGAGGGGGAAGGCGAGGAGAGGCAAAGCAAAGTGAGGGGGAGGGGGAGAGGGGAGGGCGAGGGGGAGGGGAGGGGGAGGGCGAGGAGAGGCGAGGGGGAGGAGAGGCGAGGGCGAGGAGGAGGAGAAGCGAGGGGGAGGGGAGGAACCAGATCCCGTGTCTCATCTGACCCTATCCGCATCAGTCATTCATACACATATGCACTTTCCAGCAGGGGTTCCATGAATAGTGATCAGAAGCGTGAATCCTGGCAGATCACCTTCACTCTCTACCCTGGCAGTGCTGAGGCCAATTATTGCGCTCCAATTGCTGCTCCCGCCAAGATCAGCGCTCTCAGCACAGAGCGGAGATCAAACACGGGCTCCACCGGCCTGTGCCACATTCCACAGGACATTTACCCGTTAAACAGAGGCCCCGTCTTCCCTCGCAGGTGGACGTAAAACATCCTATTTCGAAGAGGAGCAGGGGAGTTCTCCCTGGTGTCCTGTTGAACATTTATCCCTCAACCAACACAGGAAAACGTTATCACGTTGCTGTTTGTGGGATCTTGCTGTGCGGAAATTGGCTGCATTACAACAGGGACTGCACTTCAAAAAAAGTACTTCATTGGCTGTGAAGCACTTCGGGGCGTCCTGAGGCCGTGAATGGCGCTATATAAATGCAAGTCTTTCTTTTTATTAATGCTACCATCAGGCAAGTGCGTTCGACAGTTTTTTTTTTAGGTCCTAGGATGAAGACGGGCAAGTCAACATATTTATGTTCTTTTTTTAAACTTGCACGGAAGGCGAAAGTCTGCAATGGGAACAGTAGTCCTGCAGCGTGGAGGGCCTCCCCTCTCTCAAACTCCCGTGGCATCTGGCTGCCCTATCAAATGGAGCACCCTTCACCAAGAGAGTACACTCAGCCCTGAAGGAAGGCCCCCGCGCTCTTCCACACACACAAGAGGGCGGCGGCAGGCCTCACTGAGGCACTAAGTGATCTCTCCGCAATTTATGGATTAATCTGGGATACATGCCGCTAATAAGAGTCCTTATGAGGCACACTGAGTGCACAAAAAAGTAATTCATTTAGGACAGCTTAAAGACAATTACACCAGCTCCTCTCAGGTAATTAGAGAATAATGTACTCTTAAACTGATAGGGTTAGATGGACAATGAGGAGAATTAGGGCAATTAACTGTACAAGTGTGTGTATTGACTGTAGCACTGTACACTTAAGTAAGAATGACCCTTATTATTTTTAACAGAATAGGCTTGGCTGGGACAGGAATGAGGAAATGCTGACTTCAAATAAAACCTGCCACAGGCACGACGGGCCGAATGGCCTCCTTCTGTGCTGTAACCATTCTTTGATTCTAAACTGGCTATTTATCTGATCGACCTCAATAAGCACTACCCCTCTAACCCTCCCACCAATTATTTCCACCAAACTAAGTGCCACAGTAGATTACAATTTCAACCGACTCTTTCTCTGCCCGTGAGATCTCCTGTCACACGGCCCTGGCCCCACAGTAAAGGCCCCTTTTCTTTCTATTTCCCAGTTCTCTCCTGTCCAGTGAGAGCGAACTGGTGTGTCGCTAACGCCCTTTCACTTGACATTCGGCGGCGGGCGCACTGGATTCTCAGTGTAACGTGGAGCGGATCCTCGGTGTCGCATGGAGTTGATCCTTAGTGTAACAAAGGAACATAAGAAATAGGAGCAGGAGTAGGCCATTCGGCCTCAATAAGATCATGGCTAATCTTCTACCTCAAATCCACCCTCCCACACTATCCCTTGAATCCCTTAATATCCAAAAATCGATCTCTGTCTTGAATGAACTCAACAACTGAGCCTCCACAGCCCACTGGGGTAGAGAATTCCAAAGATTCACAACTCTTTGGGGGAGAAATTGAGTATAGCCCCGTTTGGGGCGCCAGCCTCGTCAGGGCGCTAAATGTAGCGCCCCGGAAATATTCGCGTCCCCGCACTGGAAATTGAGTTGTTGCGCCCCAAAGGGAAGCGCGGCGCTACTGGAGGCGCCCCGCATCCCTCTTGGGGCGCTGCGAGTGAATATCGTGGCGCAACGTGCTGCAGCGCCACACGCTGCGGCACGTCGCGCTGCGGTATTGCAGGCCTTCCTCCCCTTCTTAAAGGGGAGGGGCCTTGTGCAGTGCGATCTGGGGCCCAGCTGAGCCCCCGAGGATTGGGAGTGCAGGCAAAAGAGCCCGGCACCGAGGAGAAGTGCCGGGCTCTTGGAGCGCAGCCGGCACTCCGCGGGGGAGGGGGTTCAGGAGGCCGGGGACGGGAGCGCAGGCAGGTGCTGGCAGGCGGCCAACAACAAAAATGGCCGCACCGCACCTCGCCTTTAATTTGCGCCTCCCCGGCCGCAGGTACGCCACCCTGACCCTGCCGGACATAGCGTCCGGCGGTAAATCAGGGGGCACTGCCGAATATCGCGGCCGGGGCGTCAGCGGGGCGCTGCACACACCGATGACGTCATCAGCAGCGGCGCAGCGCTAACGGTTAGCGCCACCACTAACGTCCCGCGGAATTTAGCGGGAGGCATGGGCAGTGCCGCGACCGGGCACGAGTTGGCTTGCGACCCACTTAGCGCCCTCTTAAGGCGCTAACAGGTGGCGCAGCCAACTGAATTTCTCCCCCTTTGAGTGAAGAAATTTTTCCTCATCTCAGTCCTAAATGGTCGACCTGTTATTCTGAGACTGTGACCCCTAGTTCTAGACTCCACAACCAAGGGAAACATCCTCCCAGCATCTACCCTGTAAAATTCTTACAGGGCTTTACATGTTTCAATGAGATCACCTCTCATCCTTCTAAAATGTAGGGCATATAGGCCCAATCTACTCAATCTCTCCTCATAGGACAATCTCTCCCATCCCAGGAATCAGTCTGGTGAACCTTCGTTACACTCTCTCCAAGACAAGTATATCCTTCCTTAGGTAAGGAGACCAAAACTGTACACAATACTCCAGGTGTGGTCTCACCAAGACCCTAAATAATTGCAGTAAGATTCTTTATTCTTATACTCAAATCCTTTTGTAATAAAAGGCTAACATAGCATTTGCTTTCCTAATTGCTTGCTGCACCTGCATGCTAACTTTCTGTGACACCCAGATCCCTCTGAATCCCAACATTTCCCAATCTCACGCCATTTAAAAAATGTTGTTGTTGTTTGCTGTTTTTCCTAATTCACATTTCTCCACATTATATTCCATCTGCCATGTTCTTGCCCACTTAATCTGTCTATATCCTTTTGTCACCTCTTTGCATCCTCTTCACGACTTACTTTCCCACCTAGTTTTTTATCATCAGTACACTTGGATACATTACACTCGGTCCCTTCATCCAAATCATTGATGTAGATTGTGAATAACTGAGGCCCAAGCACTGATCCTTGCGGTACCCCACTAGTTACAGCCTGCCAACCTGAAAATGACCTGTTTATTTCTACTTTTTGTTTTCTGTCCGTTAACCAATCCTCAATCCATGCTAATATATTACCCACATTCCATGAGTAGCGTGGTGTGGATCCTCAGAATCGTGTGGAGTGGATCTTCCATGCCACAAAGATTGGTACACCGCCACTGTCCGCAACCCCCCCCCACCCCCGCCATATACTTGGAAAAGAGAAATTTGGAGGGATGAGCAGGGGTGTGGGACGAATTGGTTAGCTCTTTCAAAGAGCCGGCACAGGCACGATCGGCCAAATGGCATCCCTATGTGTTGTATCATTCTATGAACCCTACAATGTATCATTCTATGAACCCTACAATGTATCATTCTATGAACCCTACAATGTATCATTCTATGAACCCTACAATGTATCATTCTATGAACCCTACAATGTATCATTCTATGAACCCTACAATGTATCATTCTATGAACCCTACAATGTATCATTCTATGAACCCTACAATGTATCATTCTATGAACCCTACAATGTATCATTCTATGAACCCTACAATGTATCATTCTATGAACCCTACAATGTATCATTCTATGAACCCTACAATGTATCATTCTATGAACCCTACAATGTATCATTCTATGAACCCTACAATGTATCATTCTATGAACCCTACAAGCCAAGGCCCAAGTAAGTAAAGAGGTCCTGACTGGACAAAGATTAAGACGCTTACATGTGCTCTGCTGGTATATTATGCAGATTTAGCTGGTTAAATTCCAGAGACGCCTCTGTGTCAGCTTAGAGGTCCTGAAGTCGTAGCTCTTGCCAACCTGCGCTTAAGCTCTTTAGACTTAGGTAAGTGGGGCGTGTTCCTACAGGGCAAGAGTGCGTACTCCACATTGGGCAATCAGAAACTCTACCTGTGTGGATTTCGCGGGACCTTGGTTTGGAGACTCAAAGTTGTTGGCAGACTTCTGTCAGACACTCGGCTAACCAAAAGAAAAATGAATCTTACTCCAGGACTTTCCTCAGTGGTGGCTGCACTGATGACATACATAGCAAGGCCCAAGGTATTATTATAGGTATCCAGCGGAACATCACTTATCCACCTTCCTCATTAACTGTCAGAATTTTCACAGCACAGAGGCTTCAGTGAGACATCAAAAGCAAGCAATGTCCCTAATTATCTGTATTGTATTGTACTGTACCCGTCTTCATTCCTGTCCAGAGAATATTACTGCGTTAGGCATGCAAGATGATGATCTGGGGACTCCCAACTATCCGGCATGATTCCCTCTCGTGACCCATTGTAATAAATCTACTGTTAGAAATCTCACTTCGGGTAAAGCTACGAAAGCATTGCCAGGGTAAAAGGTCATTGCCTCCAACCAACCCACTCCTTCCACAGACTGTGTACATTCTGCTGGGTCGCAAAACCAACCCAACCCATTTGATCTCCTGAGGAACAATCCTGAGGGTAATTTAGCCTGGCAGGAAACTGGGGTGTAAAACGGGCGGCTGACTGCATAAACACCGGCATGGACTAGTCGGGTCGAATGGCCTGTTTCTATGCTGTAGATTCTGCGTAATTCAAAGCATGTAATCTTATATTTGGGCCTTCTGATTTTCAAGTTTATTTATTTTTTCCTGGAATTTGGATTAAAAAATAATCGGACAAACCCATGCAATTCTGGATCAGAAATGCTTTAAGTAAATAATAATCACACCTGTCTTTGCCAAGTATAACGGTACAATGGGCAGATGTGCATCATCAGCTTGCGCTGTCTGTGTCTCCTCTCCCAGGGAACCTCACCAGGACACCTGGATGGGATAGAGGTAACTGAAGGTCCGCTCTACATCGATGCTTCCCATTGGTACAGAGGGAAGATGGAATGCTCCCTGTGCCAAATAGGGAAGGTGGCTGAGTGCGCGTTGCACCAGGATTGGTGTATTGCAACAACAACTTGCATTTATATAGTGCCTTTGAAAGAAAAAGAAAGACTTGCATTTCTATTGCGTCTTTCACGACCACTGGACGTCTCAAAGCGCTTTACAGTCAATGAAATCCTTTTGAAGTGGAGTCACTGTTGTAATGTGGGAAACGCGACAGCCAATTTGCGCACAGCAAGCTCCCACAAACAGCAATGTGATAATGACCGGATAATCTGTTTTTGTTATGCCGATGAGGGATAAATATTGGCCAGGACACCGGGGAGAACTCCCCTGCTCTTTTTCGAAATAGTGCCATGGGATCTTTTACGTCCACCTGAGAGAGCAGACGGGGCCTCGGTTTAACGTCTCATCTGAAAGACGGCATCTCCGACAGTGCAGCGCTCCCTCAGCACCGCACTGGAGTGTCAGCCTAGATTTTTGTGCTCAAGTCCCTGGAGTGGAACTTGAACCCACAACCTTCTGACTCAGAGGCGAGTGTGCTACCAACAGCTGACATAGTAAAACATCCCAAGGCGCTTCCCAGGAGCGTTATCAGACAATATTTTAACACTGAGCCATATAAGGAGATGTTAGGACAGATAAGATCAAAGAGGTGAGTTTTAAGGAGCATCTTAAAGGGGGAATGAGAGGCGGAGAGGTTTAGGGAGAGTAGGGCAGCTGAAGGCCCAGCCGCCAATGGTGGAGCTATTAAAATCGGGGATGCAAGGTCGAGATTTTGTGTTTTTTATTGGGTTTAACCCAGGTCAGCTGAGCTCAGGCACGTTAAGCAGCTGGTGCACTGTAACTGGATTTGGCGGTCACGGAGTGGAAAGGGTGAAGGGGTTACCCAGGATTCCTGCTCCCGATTGCTGCCCGATGGCTCCCCAGAGGAAAGTGTGCCTGTGCAGGTGTCGGGGACGACAAGTTGGCTGTGCTGCACTCCACGGTAAAATAGATCGCCGACTCCCTGACTGGACTCGCGCGCGAGGAATGGCCACGTGAGGTGGTGGCACTGCACCCGAGAATGAGTCAACATCTTCAGGGGAGGTAGAGGACGGGGAACAATCAATGAAGAGATAAAGCCCATCACTGTGCCAGTGAAAAAAGCAAGGGGCGTTGTTGCTATGTTAAAGGCCTTATAGAAATGCAAGTTGTTGTTGAAACAGTTAATTGTCATGGTTGGCGGTGGGGATGAGATTGCCGAATCAGAGGTGAACCCAGGTCTTCTCACAACTCCAACCAAGTAAGGGAAACTTTTAGACAAATCAATTAGACCGAGACTTGCCTGTATCATGTTCTGCCCCGAGACTTGACAGTTAGTCCCAGACCTGGGCAGGCAGCCATGTAGCAGTCAGGGTTCGACTCTTCCTCTCTCGCACATGCAGCCCTTTTCACAGAATAAAATCCCTGTCACTGAATCACCCTCTTTCTCCCAGCCACAATTAGAAGTTAAAGCCACACGACAAAATCTTCTTTTTATATATGTAATATATATATATAAAAAACAGTTGGCTCTTTGGAGGGGTAAAAGGAATAGATGGCAATGTGAAGGGCTGCAGTGGTTTTTAAGGAAACGCCATCACAAAAGGGGTTGATTATAAATAGTGATTCATTACTCAGAGTGGGCACTGATTCATATAATGGATTGGCATCGCGGTGAAAAAGGTTTGGAGTGCCTTCTGTGAATCTCCAGATCTGTCAGGCCCTTTTCCAAGGAGCTTACCAGAATCATCTCCCCACATGAGTCCAACTTATAAAACAAAAAGCGTCCTGCAGACTCATCCTGCCTACGTGGTTGAGACGTTCGCTTCACAGGGACCTTGGTTTGGTTCCCAAGGCTGTCTAGTGGGAACTAACCTCAGGTCTATGTGAAGTCAGCCTCGTGACTGCGCTAGCGGGCAGCCAATGCACATCTGTATTGGACCCCTGACTAATACTAGGAACGCTGGGTTCAAATTCCAGTTGAGGCTTGGCCTTGCACCCAAGGTTCACAGGCCCCACAGAGTGGGTTTTGCCCGTTTCAAGCCAGTCTTCTGTGGAATGAAGAAACCAGCCCAGGGAGGGGAAATGGGGCATTCCAACCTGGTCGTAATCCCCTCGCAGAACAACTGTGCTGTAAGGTGTTTGCATCAGCCGTTGGCTGGACTGCATAGGCAGGACATCCAACAGAAATTCAGTAAGAAGGGAATCAAGGCTGTGATCTTATTCACATCACTTCAATGTTGAGTATAAAGTTGTGTAGGAGAGATGGCCACTTTCACTCCAGAGAGTTATTTTCACGTGAGAGTTTGCCAACCTTTTTTCATTTACTTAGGAATCTAGGCTGACCCTCCAGAATGGTTCAGGTTTAGCATAACTTCCCTACTTTTCAATTCTCTCCCTCTAGAAATAAACCCTAGTGCTTGGTTTGCTTTTTTTGTGGCCTTGCTAACCTGTCGCAACTTTTAGTGATTTGTGTATTTGTACTGCTAGATCCCTTTGTTCCTCTACCCCACCTAGACTCACAGCCTCCAAGTGATAAGTGACCTCCCTATTCTTCCTACCAAAATGTAATACCTCACATTTATCTGTGTTGAACTTCATTTGCCAATTATATGCCCATTCTGAAAGTTTATTAATGTTCTCCTGTAACTTGTTGCAGTCCTCCTCAGTATTGACTATCCCCCCCAATTTGGTGTCATCCGCAAATTTAGAAATTGTGTTTTTGATTCCCAAGTCTAAATCGTTAATGTAAATTGTGAACAGCAGTGGTCCCAGCACTGATCCTTGTGGAACACCACTACCCACCTTCTGCCACTGTGAATCGCTACCCTTTACTCCTACTCTCTGCTTTCTGTCCTGAAGCCAGCCAGCAATCCATTCTGCTACTTGTCCCCTGACTCCGCATTCTCTGATCTTGTTCATCAGTCTATTATGGGGTATCTTATCGAAGGCCTTTTGAAAATCCGGACAAATTACTTCTACTGTATTACCATTGTCTACTCTCTCTGTTACCTCTTCAAAAAATTCAATAAGGTTGATCAAGCAAGACTTTCCCTTTTGAAATCCATGCTGACTATTCATTATTATATTTTTGGTTTCTAGATGTTCTTCTATTTCCTCCTTTAGTAGGGATTCCATTATTTTTCCTACCGATGTTAAGCTGACTGGTCTATAATTCCCTGGATATGTTCTATCGTCCTTCTTAAATATCGGTATTACGTTAGCTATCCGCCAGTCCTCTGGCACTACACCTTTTTCTAACAAATTATTAAATATGTGTAGTAATGCCTCTGCTAGCTCTTCCCCAGATTCTTTTAAAATGCGTGGATGCAATCCATCCGGACCAGGGGTTTTAGTCTCTTTTGAGTTTGATTAATTTATTTAATATATCTCCTTTTTTATTTTAAATGCACTTATCCCATTACGAATCTGAACATCCAATGTCATGTCCACCTGATCTATCTCCCTGGTAAATACTGAAGCAAAATAATTATTTAATATTTCTGCCATCTCTCTATTGTTACCTGTGCTATTATCCTGACTATCCCTTAATGGCCCTATTCCCATCCGAACCTTCCTTTTTTTTATTGAAGTGCCTTTCAAATATTTAACTTCTCTCCCTGCTTGTTGCTTCCATCTGCAGTGTCTTGCCCCAGGGCTGAGGGAAGTCGACGATCTAGTCATCAAAAGGCATCACCACTGGCCGTTGAATGTGACATCAGAACTTGAGCTGCCTACTTGCTGAGTTGGACCAACACACCTTCTGGCCGCTAGCCACCGATTCAATGAGGAACATTGACATTTAATGTGTAAGGCAACCAAGTAACTTGGCTTGGTCTGTACTGTTCCAATTCAGTGGGTTAATTCAGTCTTAATAGTTCAGCTCACGCATAATGAGCGCACAGGGTCTGAGGTCCACTGCTCATGTGGGTGGGTCTGATGCAAAGAACGTCTCAGTCTTGCTCCCCAGATCTTTTCCACAAGTGGGCACTTGGGTTTCAAACCCTACACATTTGTCCATTTTTCTCTCCTTCAGACTGGCTGCTGTGTACTCCCGCCATCTCCTGTTTTTATTTCAGATATCCAGCACTGTCATTTTTGTCCTTTCTACCTCGCCCACGAGCGGACAATCCGAGGTGTTGCTGATGGTAAATCAGAGGATGCGCTGTTTTCTAAGGACAGGGGCCCCGATACCATGGAACACACGGTGTATAATTCTACAGCCCCGGTGCAGCTGTGGGTATAGCCTTGATCCTTTTCAGGATGCTGGTCTAACTGGCGCCAACTATTGTCTGATTATGTTTCTGGGCAGCTCGGTGGGACGTTGTTCTACACTAAAGGCGCTATATAAATGCAAGCTGCGGATGTTCTGAATAGGCACATCCTGAAGTCAACTGTTGTTCTAAATTGGGAGCAACAGGAAATGACTGGCTATCTTTCACTTTTGTTACTTTTTCTAAGATTGCTTTGATTAGTTATAAAGTATGACGTCCGGAATGTGATGGGCTCAGAATTCTCATTATATATTAGTTAGACAGACAGATGGATAGAGACAGAGAGATGGATAGGTAAACAAGCAGACAGATGGATAAGCAGAGAGATAAATAGACAGACTGGCAGATGTGATCAACTTTGAGAGGCGCTGCACATATAAGAACCAAAAAGGGAATGGGAGATGACTGTGGTGCTTAAGGAAAAGTTCAGCTCTCTGACACATTTTCTTTCCCTTTCTCTCCCAACAGAAATGTGAGTTCATACAACAATAAACTCCAGATTCATTTTCTAACTCCCCAGATATCATGTTCGAACAAATCCATAAAATTGTAAACTGCCACATCAATTATCAATTATGTAATCAGTAAAACTCATTTTTATTGAGGTATCTCGAGATCAAAGGCCTGGGGAGTGGAGAATTCCCACGAAGCAAACCTTTCAGATTCACTTCTTATAGCATTTGTAAAATTGGGGCAAGTATCCAATACGTGAACACAGAAAAACATTCAGCACAACTTTCAAATCCCACATCTTGGTTTTCTCCTCGTTCAAATTTCTTCCTTGTTCAGAGTGTCGAAGCTGGTGACCTCCAGGTTGACCTCGGCGAGAGCAAGCAGCCAACCTAGATCTGGTCACCACACATCACTCAGCGCTGGTTCTCTGCTTTCTCGCCAGGCTTCTCCGACCCCCAGGAGGCTGAGTAGCAGAGAGCTACGTTTTCAATTTACACCACCTAAATGATTCATCAGGCCTAAAGAGCCCTCCTCGCTGCACAGACAGCAGCCTGGGCCGAGGGACGAGATGGCAACCCGAGCTTCTCGGCCTGCCTGAGCTCCCCGGCATGTAGCCCAATCGATGCTCTCTACAGCTCGGCTGCAGGAGTCAAGTTTCCAGCTGCAAGAACTAGGACAGGGACCTTATGAAATCCATCCTCAGGCCTTGGCACTCTGCCCGACACCAAGAACCTAACACCACAATCTAGCCGTAGCCTTGGATCAAGCCTGGCTCTTTTTGTCTTGTGGCCTTTCTCCGACAGTTAAACACCCTTCTGCTGCCAGTCTGCTTTCTTTCTTGCAAGACAAAAAACAAGCAACAATTTCCTTTTCGCCACAAAGTTTGCGAATTATTAGGATTTGCCCCTTTCTTCGCCAAGCTCCACCGGCCCTTCCTGCCCCAGCGCATCGATTTCAGAGCCCTTGTCCTTCTTTTCAGATCCCACTACGGTCTTGCCCCAATCGTATCTGAGCCATCTTCTCCAGCTGGATGTCCTGACCACTCCTCATTCCACGCCATTGAAGGTCAACCTTCCACCCCGGCCCTGTGGCACTACTTGCTCTTAAACCATCTTTCCATCTCTTCCTTGGTTCAAAAAGCCTCTTCAAAAAACCTCCTTCATTCCTCGCTCCTCCCCCACAACCTTTCAAGCCTGTTTCTCGGTGTCCTCCTCACCACCCCTGCTTTGTAAGACTCTCAGGAGGTGTAAGCTGTTGTGCAGTCTTGTTGAACGAGCATCGTGCTACAGAGCTACACTGCAAATCGAGAACTAAAACATTCACGGGTGTGGCAAAACTGCCTGATATATGCGCACCTTCAAACTCATGGCTGTAATCAGATCAGCAAGAAAAGTGAGCTTACACTATTATATTCTGACAAAAACGAATGAAATAATAATTGACTTAAACTGCTTTGAAAAGAGAGAGAAAGAGAGTGTACTGGGCCCAGCAGCAACAAGACAGGGGAACAGCATTGGCAAGACAATGGTGCCTGCAGTCAGTCCACAGGCCTGGATTCGATTTAAGAACGTATGAAAGTAAGGAAATAGAGAAAAAAAAAGACCATTCGGCCCATCAAATCATTCCTTCCTCAAATCAGGTCATAGACTTCATCAATCTCCACAGGACAGGTTCAGTTTCCCTCACTCCATCTTGTCTCCACAGGTCAATCAAGCAAATCTCCAGGTTACTTATCTGACCTTACATCCTTTCATCCTGGACATGATCAGGAACCATCGTGTTCCATCCAGCATTCAATCTATCCTCTCTGTATTTAGACCTCTGTCCTGTCCCAACCAGATAGTCATCCAGCCCTTTACTAGAAGATGTTAAAGGATGTAGCATTAACTACTTACAAATAGTGTGGTATTTAGTCAGACTGCTTGACTAACAGGAGTACAAGGTCTTGGCTGTTGGTCCATAGCCAGCTGATGCCATGCAACTGAACAATTGCCCATACATCATTCGATTGGCTCACTTGGAGTTGCATTTAGGGTATTCTTTTATGATTTTATGTACAGATATTTAGCCTATGTTATATTGTCTCTTTAGGCCTCCTGTGCCACCACCTGTGTGTGGCTGACAGGACAGCCAAGTAAGTGGCCTGCTCCTGGTCTCCTGCTCAATTGGAGATGGTGGGAGAGTAGCCACAAGGTGGCTCGTTCTCTGGTTTATCCATCTCGCCATCAGCCGGGGAAGAGGGTTGGGCTCCCCAGGCCATGGGCAAAATCAGGAACTGTCTGTGGGGCAAATCACAGCCGATAAATAGCGTTCTCCCACTCCTGGCACACATTTCTTATGGGCCGATCTGTGAAGCTGTTGTTTCTTGTTGGCTGGCTGGAACTGGCCCAGAGATACCGTTGTTTAAAGTTACCAAAACTGCCAGGTTTGATGACTTTAATAGTGACATTTCACTGATAAATCTGCTCTCCACCTCTGGCGTTAGTAATCAGAGAACATCTTGGCTCCTTCTCAATCAAAATTAATTAAGGATTCACATAGGAACCACTCAGATCGAGGCATTCCGATCAGATCGAATCATACTTTCATTCAGGACGGAGAAAGATAAAAGGAGCTGTTGGCAAGGCCTCCGCAATGCCAGGGAATACAGTTTGACAACATGAGTCTGGCCTCTTTCAGGCATCAACGCCATGGAAATGACTCCCCTCTGGCTGGGCAGAGGCTGCAAATTTGGGACAGAATGGAGGGCAGGAAAGTCATCGCATTTGCACAGGACTTTCTACTTTATTAAGGTGTGCCTGTAGCAGAGGCTAAAGGTCAATGATGAGGGCCATTTTGATGGTGGCAGCTGAGAGATAATACTTCATTCACACTGCCAAAATAAGGTCGCACTCTCTCCAAGTACAGCCTCTGGATACAACTCAAAGGTCATATGACGTAAATCTACTCTCAGTGGGCCTCGGTGCCCCCTGGGCTAGCAATGGGGGTGGGGGAGGGGGTGCGGAGGGCAGGCGGCAGGGGGGCTGGGGGAAATCAGCCTGTGTTCCTGCTCTTGGTGAGAATAAATGACCATCGGGATACTAGCCCCAGTTGGTTCCAGCCTCCGAGCCAGTTTGGGAGTGGAGATAGAAGGTGATTCATAGAAGGAAACGGGAGTGCGTGTATATTGAACTTGGTTGCCTGGGTGGTAACGTGGGGGGAGTGGATTCCCCGGCCCTTGTAGAACCCGACCGATCTTTATCCACTGTAATCAATGAGATGAAAAATCAGACAAGTTTTATAACAGGCGGGCGATCCGCTCTGCCTCATTACTGCCCAGGCAGCTAAGTTCAAAATGATTGTCTTCAAAATTAATCTAAGCAAACTAAATATCAATCACTGCCTTCCCCCGGCAGATACATTGCACTGTTTCGGCATCACTGGCTGCTTCGTACCGAGTGCAAGAAAAACGTTCCCTTAGTCACCAAACACTGGCTGAAAATGCTCTGCGTGACCCTTCCCGTCACGAAACAACAGTTGGGTTGCACGGCAACAATGGAAGAGACGAAGAGGGTTTGGGTCTGTACTCACGTGTTATGGAGCACACACCAGCCACAGTGAGGGTCTCCGGAGCCCAGGCATTCAGTGCACGTCTTGTACTGTCCGCACGCCTCCACAGGCACTCTGGTCAGCTGTAACCAAAGAAAGGAGGCAGAATTTAGTACAGTGCCATCGGGATGATCAGGCTCTTGTAAATTGAGAAATTCGAGGCCCGAGGCCCACAGTACAGAACATCAAACCGAGTTGTGATGTGAGATATGATTAGTGATATATAATATTTGGTTTGTGAAATATGATTTGTGATACACAGTGTGATTTATGGTTTGTGATATACAATTTGTGATGTGATGTATGATTTGTGATATATATAGAGTATGATTTGTGATTTATGATTTGTGATATGTTGGATAAACAGAATTTAGCACAAATATGATTAAAATAAAGACAGAAAATGCTGGAAATCCGCAGCTAAGAAAAGACAGGTTAATGTTTCGGGTGTAACCCTTCCTCAGTGCAAAGTGATTCAATGAAAGGTATCGCCCAGAAACATGAAGCTCTCTTTTCTCTTTTTAGATGCTGTGTAATTCCAGCACTTATTTCACATGTCCAGCATTAATGATTTTTCTTTCTTTTCATCATCATTCCAAGTTTATTGCACCTTTGGCCTTCACTGTGACCACCTGATCTCTAATCTCTATCCCTCGCTGGATTTTTACAAAGCCTGCAATCTATATGGAGCGACGATGCTTACAACTTTATTTTTCCCTTAACAAGGCGAGGGGCGACTGGTACGCTTTCCCACTTCATCAGCCAATGTGGAGCATCCCCAAGTGAGGTACAGTACGGGTTAGTGCAGGTAAAGCTCCTTATACTCTTGCCCCAGTACGGTGCTCACACCTGAACCTCTCATCCATTTTTCACACTTGCCATCCTTGACACCTCTCTGAGTGAGTGTGCCAATTGATGTCAAAATAGAGACAGTATTTTTTTGTTTTGCTGTGGAACCACTCGGAATTCGTGTCAGACTGCTCAGTCTCACTTCACATGCGTTGCAACCATACTCCATCACTATCCGTTCAATTCAATCCATGATCCCACTGCTGGGGGCACAGTGCAACCATCATATCACAAATCTCATCACATTGCAAACCACATCTCACAATGTCTGCTCTCTAGCTGTAGCTATGATTCGTACACCTTTCATAGTTTGTTTAGTGAGTTTTTTTCCCTTTAACTAGGCAAGGGGTGAATAGAACACTTTCCCACTTCATCATCCAGTGTCAGCAGCAAGCATCTCAATTCAGGTACCAACCAGTGCCCCATTTTTTTTTAATGCATATCATTGCTGTCACGGCTCGAGACACACACAGTGGCAATCTCTGTCATCTCCCAGCTTCCTCATGGGCTGCACACACCTCCACCATTCTTCCATAAAGGTGCAAAGTTTATGCTGAGCTACTGTGGTGTATGTAACCTGTTCCACCTTAAGAGAACTTAAGCCTGGTCCACCTTAAGAAAGGTACTACTTTCTTTGGCTGCTGTATACGTAATACCGGTGGTGACCACACCGGTATATAAGCACAGTGTAATAATATTGTATTCAGTATAGTCCGACCTCCAACCAGTAAAGACCTGTTGAATTTACTCTTGTGGTCTGTGTAGTAATTCTCACTATAACACACAGACTTAACAGTGGCGACGAGTCCGATTCTTACCCTGCTGCAGTCATTTCCACGGCGACTTCGTCCACAGACAGGACGTCGAAGAGAGGTTTCCACCCTCATCACCTACGGGAAGACACGTCGAGCGGCAGGCATCGAGCAACCGGAGTGCAGAAGACATCCTGACCTCGAAGCCTCCATCGGCGACTGTCAGCTTCTTCTACTACCTCGTGGTGGGTAAGCCGGGCAGCGACGCGACAGACAGTCAACCGCGTTGGCTGTACAGACGGGGCTGGGAAGACGGAGGAATAAGGGCGGTGAGGTCGATCGCGACCAGAGATAAGGGCCGGGCCGCTTTCGAGCGAGAGGCGCAGCGCGGGACATCGATCGCGACCGGAGATAAGGGCCGCATTCAGGCTAAAGGCGCAGCGTCTGGGGAAACTGAAGGCGCGAGAGCCGTGGTGAAGCGGAGACAGCGTCGGGGGACGGGTGAAGGCCGCCAAGCGCGGGAAAACCGCCATTTTGTGGGCGGAGGACGACGGCAAGAGCGGGAAGCCGCCATCTTAGATATCATTAAAAATACGATAAATTGCTACGATGCCTAAACATGGGAACATTAATGCCTTCGACAGTGATATAGAAGACTGGGCTATGTATGTAGAACGCATACAAAACTATTGTAAGGCAAATAAAATTCCTGAGACAGATAAAGCACTAACATTACTAAACTTAATGGGTGCGAAGACATACGGGCAATTGAAGCACCTGTTATCACCAGATGAACCGGCGGATAAGACGTTCGAACAGATTGTTACTGTCCTAAAAAATCATCTTAGCCCCACGCCGCTGATGCTAGCAGAACGATTTAAATTTTACGATAGAAGACAGCGGCAAAATGAAAGCAATGCTGAATATTTGATGGAATTACGTAAGCTAGCAAAATATTGTCAGTTTGGAACGGGACTGACAGAGGCACTTCGAGATAGATTTGTGTGTGGTTTATTTAAACAGGATACACAAAGGCGACTGCTCGAGGAGAATGAGCTGTCTCTCGAGAAGGCGGTCACTATGGCAGCAGCACACGAGGCCGCAGCGAGAGGCACGACAGTAATGCAGCTACGGCCACCGGAACTCGGTACAAACAAATTGGGTTTGAGTTCTGTCAAATGTTATCGTTGTGGAAAGACAACGCACGATCAGAACCAGTGTTGGTTTAAAAACCAAGAATGCAGAACGTGTGGCAGGTTTGGCCACATAGCTAAAGTATGCCGGTCAGGAAAGAAGACCAGCAATAAAAAGTCACCGCAAGGAAAATATGCAAAGGTACACAAGGTGACAAAGAACAGTTTGACTGAACAGAAGTCAGATTCAGACGCTAGCAGTAATGAACTGGATAGCTTAAGAATACACAACGTTGGTAAGGATACAGACCTCCAGACAATTTGGGTCACTCTTAAGATAGCAGGAGTCCAAGTAAAAATGGAATTGGACACTGGATCGGCATTGGCGATCATGAATAAGAAAGATTACAGAAGGTTATTCCAACATATTCCCTTACAGGATACGGAGATTATATTGAAAACGTACACGGGGCAAAGAGTGTACCCCATCGGAAAAATAGAGGTAGAAGTGGTCCACAAGGGCGAAGGAAGCCAAGTAATGGACTTATATGTGCTACCTGAAGGAGGTCCACCACTACTAGGACGGGAGTGGATTAGGAAAATGAATATGGACTGGCACTCCTTGAAAGCACTAACGGTAGATTCCGGGGAAACAGCTGTCAAACCTAAACGATTGTCCAGAATATTGGATGAGGCTAAAGAGGTGTTCCAGCCGGGACTGGGAACACAGAGGAATTACGGCAAACATCAAGATTGATGAACATGCACAACCAAAATTTTTTAAAGCCAGACCGGTACCCTATGCAATACGACCTGCGGTTGAAGCGGAACTGGAAGCACTAGAACGTTCAGGGGTACTGTCTAAAGTAGATTGGAGTGAGTGGGCTACGCCCATTGTTCCCGTTATGAAACGTCCTGCGAACAATAAGCCAGGAGATCCAGGGAAGGTTCGCATCTGTGGAGATTTCAAGATCACCGTTAATCCGGTGCTTCACATGGTGCAGTATCCGCTTCCACGGATTGAGGATATTTTCGCTTCACTGTCTGGCGGGAAACACTTCACCAAGATAGACCTGGCGCAGGCGTACTTGCAGATGGAGGTTGAAGAAGAGTCACGTCAATACCTCACGATCAACACGCATCGAGGGTTGTACCGGTACAATAGGCTGGTTTTTGGTGTGGCATCGGCTCCAGCAATTTGGCAGAGGGCCATGGAGCAGGTATTACAGGGAATTCCAGGCACACAATGTTACCTGGACGACATTCTGATCACAGGTGATGGTGATGAACAGCATCTCGCTAACTTGGAACTGGTGCTCAACAGACTGAAAGAGTATGGACTTAGGGTAAATCGGCAGAAATGTGAGTTCTTCCAGAAGCGGATCTCGTACTGTGGTCATGTCATTGACCGGGAGGGGCTTCATAAGTCTCCTGACAAGATAGCGGCAGTTGTAAAGGCTCCCGCTCCGGAGAATGTCTCTCAGTTGAGGTCGTTTCTAGGATTAATTAACTACTACCATAAATTTCTGCCAAATCTATCCACGGTGCTGCATCCGTTGAACGCTCTTTTACAGAAAGGGGTACCATGGGACTGGGGCGAAAACTGTAAGAAGGCATTTCGCAAAAGCAAAGAATTGATCACCTCAGAGGAAGTGTTGGCTCACTTCAACCCGACACTGCCTATTCGGTTGGCTTGTGATGCTTCTCCATATGGTATTGGGGCAGTACTCTCACATAAATTGCTAAATGGCACGGAAAGGCCAGTCGCGTTTGCATCCAGATCATTGACCTCCGCTGAGCGCAACTATGCGCAGATCGATAGGGAGGCCCTTAGCCTTGTATGGGGAGTGAAGAAGTTTAATCATTACCTACAGGGCCAAAAATTCACACTTCTGATGGACCATCAACCGTTGGTGTCCATTTTTAACCCTAAGAAGGGTGTTTCGGTGATGACAGCACAGCGTCTCCAGAGATGGTCTCTTTTCTTAGGGGCACATCAATATCAGATAGAATTCAAAGGTATGAAACAGCATGGCAATGCTGATGGCCTGTCGCGCCTGCCACTACCTGATGATGAAGACACGACGGAAGTTGACCCTGTTGAGTTATTTCATTCGACCATTATCGAGTGTTTACCTGTCACCAACGCAAGTATTGAAAGAGAAACCAGGAACGACCCGACACTGTCCAGAGTCTACGAGGTGACAGTGAAAGGATGGCCAACACGGGGTGATCCTCTGTTACCGGCATTCTCGGCAAGGCGAGACCAGCTGTCCGTCTGCCATGGTACTTTGATGTACGGGACAAGAGTGATTATTCCTCCCAAGTTAAGGGAAAGAGTTTTAAAAGAACTACATGAAGGTCATCTGGGGGGGGGGAGTTAAAATGAAAAGTCTTGCTAGGGCTTACGTATGGTGGCCGGGTATTGACCAACAGATTGAGGAGTTAACGAAAAGCTGCGCTGGGTGTCAAAAAGTGCAAAATGCACCTCCGATAGCACCGCTACACCCATGGGAATGGCCTTCAGCCCCATGGCAACGCGTACACATTGACTTTGCTGGTCCATTCATGGACTCCATGTTCCTAATCGCGGTGGACGCACATTCCAAATGGCCAGAAGTCATCAAGATGAATACCACTACTTCAGAAAAGACAATTGCGGTGTTAAGAACAATATTCGCAAGGAACGGATTGCCAGAACAGATCTGTTCGGACAACGGACCACAGTTTGTATCGGAAGAATTCCAACAATTCTTAAATAAGAATGGAGTTAAACATTATACTTCTGCCCCATATCATCCGGCGACAAACGGGTTGGCTGAAAGATTTGTCCAGACATTCAAAAAGGCTATTAAGGCCATGAATGATGATCAGATTCCGCTGCAACACAAGGTCGATAAGTTCCTGATGTCATATAGAAACGCCGATCATGCCGTGACTAACCAAAGTCCTGCTATGATGTTTTATAACAGGAGGTTGCGGTCCAAGTTGGACTTGTTAAAACCAAATGTGCGGAGGGAAGTGGAAAACAAACAGTTTCGGCATATTAACAGCAAGACCACTCGAACTTTCGACGTAGGACAACCAGTGATGGCAAGGGGCTATGAAAACGACAAATGGCAGTCCGGAACAATCCGGGCCAGACAAGGACCTCTGATGTACACCGTAGATATTGGTCATAATGTGATAAGGCGTCATGCGGATCAACTGGTAGAGTCGAGAGCAAGGGTCAAACCCATGGTTGTGACAGAGACAGCTGTGGAAGACGTTCATGAACCTGAAGCATCCACCCCGGCCGAGAATGTATTTGATGATGATGACACCCAATACATTGGCAACCAACTAGAGGAGGCACCTCAACAACAAGAATCAGAGACCACTGAAAGGCGTTATCCAAGCCGAATCAGAAAGCCTCCTGAGAGACTGAACCTTTGAACTGTTATACCTGAAGTTATATATGTATATATGTTATGTTTATTTGGGGATATGACTGTTAAGCTAAAAAGGGAGGATTGTGGTGTATGTAACCTGTTCCACCTTAAGAGAACTTAAGCCTGGTCCACCTTAAGAAAGGTGCTACTTTCTTTGGCTGCTGTATACGTAATACCGGTGGTGACCACACCGGTATATAAGCACAGTGTAATAATATTGTATTCAGTATAGTCCGACCTCCAACCAGTAAAGACCTGTTGAATTTACTCTTGTGGTCTGTGTAGTAATTCTCACTATAACACACAGACTTAACAGCTACCTCAGGCTATTGCTTCATATTTAGTGTCCGATACGTTACTATAAATGCGTTCTTAAAGGGATCGAAGACACAGCGTGCGGGCAGCTGAATCCAGTTCAGCCCCACTCCAGGACACTGAGCACATAGTCTAGGCCGACACTTCAGTGCAGCACTGAGGGAGAGCTGCACTGTCGAGGGTGCCGTCCGCTGGATGAAAGAAGAAATACTTGCATTTCTATAGCACCTTTCACAACCTCAGGACATCCCAAAGCGTTTTACAGCCAATGAAGTACTTTAGAAGTGCCATCGCTGTTGTAATGTAGGGAACACGGCAGCCAATTTGTGCACAGCAAGCTCCCACAAACAGCACTGTGATAATGACCAGATAATCTGTTTTTAGTGATGTTGATCAAGGGATAAATGTTGGCCCAGGACACCAGGGAAAACTCCCCTGCTCTTCTTCAAAATAGTGCCGTGGGAATCTTTTACATCCTCCTGAGAGGACAGTCGGGCCCTCGGTTTAACATCTCATCCAAAAGACGTTAAGCCTAGTTCAGGTGGATGTAAAAGATCCCATGGCACTAGCCAACATTCTACCCTCAACCAAGATCACCAAAAGAAAATAGGTTAACTGTTTATTTATCTGCAGTAATTTGTTAGTGGGGCCCTGCTGGGCGCAAATTTGCTGCGTGCGTGTACATACGTAACGACAGTGACTATACTTGAAAAGCACTGTATTGTCTGTGAAACACTTTGGGACATTCTGAGGACATGTGAAAATGGAGCGTGGAGAAGAGAGAATAGCTTGTGACGTGAATTTAACCTGAATAGTTTTGATACACAGTCTGCACATACCCGGGAGGGAGAATGAACATAAATCAGCAAAAAAAAAAAAAAAATCCTTTATAAGCAAAATGAGGATCAATACTCAATGCCGTGAAAGCCAATTGTTTCATTCAGCCTCTCTTGTGTTTTTAGTCGCAGACACAATCCATTATTGAAGATGTCAGCCAAATCATGGCAGAGTCAGCACTGGGTGTGCAGAACCTATCGCTCGGAATGTTCTGGAAAGGCTGGATGGGACAGCTCTTCCCCCTTGTCATTTACTGTGTTCAATAGCTTTTCATTTTCGAAAAGTGCAAAAGCCGAGAGAGAAAGAAAAAAAAAAATCAATTTTGAGAACAGCCGCATGAAAAATCCCAGTCCCTGGATTTCCCACAGGGGGACTTGTTCCACAGCGAACACCGAGGTTTGTTACTTTACAGCAATGATTACCACAGAAAAAAAACCTGCGAGCGAGCAATACTTCCGACTGAATACAGCCATTCATCTGACAGGAACATTGCTCCGACACATTTAGGGCTGAGGCTGCCTTTAACTCCTGCTGCACCGACCGATTAAGAGCAACTCTGGTTGGCCGGGTCCCTGGAGGTTTCATCAAATGACCTCCCCATCTCCAACTGCCCCCCCGCCCGCCCCACTCCCGCCCACGCTTCCGCCATTGGTCCATCCACGCGTCACACCGCCTTCCTGAACCAATTGGAAAGCGAGCAGTCTCTTCGTTATCCAACTGGCTGATCCTTGACTGTTGGTCAAACAGCCGTTTTTTTCCCATCTCCAATACTGTTACAACTAATAAATAAAAAAGTGTTCAAAGAAAATGAAAAAGGACACTTGATTTTTCTCCCAGGTTGCTCGCGGCAGCATCCAGGAGATCAATCTTTAATTCCTGGAGACGCCAGGATGATTCTGAAGGGTTGGCATGCAACCCTAACTACGTGAGAACCCACTCACAAGACCTAATGAAAATTGCCAGGGACTTTGGTAATAATTGCTTTTAAAAAACGTAGCAATTGTTGAGGGTCTCATCCAATGGCTTAATGGCCGTTGAATTGGGGTCACACCGACCAGGAATGTCCCAGGCTCCAACCCCGGCCTGGTCTCAGTTGAGTCGCTACTATGGGCCAATGCGCCCTCTCTGTGTTAGGGCGAGGAGGGACATCAATCAGACAGTGTTCCTGCTCCTGAATGCTGTCCCTCTGTTGGAAAGGGCATTTGTGGATGTTAGGCGAGGGCAGGATCAGGCTCGGCTACGATGACCTACCTCTCCCTCAGTCGAACAACCTGCCGATTCTAACACAGGAATATCTATTGGATTGGTATCAGAGAGCGCTTTACTCCCACGGAACTGTATCCTATCTGTGCGCAGATTAGCTGCCACGTTTACGACATTACAACAGTGACTACACTTCAGAAGTACTTCAGTGGCTGTAAAACGCTTTGGGATGCCCTGAGGTCGTGAAAGGCGCTATAGAAATGCACGTCTTTCTTTTCTTTCAAAAAAAAAGTGCACGTGTTGAAGTCACAAGGGCAGGATCAGGCTTGGCTGTGACGTTCCCCATGAAGCCCCTGACACACAGACACAATGACCACTTGGGCAAGGTCCTGGAGGAGGACCTCCCCCTTTGGAATTTCACCCAGTGAAGGAGTCAACACCTCCAGGTCAGGAGGGAGCCGCAGGGGTTGCAATTGACAGAAAGAGAGAAAAACAGAGAGAGAGAGAAAAGCTTTAAAAAGAACAGAAAGCAAACTCATTTCTTAGAAATCATAAGAGGAAACTTTGGCTTTCACACTGGAACTACCTTTCATTATGTTATCATTCAGAGTACAGTCCCCTCCTCCCTGCCCCCACCGCAGCCTTCCACCAGATTTGTGGTATTATCAGGCCAATCAAAACTCCTGAATTCAGCAGGGGTCTCACCAGGTATCACAGTTGTGTGGGATAGGCTGGATGGGCCAGAGGGTCTTTTTCTGTCTGTCATTGTTCACATATCTCCCACTCCATGGGCTGTGCTGGTAGCTTCCTTCGTTTCTCTTCCTTCAAGCTCCACTCCAGAGACTTTAGCATAAAACCTAGGCTGGCACTCTATGACATCCCAAGCTGCTACACAGCCAATTAAGTAATTGTATGAAGTGTAGTTACTGTTGCAATGTAGGCAAATGCAGCAGTCAATTTGTGCAAGGCAAGGTCCCACAATCAGTAATGAGGTAACTGACAGGTTCATCTGTTTTTGGTGGTGTTGAAAAAAGACTTGCATTTATATAGAAAGACTTACATTTATATAGCGCCTTTCAAGACCACCAGAGGTCTCAAAGCGCTTTACAGCCAATGAAGTATTTTGGAGTGTAGTCACTGTTGTAATGTGGGAAACACGGCAGCCAATTTGCGCACAGCAAGCTCCCACAAACAGCAATGTGATAATGACCAGATAATCTGCTTTTGTTATGTGGATATGAAGGATAAATGTTGGCCCAGACACTGAGATAACCCCCCTGATGTTCTTCGAAAGAGTGCCACAAGATCTCGTACTATGTTTCTGTTTAGATAGGGTTGCTATTTGGGTGACATGCACCATCTAAATCTAGCGGGCATAGTTAGATCAATAGAGGGGACACCACCGCTGTAAAAAATAGAAATAAATAAAATCCTCCCTCGATAAATGTGACAGGAGAACTGTCAATCCATCACTGAGCGGGTGTTACCCTCAAGTGTTGTCAAGCTGTTTTGCCACATCTGTGTGGCATATTTCAATAATTACAGCTATCAAAAATCCATTACAACCCAACGCAACCATTCCTCAGCTTCAAAGTTACTGACGTTGAGAACACTTCCCCTGAAGAGCCCTGGGATTGGATGTGCATTTGCGTTGGAACCCTGGGGATGGTGAAGAGGACTGAAATATTACCCGTGGCCCCTGGGGTGAAACCTGTAAGCGTCACCATTAGTGTCGCTGGCTGAAGTCAAGACTCGTGAAATCCTGTCTCCTCCTCGAACTCATTCTTTCCTCGGACCACAATACCGTGGTATCTCTTCCCTCTCCCCGTCGTCCGTGCCTCCTACGATCTACCGCCTATTAAACCCTTCATCTAATCATTGCATCTTTATTTACCTCATCTTCCCGTGAGACCGCTGCTGAATGCAAGAATGCTGAGACACAAAATTTGCTACTATACCAAGGTTGGTGGGCGGCTTGGGGGGGTAGCTGAGAACAATCAAGTGCAGGCAGATTTGGATCTAAAGGAAGAACTTGCATTTATTTAGTGCCTTTCACGAGTTCAGGACATTCCCAAAGCACTTCACAGCCAATGAAGTACATTTGAAGTATGCTGGAACGTAGGGAAACGTGGCAGCCAAATTATGCACAGCAAGATCGCACAAACAGTAAATGAGATAAATGACCGGAAAATCTGTTTTTGGTGGCGTTGAGGGACAACTGTTGGACCAGGGACTGAGAGAGCCTGCCTGTCCTTCTTCAAATAGTCCACGAGATCTTTTACATCAGCCTGAGCAGGTGGACAGGGCCTCAGTTTGATGTTTAAGAGTGAAAGTAAATGGACGCATTGGAGAGCGGTGAATGTTTGGAATGGGCTATCCCAGGGTGCAACCAGGACTGCTAACAAAATTCTAGCAGGGGTTTGACAAGAACAATCAGTTGAGGGATCCAAGTAGTGAACTGTGTAGTCCGTTTTGAAGTTTGGAACCAGCCAGACTGACTGACTATCAGACATAGGAACACGCAGGACTGGAAAATACCATGTTCTCCTCTACTCTTTACGGCCTTGGTGTGTCCTGCACTGTGGGGCTTGGCTCAACAGCTCAGTTTCTCAATTAGAAAATAAAACCACCTCAGTACCTCACTACAGAGCTATGTATAACGGGTGCACCCCTCACAAATCTGGGCACAGAGGTCCACACACCCAATTTATGGCCGACAGGATTTGCCACCTCTTGATATTATGGATGGAAAATTGTGCGTGCCATAAATCAGTCACCCCCATGCCCCATCTCCAACTATACGCACCTCTCTTGTGAAGCTCGACGCTGCCAGTGTTAACCCATAAAAATTACCCCTATAATAAGAGCTTCTTAGACTCTACCTAGCCCATTCCATCTCCTCAGCAAAGCTTAAGCGAACTTTTTTGGAGCCAAACCTAAAGAGAAAAGAAAGACGTGCATTTATATCGCACATTTCACAACCTCAGGACATGCCAAAGCTCTTTGCATCTAATAAAGTACTTTTGAAAGATAGAGATTGATTAGAAGGGGAAAAATAGAGTATGAGAGTAAACTTGCAAAGAACATAAAAGAGGACTGTAAAAGCTTCTACAAGTATGTAAAAAGAAAAAGATTAGTGAAGACAAATGTAGGTCCCTTACAGTCAGAAACGGGAGAATTTATAATGGGGAACAAGGAAATGGCAGAGCAATTAAACAAATATTTTGCTTCTGTCTTCACGGAAGAGGACACAAATAACTTCCCAGAAATGCTAGGGAACCAAGGGTCTAGTGAGAAGGAGGAATTAAAGGAAATTAGTACTCGTAAAAAAATAGTGCTGGAGAAATTAATGGGACTGAAAGCTGATAAATCCCCAGGGCCTGATGATCTGCATCCCAGAGTACTAAAAGAGGTAGCCATGGAAGTAGTGGATGCATTGGTTGTCATCTTCCAAAATTCTATAGATTATGGAGCAGTTCATACAGATTGGAGGGTGGCAAATGTAACCCCACTATTTAAAAAAGGAGAGAGAAAACACGGAACTACAGAACAGTTAGCCTAACGTCAGTAGTAGGGAAAATGCTAGAGTCTATTATAAAGGATGTGATAACAGGACACTTAGAAAATATCAACGGGATTAGACAAAGTCAGCATGAATTTCTGAAAGGGAAATCGTGTTTGACAAACCTACTGGAGTTTTTTGAGGATGTAACTGGTAGAATAGATAAGGGAGAACCAGTGGATGTGGTGTATTTGGATTTTCAGAAGGCCTTTGATAAAGTCCCACATAAGAGGTTAGTGTGCAAAATTAAAGCACATGGGATTGGGGGTAATATACTGGCATGGATTGAAAATTGGTTAACAGACCGGAAACAGAGAGTAGGAAGGGTTTCGACCTGAAACGTTGACTCTGTTTCTCTCTCCACGGACGTTGCCTGGCCTGCTGAGTTTTTCCAGCGTTTTCTGTTGTTATTTCGGATTTCCAGCATCCGCTGTATTTTGCTATCGTAGGAATAAATGGGTCTTTTTTGGGCTGGCAGGCGGTGACTAGTGGGGTACCGCAGGGATCAGTGCTTGGGCCCCAGCTATTCACAATATAGATCAATGATTTGGATGAGGGAACCAAATGTAATATTTCCAAGTTTGCTGACAACACGAAACTAGGTGGGAGTGGGAGTTGTGAGGAGGATGCAAAGAGGCTTCAAGGCGATTTAGACAAGTTGAGTGAGTGGGCAAATACATGGCAGATGCAGTGAAGTTATCCACTTTGGCAGGAAAAACAGAAAGGTAAAGTATTATTTAAATGGTGATAGATTGGGAAATGTTGATGTACAGAGGGACTTGGGTGCCATTGTACACCAGTCGCTGAAAGCAAACATGCAGGTGCAAGCAAGCAGTTAGGAAGGCAAATGGTATGTTGGCCTTCATTGCAAGAGGATTTGAGTACAGGAGCAAGGATGTCTTACTACAGTTAGTAAGCCCTGCCTCCGATCTATCTTTTCTTTCCAGTTTTGAAGAAGGGTTCGACCCGAAACGTCAACTCAAATTTCTGTCCACGGATGTTGCCTGACCTGCTGAGTTTTTCCAGCATTTTCTGTTGTTATTTTGGATTTCCAACATCCGCAGTATTTTGCTATCTTACTACAGTTATACAGGGCCTTGGTGAGACCACACCTGCAGTACTGTGTGCAGATTTGGTCTCCTTACCTAAGAAAGGATATACTTGCCATAGAGGGAGTGCAGCGAAGGTTCACCAGACTGATTCCTGGGATGGCAGGACTGTCCTATGAGGAGAGATTGGGTCGACTAGGCCTGTATTCACTAGGGTTTAGAAGAATGAAAGGGGATCTCATTGAAACGTATAAAATTCTGACAGGGCTAGACAGACTAGATGCAGGGAGGATGTTTCCCTGGCTGGGGGGTCTAGAACGAGGGGTCACAGTCTCAGGATAAGGGGTAGGACATTTAGGACTGAGATGAGGAGAAATTTCTTCACTCAGAGGGTGGTGAACCTGTGGAATTCTCTACCACAGAAGGCTGTGGAGGCCAAGTCACTGCATATATTTAAGAAGTAGATAGATTTCTAGACACAAAAGGCATTAAGGGGTATGGGGAGAGAGCAGAATCTGGTATTGAGATAGAGGATCAGCCATGATCATATTGAATGGCGGAGCAGGCTCGAAGAGGCGAATGGCCTACTCCTGCTCCTATTTTTCTATGTTTCTATGTCATTGCTATAATGTAGGAAACGCTGCAGCCAATTTGCGCACAGCAAGGTCCCACAAACTACAATTAAATAAATGGCCAGATAATCTGTTTTAGGTGTTGGTTGAGGACACCGGGGAAAACTCCCCTGCTCTTCTTGAAAATACTGCCACCTGAGGGGGCAGACGGGGCCCCTCTGTTTAATGTCTCACCCAAAAGACAACACCTCCGACAGTGCAGCACCTCCCTCAATGGGAGTGTTAGCCGAGATTTTGTGCTCAAGTCTCTGGAGTGGGACTTGAACCCAAAATCTTCCGACCCACTGAGACACGGCTGACACATCAACCTACCCTAACCTTCCAACGTACCCTACGCGCCTCTTGACCAGTCACCTTCGTGGGCGTGACCTTTCCATGACCCGTGGGTTTCACACAGGGTTTAAAGATCGCCAGTCCTGAATCCTGCTTCGAAGTAGATGTTCTTTCTCAAGGGGTTTATTGACGGAGCATCAGCTGACTCGCGGGGTGGGCGGGGGGTCTATTCCAGGGCTCCACTGAGCTGCGGGGAAGAAATTCGTCCTAATCTCACTTCTCGCTTGGCATCAACGCCAGCTGCATGGCACCTCATGGGGTAAGTCAGCTCCCTACCCTGGTGGCTCAGTGGGTAAGCTGGACCGCCATGGGCAGAACTGCACCAACCAGGCCAGGAAAGCCTCTGGTTTCCTATCCCGCTCTGTGCTGAACGAGCTGATCTTAGCAGGGGTATTGCCTTCCACACCCTTTGGGCTAGAGAAGTGGCAGGGGAAGGGGTAGGAGAGAGGAGAAAATTAGCCAGGATGAAGATGGCTCCTTTGCTTGCTATTTGTAGAGACATCGTAAATAAGTTCTTTATGATCTCATCTTGCCTCTCAACCACTGATTGCTAGCGAGTGATTCCTCTCACCCCCCTCCCCAAAGCATATGTACGTGTGTGAGTATATATAATCAGATGACTGACGTGACCATGACTAGAACCGACAATGGAGTGAATGCATTTGGCCCCATTGTTGCTGCTGAGCTGGTGCATGGGAATTTAGCTATATTTATATATTATACACACACACACACACATCGGGGTTTCAACAGAATTGGGTTTGGCTGTGATGCCTCTTTTTACATAGAATTACATTGATATTTGAGCACAGAAAGAGGCCATTCGGTCCAACTAGTCCACGCCAGTTTTTACACTCCACACCAGCCTCCTCCCACCCTACCAGCTTGGCCTTCTATTCCTTTCTCCCCATTGTGTTTATCCAGCTTCCCCATAAATGCATCTATGCTCTTCGCCTCGACTACACCTCGTGGTGGCGCGTCCCACATGCTCACCAATCTCTAGGCAGTCAACGCTGACTGTTTGAACCCACCTGCCAAAAAAATGCCCGAATTAGGCAAGGTACCAGAGCACAGAACAGCTCCTCCAGATAAGGGGGGGGGGAAATTGAAGAACTTTTATTGAAAATAAAAATGTTAAAAGTCTCCGTTGGCTTGAACACTGGGACCATTTCACACTCAAGAGAAAAATCAGACCCTGGGTTTTTGTTCCTATATAGATAGATATATCACACATACATATATATGCACATTATGTTCCTGCCACTTGTCTGAAGCAACACGATCGAATTAGTTTCTGCATGGACCTCTCTGGAAGGTGACGTGTGATCAGAGAGAGAAAGGAGAGAGAGAGAGAGAAAGGACAAACACCCAATTGAGATCCTACATGCAGAATTCTGTAAAAGTATCCTCCGGACTCAGAGGAAAACCGCAAACAATGCATGCAGGGCAGAACTAGGCCAATATCCACTACTAATTAATATCCAAAAAAGAGCCACCAAATTTTGGAAACACCTAAAAATGAGCAACCCCCACTGCTATCATTACGAAGCCCTGAAATGCCAAGAGAGGATCATAAAGAAGAGTCCCCTCAGTCAACTAGTCCTGGGACTCAGTGAAGAAACTACTAACACTACTAATAATAACCAGCTCCAGGACAGTGACATCGTAGCACAGAGAATTCGACCCAACACAATTGTCACTAAACAAAAGGAAAAATATCTGACCTATTGGACAGAAACAACAAAAACCCAAAACAAACTCGATTGCTACTTGGCCCTAAACAGACAATACACCATGGCTGAATACCTGACCACGGTAAAAGATAGCAAATTGAGAAAAACCTTGACTAGGTACAGACTTAGTGAGCATAGCCTGGCCATTGAAAAAGGCAGACACAGGCAGACCTGGCTGCCAAGGGAGGACAGGATATGCTCTCACTGCAGTCAGGGAGTGGTGGAGACAGAGATGCACTTCCTCACAGCTTGTGGAAACTATCAGGGCATAAGGGGGAATTTCTACACAAAATTCATAAAAATATGCCCTGAATTCAAAAATTTGAATGACGACCAAAAACTCCCATATCTATTAGGGGAACAGAGAAATTGCGTAACTTTAGCGGCAAACTATGTTACAGCTTGCCATAAGCAGAGGGACAACCATTAAACCTAAGAAAAGATTATATGCATATTATATGAGTGTATATTTATACACACAGGGATATATCTGTTTATACACTGTACGGATAGATCTGCGTTTATGTGTTCAACCATAAATGTTTTTTCAGTGCTTTGGCAACATAAGATGTACTTTGTCATGCTAATAAAGCAATTTGAATTTGAATTTGAAAGGAGAGAGAGACAGAAAGGGAGAGAGACATAAAGAAAGAGAGGGAGAGAAAGGAGAGAGAGAGAGACAAAAAGGGTGAGAGAGACAGAAAGAGAGAGCGAGAAAGGAGAGAGAGAGAAAGGAGAGAGAGAGAGAGAAAGGGAGAGAGAGAGAGAGACATAAAGAAAGAGAGGGAGAGAAAGGAGAGAGAGAGAAAGGAGAGAGAGAAAGGAGAGAAAGAGAGAGAGAAAGAGAGAGTGATGTAAAGTCAGCTTCTATTCCCAGCTAATTACACCGTGTGTGCCTCAGCTTTAGCAGTGCTGAGCAGTGTCAGGGACTCAGCTGCTGTGACCCTTCATCGCTCCTGGGTTATTGACAGCAGCAGCCACCTGAATGGTGAAGGCGTCTGACCTTTATATGGAGCTGTCAAAGAGGAAAAATCACCGCCTTTAATGACAGTAAAAGTCTGTGAAGATGCACCTGAGAGAATGGAATTGTCACTTTTCCTGCAGTTTATATCAATATTAAAGTCTAATTTTTGACAATATAATCGTCCCTTTTTTTCCCCCTTATTCCTCCCACTTTATGCCGGTCTCTTCAATCTCTACGGCTTTTGTTCAAAAATGTTTAACCCTTTAGAGAGCGAGAAATGTCTTGCTGTTTCTTTTTTTTCCTCCCATCCCCACCGCCCAACTCCTCCCCTGAGGATGCCGGCTCGTCCGGTGGGGGGTGGTGGGGAGGGGGAGGGGGGGTACAGTCCCACGGGTGTCGGACGCCCTCTGGTACCCCACTCGAGTCAGCTTGGACAGCGAGTAGGCTTGGTACACATCTAGAGTCTGATCCTGCCCTCGCCCTGATGCACTGACCGGCAGGGGGCGCTGGGCAGCCAGAGCTCCCTCTCCCAATTGGCGGCTTGAGCTGGAAAAGGCGTGTCTGCGGTTGCCGGGGGAGGGACAGGATCGTGCTTGGTGGCGATGCCTCCCACGGGTGAGAAGCCAGCCAACGCTCGCTGCATGGGCTCACGTGTGACGGTGGGTCACTTGGGTAAGGCTGCCAGGACCCGAGCATAAACGTGGGGGAGAGGCAAGGTCGATTTAGTTTTGTGTGGGGCACAGCAAGAGTCAACGCTCAATGAGATTTGATATTAAAAAGTGCCCCCTCCCCCTGCCCCAAGACTAATGGGAATTGTCTCCCAGCGTAAATCAGCCCCTACAAGTCCTTAAATACAGTCAATCGTTGCGAGGCATCTCTGCTGTAGAGAGAAAACACTGGCCCTTAAAGAGGAGCCCACATACAGGGCACCTGTGTCACACAGACCATTGCTCATTATAAACCAACCAGCATCGCTCAATGCAACTAACTGACACGTATGTCCGAGCTCCTTAGGTGCAGACAGCATCTCCACAGGCAGTCTAGGTCACACTAAGATCACGCTTGGAGTACTGTGCACAGTTCTGGTCTCCGTGTTACAAAAATATAGAAGGAGAAAATGCAAAAAGGATTTGCAAGGGTGATACCAGAACTGAGAGGTTATACTATCAGGAAAGACTAAACAGGCTGGGGCTCTTTAGAAGACCAAGAGGTAACCTGATACAGGTCTTTAAAATTATGAAGGGGTTCGATAGGGTAGATGTAGAGATGATGTTTCCAGTTGTGGGGGAGACCAAAACTAGGGGGCCATAAATATAAAATAGTCACTAATAAATCCAATAGGGAATTCAGGAGAGACTTTCTTTTACCCAGAGAGTGGTGAGAGTGTGGAACTCGCTACCACAAGGAGTAGTTGAGGCGAATAGCACATGTGCCTTTAAGGGGAGCTAGAGAAGTACATGAGGGAGAAAGGAATAAGAGGATATGTTGATGGGGTTAGATGAAGTAGGGTGGGGGGAGGCTCGTGTGGAGCATAAACACCGGCACAGACCAGTTGGGCCGAATGGCCTGTTTCTGTGCTGTAAAATTCTCTGTTCAGGGCCTGTACCGCTGTGCACCATGAATGCAAATCTCTCGCCGGTCACGGAGAACGCAGCCTGGTTTAGGTCAGATTAACACCTAGCGCAGGCTTGGCAGATTTATAATGGACAATAGCACGTGACTCAATCCACCTTATTTACTGAAGTCCATTTCAGACCATTGAACTGTAAAATTATTACAGTAAATCCTTCCTGTCGTCATCTGGCTGACGGGCTCTTGCTTGACAAACAACTTGCTGTAAATTTCTCATTACTAAGCTGGACCCCTCACATTCCCCCTTTGCACGAAAAAAGGATATGGTGCCCAAGAAGCTTTTAAGTGTAATAAGGAGTTAAGATACCGATCAGCCATGATCTAACTGAATGGCGGAACAGGCTCAAGGGGCCGAGTGGCCTACTCCTCTTCCTATGTTCTTTCACCGTGAATGTTTTTTTTCCCCCCTTTTAGATTTCCCCTGCCCTGTTGAGTTAAATACTGCAGACTCTGTACACCATATACACACAGGGAACACCCTTGAAGAAGACTGCATATTCCAACTAAGCGAATAATCTGGTAACCATGAAACGCTCTTCACTTATCTGTGTCAGTGGGTGTGTTGTGTAATGCTGCAGGGACAGAGGAGCCTTCCTGCATGTGGTATATCAATGAGGACTTGCCTTCTGTACTTCCTACTGACTGCAGATAAATCCTCTGAATTCAGGGCACAGCTTACTAAAGAAATTATATTATTTTTAAACTATTTTGGTTTTGCTGCGATGTTTGTACACGCCACAGCAAGGAAGATTAGAGCTCAGGCTACAGGGGGTGAAATGGTTCTTTGAATGAACACGGACTGAAATAGAGAAAGCATTAGATAGGATAATTACTTCATGTGGAACGTGTCAGAAATGATCATGTATTGCAAAAGAGTGGCTGCTGTTTCTGGTGAGTGTATATATCACAGACATATAGATACACATATACACACAGACTTGTATGTATATATATACACACACAAACCCACACATATATACACACATGCATATACACACATATAGATACACATATAGATACACACACTATTTTGGTCAGGGTAATAGAAACATAGAAACATAGAAGATAGGAGCAGGAATAGGCCATTCAGCCCCTCGAGCCTATTCTGCCATTTAATGAGATCATGGCTGATCATCCAAACTCAGTACCCTGTCCCTGCTTTCTCCCCATATCCCTTGATCCCTTTAGTCTTAAGAAATATATCTAACTCCTTCTTGAATATATTTAATGAATTGGCCTCAACTGCCTTCTGTGGTAGAGAATTCCACAGGTTCACCACTCTCTGGGTGAAGAAATTCCTCCTCATCTCAGTCCTAAATGGCTTACCCCTTATCCTTAGACTGTGACCCCTGGTTCTGAACTCCCCGAGCATCGGGAACATCCTTCCTGCATCGAGTCTGTCTAGTCCTGTTAGAATTTTATAGGTTTCAATGAGATCCCCTCTTATTCTTCTAAACTCTAGCGAATACAAGCCCAATCGACCCAATCTCTCCTCATACGTCATTCCTGCCATCCCAGGTATCAGTCTGGTGAATCTTTGCTGCACTCCCTCCATGGCAAGAACATCCTTCCTCAGATAAGGCAACCAAAACTACACACAATACTCAAGGTATGGTCTCACCAAGGCCCTGTACAACTGCAGTAAGACATCCTTGCTCCTGTACTCAAATCCTCTCGCTATGAAGGCCAACATACCATTTGCCTTCTTAAGCGCCTGCTGCACCTGCATGCTTACCTTCAGCGACTGGTGCACAAGAACACCCACGTCTCATTGCACTTCCCCTTTTCCCAATCAATTGCCGTTCAGATAATAATCTGCCTTCCTGTTTTTGCCACCAAAGTGGATAACCTCGCATTTATCCACATTATACTGCATCTGCCCAATCACCCAATCTGTCCAAATCATACTGGAGTTTCTCTGCATCCTCCTCACAGCACACACGCCCACCCAGCTTTGTGTCGTCTGCAAACTTGGAGATATTACATCTAGTTCCCTCATCTAGATCATTAATATATATTGTGAATAACTGGGGTCCTAGCACCGATCCCTGCGGTGCCCCACGAGTCACTGCCTGCCACTCAGAAAAAGACCCGTTTATTCCAACTCTTTGCTTCCTGTTTGCCTTACGCCCAATCCCATGTGCTTTAATTTTGCACGCTAATCTCTTATGCGGGACCTTATCGAAAGCCTTCTGAAAGTCCAAATACACTACATCCACTGGTTCTCCCTTATTTATTCTACCAGTTACATCCTCAAAAAATTCCAGTAGATTAGTCAAGCATGATTTACCTTTTGTAAATCCATGTTGACTTTGTCCGATCCTGTCACTGTTTTCCAAGTATTCTGCTATTACATCTTGTGTTTAGATGGGTGGGATTTTACTTTTCAAAGATAATTAGTCATCGAGGCAGACACAGTGGGACTACAATCTGTCTTCTATTTGTCATTTTAGATGAAGTTTTTAAAAAATTAGTTTCATTTGGTATTTTAATGGATTTTTGGTGTTTTGTTGTCACAGTGGCATTTGAAGGCTCACGTGTTCCACTGGTTAAGGTTTTTTTTTAATACATGGACTCAAATCCCCTCACTGCCAAACATAAGTGAGTAATTAAGAGACTTCTCTTGGCGCCCAGCTGCTGAATGGGATCCAGCAGGACTGGGATGCCAACTGGACTCCTTTTAAAGGTTGGCCCCGTCTGCAGGAATGGTACACTCCTTGTCCCCGAGCCAGGAATGGTACACTCCTTGTCCCCGAGCCAGGAATGGTACACTCCTTGTCCCCGAGCCAGGAATGGTACACTCCTTGTCCCCGAGCCAGGAATGGTACACTCCTTGTCCCTGAACCAATAAAAGAGGGAAGGACACTCCCACTATGGCTGGGCTTTGACTACTGCCAATTCTGACTTTTTATTAATAAAAATAGCACTTAAATGAGGAGAATATTTTCTGTTCAAGGTCTCCTGGCCTAGAAATTCATTTTGGGGCGCCCAGCTCGCCTGGGCGCCGGAATTACCGCTGCGCGCGGATCCACTTGCGCAAGCGGGATATTCAGTGTCAGCGCACCAAGTGGAAAGCAGCCGCTAAACAGGGGTTTCGGCGCCCCGCTTGGGCGCTGAAACTGATTATCGGCGCGCTAGTGGCCGCAGCGCCACCCGCAGCGGAGCGGCAGGCTGCGGTACTGCAGGCCTTCCTCCCTCTCTTAAGGGGGAGGTGCCTGCAGCAGCCGGAGCCCCGATCGCGAGTGCCGGCAAAAGAGCCCGGCAGAATGGAGAAGTGCCGGGCTCCCGGAAACCAGCCGGCAATGCCGCGGGGGTGGAGGAGGCCGGGGAAGGAGGTGCGGGCAGGCGGCCGCCGAAAAAGCGGCCAGCCGCACCTCCACTTTAATTACCGCCACTACCGCCACAGGTAGGCCCTGTGTACCGGTCGCTGTTTGCGGCCGGCGCTGAAGAGGCGGGCGCGACTTAATATGGCGTTCTTCGCAGAAACGGGGCGCTGCGCACACCGATGACGTCATCGGTGGCGGCGCAGCGCTACAGCCTAACGCCGCCATTAGCGCACCGCTGAATTTCGCCTGAAGTTTGCAGACTGGCGCAAAAGCCCTCTTTGGGCGCAAACTGGTGGCGCAGGCCACTGAATTTCTAGGCCCCTGAGCCTGTCTATAATTACTGGGGAATTCTATCCCTGAGGAGCCTCCTACCCTCCAGAGCCACTCTGGTGACATCAGTGCTGCATCCGAGTGGATAGGTACTGCCAAGCACTCAGACAGTGCAGAACTTTCTAGGGCCAATCTTAGTTAAGGTGGCATGGATGCTAGAATTGGCCTCAATGATCCTAGAAGATTAGTTGGTGCTTCTGCAGCTCACTGCAATCCAGTGACATAGGAACGTTGGATTAGGAACAGGCCATCCAGCCCCTCGAGCCTGTTCCGCTATTCAATTAGATCATGGCTGTCCTGTATCTTACCTCCATCTACCCGTCTTGATTCTGTAACCCTTAATAACCTTGCCTAACAAAAATCTATCAATCAAGGCTCGAGTGGCTGAATGGCCCTCACTGGATTGCGGTGAGGTGCAGAAGCACCAACTAATCTTCTAGGATCAATTCTAGGTGAGGTCTCAGATAGCGGCGTTGCCTGTGGAATCATACCCCGACAACAGCCAATACCCTCAGGGGAGGAAGAGAGAGAAATGGAGGAGATGGAAGGAACAACAAATATTGCAAAGGGATTGTATGTAGTGAAAGAAGACATTCCTTGATCAACATTGGAATATTGGGAAAGTAAAAGGCAAGAAAATACCAATGAAGCTCATCTCTCTGGTATTCCAACTCTCCAGCTTTGCAGCCAGCTGTTTTGAACAGCCCAAAAGACTTGTGTTCAGACTTGTTTCAGCCTTTGTGTGAAGCATTCCCTTCTGTGAACTTGGCTCCGTTGGTAGCACGCTCTTCTCGGAGTCAGAAGGTTACGGGTTCAAGCCTCACCGTGGGCTTGAGCACATAATCAAGGTGAGTACTTCAGTGCAGTACTGAGGGAGTGCTGCATTGTCAGAGATGCTGCCTTTCAGATGCGACGTTAAACTGTCTTCCTCTTCAAGTGGACATAATTGAGCCCATAGCACAATGCCAAGATGGGCAGGGAGCTTCACTGGTGTCCCAGCAAGTGTTCTTCCCTCAACCAACACCACCATAACAAAAGAGATTAACTGGCCATTCATTTCATTTTGTTATTTGTAGGATCTCACTGTGCAATCATTGGCTGTTGCGTTTTCCTACCCAACAACAATCAGTGTGTTTCCAAATTAATCACTGGATATGAAGTACTTTGAGACATCATGAGGTCAATGCCAAGTTCTTTCATTCTGTTATCTGATCTAAGTTTATTTTTCACTAGTTTATATGTGACCTCTATATCTATTACCCACCTGAGTGATATATTCAGGACTTACCTTATTTAAGCCAATTAATATTTAATACACTTCACACATATAAAGAGGAGTTGAGTGGCGTTTTTTTTTTTTTACAGAGTATATAAAAAACCTACTGCAACTCTTGGAGCTCTAATGGAACTTCATTTGACATTTGCATAATTATGAATGGTTTCTTTAAGTCCCTCCCCCTTCCCGTCTCAAATGAACGTTCCTGGATTATGAATAGTTTCCTATAACATTCTGCACTCTTAGACACAAGGGAGTATGCCCTCACCGTCACTGATTTATTAATGGGGAAAGCGGGAAGGAGGATTCTCTCGTTCTCTTTCTGGCAATTATAATGAAAAAGTTCCTTGAAGAAGCCAAGTCTAGAGGGAGCGGTTTCTATTCTGAGGGCGGTCCCTCGGTGCCTGTATGGAAAGAAAGAATCAGTGAAACTTACAGCACAGAAGGAGACTGTTCGGCCCATCGCGCCTGTGCCGGCTCTTTGAAAGAGCCGTTGTGCGTAGTCCCACTCCCCCTGCTTTTTGTCCGTGACCCTGTGAGTTCCTCATCCTCCAGGACCCGTCCAGCTCCCTTTTAAAATTATTGATGGATTCAGCTTCCACCACCTTTTCAGGTCGAGCGTTCCAGAATGGTTTTACTCTTATCTACTCCATCAAAATCTCTCATCATCTTATCTTTGAAACATAAACACTCGATGCTCCCTGCGCCAAAGGAAGCCCTCCCGTTTCAGGACCACTTCTTTCACCTCACTGGGGAGCTGCCACCATCTCCTGTTCATATTAAATGGAGTCCACAGTTTGAGGGGGCTACCCAAGGAGACAATCCAGAGCAGCCGGACATCGGGAACAATAGAGTAGCGCAAAGTATGTGTGATAGCAAGCCAGCAAAGCGTTACCTCCTACGGTCTGAGGCTTTCAAGTCACGGGCCAGTGTTCCAGCGCCCTCCCTGCCGTTAAAATGAATGGAGGCATTCTAAACCACAGGCAATCCCACGCCAAGTGACATCACTGCAGCGGTTCATGAAGGAAAACAGCGCAAAATGGCGGGTTTCCTTTCAGCCAAGAAATGTAATTAAAAAAAAATATATAAAGGTAGCACACACATTTCTTCTGATATTTTCCCCGCAGTAGTCATTGGAGAAATAGCTTGAGTGGAATAGAACTCTCCATAGATTCTCCTTCCCCTTCAATGATGCAGGCTTATTAATGAGGCCTGTACAACCTGCTGTGGGAGTAGGCTCGCGTGGAGCTAAGAGGGAAGGGCCTGGCCTCCTGCTGGCGGCTCTCGGAGAAAGCTTCACGTGCTGCACACTGCCTGCCTTAACTGGCAGAAGCTGTCACTGTGCACCTATAGCCGAGCTCTTTAGAGGCCTCATGGATTTGCAGATCACGGCGTTCTGTGCAGTGAAGATAATTGAGGAAGTGCAATATATATGTTGTGTAATGGGAGTTTTAAACCGCAATTTCTGCTAATTTTGTTGAAACATCCATCTTCTTCTTCTTAGGCAGTCCCTCGGAACCGAGGATGACTTGCTTCCACATTAAAAATGAGCTCGCAGGTGGCTGATGAGTCCAATGCGGGACCTACAGTCTCTGTCATAGGTGGGGCAGACGGTGGTTGAAGGGGCGGGGTGCTTGGGTTGACGTGCGCTCCTTGCGCTGCCTGCGCTTGGCTTCCGCTTGCTCCCGGCGAAGAGACTCGAGGTGTTCGGCGCCTTCCCGGATGCTTCTCCACTTCAGAGAGGGAATGAAACGTCCATAAGCTTTAGAACAAATCCTATATATCCTCAGGTCAGCCCGTGCAGCATTCAGGGAGTTCTGCGTTATTAATAGGGGCAGTCTCGCACCAGGGCCGGGTTCAGGGCAAATGAGAAAGATCCCTTGGCCATATTCAAAGAGACGCAAAGTTGTGGTCAACATTCCCCTCCTCAACCGATACCACCAAAACCAGCCTAGCCCGTCACTCATCTGATCGTTGTTTGTGGGATCTTGCTGTGTGCAAGGTGGCTTCTGTGTTTGCCTGCTTAAAGCAGTCACCGCACTTCAAAGTAAATAACTCCAGGCAAAGGGCTGTTTGGGCGAGATGCGATAACCTAGGCGCTACCTAAATGCAGACTGTTTTCTTTCACTAGATTATAGGGACAGAATAATCAAATTACATCAAATTCCTGGATTCCTAGCAGTGTTTCCGGGATCACATTCTGCGGCTCCATCCTTTCATTCCATGAAATCCAAAGCCCTTGGTTGCAATTCCATTGTTCTGCCTTTTCAATGATTTTTCTCTCAGGTTTGCTGGCGGCAGTGACCTGGAGATTAATCTTTCATTCCTGGAGACTCCAGGCCAATCCTGGAGAGTTGGCAACCCTTAGCCAGCGGAACGCAGTGAACATAAATGTACTACCTTGGCATAAAGTCAAGTGCATAGGATTACATAGGATATACGGCACAGAAACAGGCCATCCGGCCCAACCAGTCCATGCTCGACTCGAGCCTCCTCCCGTCTTTCCTCATCTAAATCTATCAGTATAACCCTCTATTCTCTTTTCCCTCATATGTTTGTCCAGCCACCCCTTAAATGCATCTATACTATTCGCCTCAACCACTCTCTGTGGTAGCGAGTTCCACATTCTCACCACTCTTTGGGAAAAGAGGTTTCTTCTGAATTCCCTATTGGATTTCTTGGTGACTATCTTATATTGATGGCCTCTAGTTATGCTCTTCCCCACAAGTGGAAACATTCTCTATCTCCAGTCTATCAAAACCTTTCATAATTTTAAAGACCTCTATTAGGTCACTAAATGTACTGCATTGGCATAAAGTCAAGTATGTATAAAATCACTGTCCTCATAAGAACCACCTGTTTATGCCATCACATAACTGAACCCATTAGCCGGCTAGCCAATGTATAGCAGGCACACCTGGACTTTCTCACTCAACTCAAAGTGGAAACGACCTCATCATGAGCCTCATGAATAAATGAGCACATTAATAACCCTGACCGTAGACCTAATTCACTATTCGTGTCAAAGACGATTTGCGACGTATCTTTCTCTCTCTCTACTTTTCTCCCTTCGCTCTCTCCTCCAGTGCCTTGCACAGGTGACCATTAGGCACCGGCCAGGCCTCGACAGGGAAATGCCAGCAGCCAATCAGGCGAAGGAGAACATGAACCGTCCAGTCCCATTCCGTCCCCATCCAACATGCAGGCGCACTTCCAGCAAGCGCCACTAGTAAGCGACCAGGAGCAGGAAGCTGCAGAAGGGGAAAGGAGAGAGAAAGAAAACAAAATAGAAGGGGAAGGGGAAGAGCAAGACTTTGGGGGGAGTTTTAACTCAACTCGCTAGTTAGTGAACTGATGGGATCCTGAGCCGGTTTTACACCCAATATTGCTCTTCACTGACTTCAATGGAAAGTAAAATCAGGCGGGATGTAAAACCAGCGTCACACACGATCCTGTCAATTTCATGGCTGGTGAGTTCGGTTAAAATTGCCCCTTGTGTTACAGACATCCCACGCCCAGTATCCTTAACAAGACGAGCATGCGACACAAGAGTGGGGCCCAGCATAAGTACGAGAACCAGTGAATCCGATACAAAGACAGAATATGCTGGAAATACTCAGTAGGTCGGGCAGCATCTGTGGAGAGAGAAACAGAGTTAACGTTTCGGGTCGACGACCTCTCGTCAGAATCTGATAGTTCTGTTCAAGATTGACGATTAACATGAACGGCCCTCGAGTGAGGAGATTGAGCACATGGGTGGGGGGCCTGTACTTGCACTGGGGCTGGTGTCATCATTTCGTGGGTGGCTATGCCTCAGTAGGGCAACCGAGTAAAGCCAGGACTGGATCCTCTCCGAGCGGAATGGACAGATCAGAGAGCGAATCCTCCCAAAGAGTTAGTTCACTGCTTGTGGCCTTAAAACGGGTCCCACAGTCACGCTCACCCTCAGGTTCAGTGTGCGGGGTGCGGAGGGTCGCAGGGTGTGGAGTGGAGAAAATGCTGTGTGCTGTTGAGTATTGTTAGAGGGTCCAGGGGTGGGGGTTGGAGTGGTTTGGGAAGGGGACGTGTAGTTGGTGACGAGGACTGCAGGGCCATGGTAAAGTCAGAACTTCCAACTAAATAAGGGGTACAAGCAGCATAGCGGTAATGTCACTGGGCTAGTAATCCAGAAACCTGGACTAATGATCCAGAGACATGAGTTCAAATCCCACCATGGCAGCTGGGGCATTTAAATTCAGTTAATTAAATACATCTGGAATTAAAAAGCTAGTATCAGTAATGGTGTCCCTGAAACTACCGGATTGTCGTAATCTGCTGTCCCTTTCTGGTCTGGCCCAACTGTGACTCCAGACCCACAACTGCCTCTCAATTGCCCTCTATAGTTCAAGGCGGCGGCTCACCACCACCTTCTCAAGGGAAATTAGGGATGAGCAGTAAATGCCAGCAACGCCCACATCCCATGAACGAATGAAAACATAGGAGCAGGAGTGGGCCATTCGGCCCCTCGAGCCCGCTCCGCCATTCAATGCGATCATGGCTGATCATCCAAATTCAGTACCCTGTCCCTGCCTTCTCCCCATATCCCTTGATCCCCTTAGCCATAAGAAATATATCTAACTCCTTCTTGAATATATTTAATGAATTGGCCTCAACTGCCTTCTGTGGTAGAGAATTCCACAGGTTCACCACTCTCTGGGTGAAGAAATTCATCCTCATCTCTGTCCTAAATGGCTTACCCCTTATCCTTAGACTGTGACCCCTGGTTCTGGACTCCCCTGCCATCGGGAACAGCCTTCCTGCGTCTAGTCCTGTTAGAATTTTATAAGTTTCAATGAGATCCCCTCTCATTCTTCTAAACTCCAGCGAGTAGAAGCCCAATCGACCCAATCTCTCCTCATACGTCATTCCTGCCATCCCAGGTATCAGTCTGGTGAATCTTTGCTGCACTCTCTCCATGGCAAGAACATCCTTCCTCAGATAAGGCGACCAAAACTGCACACAATGCTCAAGGTGTGGTCTCACCAAGGCCCTGTACAACTGCAGCAAGACATCTAAAGACTCAGCCCAGTGCCAAAGCCAAAGGTTGAGGGGCTGCTTTCGGGCCCCAGAAGCTTTGGGTGATCACAAATTGTTAATTTATTCTGATTTTATATATATTTATGTACCAGCAAGCTCAATAATGGGCGGAGTCTGCGTGTGTTAAAAATGCCTGTGATTTTACAGAAATGAGACCGTTGACTTTCAGGGTGAAGGTTAGCTATAGACTTTGTGGTATCTTGAGGTGGCCATAGATGGAGACAGACACAGGTTAACTCCTTAACATGGTTTAATCAACACTTGCACATAAAAGCTTCTGCCATGAGGCAGCAAAAACAAAGAGTACAACCAGTACAGATCAGACTTAACTCAGGAGAGCAATTGCCACAGCACCACCTGGTGGATCAGGTTACTCATAACCTCCCAGGTTACTACAGACTTAACAACAGAAAATGCTGGAAAAACTCAGCAGGCCAGGCAACATCCGTGGAGAGAGAAATAGAGTCAACGTTGTTATTTCGGATTTCCAGCATCTGCAGTATTTTGCTATCGTATTAGTTTAGACTTGCTGGAAACGGAAGAGTGAAGCCATTTTAAAATTGTCAAAATGGGCGATAGGGAGAAGTTAAAAGGGGATTTCTGAGTAAAATCAGCCAGTTTCACCGCACATTTTACTACCTCGAAGCTGGTCTGTGTCGGATGATCAGACTGATGACTGTTCTACAGCTGGAGCCTGTCGGAGGATAAGGATCTAATTGTCTTAAAATTCATCATCAAATTGGATTAAATGGCACCGATATATATTAAAATGGAATTAAGTTGTTTGAATTATTGGGAGCCCATCGAAAGTGCTTACTTGGTGAAGGAAGGTTATAATCGTCTATTATTCTGTTTTTCATTTAATCTAATTATGAAGCAGCTCCACTTTTCATTGCTTTTTTTTTAAAATAAAATTAATTTTGAGTTCCGTCTCTACCCTGCACGGTTTTATGTCATTCACTTGGAACTGGTGTAAGATTAAACAAATAAGACGACCACACAATAGGATCTGTACAAGATATTAAACGGAGGTATTCAATACATGGTCCCATTGTTCTTGGAACTGCTTTGTGAGCGCTCGTTTCCTGCTCCCCAACCCACCGCCACACTGGTTGGTGCCTTGGCTCCTGGCCTATGTAAAACAAAATTAGAGAGAGGCTGGAAGCTGCCAATCACCCAGAGCAAGGCACCTTTAGGTGTCAGTTGTGGCTCAGTGGATAGCACGCTTGCCTCCAAGTCAGAAAGTCGTGGGTTCAAGCCCCACCCCAAAGAATTCAATTTTTTAAAATTCATTCACGGGATGTGGGCGTCGCTGGCAAGGCCAGCATTTATTGCCCATCCCTAATTGCCCTCGAGAAGGTGGTGAGCCCAGTCTGCCCTCTCAGGTAGATGTAAAAGATCCCATGCCACTATCGAAGGAGAGCAGGGGAGTTCTCCTCGGTGTCCTGGCCAATATTTATCCCTCAACCAACATCACTAAAAACAGATAATCTGGTCATTATCACATTGCTGTTTGTGGGAGCTTGCTTTGCACAAATTAGCTGCTGCGTTTCCTACATTGCAACAGTGACAACACTTCAAAAAGTACTTCATTAGCTGTAAAGTGCTTTGGGATGTCTGAGGTCGTGAATGGCGCTATAGGTTTATTTTCAGGAGAAAAAAATTATTAATTGAACGATAATTTACTTCCCGTGTAAACAGAAGGTGGTTCAGTGCTGCCACATGCAGATGATAGCCTGAGAATGTTACCAAACTCATTCAATGCTCAACATTTTATATAAACATAATTAAAAACAAACACCTCAGCAATTTTTCCTGCTGTTAGTATAAGATGGACCATGAATCAGCCAAATTCTCATTCCTGAGTTTTGCACCCTGCCAGAATAGGCCAATATTGAGGAGATGTTCCCCGTTTTTTGAGGGGAGCAGGTTGTCATGAAAGCGTTTGAAAAACCTTTACTGTGTTGGTTCACAAAGGCACAATTCAACGACACAAAGCGCGTCAAACGCACACCGCGATGGATTAGTGGTGTAGTGTCCGAGTATCAATAATACACGGACTGCAGGAGAACAATAGTAACAGGTATTTACTGAACAGAGGGTAAGCTTAAACTGAAAGTACAGAAGCCTGCTATGGCTTTATATACAGGTGTGGTCACTGCTGGTACTACAGTATAAAATCAGTTCTCTCTTAAAGGTACATACACAACAATTCCTCCCCTTTTAGATAAACAGTACATAACATTCATTTAACAATTAAATAATAACTAATTACAATTACAATTTTCTCTGTACTATATACATCAACTGAAATAATCATTTATAAGTTCAGTCTTTGAGGAGGCTTCCTGATCCTGACTGGATAGTGCCTTTCTCGAGTATCCTGTTCTTGCGGCGGAGTCGATTCTGGCTCATTGTCATTGGTTGGTTCATCAGCTTCCAATACCACTGATTCTGAGGTAGACACAATCTGTACTTCGGGTTCATTACCAGGTGCACATGCTCGTGGTATGGGTTTGGCTTGTTCCTGTGACTCTAGAATCTGGTCAGCATGGCATCTCACGATGCTCTCTCCAACGTCCACTGTGTACATTAGTGGTCCCTGCTGTGTGCATATCGTTCCTGGCTGCCATTTTTCTGTTCAGTAGTCGCGGGCCAAGACTGGTTGCCCTATCTTGAAGCTCCTGGTTGGCTTCTCATTGATGTGCTGGAATTGCTTATCCTCAACATCTCGTCTTATGTTTGGTTTGAGCAAATCCAGGCGACATCTTAGCCTTCGGTTGAAGAACATTATGGCTGGAGCTTGGTTGGTGACTGCATGTGTCGCATTCCAGTAAGCAAACAAGAAATTATCCACGTTGTGTTGTAGTGGTATGTCGTCGTTATACATCGCATTTATTGCCTTTTTAAAGGTTTGAACAAACCTCTCAGCCAATCCATTTGTGGCTGGATGATATGGGGCAGATGTGTAATGTTTCACCCCATTATTCCTCAGGAACCTCCGGAAATCCTCGGACACAAACTGTGGTCCATTGTCAGAGCAAATCTGTTCTGGCAAGCCATTCCTGGCGAAGATGGTCCGTAGGACTGTAATAGTTTTCTCCGTGGTGGTGGAGGACATTTTGATGACCTCTGGCCATTTCGAATGGACATCCACGGCGATTAAAAACACTGAGTCCATAAATGGACCAGCAAAATCAATGTGTACCCGTTGCCATGGAGCTGAGGGCCACTCCCATGGGTGTAGCGGGGCCTGTGGTGGAGCGTTTTGGACCTTCTGGCATCCTGTGCATCTCTTGGTCATATCCTCGATTTCTTTATCGATTCCCGGCCACCACACAAAACGCCCTGGCTAGGCTCTTCATTTTTACCCCTCCCAGATGACCCTCATGAAGCTCATTGAGCACTCTATCTCTCAACTTGGGTGGAATTACCACTCGGGATCCACACATCATGGTCCCCCGGCACACTGACAGCTGTTCTCTCCTTGGCGAGAATGCTGGCAACAGTGAGTCGCCATGTGCTGGCCATCCCTTCACCATCAAATCATAGACCCGAGAGTGTGTCGGGTCATTTCAGGTTTCCTTCTCTATACTTGAGTTTGTAACAGGTAGACATTATGGTCGAATGGAATATCTCAACAGGGTCCACTGCAGGTGCTTCCTCCACCGTAGGCAATGGTAGGTGTGACAGCCCATCAGCGTTTCCATGCTGTTTCGTACCCTTGTACTCTATGTCGTACTGATGTGCCCCTAGAAAAAGTGACCATCTTTGCAGCCGTTGCGCCGTCATCACCGGAACGCCCTTCTTTGGGTTAAAAATAGAGACCAGAGGCTGATGATCAGTCAGTAGGGTGAATTTCTGCCCGTGCAGATAGTGATTGAACTTCTTCACCCCCCACACCAGGCTGAGGGCCTCCCTGTCAATCTGGGCGTAGTTACGCTCGGCTGAGGTTAACGAGCGCGACGCAAAGGCTATTGGCCTCTCTGAACTGTCAAGGAATTTGTGCGACAGCACCACTCCAATGCCGTAGGGAGATGCATCACATGCCAACCGAATCGGTAGTGTTGGATTGTAGTGGGCCAATACTTCTTTTGAAGTGATTAGGCATTTACATTTCTGAAAGGCACGCTTACACTCATCACTCCATTTCCATGTTACTCCAGTTTGCAGCAGGGCGTTCAGTGGGTGCAGAATTGTAGATAAATTCAGCAAGAACTTATGGTAGTAGTTCACCAACCCGAGGAACGACCTCAGTTGCGACACATTTTCCGGTGCTGGAGCCTTGACTACTGCCTCAATCTTGTCTGGGGACTTATGCAACCCTTCCTCATCAATCATGTGGCCACAATACGAGATTTGTCTCCTGAAGAACTCGCATTTGGGGCGGTTGGCTCATAGCCCATATTCTTGTAATCTAGTGAGCACCTGCTCCAGGTTGGCAAGGTGTTCACTGTCATTTTCGCCTGTAACCAGGATGTCGTCCAAATAACACTGGGTCCCCGGGATCCCTTGCAGGACTTGTTCCATTGCCCTCTGCCAAATAGCCGGGGCTGATGCTACCCCGAATACCAGTCGGTTGTACTGGTAAAGACCTTTGTGAGTGTTTATCGTGAGGTATTTCCTAGATGCTTCTTCCACCTCCATTTGTAGATACGCTTGGGCCAGATCAATCTTCGTAAAGCGTTTCCCTCCAGATAGTGAGGCGAAAATATCTTCTATCCGTGGAAGTGGATATTGTACTGTGTGCAGGACTGGGTTCACAGTTACCTTGAAGTCCCCACAGATGCGAACCTTCTTCGGCTCCCCAGGCGTGCTGCTCAATGATTTCTTCATTACAGGATCGATGGGTGTGGCCCACTCGCTCCAGTCCACCTTGGACAGCACACCCGAACGCTCCAGACTCTCCAGCCCTGCTTCAACGGCTGGGCGGATTGCGTACGGTACCGGTCTGGCCTTAAAAAATTTTGGGTTTGCGTTATCTTCGATTTTTATCGTTGCCGTTACTCCTTTTAGAGTCCCAAGTCCTTGTTGGAACACCTCTTTCGCGTCAGTTAGAATTTTTGACAGTCGTCCAGGTGTGACGTCGTCATCCTTTTTGTCAGTCACAGTTAGCGCCTGAATGGAATGCCAATCCAATTGTATTTTTCGGATCCATTCACGTCCCAATAATGGTGGTCCTCCATCTTGTAGTATATATAGATACAGTTTCTGTGTTTCCTTGCCGTTGTATTTAACTGGCACCCTTATTTTTCCTCTGGGTTAGACTTTTTGCCCCGTGTATGTCTTCAATACAATGGACGTGTCCTTCAAGGGTATGTGTGAGAATAGCCGCTCATAGTCTCGTCGATTCATGACAGTTAGGGCTGATCCTGTGTCCAATTCCATCTTTACTTGGGAGCCTGCTATCATGAGGGTGACCCAAATGGTTCGGTGATCCTCCTTTGCGATCACGTTGTGTAACTTTAGACAACTTAGTCTCCTGTTCCCGGAGTCATTATCACTCTCCTGATCATCTGAACTACTGTCTGTCATTTTTTTTACTTTCTTGTATTTTTCCTTAGTAGTTCTTGTAGTGTTGGTTTTCTTTCCCGACCTGCAGACTCTTGCTATGTGTCCCATTTTCCCACATTGCCTGCATACTTTGTCCTTAAACCAGCAGTCCTTCTGATCATGGGTTGTTCTGCCGCAGCGATAGCACTTTTCTGCTCCATATGCCATTTCATTAGCGCTGTATTCTTGTGGTTTCTGTTGTATTTCCGCAGCTCCCCGTGCTGCTGCTTCGTAGGATACTGCCACACTGAAAGCCTGTTCTAGCGTCAGGTCCTTTTCCGAAAGTAGTCATTTCTGGGTTCCTTCACTCTGGAGCCCGCAGATAAACTTATCCCTTAAGGTGTCTGCCAGTCCTGCTCCGAACTGGCAGTGCTTCGATAACTTGCGTAGTTCCGTAAGATAGTCAGCATTGCTCTCATCTTTGTGCTGGTTTCTTTTATGGAACTTGAATCTTTCTGCTATCAGCAGCGGTGTAGGGTTTAGGTGTTCCTGTAAGATATTAACAATCTCTTCAAAACTTTTCTCCATTGGTTTAGCTGGGGTAATTAAATTCCGCAATCTCGCGCCCATCAAATTTAATAATACCGACGTCTTCTTTCCATCGGCCACCTCATTTGCCTTGCAGTACACTTCAATTCTTTCCACATACATGGTCCAGTCTTCTACCTCATTGTCAAAAGCAGTGATACTGCCACTCTTCGGCATCTTGGGTGGTTTAAAATGGCACCTCCCGCGCTTTTTCTTCTTCCCCAATGGAATAAAATGGCGCCTCCCGCGCTTTTCCTTCTTTCCCAATGGAATAAAATGGCGCCTCCCGCGCTTTTCCTTTTTCCCCTTGCTGCCACGCTGCTCCTAGCGTTCTACAGGGTAATGGCGGTGACCCGTGGCTTCGGCGCATCTCACTTTTCCTTCCCCTCGTTTTATTTTCTCTACGCTGCCCGGTTCTTGAGCACCAACCGCGCCCTGTGCGCTCCACCCTCTCTCTCTCTCTTTTCCTCCCGACGACGCTGCACGGCCCCTTTCAGAGCCGCTCGATCGAGCTCGAGCCCGCCGCAGTCCGGAAGGGTCAGCGCACTACCTGCTACCAGCACGATTTGCTGGAACACCTCGACTGGGGAGCCAAGCCCAGCTCTCCACAGCCTCCCCTGCAATTCTCCAGACTCCAATGGATCCCTGGGCGGTTGCCCGCGGTCGACGCCCGTTGCTCTGACTTCGACCTCCAAGAAACTTCTTTTCAGGGAAAGATCCCCGTGAGGTGATGCAGTACTGCAGGTGAGTTCGAACCTGCTCGTCGCCAGTGTAGTGTCCGAGTATCAATAATACACGGACTGCAGGAGAACAATAATAATAGGTATTTACTGAACAGAGGGTAAGCTTAAACTGAAAGTACAGAAGCATGCTATGGCTTTATATACAGGTGTGGTCACTGCCGGTACTACAGTATAAAATCAGTTCTCTCTTAAAGGTACATACACAACAAGTGGGAGCCCATCGAAAGTGCTTACTTGATGAAGTAAGGTTATAATCGTGTATATTTCAGATAATATCATGTTATCAGAGAGAAAAACACAAGTGGCTAGGTTTGGTTTCCAGTGCTTTGATTCCTGGGGAGGGTCCACATATATAATCACCTAAGGAATATGGTTACAATGAATTGCAATGTCTGACAAGTGACTTTACACAGGAATTGTAGCTTGTCGTATCATCAAAGGTGAAAGTTAATCATGTGGGACAAAACCATAAAATTTCCCTTATTGATTCTTTTAAAAAGAATTACCGGACAAAGAGTTTACCTTGCCATCACCGCGATGAAAATGGCACCTTTTGTTTCTCGCCAGCTCCTCTTCGACCCTAAACAAAGATGACTTTCCGAAAACTCCTTCCCACTGGGCACCCTCCCATTAAAGCATGCGGGAACAGAGCCTGTGAATGTTGTTACAATCTTAACCGCTGTGGAGTGTGGGGGATGGGAAATCATTTTGTGAAAACCAGACTATCAAATGGGGGTCAACAGAATGACCTCAATCTTAATTACCAATCCTAGTCAAACCAGACACGAGTTGGAGAGGGAGTTTGAGGTACAGGGGACAATATCAGATGATGCTGTCACACTCAATTAGTCTCCACCTTACAGCTTGCCAAATTGTACGCTCACATGAGGTACCATGTCTGATTCAATCCAGTGTCTCACCAGCATCCTTATATTGCATAGAGTTTACAGCACAGAAACAGGCCATTCGGCCCAACAGGCCAATGCCGGTGTTTATGCTCCACACGAGCCTCCTCCCTTCATCTCACCCTAACAACATTTCCTATTCCTTTCTCCCTCGTATGCTTATCTAGCTTCCCCTTAAATGCATCTATGCCATTTGCCTCAACTACTCCTTGTGGTAGCGAGTTCCGCATTCTCACCACTCCGAATGATTCTCCTGAATTCCTTACTGGATTTATTGGTGACCATCTTATATTTAGGGCCCCTAGATTTGGACTCTCCCACAGTATATTCTTTGTAGGACAACGTAAGGCGGTAATTGTTCCCAAAGTCAGATCTCCCTTTAGATAAACTGGCCACATCTCAAATCCACAAAGGTGGGAGGGTGTAGTTGGACAGGCGAAAGGCTGCCCAGTGTATGGCGGACACTTTACTGGCATTGAGAGGGGAGGGGAGGGGCACCAAGGCAGATGGGGCAAGGGCAGAGGTGTCCAATTTTTTTGTTGTCGAAATTGCTATGATAGCCTCCCAGCAACACCTGTCCCACCTCTGGCGCTATGGGTCTGGAGACCCATCCAGGGCCTCCAGCCAGTCTATGGGGTGGCTGGTGGCTGCTTAATTTGCACAGCACTCGGGCCTACTGAGCCTACCACGCACCATGTGGGCAGGCTTCCCAGTCTCCTTTCCACTCGCCACCCTCACTGGGCTGAACTGAGCTCCTTGAGCACACTGCGGGACTCAGGCCTATGAACCTGAGTTTCCAGGGGGCATATTGTGCGTCGCAGTGTGTGGCACATAGACCTTGAAAGTGGGGGTAAAAATACAGTGGATTGAATACTGGAGTGGGATGAAAATATAAATTTTCTGGATGGCATAAGGAGAATGAATTAAACCGGAGACATTAATTATACCTGACTTTACAAATTCCCTGGACAGATTCAGCAAAAACTGGGACATTGGAGCAGTTTAATCTTTGCACAGTCGGAACATCCGACAGCACAGGATTTAGAGAGAACTCACTCACCATTCAATGACCTCACCTCCTGAAGGTTAACTGCTAACATCATGTTTAACCACCTCATCCAATGGCTCAGTGGTAGCAGTCTCTCCTCTGAGACAGAAGGTCGTGGGTTCAAGTCTCACTCCAGAGACTTCAGCTCATAATCTAGGCTGAAGGAGTGCTGCACTGTCGGAGGTGCCGTCTTTCGGGTGAGACACTAAACCGAGGACCCGGTCTGCTCTCTCAGATGGATTTTAAAAATCCCATGGCACAATTTCGAAGAAGAGCAGGGGAGTTATCCCCGGTGTCCTGGCCACTATTTATACCTCAACCAGCATCACGAAAAACAGATTATTTGGTCATTATCACGTTGCTGTTTGTTGGAGCTTGCTGTGTGCAAATTGGCTGCCGCGTTTCCTACATTCCAATAGTGACAATACTTTAAAAGTACTTCATTGGCTGTAAAGCGCTTTGGGACCTCCTGAGGTTGTGAAAGGCGCTATAGAAATGCAAGTCTTTTTCTTTCAGCCTTCAAACAGCCATTATCAAGGCACATATATGAATAATACTGGTGAGGTACCTAAGGGTTGTTTTGACACCTGTGGAAGCCACTGACTATGTGGCTCAACACCAGGAGGTGAGGAAATTAGAAAAGGACAAGAAAAGATGAACCCAAAATGTCCAAATCAAACAGAACTACCTATTATTACCGATGACAGCTCTCTCCCAGGAGCTGGGTGCGTTTTTGGCTTTGTTGTTTACCTTGCCTTTTGTGTCTAATCCACTGATCTGTAATCCACAGTTTATGTGGAATCTGCTCCTCTTAGTTTTAAAGCAAAATAAGAAATGCAATTGCTGCAGACATCACACATCATCTATCAAAGGGGAGAGCAAGTCTGCTTGGGCCTTCATGTGTCACATGACAAGGTACAATATGGCCCACATGACAATAAATACAGATGTTGTTTGTTTTGGCCTCCAGTTATTTTACACCAGTTCTCACTTCAAGCCTTGAGAGATAGTTGGAACAAAGGCAGCAAATCCTTGAAGCAGCAGATACACCAGATTGTCACTTACTCCAGGGACTTGCAATGTACTTTTTTTTTCAGGCAGCCCTGCGGGACAGATAAAATTACACAAGCCTGTCTCGAACCACTCGATGTGCTGAATTCTCTAAACCCCCATCAAGTTACTGATGTGGATTAAGCCCGCAAAGGTCGCTCAATCCCAGGTCTGTGCTGAGCCCGGTCCGGTAACGTCTCAATTTTAAAATTCTCTTCCTGGTTTTCAAATCTCTCCATGGCGTCCCCGCTCACTATCTCTGCGACCTCTTCCAGCCCTACAACCCTCTGAGATCTCTGCGCTCCTCCAGTTCCGGCCTCTTGCGCATCCCTGATTTTAATCGCTCCACCATTGGCGGCTGTGCCTTCAGTTGCCTCGGCCCTAAGCTCTGGAATTCCCTCCCTCAACCTCTCCGCCTCTCTACTTCTCTCTCCTCCTTTAAGACGCTCTTTAAAACCCACCTCTTTCATCTGTCCTAATATCTCCATATGTGGCTCGGTGTCAAATTTTGTTTGAGAAAACTCCTTGGAATGTTTTATTACATTAAAGGTGCTATATAAATTCAAGTTTTTGTTGTTGATCTCAACTTAGGTAGTCCTGGGAGTCCCAATACTGAGCTCTGTGTCTCCAGGTTAACATGGCGGGGCGGGGGGCGGGGGGTGGGGAGGGAATTGGCCTTGGTTCTCAAATGGTTTCACATTCTTGGAAACGGCATGGCCGTGGACATTAAGCATGGGTAGAGGTCCAGGTCTAATGGTTGAATAACCTGCCGGGGGTCTCACTGACAATATGGCCACTTGAGTTTAGTTTCCAAGAGGCTCCTTGTGACCATGGAGCCAGATGGATTTGAGCACGAGTCAACGCCTTCAGAAAAGGAGTGGTAAGGGGAGAAATGCCTCATCAATCTCTAACCTTTACTATTCTTTAAACAAAGAGTGGCAAAAGTTAGAGATCGGTGAGTCATTTTCGGGGGGGGGGCTGAGGGAGGAGATGGAGAGTCTGGGGTCAGGAGGGCTTTGATTAAAATGAAGAATCCACTAATTGGGGACGTCCTCAGGCTTTTAAGACCCAAACCTGCCATCAATGAGCCACTATTCGTGATTTCCCTCATTTTCAACCTTGAAGTCTTGCACTTCGGGATTTGGCTCTTCAGCTAAGCTCAATAAAAATAAAACTTAAATAGAAAAAGAGCTGCGAATAAGGTATGGCAGGAATGACTTTCTGGCTGATAAACATTTACACTTCCTCACAAATAAAGATACGTAACCAGCTGCATCCACAGCCTGTATACAAGATGCCCCATTACAGACCATCACCCATGAGAGAGAATAGACAACCCTGGGGTCAGCAAGATGTTTAATAAATTCAGCTGCTCCAGAATGACTGAAGGTTGCAATCGTTGTCATGACCTCAAAAACATTAAATTCAGAGTTTAAATTGTGCAATTTTCTTCAGTACGAAGATCAAACTCTTCATATTTTTTGCTGTGAATTGCAATGATCTCACGCTCAACCACCATGAAAACCCATTTCCTGCTTTGTGCCATGGATCTCTCTACTTCGCCTCACCGAAACTTGGATGCTCCTTTAAATAGATACCTGCTAAATGTTGAAACTTAAAGCGGGTCCTCTTACCAACCTGCGAGGTTTGCTGGGACCCCCTGCCTTGTCTGACGTTTGTTGCAGGAATGAATGAACTAAAGGTCGGCAAACATTACAAGATACTTAATTTTCTCATTACGGCCCAAGAGAAATCATTCGATCCACACGAAAAGCTGCAAGGTTCAGATAAGTCTGCTGTTTACCTGCACGCAGACCGGCATCATTTTGCCTCTTGTTGAGCTAGGGAGGTTAACAAGTGCTACAGTTCCTCCAGTAGCCACAAAAAAAAACTCAGTTTTCTTATCAAGGTTTCGTAGCTGTGTTTGCAGTCTAGTCGCCCCATTGCAAAGTCAACATCTGATCAGGAAATGGTGTTGGGAGTTTAGATTAGAACTGCGCACACTGCCTATTAACAAAGAAAGCACTTCACTTTTTTATTGAGAAAAATGGACACACCATCGCCAAGGCTGTTCCTGTTGAAATAAAACACACCATCACTCTCCTTCCTCTTTGATAGTCCCATCATTGTATGTCAATAAAAGCAAAGCCTGCGCAGACTGTTGCTGGATTAAAGCTGGAAGCTCCTCACACTCCTGTCTCGACAGAATAAAAACATCTGCATTGTTTGAAGTATTTTTTTTCACTGGCAAGATTCATGAAAGATTCAAAGCTGTCCCGATAGCGCCTGAAGTGAAATGATATCAATTTCGTTTTGTGGGCTTCCGCAGGAGGCCAAATCTCAGGAGAGTTCTGAACTGGAATCCAAGTGGACCTTTGTTTTGACAGGGATTGAGCAGCTTCAAGTTTTGGGCAAAAGTGGTTTGAAGCCAGAGCAGAGAGTGGTTGAGGTCAGCACATTGGATTCAGCTAACGAAAAAAACCCAGCGAGATTAATAGGAAGACAGTAGAGCTGTTATTCTGATAGGATGAGATCAAATGAGCTGAAAGGCTTTCTTCATCCAAACCCATCTTGTGACCTTCTGAAACCATACATCGATTTTCGAGACACCCAAAGGCCAGTTTACACCGAAGCAAACAAGGTACGTCATTACTGGGCTCTCCTTTGGATTTCATGCACCCTTACCAAATGGAACATAGAAACATAGAAGACAGAAGCAGGAGTAGGCCATTCGGCCCCTCGAGTCTGCTCCGCCATTTAATGAGATCATGGCGGATCATCCAAATTCAGTACCCTGTCCCTGCTTTCTCCCCATATCCCTTGATCCCTTTAGCCTCAAGAAATATATCCAACTCCTTCTTGAATATATTTAATGAATTGGCCTCAACTGCCCTGTGTGGCAGAGAATTCCACAGGTTCACCACTCTCTGGGTGAAGAAATTCCTCCTCATCTCAGTCCTAAATGGCTTACCCCTTATCCTTAGACTGTGACCCCTGGTTCTGGACTCCCCGACCATCGGGAACATCCTTCCTGCATTCTAGTCCTGTTAGAATTTTATAATCTCCTAATTTTACATCTCCTCAGGGTGCATGAAATCCAAAGAAGAGCCCACAGTCAAAGATGCTGCGGAAAGGAGAGAGTTAAGAACATAAGAATTTTTAAGAAGGGAAATGGGTTAATTGATTTCATGCTATTTTGATCGACACGAACCCCACCCACCTGCCTTCTCACCATATCGCTCGTCCCTGTAGCAGCAAATCTAGTTGCATCTTGCATCAGCTTCCTTGGCAACTTCGTTCACACAAGTTTCTTATCCTTCAGCTAAAAAAGGAAGAGTTCCCCCTCCTTTCCCTTCTTATCCTTAATTTCTTTTTTTTTTATTGTTTCCCCTGGCGTTTGAACACATCCCAATGGTTAATATTTTATCCAGATCCGTGGAGGCAATAAGTCTGGAAGGGAAGGATCTGTTAGTTGGCCGAATGGCCTCCTCTCATCTGTTCTTATCTTTGTGATCAGCTTTGCCAATCCACTTCATAGCCTGAGATACCACAGCTGAGTCACATTTGAAGCCTCGATTTTTCCAAGCTCAATGTCACAAACTTTCCCTCAACGCTTCGAATTTCTGATTTAAAAAACAGTAAATGCTGGGAACATTGAGCCGGTCAGGCAGCATGTGTGGAGAGAGAAACATCGTGTTAATGTTTCACGTCGATGACCTTTCGTCAGAACTGAGGGGTCCTGATGAAAGGTCATCGCCCTGTAACGCTAACTCGGTTTCTCTCTCCGCAGATGCTGCCTGACTCGTTGAGTATTTCCCGAACTTTCTGGTTATTTATCGGATTTCCAGCTTCTGCAGTGTGTTTGCTTTTGGCTTTAGATTTCGGATTCCTGGAATGCAGCTTGGATGCTTGGCCTCTCAAGGACAGCACTACCCTTCCTGTGGCTGGGCAACTAGAACTGTAGGTAGAGTTGGAAGATCTATGAACAGTAATGCCAGAGAAAAGGCCCTTGAAGTTACTTATCGCTTGGCAAGGATTTGTTATTTGGAATGAGTCTAAATCAGCTTTCACTCAATAAAAGTAATTATTGGAACACAAGCCAAAGAAAATTGCTCCTGAAAAGGAACAAAATTTGGCCATGGAAGAGAGAAATAGGCTATAACAAGTCACAAGGGATCGAGTACGGCAAAAGAGTTTTAAAAATAAAATCAGAAATGGAGGTAGAAACTAACTGACTTGATATATAGGCTGGTGAGGAATCTGTTCTTTCGTCTCATCAAAGCTGAAACATATTTTGCCCCAAGTTATTTGATCGAGTGAAATCTTTCCGCCTCAAGTGATATTAATTAGCCACCTTCTGCACATATTTCTGAGTAACTATGGCCTCCAAGACATACACTGGTTAATTAAGACTTGAAACCACAGGTAGATCCATCAATCAAACTGCCTGCCTTAGGTTACAACGCAAGCCCATTATTATTACTCTGTCATACCTCAGAGGTAGGTTATGGGGTTTGGAAGTTCAGCTTTGGGTCAACTAAGATGTCGTGGTTGCGCACAATGCAGTTCAGCCTGAGCAAGTAGCCAGGGACGGAGATGCAATCAGCGACAAGGGAAAGGAGGTTTTGGCGAGTCTGTTCTTCATAATCTTTAAATTGAAAAGATTTGCACTCATCCTCAACTTACACAGAAATGGTATGTGCCGGTGTTTATGCTCCACACGAGCCTCCCTATCAGCATAACCTTCTATTACTTTCTACATCATCTGTTTATCGAGCTTCCCCTTAAATGCATCAATGCTATTTGCTTCAACTACTCCATCTGGAAGCGAGTTCCACATTCTCAGCAAGTTCCCCTGAATTCCTTATTGGATTTATGAATGACTTTCTTATATTTATGGCCCCTAGCTTTGGACCCTCCCACAAGTGGAAACATCTTCTCTACGCCTACCCTGTCAAACTCCTTCATAATCTTAAAGACCTCGATCAGGTCACCCCTCAGCCTTCTCTTTTCTGAAGGGGTACTGTTGCAAGTTAACTAGCTAAAATCAGCAGAGAAGAATGAGAGGTGATTTCATTGAAACATACAAAATCCTTACAGGGCTTGACAGGGTAGATGCAGGGAGGATGTTTCCCCTGGCTGGGGAGTCTAGAACCAGGGGTCACAGTCTCAGAATAAGGGGTCGGCCATTTAGGACTGAGATGAGGAGAAATTTCTTCACTCAGAGGGTGGTGAATCTTTGGAATTCTCTACCCCAGAGGGCTGTGGAGGCTCAGTCGTTGAGTATATTCCAGACTGAGATCGATAGATTTTTGAATATTAAGGGAATCAAGGGATATGGGGATAGTGCAGGAAAGTGGAGATGAGGTAGAAGATGATCTTATTGAATGACGGAGCAAGTTCGAAGGGCCAAATGGCCTACTCCTGCTTCTATTTCTTATGTTCTTATGAGAATACTGGTAGTCTTCCTGTTGCCTATGTGGCTAGGGCCATGATACTTATAACGCTGATGTCCAATGGGCTTATTTCAAGCAAGAAGAAACCTTGGCCAACAGCGGGGCACTTCAATGAATCAGGCTGGTAGAGCAACAATCAAAAGTGCCTTGGAGCATTGCAGGCCTGCCTGGCTCAAGCATCAGATTGTAGAGTCCGCCACAAAGCATCGACTTGGTTCCAATCTCCATCGCAGGCACATCATCTCAGAGCCAACTCAACACTGAGGAAAACCAGCATACAAGGGACAAGACAAAATGATATACATGACTGATCTACAAAGAAAGCAAACACAGTAACACCGGGCGTAACGCAGTAAAATGCTACTCCTTTTGCGGAGATTCTCTTTGAAATTTGCAGAGTTCTCAATTCAGAATGATTCCTCACAACCTTCCGAGCGCTGAAAATTACTCGCTCCAAAAGTTCCTTGTACAACCTCCGAGTGGAGTTGAAGGGGTTCAACCAAATTAGCAGTGAATTTGGCGCAACTTTTTATCTCTTATGGGTGCACTTCATCCAGGCGAGGAATCACACTGAATGGAAGAGCCTCCCCCACTTTTCACTGAGCGAGATTGTCAAGTGCTCTCGCTCAGTGGCGGTACAAGCTGGGAACAAGGCACCTTCATGTTGCCTTGATGGAGTTTCAGAGAAACATCCTCTGTTGCCCTGCTTGACCTTTCCAGCTCACACACACTCCACGTCTGCGAGCTCTCGCAGTAGGAACACCAATTAGTGCCAACCGCTCCTCTGAAAGGTGCCGGATCTCGGATTCATTATTCTTCTATTACAGCGAATGGAAAATAATGAATGTGATTGGTGAATTGAAATAAAAAGCCAAAGGGTACTGTGATACTGCATGAACCAGGCAGTGTTCTAGGCCCAACCATCTTCAGCTGCTTCATCAATCACCGTCCCTCCATCATAAGGTCAGAAGTAGGGATGTTCGCTGATGATTGCACAGTGTTCAGTTCCATTCGCAACTCCCCAATTAATGAAGCAGTCCATGCCCGCATGCAGCAAGACCTGGACAATATTCAGGCTTGGGCTGATAAGTGGCAGGTAACATTCGCGCCACACAAGAGCCAGGCAACGACCATCTTCAACAAGCGAGAGTCTAACCACCCCTTGACATTCAACGGCATTCCCATCGCCGAATCCCCCAGCATCAACGTCCTGGGGGGTCACCATTGACCAGAAACTTAACTGGACCAGCCACATAAATACTGTGGCTACAAGAGCTAGTCAGAGGTTGGGTATTCTGTGGCGAGTGTCTCACCTCCTGACTCCTCAAAGCCTTTCCACCATCTACAAGGCACAAGTCAGGAGTGTGATGGAATACTCTCCACTTGCCTGGATGAGTGCAGCTCCAACAACAAGAAGCGCGACACCATCCAGGACAAAGCAGCCTGCTTGATCGGCACCCCATCCACCACCTTAAACATTCACTCCCCCCACCACCGGCGTACCGTGGCTGCAGTGTGTACCATGTGCAAGATGCACTGCAGCAACTCGTCAAGGCTTCTTTGACAGCACCTCCCAAACCCGCGACCTCTTCTACCTAGAAGGACAAGGGCAGCAGGCGCCTGGGAACACCACCACCTCCAAGTCACACACCATCCCGACTTGGAAATATATCGCTGATCCTTCATCGTCGCTGGGTCAAAACCCTGGAACTCCCTCCCTAACAGCACTGTGGGGGTACCTTAGCCACACGGACTGCAGGAGTTCAAGAAGGCGGCTCACCACCACCTTCTCAAGGGCAATTAGGGATGGGCAATAAATGCTGGCCTTGCCAGCGACGCCCACATCCAGGAATGAATTTTTTAAAAAGCAGGGTATGCAAAGCCCCTACTTAGAGTGACATGAGGCTGCCAGATCCAAGTTATACTGATGGCTCTGCATCGCTCTCCAGTCAGGGAAAATGGAGTAGAAGCACACAAACTTTGAAGGTGGCAGGGCAAGTTGATAAGGTTGTTAAAAAAGCATATCAGATCCTGGGCTTTATAAATAGAGCACAGAGCATAAAAGCAAGGAAATTATGGCAAACCTTTATGAATCACTGGTTAGGTCTCAGCTAGAGTATTGTAGAATCTTACAGCACAGAAGGAGGCCATTCAGCCCATCGTGCCTGTGCTGCCTCTTTGAAAGACTTAGCCAATTAGTCTCGCTCCCTGCTCTCTCCCCATAGCCCTGCAAATTTTCCCCTTCAAGAATTTATCCAATTCCCTTTTGAAAGTTATTATTGAATCTGCTTCCACTGCCCTTTCAGGTAGCGCATTTCAGATCATAACAAGTCGCCGCATTTTTTCTTAATGACCCTGTGATTTTTCTCCCGGGTTTTGCTCCCAGCAGTAGCCTGGAAATTAATCTTTAATTCCTGGAGATTCCAGGACAATCCAGGAGGTTTGGAAAGCCGACTCGCATCGTAAATGGACAGATTCCAGGGTACCAGGAACCCAAACAAGTGGCAGAGCCAATCAAGTCTGCAATAGGAAAGGACACAATTGAATGAAGCAGGTTTTTTTTGACCATGCTTTTCTCTCCCAATTCTTCCAATCTGCGTCCATTTTCTCTTTGGGACGGTGACCAACAACTTACGTTTTGCGTGTCAGCCACGGCTCAGTGAGTAGCACTCGTGTCTCTGAGCCAGAAGGTTGTGGGTTCAAGCTTCACTCCAGAGACTTGAGCACAAAATCCAGGCTGACACTCCACTGCAGTACTGAGGGAGTGCCGCACTGTCGGAGGGGCCATCTTTTGGATGAGACGTTAAACCGAGGCCCTGTCTGCTCTCTCAGGTGGATGTAAAAGATCCCACGGCGCTATTTCGAAGAGGAGCAGGAGCGTTACCCCCAGTGTCCTGGCCAATATTTATTCCTCAATCAACATAGCAAAAAACAGATTATCTGGTCATTATCACATTGCTGTTTGTGGGAGCTTGCTGTGCGCAAATTGGCTGCCGCGTTTCCTACATTACAACAGCGACTACACTTCAAAAAGTATTTCACTGGCTGTAAAGCGTTTTGAGGCGTCCGGTGGTAATGAAAGGCGCTACATAAATGCAAGTCTGTCTTTCTTCTTTCTTTTCTTTCAACACCTTTAAACACAGTAAAACGTCCCAAGGCGCTTCACAGGAGCGTTATCAGACAAAAATTTGACACATAAACAGATATTAGGAGGTGAACAAAAGCTTGGTAAAAGAGGTAGGCTTTGAGAAGCGACTTAAAGGAGGAGAGAGAGGCGGCGAGCTTTAGGGGGAGGAATTCCAGAGCCGAGGGTCTCGGCAGCTGAAGGCATGGCTGCCGATGGTTGAACGATGAAAAGTGGGGTGCGCAAGAAGAGGCCACGTTAAAGGCATTATAGAAATGTTAGTTCTTGTTGTACACGAGGCTTATAAAGACCAAGCCAAAAGGGATACAGTGTCTGCTGCTACCGGATAGCTGTTACATTCAGACTCACGCCATCGGCGCCTAAAGAAAGAAGCGCTCACATGAAATATGACTAACTTTGTTCCCTTCGACCACAAAATGGATAACGGATTCCGCAAGGGAGGCTCTGTACAATTTATGTTCCTGTTTCAGGCCTGGACAGATACTTTAACTGAATTTTACACCAATTCAACAAGATACATGGCAGGGAGTGCAGTCTACTTAGGGCCTGAGGCTATCAAGCAAATGCAATTACATCCATCGCGTGAACTCATCCCCTCTCTTAACTGGATTTGCCTCTGCTCTGCTGTTATGTAGGAAGGCACACAAACAGATCAAAACTAATACAAGAACATGTTCTATCAAGCCTCCCGGCCCTTTCAAAATACAAACGTTTCTTTGCAGAAGCAGTAAACCCATTTTTCTGCTGCAATATTATTGATACAACATAGATTGAAATTGCAAGAGAAATTGGAACTTGTCGTTAACCCTTTAAAGGTTTACCGGCAGTTGAGACGTGGTCACCATGAGCTTATTCTAAAGCTTCCATCCTTACAACATTCAGCAGCGTGGGTTATGTCCGAGGGAGTGTGGGAGAGGCTGTCGGAAATGGTGGCGAGGTTTGGAGATGGTGAGAGTCAAGAGAGGGTGAGGGAGCGTAGGAAGGGTGGGGAACCATAAATAAGTTTGGGTAGTGGGAGAGTGAGGACGGCAGAGAGCATTGCCGAGACTGGGAAAGAATGGGTAATGGCACAGAAGGTGGACGAGGTTGAGAGAGGAAGGGGATGAGACAACAGATGGAAGGGTGGGAAATGATAGAGAAGATAGAAGAGGGTAAAAGAGAGTGGCAAATGGTGGTGAGGTTGGGAGAGGGTGAGAGAATGTGGGAGAGGATGGAGAGTATTAGAACGAGAGGGAGAGTGAGCGACAGGATTTGGGATGCTCTAAAAGGCCCCAGATAATCATTTCAACGACCAATGTAGCTCTTCCCAAACTATCAGTCAGCATGTTTTATTTACTCTGTACACTGAATGTTACGACATGGGCTTCCTATAAACTAGAACAGCGACAACAACTGCAACACACCCGTGAGGAGGGAAGGATCAGACACCAAAAACAAGCATCTATAGCGAGCGATGACCAAATATATTTGCTTTTCATTAATAAAAATATTTGTGACACAAAAATGCAAACCTCTCTGAGCGGAGTGCCTTGGTATTCACAGAGCTGGGTAACTTAGAACCTCTCCAATTGCACTGCCCTACTCAAGAAACACATGAAGTCAATAATGCCGATTTAATTTCTTATTTTTATTGGGAAACCTAGATGAAAGTGTAAGGCTCATTCCGCAGGACGCCCCCAAGGTTAAAAAGAGTAGACAATGAGGTGAGCCAAGGCAAGAAGCTGACGCCAAGCTTGGGTTGTAAAAGCCTGTAGATTGTAGGGCTAAGGGAAGGCTGAAGGAGCCAAGGAGCGCCACAGTTTTGAAGTCCTGGGAAAGATCAAGCTAGAGTGGGAGACAGTGGGATGAGTCTTGCTTGCAACAGACTCAGGGTATGAGGGAGAGGAAGAGGAAGAGCATATAGGAAGGTGTATTTGGAGGAAGGAGAGAGGACAGTTGAGAGAAGCAATGACGATAGTAGAACCAACAAAATAGAAAATAAAAGAAAGGTTGAGAATATAAAACAGGAAACTAATCATTCTAGCCCATTCATGCTGTTGATACTTAGGGGTAAATTTTACTAATTAAAGAAAGAAAGATGTCCCAAAGCGCTTTACAGCCATTGAAGTAATTTTGAAGTGTAGTCACTGTTGTAATGTAGAAAATGTGGCAGTCAATTTGCGCACAGCAAGCTCCCACAAACAGCACTGTGATAATGACCAGATCATTTGCTTTTAGGTGTTGATTGAGGGATAAATATTGGCCCAGGACACCGGGGAGAACACCCCTGTTCTTCTTCAAAATAGTGCTTTAGGATCTTTTACGTCCACCTGAGAGGGCAAACGGGGCCTCGGTTTAACGTCTCATCCAAAAGACGGCACCTCTGACAGTGCGGCACTCCCTCAGTACTGCACTGGAGTGCCAGCCTGGATTTTGTGCTCAAGTCTCTGGCGTGAAGCTTGAACCCACAAGCTTCTGACTCAGAGACACGAGTGCTAGCACTGAGCCACAGCTGACACTACATTTAGTGCTCCAGTGCAGAACTTCAAGCATTTTGGGAACACAGACACAGAGGTCTGTGCACTCGATTTGCAGCCCACAAGATTTTGTATCGGAATTCCCAACATGCCCTCTCGTTGCCCTGCGTCTGAACTGCTGCACCAACAACAACAACTTGCATTTACATAGCACCTTTAACCTGGGAAAAAGTCCCACGGCGCTTCACAGGAGCGTCATCAGAAAAACAAACTGATGCGGAATCAAAGGAGGCGCTATTAGGAAGGGTGACTGAAACGTTGATCAAAGAGCTAGGTTTAAGAAGGGTCTTAAAAGGTGGCGAGAGTGTTGCAGAGGCAGAGTAAATCGTAGAATTTATCCCTTCATCTCACCGAATCGTGATATTTCTGACATCATAGAATGAAGAAAGTCCAACCGAAATTTTCTCCACAAACATAATCTATTGTTCAGATAACGGTTTCCTTGATCTGTCAGCACCGTGTAATCACAAGCAGCTATGATCTGGCCATGTAATTTATTGATTACTTTTCCACATTTCGATGACACATTCCCTGATCTTGATGATTAACGTCTTTTAATCTCTCCTGCCTTCCATCCTATCACAGACCTCCCCTTTTGCTCTTTCCTCCCCTCCCCCCCCGCTTTCCCTGCCCCTACACTTGCTTAAAAATCTGTTACATCTCTCACTTTTTCCAGCTCTGACGGAAGGTCATCAACCTGAAACGTTAACTCAGTTTCTCTCTCCACAGATGCTGCCTGACCTGCTGAGTGTTTCCAGCATTTTCTGATTTCATTTCTGATTCCCAGCATCCGTAATATTTTGCTTTTGCATGGAAAAGCCTTTTGAAACCTTTAAAAACCTTAAAATCAATGATACAGAGACTCTGAGAGGTTTAGTCGGTAAATATATTTTCTGAGTGACAGTGACCCAATATAGACCCCATAGATCCCAGGGTCAATCCCTTTCTGCACTGGGTTTGCTTATTTTAGCCAAGACGGCACTTGAGTCACTACATTCGGTTTCAATACTCTGGGCTAGACAAGGAAAAATCAGAAGTGATTCCCTTCTCTCCCCCCACCAACCCACCACCCCGCTGCAAAATGAGCATGTGTGGACATAGGATAAGAACATAAGCAATAGGAGCAGGAGTAGGCCATATGACCTGCTCCGCCATTCAATAAGATCATGGCTGATCTTCTACCTCAACTCCACTTTCCCGCCCTATTCCCCATATCTCACAGCCAGATAGCCTGCCAACAGTCACACATAAAGAACGGCCCCTTGGCAACGGTACCAGAGGGCTGCCAATACCATTTGTGAATGAGAAAGGAACTTGCCTTTATATAGTGCCTTATTATGCTCTCAGGACCTCTCAAAGTACTTTACAGCCAAGGGAATACCTTTGAAGCGTAGTCGTTGCTGTTACGTAGGCAAAGGCAGCAGCCAATTTGTGCACAGTAAGGTCCCACAAACAGCAAGTGAGCGAATGACCAGAGCAGCACGGTGGCATAGTGGTTAGCACTGTTGCCTCACAGCGCCAGGGACCCGGGTTCGAATCCGGCCTCGGGCGACTGTCTGTGTGGAGTTTGCACATTCTCCCCGTGTTTGCGTGGGTTTCCTCCGGGTGCTCCGGTTTCCTCCCACAGTCCAAAGATGTGCAGGTTAGGTTGATTGGCTATGATAAATTGACCCTTAGTGTTAGGGGGATTAAATACGTGGGGTTATGGGGATCGGGTGGGATATGTGTCGGTGCAGGCTCGATGGGCCGAAATGGCCTCTATCTGCACTGTGGGGTTTCTGTGATTTCTGTGATAACTTCCTGTTGGGGGCGTTGGTTGAGGGAAGAATGTTGGCTCCCTCACAGGGAGAACTCCCCTGCTCCTCTTCAAATAGTGCCACGGGATCATTTTTATGTCCACCTGAGAGGGCAGACGGGCAAACGAGGCGGCGGCTGAATGTTTCATCAAGACGATAACACAGCACGCCCTCAGTAAAGTACTGAAGTGCCAACTGTAATGTATGTAATGTATATATACCTTAAGGGAGAGAACTACTTTTTACAGCTCCTGTATACTGTAGTACCGGCAGTGACCACACCTGTATAGAAACCCTGAGTAGTGATCTGTACAGTTAGTTCTAGAGTAACCCTCATTCAGTAAACACCTGTTGAATCATTCCCTGCAGTCTGTTGTCTGATTATTGAAGGACACAACATTAAGATACATGGACATAACACCAATGGAGATTGTGCGCGGAAACCTGTAGTGAGATCTGAATCCACAATTCTGACTCCGAGACAGAGTGCTACCGAGCTGGGGGTCAGGCGATGAGGGGAGCATAGAAGAACATGGGGGAATCTTGAAAGTGATCTGTTTATACAAACTGAGCAGAGTGACCAATCGTGCACAGTTCATATTCCAGTTGCGACAAAGGGCTTCACAATTTCTTTGTGATGACCACTTCGGGAATAGATGGACTATTCCAGGGTTATCTACAGACGTGACTTGCTAAATGCTAACACGGAATGTAAGTGCAGCACACACACACACACACACCTAATGATATTACAGACGAAAGTATACAGCTCGTCTATTGAACCTTCTTGTAATTATATTTTGCACTCCAGTTATTCAATGAACTGACTAATCAACTGTAATAATCAATGGACCAGATGACACAATCCTAAATCATAAGCTTTTAAGAACTGACCGTTTCTAAACGGGTCTCTATGGACTCATTTTCAATTAAAGCAGTCTAGCACGCACAGCCCCACAAGCAGGTTTGGATGCTTGGAAAGAAAACTGTGGCCTATTCCCTCTCTCCAGACATGTACAGAGCCCCTGCGCAGCTCAATATTGTGATAAGGCTTTAGATAGTCTTTTAGCGTCCTCTGACCATGGTGCGGTCTGATGTTTACCGTGTTTATGGGTCAGCCGTGGCTCTCGTCTCTGAGTCAGCAGGTTGTGGGCTCAAGTCCCACATCAGAGACTTGAGCCCAAAAATCTAGGCCGACACTCCAGTGCAGTACTGAGGGAGCAAAGATCCCATGGTACGATTTGAAGAAGAGCAGGGGAGTTCTTCTCGGTGTCCTGGCCAATATTTATCCATCAATCAACATCGCTAAAAACTGGTTAGTTGGGCATTATCACACTGCTGTTTGTTTGCGGGATCTTGCTGCGCATAAATTGGCTGCTGCGTTGCCTATATTACAACAGCGACTGCACTTCAAAAAGTACTTCATTGGCTGTAAAGTGCTTTGGGACATCCTGAGGCGGTGAAGAAAGGCGCTATATAAATGCAAGTCTTTCTTACTGCGCGCGACCAGAATTACTGGCCAATCCAACCGGCTGATTGCACGCTTCTTAATGTTGAGACGAGTGGTTCTGGCTCCTCACAGATCGTCCTACTTTCTAAACCACCCCTCCCCACCCCACCCTAACTGACTAAAACCAGGTAGTCCAATCCGGCCTTCCCTCAAAGTTCTTTGCTTCCGATACCATGTTTGAACAACGAAGATGCAAGATTCCTGTGACATATTGAATTAAAAGGTTAAGCCACACGGTTGGATTTCCCAGGAACTCTGCCTGTTGTACAGATCTCACTTTTCCCTTTCCAGAGGAAAAAAAAAAGCAGATTTAAGACTAAAACCAAGACTCTCAAAAAGCACATAATCCCAGTAGATAAGGGCAGCTATAGTACGTAGGAGGCAGAGTGGAGAAATCTTATTAATTTAGCTCTGCTGTAGTCCCTCGCTGACCCTGCTGCCTAACCTTACCGTTCTTAACATTTGCTTGAGCAAGATCCAATATTGTAATGCGTGTAATGTTATGTGTTCTGTACATGGAATCTGTTTGGTGATGTTATAAAACTAAGCATCTATCTCTCAACTGGTTTAAGCATCCGGTGATTTGAGAGATTGCACACGATAGACACCATCGTAGAATCACACAGCACAGGAGACCATTCGGCTCATCGTGCCTGCGCTGACTCTTTAAAAGAGCTCTCCAATGAGTCCCACTCCCCCTGCTCTTTCCCCGTAGCCCTGCAATTTTTTTTTTACCTTTTCAAGTACATGCCGAATTCCCTCTTGGTCGTTACAATTGAGTCTGTTTCCGCCATACTTTCAGGTGATGAGGGAAGACCATCAAGCCCACCTCAGGCCCATCTATTCAGGAAGAACCTACAGCTCTCCTGTCCTCCCCCAACCACATCACAGCATCCAACTGTTTTTTTTAAACGATTCCAAGATTTCCATCCCCATTTCCCTACCTGGAAGACCACTCCATGTACTGATAGTGGCTCTGCTCCTGGACTAGCAACTGGGAGGTCGCGAGTTCAAATCTCATCATGGTAAATTTGCAAAATTGAATTCAATAAATATGATAATTTGTGGGTTAGCACCAGAAAAGAAATTATCATAAACGTCTTTAAAAATCCAACTGCCTCACGAACACCCTTAAGGAGGGGAAGGGACCTTAAGCCCCTAACGTGGTCTGGCCTGGCCTACATGAGGTCCCAGTTCACATTACATGGTTGACTCCTGATGTCTTGTGAAGGGAACCAGCAAGCCACTCTGTTCTAAAACCAGCGCTACAAAGTTCAAGGAGGCAGCCCACCATCATCTTCTGAGGGCAATAAATTCAGCTCTTTCAGCATCACCCGTGCAAAGAACTTCCTGACATCAATCCAGACATGAAGCCAAATGGCCTTCCTCACCTTTATCGATCTTCTGGCTGATTTTTTTTTTAAACAGAAGTTCATCTTGACGGACTGGGTGGTGATCTAATGGAGCAGGTGGCCTGCCCATTACTGAACCGGTCCGGCTTTCATTCAATTCATTTCAACGCAATGAAACATCAGGGGCTTCTACAGCAGGCACGGCAATCAACTCTGCCTGATGATTGCCCAGGCCATGGGGAGGGAAATCGTCCCCTGTTCTCCTTTAATCCATGGGCTTTTGACAGTCCACCCTCCCCACTAGCAACAACGAGAGAGTCGCACCAGGTCTCGGTGCTGTGACGTACCATATGTGGGAGGCAGTCCAGGCCGAGCAGCAGGTCCCGACTGTTAGATCCGGGTATCTTAATGTTGTGTCCTTCAATAATCAGACAACAGACTGCAGGGAACGATCAACAGATGTTTACTGAATGAGGGTTCAAACTGCAACTGACTGTACAGATCACTACTCAGGGTTTATATACAGGTGTGGTCACTGCCGGTACTACAGGATACAGGAGCTGTAAAAAGTCGTTCTCCCCCTTAAAGGTACATACATTACAATTCCTCCCCTTTTAGGTTAACAGTACCATAACACTCATTTAACAATTAAATATCAAACTAATTACAATTAACACTTTTAACATGCAACATTAACTGAAAATAGTCTATTTATAAATTCAGTCTTTGGGGAGGCTTCCTGATCCTTTCTGGATAACGCCTTTCCCGAGTGTCTCGCTCTTGGTGCGGAGGCGATTCTAACACCCTGTTGTCAGTTGATTCATCAGCTTCCAATGCTATTGTTTCTGAGGTAGATGCGACCTGTACGTCGGGTTCCTCACCAGGTACGTATGGCCGAGACATGGGGTTGACTCGTTCCTGTGACTCTAGGATCTGGTCAGCATGGCGTCTCACAATGTTCTCCCCAACATCCACTGTGTACATTAGTGGCCCCTGCCGTGTGCATATCGTTCCTGGTTGCCATTTCTCTGTTCGGTAGTCGCGGGCCAAGACTGGTTGCCCTACATTGAAGCTCCTTGTCGGCTTCTCATTGATGTGCTGGAATTGCTTATGCTCAACATCGCTTCGTACATTTGGTCTGAGCAAATCCAGACGAGATCTCAACCTTCGGTTAAAGAACATCATGGCCAGGGTCTGGTTGGTGACTGCATCTGTCGCATTTCTGTAGGCTAACAGGAAATTGTCCACCTTATGCTGCAGTGGAATGTCGTCATCGCACATGGCCTTTACTGCTTTTTTAAAGGTTTGTACGAACCTCTCAGCCAATCCATTTGTGGCTGGATGAGACGGGGCGGATGTTTAATGCCTTACCCCATTCCTTTTCATAAATCTTCGAAACTCTTCGGACACAAACTGTGGTCCGTTATCAGAGCAAATCTGCTCTGGCAAGCCGTTCCTGGCAAAAATGGTCCGTAGGACTGCAGTACTTTTCTCCGTGGTGGTGGAGGACATTTTGATCACCTCAGGCCATTTCGAGTGCGCATCCACGGCTATTAAAAACATTGAGTCCATGAATGGACCAGCAAAATCAATATGCACCCGTTGCCATGGAGATGAGGGCCATTCCCATGGGTGTAGAGGGGCATGTGGTGGTGCATTTTGGACCTTCTGGCATCCTGAGCAGCTCTTTGTCAGGTCCTCAATTTGCTGATCGATCCCCGGCCACCACACATAAGCCCTAGCAAGGCCTTTCATTTTCACCCCTCCCAGATGACCTTCGTGAAGCTCATTGAGCACTCTCTCCCTTAACTTGGGTGGAATTACCACTCGGGATCCACACATCAAGGTCCCCTGGCATACTGACAGCTGTTCTCTTCTGGATGAGAATGCTGGCAACAGTGAGTCGCCATGTGCTGGCCATCCCTTCACCGTCAAATCATATACCCGAGACAATGTCGGGTCATTTCGGGTATCCTTCTCTATACTAGCATTAGTTACTGGCAAGCATTCAATTATAGTCGAATGAAATATTTCGACAGGATCCACTGCTGGTGCTTCCTCCGCAGTAGGCAGTGGCAGGCGTGATAGCCCATCAGCGTTTCCATGCTGTTTCGTGCCCTTATACTCGATATCATATTGGTGCGCCCCTAGAAAAAGGGACCATCTTTGTAGCCGTTGCGCAGTCATCATCGGAACGCCCTTCTTTGGATTAAAGATGGAGACAAGTGGTTGGTGGTCAGTCAGCAAGGTGAACTTCTGCCCGTGCAGATAGTGATTGAACTTTTTCACTCCCCACACTAGGCCGAGGGCCTCCCTGTCAATCTGGGCGTAGTTACGCTCGGCTGAGGTTAGTGACCGAGATGCAAAGGCTACTGGCCTCTCCGAGCCATCCGGGAATTTGTGCGACAGCACCGCTCCAATGCCATAGGGTGATGCATCACACGCCAACCGAATTGGTAGTGCTGGGTTGAAATGAGCCAACACCTCTTTTGATGTGATCAATGCTTTGCTCTTCTGGAAAGCTCGTTTACATTCGTCACTCCACTTCCATGGTACCCCCGTTTGCAGTAGGGTGTTCAGTGGGTGTAGTACGGTAGACAAATTCGGCAAGAACTTATGGTAGTAGTTCACCAGCCCGAGGAACGACCTCAGTTGTGACACATTTTCCGGTGCTGGAGCCTTGACTACTGCCTCAATCTTTTCAGGGGACTTATGTAACCCCTCTTTATCATTAACGTGGCCACAATACGAGATCTGCTTCTGGAAAAACTCGCATTTGTGGCGATTAGCTTGGAGCCCATATTCCTTCAATCTAGCGAGCACCTGCTCCAGGTTGGCGAGGTGATCACTGTCATTTTCGCCCGTGACCAGGATGTCGTCCAAATAACACTGGGTCCCTGGAATCCCTTGCAGGACTTGTTCCATTGCCCTTTGCCAAATAGCCGGAGCTGATGCTACCCCGAACACCAGCCAGTTGTATTGGTAGAGACCTTTATGAGTGTTGATCGTGAGATACAGTTTCGAGGCTTCTTCTACCTCCATTTGCAGGTACGCCTGGGCCAGATCAATCTTAGTGAAGCGTTTCCCTCCAGATAGCGAGGCGAAAATATCTTCAATCCGCGGAAGCGGATATTGTACAGTGTGAAGGACTGGGTTTACTGTCACCTTAAAGTCCCCACAGATGCGAACCTTCTTTGGTTCCCCAGGCGTATTACTCAACAACCTCTTCATTACAGGAACAATGGGTGTAGCCCACTCGCTCCAGTCCACTTTGGACAGTACTCCTGAACGTTCCAAACCTTCCAGCTCTGCTTCGACGGCTGGGTGGATTGCATAAGGTGCTTAAAAACCTTTGGGCTTGCATTTTCCTCTATTTTGATCTTCGCTGTTATGCCTTTTAGTGTTCCGAGTCCCTCCTGGAACACTTCTTGTGCGTCAGTTAGCATTTTTGACAGTCGTCCAGGTGTGACGTCGTCATCCTTTTTGGCATCTACAGTCAGTGCTTGTATGGAATGCCAATCTAACTGTATCTTCCGGATCCATTCACGTCCTAGTAGTGGTGGTCCTCCATCTGGCAATACATATAGGTCCATTTTTGGTGTTTCCTTGCCGTTACATATAACGTTCACCCTTATTTTTCCTTTGGGGTAGACTTTTTGCCCCGTGTACGTCTTCAAGACAATCTTTGTATCTCTCAAGCGTATATGTGAGAATAGCCGCTTGTAGTCCCTTTGGTTTATGACTGTTAGGGCTGATCCTGTGTCCAATTCCATTTTCACTTGGACTCCTGCTATCTTGAGCGTGACCCAGATAGTTTGGTGATCCTCCATTTTGATCACATTATGTAGTTTCAGACAACCCAGCTCCTTGCTTCCGGAGTCTGTATCACTCTTCTGTTCTTCTGAACTACTCTCCGTCACCTTATGTACCTTCTTGTACTTCTCCTGTGGAGATTTCTTGCTGCTGGTTTTCTTTCCCGACCTGCAGACTCTTGCTATGTGTCCTACTTTTCCACACTGTCTGCACACTTTGTCCTTGAACCAGCAATCATTATGGTCGTGTGTTGTTCTGCCGCAGCAATAGCACTTCACTGTTCCGTATGACATTTCATTTGTGCCATATTCTTGCGGTCTCCGTTGTATCTCTGCAGCGCCCCGTGCGGCTGCTTCGTGTGATACTGCAATGCTGAAAGCCTTGTCCAGCGTAAGATCCTTTTCTGGTAGACGCCGTTTCTGGGTTCCTTCACTTTGAAGCCCACACACAAACTTGTCCCTTAAAGTATCTGCTAGTCCCATTCCAAACTGGCAGTGTTTCGATAGCTTGCGCAGTTCCGTTAAATACTCAGCATTACTTTCATCTTTATGCTGGTTCCTTTTGTGAAACTTAAATCTTTCTGCTATCAGCAGCGGTGTGGGGTTTAAGTGGTCCTGTAGGATTGACACTATGTTTTCAAAATCCTTTTCTCCTGGCTTCTCTGGGGTTACTAGGTTTCGTAGTAAGCCATACGTTTTTGCACCCATTGAATTCAACAATACCAGCGCTTTCTTGTCATCTGGCACTTCATTCGCCTTGCAGTATACTTCTATGCGTTTGACATATGTCGTCCAATCTTCGACTTCATTGTCGAACGCTGTGATACTGCCACTCTTCGGCACTTTTGGGTGTGGTTAGACTGGCTTGAAATGGCGTCTCCTGCGCTTTCCTTTCTTCCCCGCTGCGGCTTAAAATGACGTCTCCCACGCTTTCCTTTCTTCCCCGCTGCGGCTTAAAATGGCGTCTCCCGCGCTGCTGCCAACGCCGCTCTCGGCGGTCCTCGTGGCAAATGGCGACGCCCTGTGGGTTTCGTGCGCTGCTGCCAATGCCGCTCTCTGCGGCCCTCGTGGCAATGGCAGCACCTCGCGTTTTCCTGCGCGCCTCTCTCTCCCGTTGACGCTGCTCAGCCCTTGAACACCGGCTGCGCTCTGCTCTCTCTCGCCTCTCTCTCCCGTTGACGCCGCTCGGTCCTGAACACCGGCTGCGCTCTGCTCTCTCTCGCCTCTCTCCCCCGTTGACGCTGCTCGGCCCTTGAACACCGGCTGCGCCCTGTGCGCTCTGCCCGCTCTCTCTCCCCCGTCGATGCTGCTCGGCCTTTTCCTGTGCCGCTCGGTCGGCTCTAGCCGCCGCTGTCCGGGAAGGGTCTGCGCACTACCTGTTGCCAGCCCGTTTCGCTGGACCACCATGACTGGAAAGCCAAGCCTGGCTCTCGACAGCCTCCCCTGCGATGCCCGTGCTTCTGGACTCGACCTCCTTCCACTGTTCTCCAGGAGCAAATCCCTGGGAGGTGATGCAGAGTTGCAGGTAGGTTCGAATCTTTGTCATCGCCAATGTTAGATCCGTGTATCTTAATGTTGTGTCCTTCAATAATCAGACAAAAGACTGCAGGGAACGATCAACAGGTGTTTACTGAATGAGTGTTCAAACTGCAACTGACTGTACAGATCACTACTCAGGTTTATATTCAGGTGTGGTCACTGCCGGTACTACAGGATACAGGAGCTGTAAAAAGTAGTTCTCCCCCTTAAAGGTACATACATTACACCGACCACCCCAAGCTCCAACGCGTGCGAGCGCACACGGCCATAGCCAACAACTGCCTACACCAACTGTTCTCTTACCAGCTCCTTATTTACTTCTGCTAAATTAAGCAATAGTTCAGTTGCAAAGAAACAGCGGGATGTCAATTTGAACCAAAGTGGTCACCACCTGGCTACTCCATGTTCCAGGCTGCAGTGTATTAGCACGTTGCTTGTCAAGGTGACTGTGTGTGTGATGGGGAAGGATGAAGGAAGAGAGAGAGAGAGAGAGAGAGAGTGCCGTTTATAGTCTACTTACTATCATTTTTCAACGAGGTTTTCAAAGTGCATCTTCATTTAGCCTTCAGCACCAGGAGGATGGGAGGGCCGGGCACAAAGCTGGGCCTTCATGATCAGCTGCTCTCAACAGGACAAGAGGGCTTTTTCCCCCCTTCCTCGCTCCGACACAATGGTGTCTCTGCGCATACCAGAAGCTAACGAGCCTGACAATAGTGAAATACCTACACTTTCTCAACATAGTTCCCAAGGAGATCAAGCTGGCCTTCACTTACTGTGCTGCCAAAATGTGACTTGTGAATAGAACAACTCACTGTGCTGTCACAAGATTGCTTCCTTGCAAGCAAGAAAAATCCCGCCAATAAACCTGTACTACGTAGAACAATTCTCTTCAATGAGAATATAAAATTGGATTGCTCCACAATTGCTCAGTAAATAGACCAGATGGTGTGGCATTGAGCCGTATAGGAAGGACCCGGGCCCAGCTTTAAGTACCTGAAAGAAAAATATTTGCAGGGCTACAGGGAAAGGGCGGGGGGGTGGGACTAGCTGAGGTGCCCTAGCGAAGAGCCAGCACGGGCTCGACAGGCCGAATGGCCTCCTTCTGTGCTGTAACCATTCTATGATTCTATTCTAATCCCTGGACTGTGCTGAGGTAGCTGGTCTCAGGCAGGGTAACCATGGGGACACTCGGCTGGGGCACAGGGAGGTACAGGGGTTCATGCGGGGATCCCAATTTGCTCCTCCCTCCATTCGAACGTTGCTCCTCTCACAAGTTGTTCCTGTTCCCTATGTAGTAACCAACTTCTGATCCAGTTCTACATTCTACCTTAGATTCCTCTGGCTTTTAATTTAATTATAAGTCTTTCAAGTGCAGCTTGTAAAAAGCCTTCTGAACATCCTGATGAACTATAATAGGGAGTGTAGACTTTATCCGTAGCATGAAGACTTTATCTGTAGCATTGCCCAAAAGAAACAGAGAAGAGGCCAGATCTTCCCCTTCAAAATTCCCATTTCTTTTTCAGTTGTTATCATGTCCTGTAGCCTACTCCTTAGAATAGATTCCATTATTTTATCTGTCGATATAAACCAACGGGGTTTTTCAATTTACAAAGGCAAAATACTGCGGATGCTGGAAATCTGAAATAAAAACAGAAAACGCTGGAAATACTCAGCAGGCCAGACAGCCTCTGAGGAGAGAGAGAGAAACAGAGTTAACGTTTCAGGTCGATGACCCTTCGTCAGAACCTCTGACAAAAAGGTCATCGACCTGAAACGTCAACTCTGTTTCTCTCGCTCCACCGATGCTGCCTGACCTTTTGATCCAATTTAGTTGCTTCTAGTCCTGTGGTACCTCTCCTGGCGCATGATTCATTCACGACCACAGCCAGCGCCCCACAAATTTGCCCCCTGGTCTCACTAGGATATATGGCAAATCAAGCAAGGGGATTTGTTAATCCCTAATCTTTTTGACTTTTACCTCACTAACCTCTGGGTTGTTGGGTGTGGCTAGTGCCTTCCTCTGCGGTGAATATTTATAGAAAATATACATTTAATATCTTAGCCATTAATTCTTCAGTTCCTGTGCCACTCTACTGTTCTGCCACTGCAAGAATGTTTTAATCTATATATATAAAGCGGCTCTTCTGTCTGTCCCGATGTCTGTCTGTCCCGATGTCTGTCTGTCTGTCTGTCTGTCCGTTCTCTATACGTTTGAAAGTTACAGAGCGTACCGACGCACGCGTCGCCTCAAAAGAAAGCTTGCGATTCCGGACCGGTCATAGGCATATTTACGTTTCGGCCGGACAAAAATCCCGCCCGCGGTATCCCAAAAACGTTCAGCGTTCCGCTCATTAGCATCTCATTAGCGACCGTGTGACGTCGAGGTCCACCAATCGGACGGCGGGTTCCTTCCTACAGTTGAGTGTCGAGTGACTCGACGATTGACCAATTCTACGCTTCGGTGACCTGACCGGTCGACCAATCGGTGCGTGTGTGGGCGGGCCTTATCCTTCTGAACCGAGGTGAGTGGCTGCCATCTTGATTTTTCACAATTTTTTCCCCCACACTTTCTGTGTGTTAGGGAACTAAGGTAAATATTTTAACGATGTGTTAGGGAATTAAATAACAATTTAATAGGGGGGGGGGAGAGCCTCGGGAAATCGCGGGGGGGGGGAGAGCCTCGGGAAATCGCGGGGGGGGGGGGAGCCTCGGGAAATCGCGGGGGGGGTGGGGGAGAGCCTCGGTAAATCGCGGGGGGTGGCGAGCCTCGGGAAATCGCGGGGGGCTCGCGCTGACCGCGCATGCGCCGCCCGCACTGACCGCGCATGCGCCGCCCGCACTGACCGCGCATGCACCGCCCGCACCGACCGCGCATGCGCCGCCCACAGCGGCCGTCCATCAGCCGCGCGATACGCGGGGGACCTCAGCTCCGGACCTCAGGCGCTAGGCAGGGGGAGGGGCCGGAGAGAGGGACAGAGGGGAGTGGGGGAGGGGAGGGAAGGAGGGAGACAGGGGAGGGAAGGAGAGGAGGGGAGGGGAGGGAGAGGAGGGGAGGGAGAGAGGGGAGGGGAGGGAGGGATAGGACAGGCAGAGGACATGACAGGGAGAGGGGGGACACACAGGGGCAGGGAGACCAAGCACCCCAAAATTGCCCTCGCAACGCGGGGCTCCCCAGCTAGTGTTTCTATAAAGGGATCAAGGGGTATGGGGAGAAAGCAGGGACCGGGTACTGAATTTGGATGATCAGCCATGATCGCATTGAATGGCGGAGCAGGCTCGAGGGGCTGAATGGCCTACTCCTGCTCCTATCTTCTATGTTTCTATGTTAATGTTATTCCTAAGTTAATTTGTATCCTCATCACTTGGACACTTTCTGTCCCTTTATTATCTTTGTTAACCTTCTTCCAACAGATTCTCTCGAATTGACTTGCGTCACCATGGTTACTAGGAACCTCAAAGCGAAAGGTTATAAATACAAGCATGTTTACAATAGCCATCAATGATTCTGTGCCTGCTGCATCTCAGCAGTTACTACAGTCACAAAGCAGTCACATTTCCTTCAGCTTTTGTGCAGCATTCAGAGACACCCCCGCCCCCCCCCACCCCTTAACCTTCCCAAGCCTCGGAATAATAGGCAATCTTAAATATTCCTCTTGGAATCACATATTAAAGGGCAAAGGAAAATGAGTTTATCGTTGAACTGTGACTTGCACATTTCTGATCCGAGAACGGGCACCTGGGACTAATTCTCATCCACTCCCTCGCCACATCAGTGGCCAGTCTGAAGCTCACTGCGCGAAAGATTTTTTTTTTTCCAATTTTCTCCCCCGTTCTCCTGAAGGCGCTGACTCACACTGGAGTATAGTTCTCCAGGGATACGGTGCCAAAGGATCTAGAATCTCCAACCTCCTTCTCCACCCCAATTGACCACTGTTTTGATGTTTGAACCTCAGTAATGACCATTAGAGGGCTACGTGGTCCTCATTCCAATCCACGCACATGCACTTTCCAGCAGGGGTTATTAGATAGTGATCAGGAGTAAAAAGCCTGGCTGTTTTTTTGTCCCCCCTCCCCAGCCTAGAGATTCTAAGACCCGCTGCAGCCCTCCCATAGAGCTGGTTTGACGCTGCATCAGTCTTTCAGAAGCTAAAACTGGGTATTCTGCGGCGAGTGTCTCACCTCCTGACCCCCCAAAGTCTTTCCACCATCTACAAGGCACAAGTCAGGATTGTGATGGAATACTCTCCACTTGCCTGGATGAGTGCAGTTCCAACAACACTCAAGAAGCACGACACCATTCGCTTGATTGACATCCCATCCACCACCTAAAACATTCACTCCCTCCACCACTGGCGCACCGTGGCTGTAGTGTGTACCATCTACAAGATGCACTGCAGCAACTCGCCAAGGCTTCTTCAGCAGCACCTCCCAAACCCACGGACCTCTACCACCTAGAAGGACAAGGGCAGCAGGCACATGGGAACACCACCACCTCCAAGTTCCCCTCCAAGTCACACACCATCCTGACTTGGACATATATCACCGTTCCTTCATCGTCACTGGGTCACAATCCTGGAACTCCCTCCCTAACAGCACTGTGGGAGTACCTTCACCACACGGACTGCAGCGGTTCAAGAAGGCGGCTCACCATCACCTTCTCGAGGGCAATTAGGGATGGGCAATAAATGCTGGCCTTGCCAGCGACACCCACATCCTGTGAATGAATAAATAAAAAACAAAACAACAATAACCACGATACAGTAAATGTTCAGATTGAGTTCACAACTTCGCGCTGCCAGGCAGAAGCTGCACTCTCCAGTACTGCAGGTCAGATATAAGTCATTATTGATCAATGCGCAATGATTGTAAAAAAAAATACATTTTAAGTGCTAATCATAAGGAGTCATTTTCCAAGTGCTTGCCGGTACTCTTTACCGATATCTAACAACGGTGAACAAGGTTCTATTTCTCCGGATTGCCCTGGAGTCTCCAGGAATTCAAGACAAATCTCCTGGACACTCCTGCGCGCAAACCAGGAGACAAACCATAGAGGCATTAAAAAAAAAAAGCGGAGTGTTTCTTTTTTCATTTTCTTTGAACATTTTTCGTTTATTCGTTATAAAAAATATTGGAGATGGGGGGGGTGGGGGGGGCGGGGAAAAGGGCTGTTTGACAGGGCGGGGCGGTTGGAGGTGGGAGGTCACCTGATGAAATCTCCAGGAATCCGTCCAGAGTTGGAAACTCTACCAGCACACACACAGAAAATTGCACCCCCCTCCCCATATCGTCATCTACACCCTCTGTACTTTAAACTGGTAAACCCTAGCGCTTACGCAGTGCCTTTCACATTGAAACATGTCTCAACACTTCAGGCAGCTAATTGCTCTTGGAGTACAGGGTTTGCTGCAATGTAGCCAGGCGCAGCGGCCATTTTGCAACAGGACCACCCCACAAGCACCAACGGGGCGGATGGCTAGTTACCCTGCTTTTTTGGTGATGTCGGCTGAGGGAAGAATGTTGGCCAGGTCACGGAGAGAGAGAGAGAGAGAGAGAGAATTTCCAGCTTCTCTTGTGCCCCTGGGGCCTGTGCACGGCTCACCTCAACGAAGCAACCAGTTTGATTCAGACTAGCGAGTCAGTCCGCAAGATGGAGTTTGCAAGCCAGCAGTCAGCTATGGAGTGCTGCTGTGCTTACAGTTGTTTCCAACCGTAATAAAATTGTCTTTCCTTTAACAATCGACATCGGATTGATTATCGGGAAACATAACGATGCTGAAAGACAAAAGCAATGCACTTTTTGCTTTCTGGTGCTTGCTTGAAGATAATGAGCTCCTGGATAGATGACATTCAGTGCAGTTTGTGAAGATACAATAAAAAAACCAAAATCATAAAATGCCATGACATTTTATTCAGATTGATCATGGCTGTCCTGCTCACACGCAAGAAAGTCAAGCCACATGAGGCGTGTGGACCTGCGAACTGTCTGAGGAAAACTTGCATTCATCTGCCAAGCTAGGACTCCGGACTTTAGCAATAATGCTCAAACTTTCCCATATGCCCTCTGTCCCTTCTAATGTTAGGCTTTACAGGATCAGGTGAGAAAAGTTGCATCTTCCTATGTTCAGTCAAATGTACCTGAAGTAAGACATGACGCTAGATTGGTTTTTTTCCCCTCCACGGGTGGAAAATCTAGCCCAATGTTTTACAGAATTATTTTAAAATCAGATTACTTTGTAAACGACACTGAATGTTGTCCTTTTTTAAACCTGTAATATGCTGTCATGCGCTGGTGCTCCAGATCATTCATAGTAAATGGATTCCTTCAGATTTCCCAGGGTAGAATACAATCCCCCCACCCCACAACCCTCCCCACATCTCCACCATTACATTGCTTGGTGCTCCCTCCCCCTTCATTACAGTGAGTTTGGTGCTATTTCTACCCCCTTATTACAATGTGCTCGTGTTGTTCCCTCTCTCCATTACAATGAGCTTGGTATTAATTGGAGCCACTCTTACCCTCCCTCAACAGATTTTCCTTTCAGTTATACCAGATATAATGAAGTACTCATCGAGGGATTGGGTCACAGTGGTGCTACTGGTCCAGTGAGATCTTATGAGCCTCATTAAATACTTGTACTTTCCCAGAACCCTGACACACTCTGAGTGCAAGGCTCCACTGACTCAATCTGTTTTATGTCCTGATATTTACAACTGCCACAGGCTGACAAGGCCACTCCGACATTACACACTGTGTCATCAAAGCTAAGCACTGTACCAAAGGTGGTTTGGTTAAAGGACTGTTAAAAGTGACCCGGAAATCCAGGCCTCTTCAGACAGGATTAGTGACTGTCCTTGTCACCGGCACTGAAAGAAGGCAGCTAGTAATTCCTTTCAGCACGACAAGACTGCAAGATGTCAGTGCTGATGTGTCAGAGAAAAGGCCACACTACACTTGACAACTCCGCAATGTTCAAAGCGTGACTGCTCCGACTGCATCTAGCTGCTGCACCCTAGGATTAAGGAGTCTACAGTCTCGAGGCCCTGAATGGACAGGCTACCACCCCCCTTCCAACTACACAGAGATTCTGCATCGAAACCGCCAGGACATGTGGAGCAAGGGTATCTTTACGAGATTTACAGTAACAAGGAAAATGCTCCTCACAGTAAAAGATAAGAAATAAAAAGCATTTGCATTCTGGCAAGGAATTTTGCGAACACACCCCAGTTTCCAACCTCTCTCAACCCGCTGTAACCTCCAGCTTGTTGAGGACTGCGCCACCCACATTCTACCGTCCCCATCTAGCACCGCCATCCTTACCAACCTCCATTGGTTCCTCGTCCCGCAGCACTTCAAACCGACTTGAAAATCCTTGTCCTTGGCATCTCCCACCTCCACCATCTCTCAACCCACCACACCGTGTCCACACCTTCCACTCTTCCATTTTCACCCCCCCCTCACCCACTTCACCGGATCATTCACAACCTTAGTGCCCTGTTTGACCCTAAGCTGAGCTTTAACTGTCTAATGGAGGTGGTCCCACACCTCTTGCCAGAATTCAAATCTTGGCGACTTTCAGTTCCATCTTTAAAACGACACAACTGTGTAATGCTACCAGCCTGTAAACACTGCAAGAGCCGAATCTTACCTGCTTTTCTGACATGACGTAGAGGTATTGCTGATCCACAGACAAAGACATGTCTCGCAGAATAGCGCCACTCTCCACTACCTGGATGGTTTCGTACTGCAGGGCACCATGGGAAGGCCCATCCACACGAATCTGTGAAGAGAGAGAGAGAGGGAGAGATCACTTACTGAACATCTTTCAATTTTTAAAAACTTCTATATTATTCATCAACTACATTCCCTCAAGCTTGTACTTATTAGTCATTTATGTGGTCACAAGTAGAATGTCTCCAGTGTTCAGCACTGTGTTTTTTAAAAATATCTCCCAATTTCCTCCCTTCCTCTCTGGAAGGGATAGACAGACACCTTGACGGGATCCAGTTCCAGTATGTTGAGTACCCTCTGGCCCCCTCACCCAACTGGTCATAATTCATGCAGAAATTTTGATGGTGAGTGTTGGGCAAGCTATGTGGTCATGTGCTTCCAGTAAAAGTGGCTGGATAATGATGAATGGTCAATGTGCCCCCAAGGACGCCGAGACCAAGAGCATCTCTATCTGCGACCAGTTAACTCAAAACAGACTAAGGATCCCACCTGGAACCTTCCTGGTCCACAGGATTCAGTTACACACACAATGGCGTCACTAAACCGCTATTTGTTTTTTAAACACTTTTGTTCAGTAATTAACAGCCTCCTTATTGAAACGCACCTAGAAGATGGGAAGCATTTAACTAGCTGAGAGGGTTAGGAACTGTTCAAAATTGTTAACCTGCACCACACGTGGTGTAGGATGTGGCGTCACACCCAGTGTTACCGATCACAGCGGTGTCATTAAGAGGAGTATTGAGCAGGAGCCAGATACATCCTTCCAGATTGAGGGAACGTCAGAGTTTGAGGCACCAACGGTTGATCTGGCGTGCCTCCAACTGGACTATCAGATGATCATACAAAAATGGGGAATACCACGCGAGAACATGCAAACACTAAATAATATTTTCAACAGTACATGAAATTCATAACTTTCTTGCAATGCAGTGGGGATCATCCCATTCATGAAATATTCCATGACATTGTGATGTCATATCACAGCCCATCTCCTAGATCTCTGGTCAATCAAACATCACAGCCCATCTCCTAGACCTCTGGTCAATCCAACATCACAGCCCATCTCCTAGACCTCTGGTCAATCAAACATCACAGCCCATCTCCTAGACCTCTGGTCAATCCAACATCACAGCCCATCTCCTAGACCTCTGGTCAATCCAACATCACAGCCCATCTCCTAGACCTCTGGTCAATCAAACATCACAGCCCATCTCCTAGACCTCTGGTCAATCCAACATCACAGCCCATCTCCAAGACCTCTGGTCAATCCAACATCACAGCCCATCTCCTAGATCTTTGGTCAATCCAACATCACAGCCCATCTCCTACATCCATGGCAGGTCCAACATTACAGCACATCTCCTACACCGAATGGAGGTCCAACATCACAGTCCATCACCTAAAATCCATGGCCAATACAACATCACAGGACATCTCCTACCTCCATGGTAAGTCAAAATCACACACCTCCTACTTCCATTGTAGGCCATTACCTACATCAGAGGTCAGTCCAACATCAAAGGGCAATAACTACATCTTTGGTCAATCTAACATCATAGGGTCATCACCTACATTCGTGGTCAGTCTTTCATCACAGCCGATCGCCTATATCCATGGTTAGTCCAGCATCTGTTCTATTAATGCTTGCTCTTTCTCATTGACAACAATGGAAATTTATTTCATAAATACCAGGGGATGGCTGGTGACAATGGAACTGTACCCCACCAGCGTTAGGACTGTTTGGAACAGAGAGGAGGCGGTAGGCTTGGAGAGGGAAAGGAGTGGGTGAAGTATATGCAAAATGTTCTGTGATGGTGGATCCAACATTGTGGTTAGAAAGTAAGGGAAATTTTCCAATTCCATACTTCATATGGTGTCAGCCATGGCTCGGCTGGTAACAGTCTCGCCTCCAAGTCAGAGGATTGCTGGTTCAAGTCTCACTACACAGACTTGAGCACATAATCTAGGCTGACACTCCAGTGCACTACTGAGGGATCACAGCACTGTCAGAGGTGCCGTCTTTTCGATGCGTTGTTAAGCTGAGGTCCCACCTGCCCTCTCAGGTGGGCGCAAAAGGTCCCATGGCATTCTTTCAAAGTTGAGCAGGGGAGTTCTCCTCGGTTTCCTGACAATATTAATCCCTCAAGCAACTAAAAAAAACACATGCTGTTTGTGGGATCTGGAGTCATATATAGGCCAGACCAGGTAAGGGCAGCAGATTTCCTTCCCTAAAGGACATTAGTGAACCAGATGGGTTTTTACGACAATTCGATAGTTTCATGGTTACCATTACTGATACTAGCTTTTTATTCCAGATTTATTTAATTAACTGAATTTAAATTCCCCAGCTGCCGTGGTGGGATCTGAACTCACGTCTCTGGATCATTAGTCCAGGCCTCTGGATTACTGGTCCAGTAACATAACCACTCTGCTACTGTTCCTGCTACATACCAACAATGACTGCACTTCAAAAAGTACCTCATTGGCTGTAAAGCGCTTCAGGAAGTCCCGAGGTCACGAAAGGCGCTATATAAATGCAAGTTTTTGTTTTCTTTCGCTCCAGCCGAGAGCCTTGCCTAGTGGCAGCGCGCATCGGAAATTCGGGCGTGGGCGGCACACAATTCTCTGACCAGCGGCAGCGCAGTGTGGGGAAAAGTTGCCCCCTCGCGTTGGAAAAGCCGTTCTCCAGGTTTACAGAGCCACGAGCATTAGAAGAACCCAGGAGCTTTCATTCACCCATTACCGCCGCACGAAATGCAAGCCATTTATTTGTGTTATCTGTAAGCTATGATGATCGCACTTGCAGGGATGTGGTTCATGCTAATGACGGCAGTTATGTACCAACAGGGGTACGTTTGTGTGCTTAAGAAGAAAATGAAACGTTTCGCAATCCAACATGTTTAACTGAATGCCAGGTAATTAGTGAGGCAGGAAATTACTGTGTTCAGTGCCACTCTTCCCCAGGTCTGTGACTGTTTCCCTACTGAGAGGTGAGAATTAAAATGAATCAGTTACCAGTAGCACTTGGCACGTTTTTCATTTACTGGCGTACACCCCACCGTGACCACAATCTTCCTAATGTCATTTGCTCCAGATTGAGAGGGCAGGAGTTATTGTTGATTGACTGAGAGCACAATGGTTTGTAAACACATGCATATGTGTGAAATATCAATTTCTCTCCGAGAAATACAGTTTTAATTTCTTCTTTTCTATAGTGTCCTGGTCAACATTTGTCCCTCAACCAACACCTCCAAAAATAGATTAGCAGTCAATGTTTTTTCATTGCTGTTTGTGGGATCGCGCTGCGAGCGCATTGGCTGCTGCACTTGCCTACGAAACAACAATGGCAACGCTTCAAGATTAATTCATTGGTTGTGAAGCGCGTCTCGTCATCCCGAGGATGTTAAAGCAGCGATATAAAGGCAAGATCTTTCGTTGCTTTCCTCGTGAAAATTTGCTGAATCATTTTGGTGATTTATTCACATTGTGAACATTGAATCGACTCCAGTCAAACAGATCATTGAAAGAAGAGAAGAACATAAGAAATAGGAGCAGGAGTCGGCTATTTGGCCCCTCGAGCCTGCTCCGCCATTCAATAAGATCATGGCTCATCTTCGACCTCATCTCCACTTTCCTGCACTATCCCCGTATCCCTTGATTCCCTTAATATTCAAAAATCTATCGATCTCTGATGATTTCTTCTCAAAGCCGCAAACAAAGTTCAAATCGACCAACGCTATTTCCATTGTATAGAATCCCAATGGACCAAACCATTTCCCTTTCACTCCCATTACATAGAATCTAAATGGTCTAAATACCCTTCCCACTCACGCCCATTATGAAGAATCTCAATGGACCAAACTTTTTTCCCATTCACTCCCATTAGATGCAATCCCAATGGATTAAACCCCTTCCCATTCACATCTATTATACAAAGTCCCAATGGATTCACTCTCACTGTGTAAAATCCCAATGGGCCAAATAGCTGCTGCTGTATTAATGAATTACTTCCTCTGTGTTTTGGTGGCTTAGGAAAAATTAGAAATTTAGAACCAACTACGGCTGTCGGCCGTGGCTCAGTGGGTAGCACTCTCGCCTCTGAGTCGGAAGGTTGTAGGTTCAAGTCCCACTCTAGAGACTTGAGCCCATAATGTAGGCTGACACTTCAGTGCAGTACTGAGGGAGCGCTGCACTGTCGGAGCTGCCGTCTTTCGGATGAAACGTTACAATAAGGCCCTGACTGCCCTCTCATATCCATGGCACTATTTGCAGGGCAGTGCTCCCCAGTGTCCTGGACAATATTTATCCCTCAACCAACATAATTAAGAACAGATTGTCTGGTCATTAATCTCATTGCTGTTTGTGGGAGCTTGCTCTGCGCATAGTGGTTGTGTTACTAGACGGGTAATCCAGAGGCCGGAGACGTGAGTTCAAATCCCACCACAGGCAGCTGGGGAATTTAAATTCAATTAATTAAATAAATCTGGAATAGAAAGCTCGTATCAGTAATGGTGACCATGAAACTATCGGATTGTCATAGAAACCCACCTGGTTCATTAATGTCCTTTAGGGAAGGAAATCTGCCGTCCTTACCCGGTCTGGCCTATATGTGACTCCAGACCCACAGCAACATAGTTGACCCTTCACTACTCTCTGCGGTTCAAGGCGACGGCTCACCACCACCTTCTCCAGGGCAATTAAGGATGGACAATAAATGCCGGCCTTGCCAGTGACGCCCACATCCCCGCGAACGAATAAAAAAAAAGAAATTGGCTGACGCGTTTCGCTATGTTACAACAGTGCTTCAAAAGTATTTTATTGGCTGTGAAGCGTTCAGGATGTCCCAAGGTTGTGAAAGGCACCATACAAATGCAAGTCGTTCTTCTCATTCTTGATTGGTACAGCAGTCACATGAATGAGTTAGAGCTCCCTAAAAATGGGGCGTATTTCTTATCCAATTGGAGCACAGCTGTTGAGAATATTCCTGCGATCATAGAACTTTACAACACAGAAAGAGGCCGCTTATTGTAGTGTATGTAACGTTCTACCTTTAAGAGAACTATTGTATGTAACCGTCCACCTTTAAGAGAACTATTTTAGGGGTTGCACTACTTTATCTTGGCTGCTGTATACTGTAATACCGGTGGTGACCACACCGGTATATAAGTGCTGTGTAATGAGTTATTGGGCAGATTCGCCCTGACCTTCGAATAGTAAAGTCCTGTTAAAGTTTACTCTTGTAGTCTGTGTAATAATTCGCAATATAACACATAGACTTTACACTTATCACATCACACCTGTGCTGCTTCTTTGACAGAGCTCGGTACCAAGTCCCATTGTCCTGCCCATTCTGTCCAATGCATTTTCTTTCAGAGTTTTCTTCTTCGATAAATATATTCAAGAAGGAGTTAGATATATTTCTTAAGGCTAAAGGGATCAAGGGGTATGGGGAGAAAGCAGGGACAGGGTACTGAATTTGGATGATCAGCCATGATCTCATTAAATGGCGGTGCAGGGTCGAGGGGCCGAATGGCCTACTCCTGCTCCTATCTGTCTATCTATCTTTGAATAAGTATGCAACAACTTGCATTGATATAGCGCCTAGCAAAACATAGTAAAACGTCCCATTGCCCTTTTAAAAGCTGAATGTATTCTGACACTACAGTTGACTCTGGTAGGCCAGTCCATATTCTAACAACCCTCTATGTAAAAAAACTAACTCCTAATCTCTCCCTTTGCTCTTTATACTCCTACTAGCACTTTTTTTTCTAAAAACTAAGAAAAAACTGGGTATATTCATGACAGAGATCGATAGACTTTTGGATACTAAGGGAACCAAGGGATATGGGGACAGTGCGGGAAGGTGGAGTTGAGGTAGAAGATCAGCCATGATCTTACTGAATGGCAGAGCAGGCTCGAAGGGCCTAATCTTGCTCCTATTTCTTATGTTCTTATGTAAAGTACTTATCCTCCATAAATTTTCACCTCTAAACGGCTCTGCTCTCTCCACATATCGCTTTATCTATGTCTTTTCCTCTGTCCGATAGACAATAATAAACTCACAGTAGTGTAACCATTTCCTTCATATTCCTTGACTCAAACAAGAGATTCAGCTTTGCATCATCCCCATATCATTCGAGTGACATTGAAATATTTGAGGAATCCCACAATTTTTGTTTCCTACCCTACCCTTCCTGAGTATTTTGTAACCAGGAATGTTCAGCTTCCAGCCCTCCCTAGTCTAAGCCGCATCTCTATCAATGATTTTATATCACCCACTCCCCCATAGTAATTGGTGCCTCTGTTTCTATTGCCTAAATTTATTCAGAATACTTTATATATGAAGACCAGCCGCATAAATACTGTGTTAACAAGAGCAGGTCAGAGGCTGGGTTTTCTGTGGCGAGTGTCTCACCTCCTGACTCCCCAAAGCCTTTCCACCATCTACAAGGCACAAGTAAGGACTGTGATGGAATACGCTCCACTTGCCTGGATGAGTGCAGCTACAACAACACTCAAGAAGCTCGACACCATCCAGGACAAAGCAGCCTGTTTGATTGGCACCCCATCCACTACCTTAAACATTCACTCCCTCCACCACCGGCGTACCGTGGCTGCAGTGTGTACCATCTACAAGATGCACTGCAGCAACTCACTAAGGGGGAGAAATTCGGTATCGCCCCATTTGGGGCGCAATTATCGGCCAGGTACAAAGTTTAGCGCCTGGCGTTAATTATCGCCTCCGACTGCAAACTTGGCTTTTATCGCCCCTGGAGGTGATTGGAGAACTAAATCAGGCGCTTCACATCTGTCTTAAGGCGCAAAGGCCAAGGAGCGAGGCGCTACCTCAGAGCGCTGGCGAAGCTCATGTGATGTCAGTCAGCAATGGAATACAGACACACTGGCACCGGCCAATTCTTAAAGGGGAGTTCTGATGAATGGTCATCGACCTGAAACGTTAACTCTGTTTCTCTCTTCACAGATGCTGCTTGACCTGCTGAGTTTCTCCAGCATTTTCTGTTTTTATCTTAAAGGGGAGGGTTTATCTTGGTCTCCATCCACATCCTGCTCATTGCAGCCTTGAGTCTCGGCCTGGAGAGACCTGTACATCAAATCTGCTGGAAAGAACAATGGAGAGACCCAGGGAAAGAGCTCAGAGTGCAGCCCCATAGTCTCTTCTAAATCAATACAAGGGCAAATCAAAATGAACCTGCAAAGTGCTGCTCAGTACCCAAAACTCCTTCACACAGCATTGAATCTCTCCAGAGGTCTCTCTCTCTCTCTCAGAATGCATGGTGCAAAAATGTCAACCAACAAAAAAAGGCAGGAAGCGGTCGCCTTTAAATAGCGCTCCCCCAGTCCCTTCCCGACTGCAAAACGCTCCCCTCAACCTGTCGTTGCTAGCGGCAGGTGTTAAGGCAGGGGGCGCCACTCAATTTCCAGTCCGGGGCGTTGCACACTCGACTGACGTCATGATCTGCCGGCGCAGGAGATCGTGGCGGTAGTGTTTAGCGCCGCTGCAAAATGTCCGGTCAATTTCGCGAGAGGCGCAGATATCGCCGCGCCCGGGCGCTAGTTGGTTTGCGCCCCACTTAGCGCCCTCTTAAGGCGCTAACGGGTGGCGCTACCAACTGAATTTTTCCCCCTAAAACTTCTTTGGCAGCAACTCCCAAACCCGCGACCTCTTCCACCAAGAAGGACATGGGCAGCAGGCGAATGGGAACACCACCACCTCCAAGATCCCCTCCAAGTCACACACAATCCTGACTTGGAAGTATATCATTGATCCTTCATCGTCGCTGGGTCAAAATCCTGGAACTCCCTCCCGAACACCACAGAGTGCAGCGGTTCAAGAAGGCAGCTCACCACCACCTTCGCAAGGGCAACAAATGCTGGCCTTGCCAGCGACGCCCACATCCCATGAACGAATAAAAAAAAATCAGGCTCCAGTAGCACAAAGGAGTAGAAGAGAGTGCAAACAACAAAAAGCACAGGAAGTAGAAAAGAGTACAAAGGGCTGCAAAAAGAGTGCAAGGGAACACAAGAGGGTACACTGGAAGATAGACGACAGCAAACAAATACAAAAGGGCACCAGAAAGGTCAAAATCGAACAAGAGAATACAAGAGAAAAAAGGAGATCACATGGGAATACAAGGGGGCACATGGGAGAACCAGAGTGCTTGAAGACGTTATGTTACTCTTCCCTCTTTGACCTACGCATCCAAAGCTCATCAGCGGAGGTGCCTCAAGACAGGAGTGGGGGTGGGGGGGGGGTGGTGGTGGGAGAGGGTAGGGATGAGCAGTGAACATACAGAAAAGGCCAGAGTACCGCTAACTCCCCTTGGGCGCTCGAAGACCTTTTCAAAACAAACAAGTCTCATCTTTCATGCAAGGTGAACAAAATAAATTGAAATTAAAAAGCAGATTCCCAACGTTGAACACCAGCGGCAAAACCCAAGACGTATACAGAACCACAGAAACGTTCCCGGCACACAATAAATAACCGCGTTAGTGCAGGAACCGTGAGGTTTGCCACCGGCGCAGACTTTCACTAGCCGTGCACGTGGGGTTCAGGTTCGGGGTGGAACTCTAACTGTGACCTGTGCTTCCAGTTAACAAGGATCAGACTGGCAGCAAAGCATCTCAATTTCTGCCTGATTCATTTCAAAGGATATAGTTGAATCAGTCAGTAGGCGCATCTTTCTTACTGCCTTTTTATTTTCCAATTTTCTTCCTGAAGGGAAAGAACTTGCACTTATTTGGTGCCTTTCGCCATCTCAGGACGTCCCAAAGCGCTTTACAGCCAATCAAGTACTTTTGAAGAATAGTCACTGCTGTAACGTAGGAAATGCGGCAGACAATTTGCGCACAGCAAGATCCCACAAATTGCAATAAGATAATGACCAAATAATCTGTTCTTTTAGGTGCTGGTTAAGGATAAATGTTGTCCAGGACACTGGGCAGAACGCCCCCTGCTGCTGCTCTTTTACATCCCCCTGAGAGGCACTGTTTCGAGGAAGAGATGGGGAGTTCTCCCTGATATCCTGGCCTCAATCAACGTCACTAAACCAGATTATCCGGTCATTATCACATTGCTGTTTGTGGGAGCTTGCTGTGCGCACATTGGCTGCCGCGTTTCCCACATTACAACAGTGACTACACTTCAAAAAGTGCTTCATTGGCTATAAAGCGCTTTGGGACGTCCTGAGGTCGTGAAAGGCGCTATAGAAATGCAAGTCTTTCTTTCTATCTTTTTATGGGCAGGAAAAGACCAGCTGGTTCATCAAGCATCATGACGAGACACTTCTTCCCTCCCCCCCCCCCCCCCATTCGTCCCCTCTGCAGCCATATAATCTCCTGGGAGAGGCCAAAATGCAAAAGTGAGCGTGAGAATGTTCAAAGTTCAGATTTCAGAAACCCAACTGTGGCCTTCACAGAGTTAAAAGTTTGCATTTAAATAATTCACCCAAATGTACTCCCCCCCCCCACCCCCCACTGTGTAAAAGAAAAAGCATCTTTTTATCTTACAACTGAAGAAGTACGTTTACGTCCTTTATTGATCAGGGAAACAAAGCCACAAGTGAATTAGACAATGATACAACTCAGAGCGCGGCAGTCAGCCGCTGATTCAGTAATGAAAGCTCCAGACGTGCTCATGCAAGCAGTCCTCGCTCGAAGAACCCAGCGCAAATAATAATACAATGTGCAGCTGTTCTACGCTCCTTAGAAATGTTCTCAAGTTGCTTTTAAAAGGAACGGCCTCCGGGAAGCCAGCCTAATGGCCGATTTACAGCCCAAGTGTGCAGTGATATCAAGTACCAGCAACTCTGTTTCATTAACTCGCTTCTGCTCACAGCACCACGCTCAACAAAGGGGGCGCATTTCCTCGGCTTTCTCCCGCTCCGCCGGATCAGTGGGGCCTGTCCCAAAGTGACCCTAACATTGCCGTAGAAGCGCCGAGGGAAACCAACAACAACTTGCATTTCTATAGCGCCTTTCACGTAGTAAAACGTCCCAAGGCGCCGCACAGGGGGCGATTATCAAACAGAATTTGACACCGAGCCACATTAGCAGATATTAAGACAGGTAACCAAAGGTTTGGTGCGAGGGGTAGGTTTTAAAGGAGCATCTTAAAAGGAGAGAGGTTTAAGAAGGGAATTCCAGAGCTTGGGGCCCAGGCAGCTGAGGGCACGGCCGCCAATGGTGGAGCGATGAAAATTGAGGACGGGCAAGAGGCCGGAATTGGAGGCATGCAGAGATCTCGGAGGGTTGTAGGGCTGGAGGAGGTTACGGAGATGGGGGGGGGGGGAGGGAGGGGGGAATGAGGTTGACGTAATAAAACTCACTACGCACTTGGTTTGAGTATAAAGCACGGCTTTAATCAACTTGTTTCAGAACATGGAGGTCTAGTTGTATTTCACTAGCTCCTTGTCTTTACAAAATGTCCCTGGAAGCTGGGGCCCACGCCCGAGTATTTATACTCCTTGGACGGCGCCACCAGCTGGCCGTCCAGTGTTATTTCATAGGTAGTTTCTCGATGATGAGATTTATGACAGAGGTCATGGAAGGATTTGAGCACAAGGATGAGAATTTTAAAATCAAGGCGTTGCCAGTTCAGCCCCAAAATGTCTTTGTTCCTGAGTACACAATATTAAATGGATTCGCATTCGAAACCAAACGCAAAATACTGCGGATGCTGGAAATCTGAAATAAAACCAGAAAATGTTATAAAACAGTCAGCAGGTCAGGCAGCATCTGTGGAGAGAAAAACCAACATCACCCCTGAACGGCCTGGCTCTAATTTTAAGGTTTTGCCCCCTTGTTCTGGACTCCCCCTCCCCCACTCCCCCCCGCCACCAGAGGAAATAGCTTCTCCCCAGTTACCCTATCAAATCCTTTATTTGTTTTAAACACCTCAATTAGATCACCTCGTAATCTTCTGTACTCGAGGGAACGCAAGCCGAGTCCTGTTGACAAGCGATGTAAAGCGTGCACCTTAACCCCAGTCAGTGCTGGATATTCCAGTTAATCAGTTGCTCAGATGAGGTTTTCGATTACTGTATGTCACACATATTCGGCTGTCACTGCACAGTCAGATTCAATTAAACGCAGGAGATGGACTTCAAGCATTTTGACAACACTCAATCAGTGGATCCTGTCCAAAAAAACACATCCTTACCCAGTCCTTAGGCGTCAGACGAGGAAAGGCTACTGCTTAAAATAGTTTGTCAAAAAAAGAACTTCATTTCAATTCATACCAAAAGAAAGAACTTGCATTTCTGTAGCACCTTTCATGGCCTCAGGACGTCCCAAAGCGCTTTACAGCCAATGAAGTACTTTTGAAGTGGAGTCACTGTTGTAATGTCGGAAATGTCCAAAGATGTGCGGGTTAGGTTGATTGGCTATGATAAATTGACCCTTAGTGTTAGGGGGATTAAATACGTGGGGTTACGGGGATAGAGTGGGATATGTGTTGGTGTAGGGGTTACGGGGATCGGGTAGGATATGTGTCGGTGCAGACTCGATGGGCTGAAATGGCCTCTATCTGCACTGTGGGGTTTCTGTGATTCTGTGAATGTGGCAGCCAACCTGCGCACAGCAAGATCCCACAAACAGCAATGTGATAAGGACCAGATCATCTGTTTTTAAGTGATATCGGTTGAGGGATAAATATTGGTCCAGGACACCGGGCAGAACACCCCTGCTCTTCTTCAAAATAGTGGCGATGGGATCTTTTACATCCACCTGAGCAAACTAGAAGCAAGATTCTTTTAAAAAAAATAATCCGACTAGCTGCCGAGTCATGCTGGGAGAACATTTCACCAGAAATGACACTTCACTCAACTGAGAGAGCTGGTTGGTAAGCACCAGCTGGGTATTCAACTAGGGAGGGCATCACGGCGGATCCTAATCCTGTCCTCACTTGACGGCTACACGAATGCACTCTCCAGCAAAGCTCAATAGAATTCAGAAGTGATCACCCCTTTTAATTCCTTTCTTTCTCCCTAACCCAGGCGCTCCGACATCAGTGGTAGCACCTCCACCAATATCCAGGGGTCAAACTTGGGATCTTCCTGATCTTTGTACCAAATCGCATGGTGCATATACCCACTGAGCCTTGTGTTTGGAGGGGGGAGGGGGGGTGGGTGTTACTACAAGCAGTTTTTACAGACAGTTATACTGCAGTGGGGGAGCAGTTCCCCACTTGGGTTTACAGCACCAAGCTATTCATTAGGAAGAGAGTGTTTGAAGACCAGGACCTCAAACCTGGCACCAAGCTCATGGTCTACAGAGCAGTAGTGATACCCGCCCTGCTGTATGCCTCAGAGACATGGACCATGTACAGTAGGCACCTTAAAGCACTGGAGAGGTACCACCAATGCTGCCTCCGCAAGATCCTGCAAATCCATTGGCAGGATAGGCGCACCAACGTCAGTGTTCTCGCTCAGTCCAACATCCCCAGCATCGAAGCTTTGACCACGCTCAATCAGCTCCGATGGACGAGTCATATCGTCCGCATGCCCGATACGAAACTCCCAAAACAAGCGCTCTACTCGGAGCTCCGGCACGGCAAGAGAGCCCCAGGTGGGCAGAGGAAACGCTTCAAGGACACCCTCAAAGCCTCCTTGAAAAAGTGCAACATCCCCACTGACACCTGGGAATCCCTGGCCCAAGACCGCACAAAGTGGAGGAGAAGCATCCAAGAAGGCGCCGAACACCTCTTCGCCGGGAGCAAGCGGAAGCCAAGCACAAGCAGCGGAAGGATCGCACGTCAACCCAAGCACCCCACCCACCTGCCCCTTCAACCACTGTCTGCCCCACCTGTGACAGAGACTGTAGGTCCCGCACTGGACTCATCAGTCACTTGAGAACTCATTTTTAATGTGAAAGCAAGTCATCCTCGGTTCTGAGGGACTGCCTAAGAAGAAAGAAGACTCATTAGTACTGCAGTGATCCCGAGGTGGTGGTCCAGGAGAGTTGTGGAAAGGTATGACCGAACTATAGAACCCTTATAAGGATACAATGCTGAATAATGATGTAAAACTGAGTTGCAGGAAGTCACATTGCAATGCTCACCATGGGCTAGATTGTCCACCCATGGACAGAAACACAGACCATTCAAGTATTTTCAGTGGAAGTTATTGTTGAGCTGCTTGGATGGTAAATCACAAGTGTAATGATCAATAACATGTCATTCTATAGTGGACACTAGGTGGAGCCGTAGAGCTGTGTAGAGCTGTATATAAGACTACACTACCCAGCTGTATATATATTAAGACTACATTACCCATGAGGCACTAGGCTACCCACAAGGCAGCAGTCAAGATGGAAGCCTCTACAGATACTGTACCTAGTCCACATGTGCTCAATAAAGTAACTAGCAAAAGCTAGCTGTGTTCATAATAAGAATGTCTATTTATTAATGAACATAAGAACAAGGACATCAGATGTGCATCAGGAATTCATTTTCTCCTAGACCCGTTTGACAAAAGAACCAGAGAGGAGATGAGGAGTATTTATTTTGAACGCAGCGAGTTATGCTGATCTGCAATGCACAGCCTGAAATGGTGGAGGAAGCAGATTCAATAGTAACTAGCAAAAGGGAATTGGATAAATACTTGACAAGAAAGAATTTGTGGGGAAAGAGCAGGGCTGCGGGGACTAATTGGAGAGCTCTTTCAGAAAGCCGGCACAGGCACGATGGGCCGAATGGCCTCCTTCTGTGCTGTATCATTCTATGCCCTCACGTTACTTGACATTCCTGCAGCAAAGTTACTGACAGGTCAACAAGACACGACTGTGACAAAGAGAGGTGGGAAAGAGAGACTCCTTCCAATTCCCAAATGAACCAGTAATAGGAGATTGTTTCATCTGAACCCTGCAAACACTTCTAGCCCCAACCCCTCTCCATCCAATGCAAACCTTCCTGCCTTTACCAACACTACCATGGCCCTCGTTCCTCTGAAGCTTCAAATAGGCTGTCCCACACGCTCTTCCACCTGCCCACGTCCTGACTGATTGCATCGGATCCTTCTCAATTCAATTCAATTCAATTCAATTCAAATCGCTTTATTGGCATGATGACAAGGTACATCTTATGTTGCCAAAGCATCGAAAAACATTCATGGTTGAACACATAAATACAGATCTATCCATACAGTGTATAAACAGATATATCCCTGAGTGTATAAATATACATTCATATAATTTGTATATACTCTTTTCTTATATTTAGTGGTTGTCCCTCTGTTTATGGCAAGCTGTAACATAGTGTGCCGCTAAGGTTACACAATTTCTTTCTTCCCCTAGTAGGTATGGGAGTTTTTGGTCGTCATTCAAATTCAATCTCTCCCATACTCTGGAGCGTTATACTTCCTCCCGTCTTCCCTTTCCTCTTCCAAGTTAGAGGTTTTTGAGACCTAAACTAGACGTTAGCCAACCAGTGCTCTGGCCTGGTTGTCCGCACCTCGGCCGTTCTCCTCTCTGCTTCATGTTTTGAGAGTCTGCTGGTACACTTCGGCAAAGCAGCACCCCCTGTGACCTCCCTTTGAATCATTCAAAAACATTGCCGGCCAAGTTGAGGGGCTCCGTGCAAAATGTTTGCTTCTCTCTTTGCTAGTGTCACTGGGCAAACGAACAGTATGAAGCATGTTCTGAATCAAAAGGAGGGCTATACACACACACACACACACCCACACACCGAGGGCACATGCACAAGTATAGAGAGCTGGGCAGTGGCTCAGGAAATCGCGGGCCAAAATAGTTCCGACCCCACAAGAAATCCCCACGGGCCTATTATGTACTGCAGGAGACATGCAGTGTTTATGAATCAGTATTCATGACTGTTTGTGTATTAATTAGCAAACCAGGCACATCTTAGAGCGTGTAAATGAGACCCTCTCTACTCTTTCATTGTGTCTCCCCACCCCCGTAACCTTAATCGTACTGTTTATTCACAGAACGAAGTTTAAATCCTTGTAAGGCGGATCTGGCTTTATTTACTGAGATCAAAACGCGTATCAAATGCCTCACAGTCGATTTCCATTTTAACCTCAGCTATTCTTATTCCCTCTTTGACGTTCCTAGGCCTGTTTAAATCTGTAAGGAATCATTGAACATTATGCTGAGCGATGTTGATTTAATTCAATCTGTCCTTTACTCCACTTCCTTCGACTCTCCCGCCAAACCCCACCCCCAAAAATTAACCCTTCGGTAGTGACTTTCCGTTATGCATCGCCGGCGGATGAAGATCCCAGCCGCCAGCATGTAATCAGAAAATTAACCTCTTCCTGCCTTAAGACAGACAGACTTGCATTTCTATAGCGCCTTTCACGACCTCAGAATGTCCCAAAGCGCTTTACAGCCAATGACGTACATTTGAAGTGGAGTCGCTGCTGCAATGTAGGGAAACGCGGCAGCCAATTTGCGCACACAGCAAGATCCCACAAGCGCTAATGGCCACATAATCCGTTTCTTGTGGTGTTGGCCACGACATTGAGGAGAGCTCCCCTGCTCTTCTTCGAAATAGTGCCACGGGATTTTTTACGCCCACCTGCTAGGACTGACGGGGCCTTGATTTTACGTCTCATCTGAAAGACGGCACCTCCGACAGTGCGGTACTCCCTCAGCACTGCACTGGGAGTGTCAGCCTAGATTTTTGTGCTCAAGTCTCTGGAGTGGGACTTGAACCCACAACCTTCTGACTCAGAGGCGAGAGAGGGTGCTGCCCACTGAGCCACAGCTCAGTTGAGGTGGTCCAGCTGGCCAACATCAGCTCTAGTCTTTGACCAACTCACCAGCAAAAATTACTCGAATAATATCCTAAAGGGACTTCCCTCCCTCAAGGAGCATCGTGATTAAACAACTCGCATTTATATAGTGCCTTTAAAGTAGCACAACCTCCCAAGGCACTTGACAGGAGTGAAATCAGACAAAACGAGCCAGAGAGAGAGAGATTAGGACAGGTGACCAAAGCTTGATCAAAGTAGGAGGTTTTTAAAGAAAGGAAGACTTGCATTTATATAACGCCTTTCACGACCACCAGACATCTCAAAGCGCTTTACAGCCAATGAAGTACTTTTGGAGTGTAGTCGCTGTTGTAATGTTGTAAAGGAGTGACTTAAAGGAGAGAGAGGCGGAGAGGTTTAGGGAGGGAATTCCAGAGTTTCGGGCCTGACAACACATGTCCATGCCCCCCCCCCCCACCGCCAGGAATGGCCAACTAGAAATCTCGATGGAGCGCTGGATTTGAAGTCAGGTCCTCTCAGCTGAGACTCAATTGCTGTAGTATTGGAGGTAATAGCTTCATCGTGATAATCACCCTTTGTCAACGTGTGCACTGTAATCTGCGCACTGTACACACAGTTCCCTCTCTCAATCATCAGAGGCATCTAAGGAGAATCTTTGTTAGTCACACATGGAGGATTGGAAAATAAAGACTATTTCAGTTTTAATTAAAAATCCAAGAGCTGAATATGCTCGTTGAATAATTATTAGCTGCACAACAACTAAAAGGATTCGCTATCTGAAGACGTGCTTCCTGTCTTTACCCAGACACTGTCAAGGAGTGGAGAATCAAACCTTCTTTCTGTACTTCAGCTGCTCTCAGGAAGATTACTGGCCTCAGATTTTCAATTTATTGTTTTCAATCATTGGATTTCTCTTCGGAGTCTTTTCGCTGCTCCTGTTTTACATTCTCCTCTTGCTGTGTCTCTTTGCAGTCTCCCTAGTTGCAGTTTATCTTTGCTTTCTCCTCCTTCTCTTGATCTTTGCGCTCACACTATTTTCTATCTTTCCTTTCTCCTCGTGCTGTTTTTATTTTTACTTTTGCCTCTTATTCTTTGCTCTCTTATTCGCTATTTATCTTTGCCTGTTTCCTCTTGCTCAGTTTCTTTGTTTACTCTCTGCCTGCTGTAGTCCTGTGGAGCGTGAGGAGTGAGCGCGCGAGGTGTGAGTGCAGGAGGAGTGAACGCGCGAGGAGTGAGCACGAGGATTGAGCGCATGTGTGTCTGCGTCTGTGTGTGTCTGCATGCTTGTGTGTCTGTGTGTCTGCGTCTATCTGTGCGTGCGCATGTGTCTGCGTGCTTGTGTGACTGTGTGCGTCTGCGCGCGTGTCTACGTCTATCTGTGTGTGTGTGCATGTGTGTCTGTGTACTTCTGTGTCTGTCTTCTGTGTGTTTCTCTCATTCTCTCTCGATCTCACTTTCATTTCCTTCAGATGGTGAGCAGCATCTGCTGTAGCAGGCTGGGCTGGGAGATTGTCCAAAATTCTTCCACTCCTCATCCGGGTTTTAAAAAAATATATTATGAACAGTTCTGTTTTGTTTAAATGAGCCACCGAGGTGTATTTGTCCAGTGAAGAAGGATGGGAGGTTCATTGCAGGGGCTCATTTTGGAGTGTCCCTCTAATCACGGTGGCAGAGCGGGGTTTCATTAAATCACAGCAGCAGAATGTCAGCCGAGGGGATTGGAACCAATAATTCCCTCCAGTGGAAGCCAATAGTCTTTTTTGATTAACAGAGTTTTGTATTGAAACATCACTGCAATGGCTCGCAAAAGGTTGGTTATCGGGGGACCTCTCGCCCAGCTGTTGTTGCATGCATTATCACAGTTCTGCCTCTTTATCTGTATTCATTTCAATCTAACACAACAAACAACCCTCCCAGCAATAAACAGATGCTCTTGCTAAGTGTCTTGGCCAGCTCCAGCCCTGCAATCTCTACCTAAACGAGTAATTAGCATTTTAGTCTGTAACCCTTCGAGCACAATAACCCTGAAATGCTTTCTTGAACAGTTGCACAGGAACAGGAGTAGGCCCTTCAGCCCCTCGAGCCTGTTCCGCCATTCAATTCGATCATGGTCAATCTGGACCCTAACTCCATCCGGCCGCCTTGGCTCCATATTCCTTAATACCCTTGGCTAGCAAAAATCTATCAATCTCAGATTTAAAATGATTAATTGAGCTAGCATCTACTGCTTTTTAGATCCACACTTCAACCACCCTTAAGGAGGTTTCCTAGCTCAGTGAGATCCTTACAAGGGCAGGAATTGATATTCTAGTCTTAACTGCAACGGCTCCAGGTTTTTTTAATGTTTTAACCAAATCAAATCAGAAGCAACAAGGAGCAGTGCGGGGAATTGCCCAGTGCACATACTACTTCTCTTCCAGTTCCCCCAGATCCTTACACATCTGTGAAGCTGTTAGAAAAATGTCTCAATGTTAAAGCTGCAAGTAGTTGCTGTTGTTGAATCTTTCTCTTTCTCTCTCCCTCTCTCCCTGGTGTCTCCACAGGTTGCTCAATCATGCTTCTTCTCTGCTCGCCTACATCTCTCATTCTTCTAAGAAGCCTCAGGAAGCGAGGTGAAAATCTGATGTCCTCCTTCCATGGCATATTCTTCGACCACACGTATTACAGTGCGTTTCACCAGCTTCTGCTCATTGGCCTTCTCCGTAACATTGCCCAGCTCCACCCCTGCCTCAGCTCATCTGCGCCTTCGTTATCTCTAGACTTGACTATTCCAACGCTCTCCTGGCCCGCTTCCCAGCTTCCACCCTCCAAAACTTTGCACCAAGTCCCGTTCACCCATCACCCCATGGCTCGCTGACCTACATTGGCCCCCGGTCCAGCCACACGTTTTCTTAAAATTTCTTAAAATTCTCATCCTTGTGTTCAAATCCCTGCATGGTCTTGCCCCTCCCTCTCTCTAACCTCCTGCAGCCCGACTGAATGCAGATTTAGGTCGCTCCATAGAGGCTTCAATTGTTGTTCATTATGGAGCAGATCTTTCTTTGCGTCTCCTGTCAGGACTAGACAGACTAGATGCAGGAAGGATGTTCCCGATGGCGGGGGAGTCCAGAACCAGGGGTCACAGTCTAAGGATAAGGGGTAAGCCATTTAGGACTGAGATGAGGAGGAATTTCTTCACCCAGACAGTGGTGAACCTGTGGAATTCTCTACCACAGAAGACCGTTGAGGCCAATTCATTAAATATATTCAAGAAGGAGTTAGATATATTTCTTAAGGCTAAAGGGATCAAGGGATATGAGGAGAAAGCAGGGACAGGGTACTGAATTTGATCAGCCATGATCTCATTGAATGGCGGAGCAGGCTTGAGGGGCCGAATGGCGTACTCCTGCTCCTATCTTCTATGTTTCTATGTGTCAATGATGTGCAGGCTATCACCTGTCTTTTCAGATACAAGTCCACCGGCCGCCGACTCCTGAAGCCGCACATCCTCCAGAAACTCCTCCACTTGCATAATATCACTGTGTTTGGACCAGTTCTTGGTCTTGTCCTTGTTGAGCCGCCCGAGCAGCGGTTTGTGGCCAACCCTCAGCGATATCTGCGCTTCTCCAATGCTGGCCTCTTGCGGACCCCGATTCTAATCGCCATTGGTGGCCATGCCTTCAGCTGCCCAGGCCCTAAGCTCTGGAATTCCTTCCCTAAACCTCTCCGCCTCTCTCTCCTTCTTTAAGACGCTCATTGGAACCTACCTCTTTCCTGTCCTAATATCTCCCTATGTGGTTCGATGTCAAATTTTGTTTGATAATCGCTCCTGTGAAGCGCCGTGGGACGTTTTGCTACGTTAAAGGCGCTATATAAATGCAAGTTGTTGTTGTAGGTGGCTCTGTATCCAAACTAGCTGCTACAGTCGGTCAACTCACTTTGCTGTTTCTCGCCCTGTCATTCTCTGAAAGCAACAAAGAGACTTAATGCATGTGTCACACTTCATACATCCTTCCCTTTCAGCTCAGTACATTTTATGCAGCTTAGCGGAATGCTGTGAAAAGCTGTGTGTTAAAATATTGTGAGGAGATAGTAAATCCCGACCAAAGGAACCATGACTTATTGGTGAAGCGCAGGGTCCATTCATACAATCTGAGGGACGCTCAGTAACAGAAAACCCCTTTAGCAACCAAGAAAAGCTTCCATGGTGTGTGAAAAATTTGCAGCGAGGGTGGCATTAATACATGATCCCCTTCAGTCTATCCTACATGAGCTTTTACTTACATTTGGCCTGTTGGAGGCTCTTCAATGCAACGGCCACAGTGCCGATCTGGTACTGCACAACCACGGAGTTGAGCTTAGTTTATATATTTACTACTGGAAAGGCTTCCTAATTGGCACTTTGTATTATAATTAACATTGAGCACTGTCCCACAGTGCTCAGAGTTACTTAAAAATTCTCATCCTCATCATCAAATCCCTCCATGACCTCACCTCTTCCTGTCTCTGTAACCTCCTCCAGCCCTTCAACACTCCGAGATCGCTGCGCTCCTCCAATTCTGGGCTCCTGTGCATCCCCGATTTTCAACGCTCCACCATGGGGAACTCCAGAGCTTGGAGTTCAGGCATCTGAAAGCACGGCCGGCAACCGTCCTAGAAACAATCGGTGGCCGTGACTTCAGCTGGGCCCTGAGCTCTGGAATTCCCTCCCTAAGCCTCTCGACCTCTCTCTCCTCCTTTAAGACGCTCCTTATATTCTACCTCTTTGACCAACCTTTTGGCCACTTGTCCTAATATCTCCTTATGTGGATCGGTGTCAAATTCTCTTTGTTCATGCCCCTGTTATGCTCCTTGGAATGTTTTACTACTTTAAAGGTGCTATTTAAATGCAAGTTGTTGTTGAAAGCAATAACTGCTGTCATGCAGACTTATAGGGCAGCTGATTTGCGCGTATCAAGATCATGCACAGAAATGAGACAAACAGACAGTTAATCTGGTTTTGGTGGTGCTAGTTGAGGGAGGAATGATGGCCAGCTATCAAGAGAACCTCACGCTCGTCATGGAACAGGGCCAGGCAATCTTTAACATCCATCTGAACCACTGGGACAGATCACTATCCCTTTCAACATCTTGTCCAATAAATGGCATTTACAACTGTGCAGTATTCCCATCAGTACTGAACAGCCAGACTAGTCCTGGAGTGCAGCTTGAACCAGCAACCTCCTGACTCAGAGGCAATTGAACCAAACGAATCAATGCTGTATACTTCTGAATTTTAATTCATGTCATTTTAAATATTAGTGGGTATGCGACGAAACAGGCGACATACTTCTGTGAATGTTGGTAATGATTTGCAATTTATTTATCCATGTAATATCCTTATCTATCTTTCTCCATCTCTCTGTCTAATTATCTGCCATTACCTATATCTATCTTAACATAGAGAGATGGATAAATAGATTATCATTTTGATCTATCAATTAACTTACATGGACATTGCGTATCTTTGGGTCATATAAATTTCCAATGGGGGATATCTGTCCCTAATTCTCATTTCTTCTGTTTTGTTCCATTATCTCGAGATGAACAGATTCCCTTTGGGCTACTTCCACTCCTCCATCCCAACTTAGGGACGAGCCCCGTTCAAGCGTGGAAACGGGGCCCCCCTCCAAAGTTACAGCAGGGGGAATGGGAGAAGCCCCGAAGGAAATTCACTCCCGAGGTCTCCCTGAGCGACACTTTGCGCTTTGGCCAATTGGCCTCCCCCGGGCCCATTGCCATTGGGTGTGGTCACCCAGTGGTTATAGTGCTGGTGTGGCAACTCAAGAGGTCGGGAGTTCAAATCCCACCATGGCAAGTGAGAATCCAATAGAATTGCTCATTTGTGGGCTGGCACCAGACCATTTTTTTAAAAAATCTACCAGCTTGCAACTCCCAAAACAAGCGCTCTACTCGGAGCACCGACACGGCAAGAGAGCCCCAGGTGGGCAGAGGAAACGCTTCAAGGACACCCTCAAAGCCTCCTTGAAAAAGTGCAACACCCCCACCGACACCTGGGAATCCCTGGCCCGAGACCGCACAAAGTGGAGGAGAAGCATCCGGGAAGGCGCCGAACACCTCGAGTCTCTTCGCCGGGAGCAAGCGGAAGCCAAGCGCAAACAGCGCACGTCAACCCAAGCACCCCACTCACCCGCCCGCCCCACCTGTGACAGAGAATGTAGGTCCCGCGCTGGACTCATCCGTCACCTGAGAACTCATTTTTAATGTGGAAGGAAGTCATCCTCGGCTCTGAGGGACTGCCTAAGAAGAAGAAGAAGAAGGGTCAGTAAGCCCGAGGAAGGACTACATGTTTGGCTCCGAATGCCCTCTAGAGTGAGTTAAAGCAAGCCACTTAGTTGTCAGGGCAACTAGGGTTGGAAAGAAGGAAAGAAAGAACTGCATTTATATAGCACCGATCACAGAGTCAGGACGTCCCAAAGCGCTTTAGAGCCAATGAATTGCTTTTGAAATGTAGTCACAATAAATGAGGCCTTGCCCCCCACGTCGCCCATGTCCTGAGCACAAGAGAAAAACGTTGCTCGGGTTGACTGCTCGGCGGCACGCTGGTGTGGCTCACCTCTAATTGTGCCACCCTCGTTGAGGGTGCACCATGCCACCTTTTGGTACCTCGCCTGCTGGGCACAAGCGAGATCAGAAAAGGGCAACGATGGCACGATGTTCTGTTTCTCAGTCATTTGAGGTATAGCCTGGAATGCGTTGCACTAACCAGGTGCCAAGTGACAAAATATTCATACTGTGTTCTTTTCCGCGCCCCCCTCCCCTTCCCCACATTTTAAAGAATACATGTTCCATTGTGCAATGACCACTGGCCCTGTTACCAATAAAGCCACTGAGATTGCTTGATATAATTTGCATCCTTTGAAGTATATAGTGGCTAATACATAATGTCAGGATGGTACAATGATCTGGTTCTGCGAGCCCAGTCCTTTTAGTTGAATTATGTAGTTTGATTGATTTTTAGTGCAATGCACTGTTTGCTTTTCTGTCTGCTAAGATAATAGCCAGCTCTCATTGTTGAATGCAAAGGCCGATGATCTATTGCAATAAATATTCAATGCTCCTTTCCACTAAACACAATTAAGATACTCAAAAGTCTAATATGTCTCGTCGCAGGGTAATACTCGGCAGCAAGGATCGAGTTGCTGCAGGTTTAATTGTTTCATGGGACATTAGCAGAGTGACCGGGTGGGGCATCAGGTTAGTACGCAGTGCTTTTATCTCTGAGATTTGAAAGAAAGAAAGACAGACTTGCATTTATCTAGCGCCTTTCATGGCCTCAGGACGTCCCAAAACGTTTTACAGCCAATGAAGTACTTCAGATGTGTAGCAACTGTGGTAATGTAGGAAACGCGGCAGCCAATTTGTGCACAGCAAGCTCCCACAAGCAGCAATGAAATAAATGACCAGATTCGTCCCGCAACCAGGTGTCGGTTGAGGAGCAAATGTTGACCAGAGCACTGGGAGACCTCAACACAATAGCAAAATACTGCAGATGCTGGAAATCTGAAACAACAACAGAAAATGCTGGAAACACTCAGCAGGTCAGGCATCTGTGGAGAGAGAAACAGAGTTAACGTTTCAGGTCGATGGCCCTTCGTCAGAACTGGGATAACTCGCCTGCTCTCCTTCGAACAGTGCCATGGGATCTTATACATCCACCCGTGAGGACAGACGGGGCCTCGATTTAATGTCTCATCTGAAAGACCGCACCTCCGACAGTGCAGCACTCCCTCAGTCCTGCAATGGAGTGTCAGCCTAGATTCTTTTGTGCTCAAGTCTCTGGAGTGGGACTTGAAACCCACAACTTTCTGACTCAGAGGGAAGATTTCATCTGTTGGCCATTTCCAGACACACTGAAATGTCTCTGGTAAAGCAGCAGGGCTTCACTCAGCATTTGAGCTGACCTGACATTACTTGATGTGGACGTTGGGTGCCCGTAGTGAAAAAGTGCTCCATCCCTCACCTCGTGGCTTTTGTATACACAATGGCCCAGAACTTCGGGTCTCCACGGGTGAGTACACACAGGGTACTCGCCCGTAGGCCCAATGGAAGTGCCGGTTTCCTGCATGCACTGCGTTCCCCTGAAAGAAGGAGTTCAGAGTTCGAACGCGTGCGCGGGAGAGGCTGCGCGTGCGCATCGAACTTACGTTTTTTTTGCAGGTTTTCCTGGGAGGGTAAGTCTCCAGAATTTACACATTTAAAAAGCAGTCGTAAGGCCTGCTTTTTACAAGGTAAGTGGTGAATTACTTAAAATTAAAACATTTTTTCCACAGGTTTATTATTTTTAAATACTTTAAAGAAAGGTAAGTTTATTTTTTAAATTGTTTAAAATAGTTATTTCATGTAATTTATAGTTTATTTTTAAAATGTGATTTAAAAAAAAAATGTATTTGAAGATTTAGTGATGTTTTGGGGCTCATAGTATTTCTAAGTTTGACAGCACTTCCTGTCAAACTTATGAATGAAGCATTCCCTACTCCGATTGGGTCCCCATGGCCCATGTGATCCCAGGGGATGCATCGAACTAACTGCGCTCCTGGGATACGCAAGCACCGTGCGCCGGCAGTTGGAGCAGGCCCAGGATCAGAATCCCACACGGACCCACAGCTCAACGGCCGGCGCGCAAGGTAAGTGCAGGTCGGGGGCTTACACCCGCGGGAAGCCCCCGACCTGAATTTCTGGGCCATAAACAAACAGCCTGTCCCCCCAGCCTTCAATCTTCAACTAAGCACATGACTGATCTCCCGCTTGCTTTTGGTTACCTCATGAAAGATCTCGCCACGAACTTGCTTATTCAACCCAGAGGCACTATTTTTAAGTAGATCAAACAGTTCAGCGGAAGTCAACCCTCAGTTACGTGGAGAGACTGGAGAATCTGGGATTCTTCTCCTTAGAGCAGAGAAGGTTAAGGGGCGGTTGGATAGAGGTCTTCAAAATGATGAAGGGTTTTGATCGAGTAAATAAGGAGAAACTGTTTCCACTGGCAGGAGGGTCAGTAAGCAGAGGACACAGAGTTAAGATAATCGGCAAAAGAACCAGACGGGACATGAGGAAAAAAAAATTACGCAGCGAGTTGTTGTGATCTGGAATACACGGTCTGAAAAGGTGGTGGAAGCAGATTCAATAATAACTTTCAAAAGGGAATTGGAGAAATACTTCAAGGGGAAAAAATAACAGGGCTATGGGGAGAGAGAGGGGGAGTGGGACTAATTGGAGAGCTCTTTCAAAGAGCCGGCACAGGCACAACGTGCAGAATGACCTCCTCCTGTGCTGTATGATTATATATATATTTCCTACAAGTGACTACACTTCAAAAGTACTTCATTAGCTTGGAAGTGCTTTGTGATGTCCTGAGGTCGTGAAAGGTGCTATAGAAATGCGCTATAGAAATGCAAGTCTTTCTTTTACATATATTTATATATCGACACACACAAAAAAATCACAAACTAATATTATACAGTATTATACTATATTAATACACTCCAGTGCAGTACTGAGGGAGTGCTGCACTGTTGGAGGTGCCGTCTTTCGGATGAAACATTAAACCGAGGCCCCGTCTGCCCTCTCAGGTGGATGTAAAAGATCCCAGGGCACTATTTTGAAGAAGAGCAGGGGAGTTATCCCCCAGTGTCCTGGTCAATATTTATCCCTCAACCAACATAACAAAAAACAGATTATCTGGTCATTATCACTTTGCTGTTTGTGGGAGCTTGCTGTGCGCGAATTGGCTGCCGCGTTTCCCACATTGCAACAGTGACTCCACTTCATAAAAGTACTTCATGGGCTGTAAAGCGCTTTGAGACGTCCGGCGGTCGTGAAAGGCGCTATATAAATGCAAGTCTTTCTTTTTACAAAATATAAATGAGATAGTACAGTTAAACCCCCAGACTGGAGTAGGGGACCTTAGGAAAAAGTCCGACCTATAATGCGGGCACACATATTCTGTAGTTGTCAACCAGGAACTGCACCTCAATCAGCCCACAGTCATGTCACAAATCATTTGCCACTCAGCGTAAACAACAATGTGCATCAGGAATGCCGCATAATCGGCATCAAAGCTGAGTAAAACCAGCCGGGAAAAGAGAACAGTATCTGTTATGAAATAAACATTTTTTTTTATCCTTGGATAGGTTTCAAGATTGCAAGCTCATCTCTCGGTTGATGGTGTTGTCAGGAACCCTGAAACAGATTACAGGCTTTTAATCATTTCCCCGGTATCTCCAATGCTCCATACAGCTGTCTGAGTGAGATGTCGGGACAGTACAAATTATAAGACACTGCACGCACAATACTTCCCTTGCGTCAGCATGTTTCTGGCTCACAGACCTTTACAACTCTTCAAGTTCGGCGCACAGCAAGATCGCAGCTTGCAAACTCAGCTTACTTCAGCAGTCAGTGACCTTTTTTAAATGATTGAAATAAGATTCTGTGCGACAATCCTGCCAAACGGTAGAAAAATAACGACCAGCAGACGAATATCGTGCAAGGCAACACTGACATTTTCCAAATTGGATTTCAGTAAATATTTTGTGTGTAAATCCTTCAAGTTACAAATGCGGTATTAAGGGGGAATAAATAAATAAATAAAACGGTGCCTTCAGCTTTCAAGGTCACAATTAACGTTGCTTTTGGTAATTGAAAGTTTGCATTGACAGAGTTACACTCAGGAGGATGCTGTGAGCACCATCGTTAGGGAAGAGTAAGAGGCTGGTGTTGACAGAACCCCAACAGCGGACATTTTACTGTCAGCTGTTCGTGATGTCTATGTGCTTCTCTGCAGCAAGAAATAAAACAACCTTCACCAACAGAGCTGGGGCTGTTTCTTCAACGAGCTTCATTATGACTCTGCAGGGGGAGGGGTTGTGCAAGCCGGTTAACAGGTCAACAACTTCAACTTGCATTTCTATAGCGCCTTCAAGGTAGTAAAACGTCCCAAGGTGCTTCACAGCAGCGTTAGCAGACACGTTTTGATGTGTCACATGATGACAGAACATAGGCAAGCATTACTTTTTTTTAAAAACAAACAAATGGGCAGAATTGCAAATGCAAACCCCAAGACACTGGTAAGAACGCAAGAGTGTCCTGAAAAAGGTGACTTATTCAGCCAGTATGAATTAGTGAGTCTGTTCAAAGGGCCACCTGCCCTCAGAAAAAAATGAACTTCACAATCTCAGGACGTCCCAAAACGCTTTACAGCCAATGAAGTACTTTTGAAGTGCGGTCACTGTTGTAATGTAGGAATCGTGGCAGCCAATTTGCGCACAGCAAGATCCCACAAAGAGCACTGAAATAAAGACCAAATAATTTTTTTTTTTACTGATGTTGATTAGACAATAAATATTAGCCAGGGCACACCTGCTCTTCTCCAAAACAGTGCCATGGGATCTTTTACATCCACCTGAGAGGGCAGTCAGGGGCCTTGGTTTATTGCCTCATCCAAAAGACAGTACCTCTGACAGTGCAGCACTCCCTCAGCACTGCACTGGAGTGTCAGCCTAGATTTTTTGCGCTCAAGTCTCTGGAGTGGGACTTGAACTCACGACCTTCTGACTGAGGCGAGGGTGCTACCGACAGAGCCACAGTGGACACCGCACCCATTCCGCTTGGTGAGAAAGGTTTAAATTTCTTTCCGGTCTCGCATCACATCCTCAGTTCTCAGGGAAATGATGGTAGATTCTTGAGCCCTGAAGTTCCGAGAAAGCTTATTCAAAATTGGGTTCCGTTTGAGGATCTATAAAGGTAATAGTGCCAGTCCACACTTGGAATGGTAAGTACCCATAAATCATAACCATGAATTTAGTTATCGTCTCTCTTTAAAACGATTACTTTTTAAAGGAATCCATCATGAAAAATGTATTTTAGTAAACAGCAATAACTTGCATTTATACAGCGCCTTTAACATAGTAAAACGTCCCAAAGTGTTTCACTGGAGGGTTATAAAACAAAATTTGACACCTAGCCACCTAAGGAGATTTCAGGACAGGAAGTTTGGTCAAAGAGGGAGGTTTTAAGAAGCATCTTAAAGGAGTAGAGAGAGGTAGAGAGGCGGAGAGGTTTAAGGAAGTAATTCCACAGCTTTGGGCCTCGGCAGCTGAAGGCACGGCCGCCAATGGTAGGGCGATGAAAATTGGGATTGCGCAAGAGGTCAGAATCGGAGGAGTGCAGAGATCTCAGCGGGTTGCAGAACTGGAGGAAGTTACAGAGACAGGGAACTTTTATTTGTTTGAAACTACACAGCACAACATTAATCCCATCAATCATTCCTCACATGTATTGTCATAAAATTCTTCCTCATCTCTCTGCCGCATATTTTTCCACTGAGACAGTGCCTCTTATTCATCCATTTAGCTTGTCAAACACTGGAGTAGATACAGTGGGACAATGCGAATCCAAGGGGCCAATATGGCAATGCACCTGCTCCTTATCATGGGTACCAGCAGGAGGCGGTCTGACCATTTATCTCTGGGGCCTAGCACTGCATCGAGCCCAGACTACTGGTTTGACAAGTTTGCTATCCTGCCAACTATAAGGGTTCCCCAAATGAAATGACCTCGGGTCTTGTATCGATCCCAATAGGCACGAGTCTAGAAAACAAAGCCTGTACGCATGCTTTGTTACGAACTGTCACTAAAAACTTACAGCCCGAATTAAAAGGTGGAAGGTGTGAGAATTGGAACCAGGAGACAGTGCTTAATGAGGTCAGGGCTAAGGCGCACTGTGGGAGGCAGAGTTAAGGGAGCTTTACCTTGCATCTAACCTCTGCTATGCATGATTTGCAAGTGCTTAATGCTGAAACAAAGAAATCTGGGGTGGTGGAACCACCATAGGGCATTGCCATGCCCACCCGTCAACGGCACTCTTTAATAGGGACGTCAGCGGTATTAAAATACTTAAAATATCTGTACACTCCCCAGCCTGTGTGAAAACCCTGTGACAACATGTTACCAGTGTTGTCTCTTCAACATGAAGGGCTAATTCGGAAGGTCGTTCTCATAAGCACAAAGGCATTAGTGACGCATCGTTAGGTAGCGCTCGACTCGCTTTCTTCTGTGGGGATTGTCGAGCTGGAGGTTGTTCCAAAAACACTTGGCTACGTATAGAATCTGTGCAACAAGGAAACAGAGCAAATTACGGAATACTGATCATCTCCGAATCCACAGCAGAAGGGCTCAACGTGCCCTTAAAGCGGATGGGAAGTGAATCATTGGGACGTCCCAGTTGAAGCTGGTGCGATGGGCCATCACACATATTGAATCAAATACATCAGACCTCAACAACAACAACAACTTGCATTTACATAGCGCCTTTAACGTAGCCAAACGTCCCAAGGCCTTTCGCAGGAGCGTTAGCAATCAAAATTTGACACCGAGCCACATAAGGAGATATTAGGGCGGGTGATCAAAACCTTGGTCAAAGAGATAGGTTTTAAGGAGCATCTTAAAAGGAGGAGAGGTAGAGAGGCGGAGAGGCTTAGGGAGGGAATTCCAGAGCTTAGGGCCTAGAGAGCTGAAAACATGGCCACCAATGGTGGAGCGATTAAATTCAGGGACGCGGAAGAGGCCACAATTGGAGGAGGTCTCGGAGGGTTTTGGGTTGGAGGAGGGTACAGAGATAAGGAGGGGAGAGGCCGTGGAGGGATTTGAAGATGAGGACGAGAATTTTAAAATTCAAGCTCAAAGTCCATGTGTACGAGAGCGGCCCAAAAAATTCCTGCACGTTTGTTCTGAAATAAAGGCTCACCACGCCAGTTCTTCCTTCAGGGTTCCCGGCCTCCCATCATCTGCAGGTTTTGAAAAACCAGGCTTAGCAGCACCGAATCACCACTTCTGGATTTGGCCCATCTTCTCGCTCTACTCTTTTCAAACGTGCTGGTTTACTGCAAGCTGGTCCTCAGTCCTCCAGCTCAATTAAATTAAAAAAAATAAACTATCACCTCCGAGAACTGAAGACAGGGCCAGTTGTCGACTCGGGCCCACAAATAAGGATGTGGTTGTATAATGTTTGCAACCTCAGTGTTCGATTTGACTCTGAGCTGAGCTTTTAACCCCATATATCCTCCATCGCAAAGACCACACCTACTTCCACTCTCCGCAACATTGCCCACCTCCGCCCCAGCCTCAGTCCATCTGCTAAGGAAACATAGAAACACAGAAGATAGGAGCAGGAGTAGGCCATTCGGTCCCTCGAGCCTGCTCCGCCATTTAATGAGATCATGGATGATCATCCAAATTCAGTACCCTGTCCCTGCTTTCTCCCCATATCCCTTGATCCCTTTAGCCTTAAGAAATATATCTAACTCCTTCTTGAATATATTTAATGAATTGGCCTCAACTGCCTTCTGTGGTAGAGAATTCCACAGGTTCACCACTCTCTGGGTGAAGAAATTCCTCATCTCAGTCCTAAATGGCTTACCCCTTAGCCTTAGACTGTGACCCCTGGTTCTGGACTCCCCCGCCATCGGGAACATCCTTCCTGCATCTAGTCTGTCTAGCCCTGTTAGAATTTTATAAGTTTCAATGAGACCCCCTCTCATTCTTCTAAACTCCAGCGAATATAAGCCCAATCGACCCAATCTCTCCTCATACGTCATTCCTGCCATCCCAGGTATCAGTCTGGTGAATCTTTGCTGCACTCCCTCCATGGCAAGAACATCCTTCCTCAGATAAGGCGACCAAAACTGCACACAATACTCAAGGCGTGGTCTCACCAAGGCCCTGTACAACTGCAGCAAGACATCCTTACTCCTGTACTCGAATCCTCTCGCTATGAAGGCCAACATACCATTTGCCTTCTTAACCGCCTGCTGCACCTGCATGCTTACCTTCAGCGACTGGTGCACAAGGACTCCCAGGTCTCGTTGCACTTCCCCTTCTCCCAATCTATTGCCGTTCAGATAATAATCTGCCTTCCTGTTTTTGCCACCAAAGTGGAAACCCTCATTCATGCCTTTATTACTTCCAGACTGGATTATTCCAATGATCTCCTGGCCAGCACTCTATAAACTTCAGCTCATCCCAAACTCTGCTGCCCCAAGTCCTGCTCGCCCATCACCCTCCCGGTCCCCCAACACCTCAAATTTAAAATGCTCATCCTCGTGTTCAAATCCCCTCATGGTCTTGCCCCTCCCCTATCTCTGCAATCTCCTCCAGCCCTACAACCCTCCACCCTCCAAGGTCGCTTTCTGAAACAGCAGAGAGGCAAGAACTACAAAAAGCAGTGAATTGCCAATCAATGCATGTGCAATACCTGGAATTACCCTGGTCACTCTTTCCTGAATCCTCTTGATAGAGCACGAGCATTCACGAGGTCAGATATTATTTTAGAATTCTTGATTTGAATCCACTTCGGAACATTAGATGCAGCCTTTCAGATGAGGCGTTAAACCGAGGCCCCGCCTGCCCTTTCTCTCTCAGGTAGACGAGCAGGGGAGTTCTCCCCGGTATCCGGCCTGATATTTATCCCTCAACCAACACCTAAAACAGATTATCTGGCCATTTATTTCATTGCTATTTTTGGGCCTTGCTGTGCGCAAATTTGTCTGCCACGTTTCCCAACAATGACTGCACTTCATAAGTACATCATTGGCTGTAAAACGCTTTGGATCATTGGAGATTGAGAAAGGCACTACATAAATATCCCAGGGTTTTGTCTTTATTCACAAGTGTGTGACACCCCCTGTTCAGTTTGCAAAAGGCTAGGGTTTAATGTTGTGGAGGTGGGAATTTCCTCAAAGTGTTGCCCTGTGTGGAGGGTGATCAGTGGAGAGTGGGTATCAAGTGTCCCAATTTACTTGTTAAATCACCATGTTGTCACCAGAATCTATTGCACTGTGGCCATTAAATACCTCGTATATTAAAAAAAATCAGAGATAATAAAAGTTAATGTAAGGAGCAATTAAATAAATCGGTGTTGATGGTTTGCAAAATGCAAGTGAATTCCAGTCTCTCTGTTCAAACTACTTGGCATGCCCATAAAAAAGATTAAAATGTTTAAAAAATATAAAAATGGAAGTGTAGATAAATATTGCTAATTCTCCAGGGTTTTGGAGACGTGCCATTCTGGGTCTCTGGGGAGCGGACAGACTCTGGAGAACCACTTGTTCGGTGTTGCTGCGTATTCAGCTTCCTGAGGGGAGGCTGGGAGAGGCCACATTAAAAGAATTACCCTTGAAGCATGGGTGCTACAGCCGAGCTTCTCAAACCCCCCGCAAACACTGACCCAGAGACCCCGCCCCGCAAACACTGACCCGGAGACCCCGCCCCGCAAACACTGACCCGGAGACCCCCCCTGCAAACACTGACCCGGAGACACTCCCCCCTTCCCCCCCCCCCAACTACAAACACTTGTCACACTCCCAGCAAGCCCCTGCAAATGTCGACATACTCCTGGGGACCCCCTGCAAATACCTGCACACTGCTGGGGATTCCTAAATTCAGAAAATCAGTGTTAGCGCACACACACCCCCACACCCCTCAAAATACTGTGCTTTCCTCACAGAAAATGTTCTTTTTAAACCAGCATACAGCAACAAAAGATTTTTGAAAACTAATTACTACTAGAAATCTGATTAAAAATGTCTCAGAAATCTGAGGACGTTCCATACCCCCGCACCCTGTCCAGGGACCGACCCCAAATTGAAAACCTTTGTGGCAGAGCCTCTCAGTCTCATTTAGAGAACTTGCAGCTATTTCTATCCTCCAGGTTTGAGTTCTCAATTCTGTGACTATCTCGCTTACTTGTTGTAAACAGCCACAATCCCAAGGAGCATTTGCTGAGCACCGCTCTCTTGTCATGTTCCAGTACAATACTCCACAGAGTGATTACACACTGTCTGTGCTTGAGATTTCTGTGCCCGACAGACTGAGCTGGCTGGGGCTCTCTTTTCTCCAGACCTGATAAAATTATGAAGGGGATCGATAGGTTAGATGTGGAGATGTTTCCACTTGTGGGGGAGTCCAAAACTAGGGGCCATAAATATAAGATTGTCACTAATAAACTCACTACCACAAGGAGCAGTTCAGGCGAATAGCATAGATGCATTTAAGGGGAAGCTAGATAAGTACGTGAGGGAGAAAGGAATAGACGGTTATGCTGGTAGGATGAGATGAAGTAGGGTGGGAGGAGGCTTGCGTGGAGCATAAACACTGGCACAGACCAGTTGGGCCGAATGGCCTGTTTCTGTGCTGTATATTCTATGTATTTCAACAGTGAGCTGATGTCAATCATTCCAGACCCACAAGAGGAGAAAGAGGGGATAAAAAAAAACCCTATGATGTAATAAAACTCACTATGCACTTGGTTTGAATATCAACTTGTTCAGAACATGGAGGTCTAGTTGTACTTCACTAGTTCCTGTCTTACAAAATGTCCCTGGTCAAACTGGGCCCACGCCCGAGTATTTATACTCCTTGGACGGCGCCACCAGCTGGCCGTCCAGCGTTATTTCATGAGTAGTTTCTTGATGATGATGAGATTTATAACACCCTATATGGCCAATAGTCCAATTGAATATTTCTTTCATTTACTACATCAAAGCTGCCTTAACCTTGGCACCCAACAAGAGGAAACACCAACGAATCCCAACTCGTGAACATCTCTCAGTCTATAGGCCGTGAACGGAAGTCCAGAGGCCAACGGAGCAACAATTTTGCCGCAGGACACACGTGAGGGAGAGGCTGGTTTGCGAGTGGTCCCGGTGGCTGTGTTCGAGAAAGAAAAAAAGCCTTCCCAAGGCGCTTTAACAGCCAATGAAGTACATTGAGGACAAGTACAATAGAGGAGTACCACAGGCCTACAGTTTCCAACGCACCCGACAAAGCCTTGTCGTCAGTGCATGAAGTATTCAAGCAGAGGATGGGAATCAAGTCTCTGTCTGCCTGTGGTATCAGGACAAGGCCAGTGTCCATCTCTCAATGATAACCTTCTATACTGTATTTAACTCAACTGAATGCCAAGGGAAGTGCTCTATTGATCTGATGTCACCTTAATTGTACAGGAAACCAATAATGATCTGATGGTCAAAAGGAAAAAAAAAGCCTGATTATCTTGGGAACTGTGAACCATTCAACTCAATAAGCCAAAACATTTGTTGCCGTGACACCCAATCTGCTCCATAGCAAACAGCTGTTTCTTTTGGCAACCATCTACCGGGAGAACATCAATATTGCAGAGGGATAATTCAGTGTTGTATTACGATGCTTGTTGTATTAACAATGTACATTCAGTTTTACAATGAAAAACATATATAGAAGGAAGGCACTCTTTGCCAGCCCGGGTTACACAGCCAAACACACTTAAAGCCTGCTCTTCTGACCAAAAGGGAGACAGTCAAATCACACCGTCTTACTAAAAAGAGATAAAGGTTTGAGGGCTGGGTCCGTCACTAGAGCCAACGTAGTTAGTGCATGGTGTCTAGACATGATGGATGCAAGCAAGAGTGAAGAATAAATGTTTGCACAAATGTGGTTTACCAAAAACCTTTTAAAAAAAATCAGCCAGCCACTGTAGGGAGACCATCACCTGCCTGGGCCCTTCCCCTATTATTTTTCATTAGCTCTGTTAGATAGTGCTGGTTCACTTGCCCCTCCCGTTCAACTTTACAAAACCTAAGTAAAAGTATGGTTACACAAGGTAAATTTCACCAAACAAAGGTGTGTATGTGTATGACCATGTGTCTCAACGTTTGTTTGTGTGAGTGTGTGTGTCGGTCTGTGTGTGTGCGTGTGTGTGTGGCTGTCTCCATGTGTCCGTGTGTGTGTCTATCTGTCTGTATGTGTGTCTGTCTCTGTCCGTGTGTCTGTGTCTGTCCTCGTGTCTGTGTGTGTGTGTCTATGTCTATCTGTCTGTCTCTGTCCGTGTGTGTGTGTGTGTGTGTCTGTCTCCGTGTGTGTGTCTGTCTCCGTGTGTGTGTCTGTGTGTGTGTGTGTCTGTCTCCGTGTGTGTGTGTGTCTGTGTGTGTGTGTCTGTCTCTGTGTGTGTGTGTCTGTCTCTGTGTGTGTGTGTCTGTCTCTGTGTGTGTGTGTGTCCGTGTGTGTGTGTCTGTCTGTGTGTGTGTGTCTGTCTGTGTGTGTGTGTCTGTCTGTGTGTGTGTGTCTGTCTCTGTGTGTGTGTGTGTCCGTGTGTGTGTGTGTCTGTGTGTGTGTGTCTGTCTCTGTGTGTGTGTCTGTCTCTGTGTGTGTGTGTGTCCGTGTGTGTGTGTGTCTGTGTGTCTGTGTCTGTCTCTGTGTGTGTGTGTCTGTCTCTGTGTGTGTGTGTGTACCTAGAAATTGTAGGAAAATAGTAACAAACAAGATGAATCACACAAGTCTAAATGCCCTTAAAAGAACGTGTCAATCTAAACCTTTTCACTCATCCCTATCCCTAAGCATGAATCACATCCTCCCCTTTAAAGAATATGCGAATATTAAGTCTACACACATTCAATTGTTCTCTTTAGACCTTTTATTTTGATCCGTGAAATATTCCCTATGATCAGCAGATGTGTTACTTCTGTGGTCTATCACACACAAAACCCAGCTCAGTAGTAAAGTTCTCTTTCATAAGTGCAATTGGGCAATGTTTACCACAGGCTTGTCTTAAGATTATGCAGTTTTATTGAGCGTGTCTCACCTCATGTATAATAACCCCTCCCACACCCACAGGCTCACCTTGGTTTCATTTACTAGTCGATATAAGTTATTGGGAAGCGACTTCCATCACCTCTGGCCTCCAATCTCGAGCATGTTGACAATCCTTGTTGTCTCTCTCGGTCACATCATTACTTCAATGCGCAGTGCTCCTCTGAACATTCCCTTCATCTTCCTCTAATTTCCAAATAGGCCAACCAACATCCCCAAAATGTTAAAATCAGGATCCAGCGCTCCATCTCCCATTCAAACTCATAGAGCAGGATTTTCATTGGGCCGTGGAGTCGGGATTGGGGGCGTTGGGGGGGGGGGGGTTAAAATCCCAAAATCAGGGGTCCCGACCCCATCCTGCACCCAAACCCGCCTCCATGCCAGTTTCAAAGGAGGCGGGTACCCGCCCCGCACTGGGACCTGCCTACCCGAGGCGGGAAGGGATTAGTGCCAATTAACTGCCTGTTAACAGGCAGTTTTTAGCCTAATCCCTATTTTTAAGGTTGAAATGTGGGATTCCCGACGGCTCCAAACCACGCCAAGTTAGAGGCGGCGGGCTGTCGGGTTGAAGGAGTTGGAGGGGTCGAGATGTCGGTGTTCAGGTGAGTGATGTGTGCATGAGTGCAAAGGTAAGTGTGTTTGGTGTGTCTAAAGTGATTAATGAAGTTTAAAGTACCTTTACTTACCTTTTCAGCCTTCCTTCCTTTAGGTCTCGGGAGTCCCTCATCTCACCGGCACAGAAAGCAGAATGGCTGCGAACTGTCAAAAGTGACAGCCTTCAGCTTTCTGTGCAGGAGAGATTTCTAACTGAGTCTGTGGAGAAGGACTCAGGTTAGAAGTAAGACTGTCAGTGTTTGACAGCTTCAAACAGCTGTGAAACGCTGATATTTCATCTGTCAAAACCTCTTGACAGATGAAATTTCAGTCTGTGACGTCACCTGTTGCCGGGTGGCCCTTAATTGGCCTGCTGAGCCCGCCCAAAGGTCAATCAAGTTAAGATCGCGTGGATTGGCCTCATCTCGATGGAGGCGGGACTACAACCCCGAAAGTTGTAGTCCCGCCTCCAACCCGACTCCTGAATGAAAATCCTGCCCATACTCTCCCAGCGCCTCAGAGAAGTGGAGCTCGTCAATCTTCTCTTCATCCTACAGTTTTTAAAACCCAAGCTCGATCCCCACCTACCCACTCCTATTGCTTTATCTCCTCTTCTCTTCCTTCCAACCATAGTGCTGCCCCAGGAGACGGGGCAAGGAGTCTCTATGTCCACTCCTCACCCCCTGAGCTCGCTGACCTACAATTGCACCTGGTCCAGCAACCCCTCAAATTTAAAATTCTCATACTTGTGTTCAAATCCTTCCATGGCCTCGCCCCTCCCTATCTCTGTGACCTCCTCCAGCCCTACAACCCTCAGAACTCAGCGTTCCTTCAAATCTGTGCATCCCCAATTTCCTTTGCCCTTCCATTTAGCTGCTTCGGCCCTAAACTCTGGAATTCCCTCCCTAAATCTCTCCGCCTCTCTCTCCCCTCCTTTTAGCCGCTCCTTAAAACCTACCTCTTTGACCAAGCTTTTGGTCGCCTGTCCCGAGATCTCCTTATGGGGTTCGGTGTCAAATTTTGTCCGCTAACGCTGCTAATTCATTACATAAATTTAAAACAGAAATAGACAGTTTCCTAGAAGTAAAGGGAATTAAGGGTTACGGGGAGCGGGCAGGAATTTGGACATGAGTCTAGGTTCGGATCGGTCATGGCCCTGTGGGTAGCGGAGCGGGCCCAGGGGCCGTGTAGCCTGATCCTGCTCCTATTTCGTGTGTCTAATTCTGTTAGATTCAGGAGATGGTTCTGTGATAGTAGATTGGCGGTTAGGATCAGATCAGCCATGATCTTATTGAATGGCGGAGCAGGCTCGAGGGGCCGATTGGCCTACTCCTGCTCTTATTTCTTATGTTCTTATGTGAAGAGCCTTGGGACATTTTACTATGATTAAAGGTGCTGTATAAATGCAAGTAGTTGTTGTTGTTTATTTTAACACAGAGGGGACACATGGAGCAAAAAAGAGCACGAGGGACGAGATGTTTGGAACTTAGAAGGAACGAGGGGGAAATGTTCTGAGGGGAAGTCTGTGTGGACAAGCATTGATCTGAATATCCATTAGCTCAGCATTGAACTGAACAGGGCAAACATGTGACTTCTGCGTTTAAAAAAAAAATATTTCTTTCTTCTCCCCTGTAGAAATCCCAAGGTTTCTGAATTGCTGCTTACTGTACAGCCTGAGGCTCGTAATACATTTATTACTGACACACCATTTGCCCAGGCTATTGCATTGTTTGTGTATGCGTAACCTGTAATACAGCAGACAAGCCAAATCCCCCACAGCTTGCAAGGGTCTCCAATGTTTATGCTCCTTTCAGGATCCATAGCTAGAACTACTTATCTTCTGCATGGGAAAGCAAGCGACATGTCCATATGTTACTTGACATTACTCATAATCAGTATTTATTAACGGTCTGACACTATCTCCAGATAGAGGCAAAGGAAATATTTTCTTTAAGTATGAATATGGTGCCTTCCAAGATTAATTTTGTGGACCAAAGCCACGATTTCCTAGTCATTAATCTGTTCAAGTTGATGACAGTGCCAGGGATTAAATGCACTCCGCGCTCAGTGGCAGGTCTAAGCACAGGCAGGTCAATCTCTGGACTAGATTGGCAAGTAGCTCTGGTATGTAGCACTCTGTGTTCTTGTTAAAATAAGTCTATCACTCTTAAAAATACACACGACTCTTATAAAGTTTATTGTCTTCTGGCCACGCATTTGTCAAGGGGCTGGGTAAAATTCCTTTCTGTGCTATTTCGACACATGGATTGAAATGCCATGCAAAGGAGTTGTCCATGAACTGAAACCCCAATATCTAAATCAGCACATTGCCTTTCACCTCTGGAACCCAAGTTCAAACTTAACTCCAACCAATGGATGAAAGTGGCCTCTGTCTGAAGGCTGTAAGGCACCGAATTGAAATGAATCATCATCGCTGTTTTTCAATCCCTCCATGGCCTCGCCCCCCTCCCTATCTCTGTAACCTCCTCCAGCCCAACAACTCACCGAGAACTCTGCACACCCCAATTTTGGCCTCTTGCGCTTCCCTGATTTTTATCGCTCCACCATTGGTGGCCGTGCCTTCAGCTGTGGAGACCCTAAGCTCTGGAATTCCCTCCCTAAACCTCTTCGCTTCTCTACCTCATGCTCCTCCTTTAAGATGCTCCTTAAAACCTGCCTCTTTGACAAAGCTTTTGGCCATCTGTCCTAATATCTCCCTATGTGGCTGGGTGTTAAATTTTGTTTGATAACGCTCCTGTGAAGAGCTATGGGATGTTTTACTATGTTAAAGGTGCTATATAAATGCAAGTTGTTGGTGTTGAATTGTTCAACCCAATTCCCAGTGGATAGGAAACCTTCCGGTACTCTGGACTAACTGGCTGTAAGTTGCCAATCGCCCTCAGAGAGACCACAGGATGATTGGTGCAGGAAATGGGAATGTCACACTGGCGCTGTAGTGAATGCTAGTTCTGGGTTTGGGCCCATACAGTGCTCACATGACCCTGGAGTATGTCATAGTCACATTGAGGTTGTTTTTGACTTTGGAGCAACTGACAGTCAGAGGGCGCCGGCCGGTCGCCTGCACCCATGGCGAGGAGTCGGGCGCGACGGTCAGGCACCAGCCCATGGCGAGGAGCCTGGCGAGCTACGGGGGCACCAAGCGGCCTTGCCCGGTGCAACAACGGCCCAGAATACCTTTGTGAGAGACCGGAAGAGCATTACTGCACCTCTGAGCCCCTACAGAAATACCGCAGTTCCAAACTTACCTTGGCCGGGGCCTCTTCGGCTCCATCGCCCGTGGAACCGGTCTGAGTAAACACATCTTAGGACCCCCCGATCAGCAAATTAAAAGGGGCCGACCGCCCAAAACAGTCGGATGCTCCAGGTGCAATGTTCCCTCTAATTTTTTTTTGCACGAGGCACCTTTAAATTTGCTGCCCACACGCACACACGGTATCTTCTCCAGCGTGAACAGCCTGCGCGGGACCGCCCGATAGATGCGCAGCCTGGGGGGGGGGAAGCGTTGTCCGGTGCCCAGCCCCATTCAAAATATCACCGGCCTCTCCGCCAGTGTTGTCGGGGACAGGGGTCGGCTCCTGACAACACTTTGAGGCCGTTAACGCCAGGCAATAGAAGATAAAACATTGGGTGCAGATAGTAGGAAAACATTGCGTTCTCCAACACTGGCAGTCCTCACCTTGAAGAAAACACACAGACAAAAAAAAAAATCCATGTGGAATAAATGCAACAATTGGCATTGGTCTGTCACTCTGTCTTTTCCTTATAAAACTGTCCTGCTGGTGAGCGTGAACCCCTGACATGTCTGGTCTATGTCTGTCTAATTTGGCAGCATAACTGAGCTTAAGTGACAGTCAGCCCAGGGCTGTCCGTTGATGCCTGGGTTTCACACAGGAATATTTTTTTCCCCAGTGCAGATCAATAAAACAGCAAAAAAAAAGTCATAAGATGATTTTTTCCCCCTGTTCGGTGGGGGGAGGGGGGGAAGTAAGGGCAAATTGATTTGCGTTGTTTACAAGGTTGAATTTTGAGTCGAAACGTCTCCAAAGAGCAGGGGGAATAAGCTCAGTGACCAGCGGGCCTCCAGTGTGTGATTTTCCCCTGCTGCCTCCGAATTTACAAGCACAGCTCAGACCTGACTCTCAGGAGAGGGATTGCAGATTAACCATTTATGACAAGCAGGAGACTGCAGATTGCAAATGTCTTATGAAACTGTCTGGGGCCTCGGTTACCAGCAACACCCCCGCTGCCCCCTCCTCCCCCCTTGGGAACAGAAATGAGGCAATGCTTTTGTGTGTTGAGATCGAACGATAGGAAATAGTTGAAAGCATTCTGATGTGCAAGGCAAGTGACCCTCCACACTGACCTTGCTGGAACCCGCTGTGCGCCTCTCTTCTCCTCGCATCCATTTCCCCTGTTATCTTCTGATATTTACCTCAACATGACTCGACCTTTCAAGTGGAGACCAATAGTATTGCCTGATGCTGTTTAACTGTGTGAAAGCAGGGACCGATAAGAAGCTGAGAGGCTCTTGTGTTTGCATACATTGACCCTCATTGCCTAGATATGATTGTGCTGGCATTTCGGAGTTTAATCAGGTTTGTCCAGGTTATTTGATCCTTCTGTAAAGAACTACTGCCATCTCGCACTGCACTGTCAAACCTGAAGTGACGCAGAGTGAAGCCTTCTCAATGTCATGCCCAAGGTACCAGCAACCTTTATGGTCTGCTCACTAACCTACACTGGCTCCCGATCTGACAACGCTTCAATTTTAAAATTCTCACCCTTATTTTCAAATCCCTCCAAGGCTTCGCCTCTCCCTATCTCTGTAATCTCCTCCAGCCATTCAACCCTCCGAGATCTCTGCGCTCCTCCAATTCTGGCCTCTTGCGTATTGCCCGATTTTAATTGCTCCACCATTGGTGGCCGTGCGTATCCCTTAATCAACATAACAAAAACAGATTATCTGGTCATTATCACATTGCTGTTTGTGGGAGCTTGCTGTGCGCAACTTGGCCGCTGCGTTTCCCACATTACAACAGTGACTACACTTCAAAAGTACTTGATTAGCTGTAAAGTGTTTGGGGACATCCTGAGGTCATGAAAGGTGCTATACAAATGCAATTTTTTTTCTCCAAAGGCACTATATAAATGCAAGTTGTCATTGTGATATTATTAATTGGGCTCCAACGTTAAGTGGGTCAGGGGATTGCACTCATGTTTTCCCTCCTTCTGCTCCCGCCACCCCCCCGTCCCACCATCATCGCTTCCCCACACAGCTGTCTGGGTTGGAGACGAGCTGCACTGAGTAGAGGCAAATTGACCAGCCAATAGATGGGTGTGAAGATTGGCATGCGTGCCTAGGCTTTAACTTCAGCACCCGCGGTCTGCTGGCCATATGCAGAATGGTCGACAGAAGTCATGGAGGTGCCAATCAAGTCAGAATCCAAGATCCACAACTCAGAAGGACACAGAGAAGTAGAAACAGGGACAACATTCCTAAACAGTGTCCACGAGGTGTTCTGAAACCTGGATGAAGGGCCGCTGCAGACACACCAAGTGCTGGAGACAAGACGAGGTAAATCAGTAAGTAGCGACTGGGCGACACCAAGTCTTCGGTTTTAAAAGCCTGCAGATTGTCGGAAGGAAGGAAAGACCGAGGGAGGTAAGGAATTTAACAGCTTTGAATTACTGGGAAAGGATGAGTTACATGAGGAGGTGGTGTGATGAGATTAGATTCCAATTTATAAAGGAGAAAAAGAATGAAACACATTGCCAACAACCTGCATTTATATAGCGCCTTTAACACAGTCAAACGTCCCAAGGCGCTTCACAGGAGAGTTAGCAAACCCAGCCACATAAGGAGATATTAGGACAGAAGAGGTAGGTTTTTATGGAGCGTCTTAAAGGCAGAGAGAGCGGTAGAGAGGTTTAGGGAGGGAATTCCAGGACCTAGGGCCTAGGCAGATGAAGACACGGCTCCCAACAGTGGAGTGATTAAAATCGGGGATATGAATTATTAGCGCCACCCCCCCACCCCCCGACAGCTGAGTTGTTTCACCAATGAGCAGCTGAACCAGGGAGACTAGGAAGGTCCCAAGTTCGATCCATGATCTGGGCCGAGTTAGCCAAGACACTGCAAGGATGCAAAACACTGGCTTCACTTGTAAATGAGAAAGAAGACCAGGGTTCACACTCTTGACGGTTTCTGCACTTGGAGAAGGACAGGATCTGATTTGACTGTGATGCTGCCCCCACAGTCGAATAACTCACTGACACTTACTGTCTCGGCTAGCACATGAAGAATGAGGTGTGGTGGGACGCAGGGCAGGTATGGGACTGACCCGCAGCAAGGAGCCATTATCTACAGCGAGGGGGAGGGGGAGTGCGAGAGAGAGAGAGAGTGAGGGGGAGTGCGAGAGAGAGAGAAAGTGGGAGTGCGAGAGAGAGAGGGGTGAGTGCGAGAGAGAGAGGGAGTGCGAGAGTGAGAGAGGGAGTGCGAGAGAGAGAGAGTGGGAGTGCGAGAGAGAGAGTAGGAGTGCGAGAGAGAGAGAGGGGGAGTGTGAGAGAGGGGGAGTGCGAGAGAGAGAGAGAGAGAGGAGTGCGAGAGAGAGAGGGGGAGTGCGAGAGAGAGAGGGGGGGTGCGAGAGAGAGAGGGGGAGAGATTGTGAGTGTGTGTTTGAATGTGTGTTGCCTGTGCTGAGTGAGTGAGTAAATATGTGAGTGAGTACACATGCCTCAGTAAGAGATAATTTAATAAAATATCATTTAATTAAAAACAATTGACTAATTTATCCAAAAACTAATTTATCCATCGAGACAGTAAAATTGCCAAAACTGTACTGTCTACTGCAAGTGGAAATGTTGTAACAACGACATGATTTATAACATAAACCAGGCTCCTCCAATAGAAAACCAATCATTGTTTACAGTAAAATAAACTTTTATTATGTTATTCCTTTTTAATAGCTTAGAAAAATATTTATATTTCAAAGTAGATGTGGTAAAACCCAGCTTTATTAAAGCCTGACCAGTCTGAGCTACACCACAAACACCTCACACGGAGCTGGAAGTCCACCAACAAACAACGGGTTAAAGTGGGGTTTTTTTTGCCCTCTCTTCACACAGAAACTGACGGCTTATAATGTGATGCAACGGATATCAACACCAGGGAATCGTCTAATTAGCTCAGCTTCTCAGGATCCTCCCGGGGTAAGTTCGGTGTGAAGGGCAGACTAGCAGACATGTATCACAGAACCCAGAGGATAAGGAACATTGTGGAGGGTTGCAGCTTTCAAAGGTTAACGTGATTCAAATACCACAAATCCTGCCACTGGGACCCTCGCAAAGCCATTCTGTAGAGGTGACCTCTCAGGACTCGGCTATCAGATAAACTTCATGGAGTATGCCTTCACAGCAACTCTAATCTTCGTTTATCCTTCAGAAAAATGACTATCTGTCCAATATTACTCAAGTAAAGCGTGATGGCTAGCAAAGGCATTACCTGTAGAATTGCCTTAACCCTCCTCCTTAGATGAAATTAATATGGAATGGAAATTTTATATAGAGGCAGATAGACAGAGACACGAATAGATAGAGTCACAGATAGAGAGATAGACAGATAGACAGAGTCACAGATAGAGAGATAGACAGGGTCACAGATAGAGAGATAGACAGATAGACAGAGTCACAGATAGAGAGATAGACAGGGTCACAGATAGAGAGATAGACAGGGTCACAGATAGACAGAGAGAGTGTATTATCTCAGCCCAGCGTACATACTGTATGTGGGAGATATTGGAGAGTGTATTATCTCAGCCCAGTGTACATACTGTATGTGGGAGGTATTGGAGAGTGTATTATCTCAGCCCAGTGTACATACTGTATGTGGGAGGTATTGGAGAGTGTATTATCTCAGCCCAGTGTACATACTGTATGTGGGAGGTATTGGAGAGTGTATTATCTCAGCCCAGTGTACATACTGTATGTGGGAGGTATTGGAGAGTGTATTAACTCAGCCCAGTGTACATACTGTATGTGGGAGGTATTGGAGAGTGTATTATCTCAGCCCAGTGTACATACTGTATGTGGGAGGTATTGGAGAGTGTATTATCTCAGCCCAGTGTACATACTGTATGTGGGAGGTATTGGAGAGTGTATTATCTCAGCCCAGCGTGCATACTGTATGCGGGGGGTATCAGAGAGTGTATTATCTCAGCCCAGTGTACATACTGTATGTGGGAGGTATTGGAGAGTGTATTATCTCAGCCCAGCGTGCATACTGTATGTGGGAGGTATCGGAGTGTATTATCTCAGCCCAGCGTACATACTGTATGTGGGAGGTATCAGAGAGTGTATTATCTCAGCCCAGTGTACATACTGTATGTGGGAGGTATCAGAGAGTGTATTATCTCAGCCCAGTGTACATACTGTATGTGGGAGGTATTGGAGAGTGTATTATCTCAGCCCAGCGTACATACTGTATGCGGGGGGTATCAGAGAGTGTATTATCTCAGCCCAGTGTACATACTGTATGTGGGAGGTATTGGAGAGTGTATTATCTCAGCCCAGCGTACATACTGTATGCGGGGGGTATCAGAGAGTGTATTATCTCAGCCCAGTGTACATACTGTATGTGGGAGGTATTGGAGAGTGTATTATCTCAGCCCAGCGTGCATACTGTATGTGGGAGGTATCAGAGAGTGTATTATCTCAGCTCAGTGTACATACTGTATGTGGGAGGTATCAGAGAGTGTATTATCTCAGCCCAGTGTACATACTGTATGTGGGAGGTATCAGAGAGTGTATTATCTCAGCCCAGCGTACATACTGTATGTGGGAGGTATCAGAGAGTGTATTATCTCAGCCCAGCGTACATACTGTATGTGGGAGGTATCAGAGAGTGTATTATCTCAGCCCAGCGTACTGTATGTGGGAGGTATCAGAGAGTGTATTATCTCAGCCCAGTGTACATACTGTATGCGGGGGGGTATCAGAGAGTGTATTATCTCAGCCCAGCGTACATACTGTATGTGGGAGGTATTGGAGAGTGTATTATCACAGCCCAGTGTACATACTGTATGTGGGAGGTATCAGAGAGTGTATTATCTCAGCCCAGCGTACATACTGTATGTGGGGGGTATCAGAGAGTGTATTATCTCAGCCCAGTGTACATACTGTATGTGGGAGGTATTGGAGAGTGTATTATCACAGCCCAGTGTACATACTGTATGTGGGAGGTATCAGAGAGTGTATTATCTCAGCCTAGCGTACATACTGTATGTGGGAGGTATCAGAGAGTGTATTATCTCAGCCCAGTGTACATACTGTATGTGGGAGGTATCAGAGAGTGTATTATCACAGCCCAGTGTACATACTGTATGTGGGAGGTATCGGAGAGTGTATTATCTCAGCCCAGTGTACATACTGTATGTGGGAGGTATCGGAGTGTATTATCTCAGCCCAGCGTACATACTGTATGTGGGAGGTATTGGAGAGTGTATTATCTCAGCCCAGTGTACATACTGTATGTGGGAGGTATCAGAGAGTGTATTATCTCAGCCCAGTGTACATACTGTATGTGGGAGGTATCGGAGTGTATTATCTCAGCCCAGCGTACTGTATGTGGGAGGTATCAGAGAGTGTATTATCTCAGCCCAGCGTACATACTGTATGTGGGAGGTATCGGAGAGTGTATTATCACAGCCCAGTGTACATACTGTATGTGGGAGGTATCAGAGAGTGTATTAGCTCAGCCCAGTGTACATACTGTATGTGGGAGGTATCGGAGAGTGTATTATCTCAGCCCAGTGTACATACTGTATGTGGGAGGTATCGGAGAGTGTATTATCTCAGCCCAGTGTACATACTGTATGTGGGAGGTATTCAAGAGTGTATTATCTCAGCCCAGTGTACATACTGTATGTGGGAGGTATTGGAGAGTGTATTATCTCAGCCCAGTGTACATACTGTATGTGGGAGGTATCAGAGAGTCCAATATATGGTGACAACGTAATTTTTCAGGGCAGATACAAAGAAAAGAAATAGAAAGAGCTGGGAACACACAGCAAGGTGGAAAGATGGATTAACATTTCATTTTTCACCAAATAGCAACCAGTCAGGGATTACTGAGCAATCCAGCACAACATTGCTTTCTTTAAACGATTTTTCTTTGAAATCGTGAGTTTCAAAAGTTTTTTTTAGCCATTTCAGCTTTCCAGGGTTGCGTGTTTTAAAAAAAAATAAGGATCTAATTATTTTTTTTTTAATTGGTTGAAAATGCCAGAGAGATGCATCATTAAAACATGACAGTTCTTCATATTCAGAAAACTCATCCCATGAGTCAGTGAGCAATACGAACCAGCGAGTGGGGAGGCTCTAAGGAGCGCGGGCATCATGGAAAAAAAAGTTGGCCAGATGAGCTTTGATTGGGGGAGTGGGACCAGAGTCCCTCGTCACCCGGTCACCTACAAATCAATGATGAGGTGTCGCAATATAATGAGGTCATTCTGCCTCTAGTTGTCACAGTTAAATGATAGATTTAGCACGCCATAAACATAACTGAGCTAGTCAGAATCCATTTTGTAACATTTATTCCATCATTTTGTGAGTAGGAATTATGGATAAGTTTTAATTCTATTTACACAGAATTTACAGCGTAGAAACTGGCCATTCGGCCCAATTGGCCTACGCCAGTGTTTATGCTCCATATCAGTCTCCTCCCACCCTACCAACATATCCTTCTATTCCTTTCTTCCCTCATGTGCTTATCTAGCTTCCCCTTAAATGCATCTCTGCTATTCGCCTCAACTACTCCACGCTGTAGCGAGTTCCACGTTCTCACCACTCTCTGGGTAAAAAAGTTTCTCCTGAATTCCTGATTGGATTTATTGGTGACTATCTTATATTTATGGTCCCTAGTTTTGGTCTCCCCCACAAGTGGAAACATCTTCTCTACGTCTACTCTGTTGAACCCGTTCATCATTTTAAAGACCTCTTATTAGGTTACCCCTCAGCCTTCTCTTCTCGACAGAAAAAGGCCTATTTGAAAGGCAATGGGGCCTGCGAATTACACTGGGGAAAACAGCACACAAACACATGTGGGTCCGTCTGAAATTTCCCTGTCCTTTAGTGGCAACATTAAATCATTTCATGTAAATGGTTTAAAGCTAAAATGATGGAAAGAGGAATCTCAGACAAACTTATTAAGCGTTTGCGCATCATTGCCCCCCAACTTAGGGGGTGAATTTCCTCGGGCCTAGTCCTGCTCTGCCGCCGTAACTTCAGCGTAAACGAGGTTTCCAAACTTCCGCCGAAGTTAGGATGGCTGACCGGGGAGAAGCTCCAAGGAAATTTAACCCCATAATTCCAAGTCCATTGTTTTTTGTTCAATCCCCTCCCTCAGATCCCCCAAATTTCTCTTCTCTCGACTCCCGCCAGGGGCCCAGTTCCACATGAGCTGACAGCCCTCCGGTACAATAACCCGCCCCACGTCATTCTTTGAGCACGAGCCTAGAGAGTGAGTGCCGTGCTGTAGCATAGTGGTCACTGGACTAGTAATCCAGAGGCCTGGACTAATGATCCAGAGACTGAGTTCAACTCCCACTGGGGAATTTAAAATCATTTAATTAAATAAATCTGGAATTAAAAAAGCTAGTATCAGTAATGGTGACCATGAAACTATCAGATTGTTGTAAAAACCCATCTGGTTCACTAATGTCCTTTAGGGAAGGAAATCTGCTGTCCTTACCCGGTCTGGCCTATACGTGACTCCAGATCCGCAGCAATGTAGTTGACTCTTAACTGCCCTCTGGAATGGCCCAGCGAGCCACTCAGTTGTAAAAGGCGTCTCACCACCACCTTCTGGAGGGCAATTAGGGATGGGCAATAAATGCTGGCTTTGCCAGCGCTGCCCGCATCCCGTGAATGAAAAAAAAACATGCTCAGGTGCACTTGGCGGCAGGAGTCCCTCGTTACACAAGGGCAAGGTTCCTTTTTGCTGGCGAACCCTGTAATCAGCAGTCCTAATGTGATAGAGCAGTGGCCCGGTGTTCTGTGCTTATTTGGTTTCGCCACTTTCCATCAATCCGTACATAATTATCGGGGCAGAAATTAACTGCTCTGCTGACATGCCCTTTCTCGTTAGCGAGACTGAAACATAACCCAATGGAATTGGGTAATTGGCAAAAGAGGGGAGAGGAGGAGAATTATTTTTTACGCAGCGAGTTGTTGTGATCTGGAACGCGCTGCCTGACAGGGCGGTGGAAGCAGATTCATTGTAACTTTCAAAAGGGAATTGGATAAATACTTGAAGGGGAGAAAATTGCAGGGCTATGAGGAAAGAGCGGGGGAGTGGGACTAATGGGATAGCTCTTTCAAAGGGCTGGCACAGGCACGACGGGCCGAATGGCCTCTTTCTGTGCTGTATCATTCTGAGTCTATGATAATTACATAGAAATTACAGCACAGAAACAGGCCATCCGGCCCGGCTAGAACTCACTACCTAACAGCACTGTGGGAGTACCTTCCCCACACGGACTGCAGCAGTTCAAGACACCGAGGGCAATTAGGGATGGGCAATAAATGCTGGCCTTGCCAGCGACGCCCACATCCCAGGAACGAATGCAAAAAATGCTGGTTTCATGCTCCACCCGAGCCTCCTCCCACCCTACTTCATCTAACCCTATCAGCATATCGATAGGCTGACATTGTACAATAAAAAACATTGTCAACAATATGGAAAGAGAATTCATTTGCATAGATCGAGTAACCAGACATTTTTTAAAAAGTTAGATTTGGTAAAAACGCCCTTTGCAAATTGTGCAGAGCTTTTTTGGTGAAATTATGTTAAATCTCTTTGTTCATCTAGAGGGTTAAGCAATAAAACAAAAAGAGTATTTGATCAATGTTGTGTTTTTTGGGCACACAGGCCTATTACAGACAGATCGGATTACCACAGTACAGGCCGAGTCCCAGGACTCCAGCCCAGCACTACAATCAGTCAATCGAACTGGTTTTATGTTCCTCTCTTCTATTCTCCACCAGGAAACATCATACTGATGGGACACGATGTCAAAGCCAGCGGTTCATACAGCAGGCGGAATATTGGGAATGACACAAAATATGCATGTAAAAGTGGGAAATATAATCCGTCCGATACAACCTGGCCGAGGAGTGAAGAGGGTGGCATGAGTTATATAAAAAAAAACTGTCGTTTCGGAGAGAGCGAAGGAAAGTCAAAGGGGAGGGCGGAACCTGAAAAGTTAAACAGTGTGGGCTGGTCGAGGCGGGTCTGCCAATTAGGGAACATTGGAAGCTTTGCATTGTTCTGGCCTTCCCTCTCCAGGTGTAATGTCATCCCCTTCATCTTATTGATTTCTGTAACAACAGCACAGGCAGTTCAGTGTAACGCGCCCTCCCTCCTCCTCTCCAGCAACCACTTTCAACAACCAGTCAACCAGGTCAGGGAAACATTACACCCTGGAGCGTTTTGCAGGAGAGACAGTGGGCAGACGCGGGGTCAAAAGTTCAGCGGTGTTCCAGCCATGTGATGTAGGTAGACCTCAAGCCATCGTGACTGCAGGTGATAATATGGGACTTGCATAATATTCTGCTGTGGCTCGGTGGGTAGCACACTCGCCTGTGAGTCAGAAGGTTGTGGGTTCAAGTCCTACTCCAGGGATTTGAGCACATAAAGCTAGGCTGACACTCCCAGTGCAGTGCTGAGGGAGTGCTGCAGTGTCGGCGGTGCCGTCTTTCGGATGAGACGTTAAACCTGTCTGCTCTCTCAGGTGGATGTAAAACATTCCACGGCACTATTTTGAAGAAGAGCAGGGGAGTTATCCCCGGTGTCCTAGGCCAATATTTATCCCTCAACCAACATAACAAAAACAGATTATCTGGTCATTATCACATTGCTGTCTGTGGGAGCTTGCAGTGCGCAATTTTTGGCTGCCGCGTTTCCCACATTACAACAGTGACTCCACTTCAAAAGTACTTCATTGGCTGTAAAGCGCTTTGAGACGTCCGGTGGTCGTGAAAGGCGCTATATAAATACAAGTCTTTCTTTCTTACAATTATAATGGAACCACTTAGCATTGGTGAAGTTACTCAATTGGTGCATTTGTTTTTTAAAAATCCACTCACACACACGTTTACATAAACACACAGGCACATATTTATACACACGGACACACACACATATATACACACTACATCATGTTCGGTGTGATTGGCTCCCCAGGAAATGATGTCATCTGTTCAATAGTAAATTCAGAAACAAATTTCAACCGAAAGTGTATGCAATTTGCTACAAACTATACACTGAGAAAATCACCACCTTGTCCCACAGAAATGACTTTCACTATGCAATTTGTGGCGAAATTGCATGAATTTCTTCTTCCCTGAACCACCAGCCAGTCCCAGAAATGTCTGCCGTGTGCCCGCTCTGCGTACACTAACCCTTCAGTGTGCACACCGTGGGTGCTCAGGTCAGTGTGATATTTCCATTTCAGACACCAGCCACCCTGGTCCAAGAGTGAGTGCCAATTTAGGGGGCATTTGTGCCCAATTATAGAGAGTTTGGTGTTGTGGGCTCACTAGGACATGGGAAATGGGCCTAAACACTGGTATTAGCAGTCGCTCAGTGGTAGCACTCTCGCCTCTGGCTCATGGCTTCAGCAGAGAGACTTGAGCAGAAAAATCTAGGCTGATGCTCCAGTGCAGTGTTGAGGGAGGGCCACACTTTCGGAGGTGCCGTCTTTCGAAGGAGACATTAAACCAAGAGTCCGTCTGCCCTCTCAGATGGACGTAATATATCCCACGGCAATATTTGAAGAAGAGCAGGTGAGTTTTCCCCAGTGTCTTGACCAATACTTATCCCTCAAACAACATCACTAAAAAAAAACAGACCATCTCACTGCTGTTTGTGGGAGCTTGCTGTGCGCAAATTGGCTGCCACGTTACCTACATCACAACAGTGACTGCACTTCAAAAAGTACTTCATTGGGTGTAAAGCACTTTGGGACGTCCTGAGGTCTATTATAGCACTATATAAAGGCAAGGTCTTTCTTTTATATAAAGGACCTTTACACCCAGTCCACTCTGGATTTGAACTTGGGCACAAATATAAAAGGCAACGGTACCAACTCCATTCTTGACCTGTCTTTGTTTGATGTACTCAGTGTTGCTCTATTACGGTACATAGGAAGCTGGCGAGGAGTGCTGGTGTCCAACAGCACTTATAGCGACCTTCTGTTACAGAACAATTACAATGGACGCTCGACACAGTTGGGACGGATCACTCAACTTAATGGGCCCCATGACTACACTCCCAACGTATCCTGGCTCCAGCCCTGGCATGATCTTAATATGAGCTGTCCACCATCCCACCCTGATTTATTAATAGACGCGGCACATTTCTCTCAGTAATATTGTTGTGGGGCACTGGCCAATACTGACGGGGAGACAGAATTGCCAAGCAGTGGGGATTTATATAATCTGGCAACCTTTGCTGCATTCCTATGTGCAACTCATCCAACTGAAAATAACTGGAAAGGATACTCCAATCCTCCCCATGGCTTCGAAGATGGATTTGAATTCGTTTAAAGGTTAATGCAGACGAGGGGAAGTTGCTGACAACAAAGGGCTGAGAATGTGAAGCAAGAGATCGCGGGCCGACTGCGCCTCATTCTATCCAGTTGCCGCAGGACTTATTAAGAGGCTGATGCCCACATCTGATTTGCAAGGGGCCACCTGGGTCAGATGGCAGTTACATTGATCTGTGATAACCACAGTGATATCAGTGCAAGTGATGTCAGGGTGTATATTTAGAAGAATAAAGTTAGAGCTGGTTGGAGGCGTTTCAGATTTCCCAGCTTGCAAGTATTAGCAGCTGCTCCGTGAATACTGTTTGATATATTGTACACCACTTTAAGTGTCACTTGTATTGTCCATGGCTCTCCCGCTCTCTTTCTAAACCACCCTCTCTGCTAGTGCAGCTTCAAGATTATTCTTCGTAGCATATGCAGGTGAACGAAAGAAGCCTCTACATTCTCCCCACTCTTTGAGGTCGCTGGTTGTGGGAAAGGTCCCCTTCTTCTTTATGCTCGAGGTCAGGGATAGGGACCCTTTCATTTGGCCTCTCACCGTTTACCAGGTGTTATTTGGCTGGTGACCGAAAGCAGCGTGGCCCCCTCCCCACCCCCCCCCGCTCGAGAACTCGATCCAACCCACTGCTCCCCGCAAACCCCCCCCTTCACCTCACCACGGCCCGATGGAAGCCATTGCCAGTGGCCCAGTAGCCCACCCAAGCATCACCCAGCCACACTCTGCTCAAGCAACCAAAGAGCTTCGCCACCCACTCCCTGCAGCCCAGGAATGGCCTTGACCCCACTGGGGCTTTCACGTCTGTCTACAACCGCAATATAGTAGATTTAATAAGCGACAAATGATCTGTAGGGCCAACCATGCAAACGTTGCACAACTCAATAAAAAGTGAACTCTCTCTCTACATGGTGGTTTTGCATGGAGTCTGGCGAGTTGCTAGTTTTATATTTACACAGACAATGAGCCACAAGTTGTACAGTAAAGAATTGAGACTACTTTGGATTGAAGAGATAGGATGTGGCTATCAAGTTCCCTTTTAAAACTTGAACTCATAGAATGGTGGAATCCTACAACACAGAAGGAGGCCATTCGGCCCATGGTGCCTGTGTCGGTGGTATGGCCTGCTTCACCTTTCCTCATCACCAAGGTGTTCATGCAGGTCGAGAGGAGGATTTAGTCAATCCCCTTTAGCAATTGTGTATAGCAAGTCAGGATCTGTCCAATCCTTTCCGGAGAGGGTAACCGGTCAGGATTCTGTCCAATACCCTTTAGTGATGGCGCACAGTGAGTCAGAACGCTCTCCAAGCCAGTGATATGTTGTTGGTCAGAGTTCTATTCAAACCACTTCAATGATGCTACGGGTTGTTGTGGTTTCCATTTGTGCGTAAGCTCCACTGCGTGGCAGTGTTTTGCTAGCTTACGTCTGCCACAACACCAACACGAGGCAAGTACAAGATGGTTTTGACGAAAGGTCATCGGCCTGAAACATTAACTCCACCGATGCCGCCCGACCTGCTGGCTACTTCTGGCATTTTCTGTTTTTATTTCAGATTTCCAGCATCCGCAATATTTTGCTTTTGCATATTTTCTGCTTGCCCCTTCTTATTTTAGATAGGTGCTCCTCTTCAGTCCTTTTACATAGAATGTCCAGCACAGGAACAGGCCATTCGGCCCAACTGCTCCGTGCCAGTGTCTGTGCTCCACACGAGCCTCCTCCCACCCCCCCTCTTCATCTCACCCCATCAACATATCCCTCTATTCCTTCCTCCCTCGTGTGCTTATCTAGCTTCCCCATAAATGCATCTCCTCACCTCAACTACTCCTTTGTTGTTTTTCATCTCTCTTTCCCCATACCAGACCCCCGTCCCATAAGGACTAGCCTAACCAATTTCTAGGCTGCTGTGTAACTCATGGCCAGAAATGCAGGAGATCAGACTCCCCCTCCCATCCGATTTCCCCGCCTCCTGCGAAGGAATCCCTTTGACTCCACTCCGCAGCCAAGGTTGACCACGGCCATTTTCCCAGATGTGGCAGGCTGTGCTTTCACTCGCACGCTCATCGAGCAACGGCTCACCATTGCTCGGCTTCCACAGTGGCTCGCAGCAGCCAATTCACGCTGGGGGTTTGCTCATTAGCTCCCCCAGCCCATTTTCCATCGCGGCTACACTGCGTTTTGGCTCAGGACACTGCACACGTGTGCGCTCACAGTTTGGACAAGCACACATCCTCCAGACGTCAGCAGAGAACCTCACTGCAACAGCAGGAAACATACTTTCATCGCTATGGCAATACTTAAATGACATTTTTAGACGTTAGCTGCCAAGTTCAAGGTATTTTGGAGAGATTCAGGTCGCATTAGACTGTCTTCAATCATTCATTTTGCTCAGACTTATTTTGCAGAGATTCACACAAATGTTTTCAATTTATCTCGTTTTCTTTGGCCAGTTCTCTCCCAAAGGAGCTGATTGTTGCTGGGTTAAGGTTCATGGGCACCAGTAGCACGCCAGTATTTCTTCATACAGGAGCCAACATAGCAAGTGTTAGGTGTCTATTTAACTTCAGGGGGCATCACTGAATGGCATGGTCACATCCTTTCAAATCGCACATAGCAACAGGCATCGAGTTAGCTACATTTTTCAGGTTAATTGCACCACAGAACACATTCAAAGATGAAATCTAAGCCTACATTTTCCCGCGTCTGGGCCAGCAGCGAGATACCTCACCCAATGCCACCAGTGAGATACCTCACCCAGTGCCACCAGAGAGATGCCTCACCCAGTGCCTACGGAGTGAGATACCTCACCCAATGCTGCCAGTGAGACACCTCACCCAGTGCCACCAGAGAGATGCCTCACCCAGTGTCTATGGAGTGAGATACCTCACCCAATGCTGCCAGTGAGACACCTCACCCAGTGCCACCAGAGAGATACCTCACCCAATGCTGCCAGTGAGACACCTCACCCAATGCTGCCAGTGAGACACCTCACCCAATGCTGCCAGTGAGACACCTCACCCAATGCTGCCAGTGAGACACCTCACCCAACGCCGCCAGAGAGATGCCTCACCCAGTGCCACCAGAGAGATACCTCACCCAGTGCCACCAGAGAGATGCCTCATCCAGTGCCTATGGAGCGAGATACCTCACCCAATGCCACCAGTGAGATACCTCACCCAGTGCCTGGGGAGCAAAATATCTCACCCAACGCAGTCAGAGAGACACCTCACCCAGTGCCACCAGTGAGACACCTCACCCAGTGCCACCAGAGAGATACCTCACCCAGTGCCACCAGAGAGATACCTCACCCAGTGCCACCAGAGAGATACCTCACCCAGTGCCACCAGAGAGATACCTCACCCAGTACCACCAGAGAGATACCTCACCCAGTACCACCAGAGAGATACCTCACCCAATGCCACCAGAGAGATGCCTCACCCAGTACCACCAGAGAGATACCTCACCCAATGCCACCAGAGAGATGCCTCACCCAGTGCCACCAGAGAGATACCTCACCCAGTGCCACCAGAGAGATATCTCACCCAGTGCCACCAGAGAGATGCCTCACCCAGTGCCACCAGAGAGATGTCTCACCCAGTGCCACCAGAGAGATACCTCACCCAGTGCCACCAGAGAGATGTCTCACCCAGTGCCACCAGAGAGATACCTCACCCAGTGCCACCAGAGAGATGTCTCACCCAACGCCGCCAGGGAGATGCCTCACCCAGTGCCACCAGAGAGATACCTCACCCAGTGCCACCAGAGAGATACCTCACCCAGTGCCACCAGAGAGATACCTCACCCAGTGCCACCAGAGAGATACCTCACCCAATGCCACCAGAGAGATGCCTCACCCAGTGCCACCAGAGAGATGTCTCACCCAGTGCCACCAGAGAGATACCTCACCCAGTGCCACCAGAGAGATGTCTCACCCAGTGCCACCAGAGAGATGTCTCACCCAGTGCCACCAGAGAGATGTCTCACCCAGTGCCACCAGAGAGATGTCTCACCCAGTGCCACCAGAGAGATGTCTCACCCAGTGCCACCAGAGAGATGTCTCACCCAGTGCCACCAGAGAGATGCCTCACCCAGTGCCCGGGGAGCTAGGTAGCTCACCCAGTGCCCATGGAGCGATTGGACAATCGCAGGCAGTGTGCCTGTTGTTTTCCTACATGCACTAGTGATAGGTGAGGTACCTCAGCCAGCTGGGACTGGGGAAATGTACCCTCAAGATGTCACTTCCATAGCTGTTCAAGAACCTAGTCACAGCGCACAGACAATTCTCAGTGAGGCACCAATAATTTCAATATAGGAGGGTTTTCTCTGGCTGTAGAGTTCCCAACAACTGACAGAAGTTTTGCAAAATGTGCTTTTTCCATTTTCAGGAATATACATTGGAACCAAACCTCACGATCAAGGCCATTTAAATGGTCAGGTGGGACCAAGAAACCAAATGCCCAAATTGTCTCGTCTATGTGCACCTGACCAATTGGTTTATTACAAGGACATGGTGTCACATTTAGGTAGGTGGTTACTGGTAATATATTATTGGCGTCAATTCATGATCCTAAAAGTGGAGGAGACGAAACTTCCAAAAACTCGACCATTGTGGCAGAGTGCAGTAATGTGAGAACCCAGGCTAGATCTTAATTATAGCACAGTCAATGGCTTTTAATTCACCTCACACAGATTTCCAGTCATTCCCTCCTCATCTTGTTCCCATTTTCTGATTTTCTTCCTCACCCTCTATCTCCTATCTCTATTCCCTCCTCTTCCCGTTGCTAGCCTCTCAGCACTGTTCGCTCTCTCTCCACATCACTCTCCTTCCCTCCCTCAGTGTCTCTTTCCCCCTCATCACTCTTTCCCAGTCAGCCCCTCTTTTCCCTATCAATGTTTCTTCTTATCCACTAGCCTCTTCTTTCTCACCCCCTCCTAAGTCGCTCGTCTTGCTCTTTCCTCCACCCCTCCCCCATCCAACAATTATCTCAATGAGATCATGAGGAACCAAAGAGATTGTTGTTTAGGACTGGAATGAGTTGCAGAGAAATAGAAAGATTACAGATGGATTTCACAGTCTGACAAACACTTCCCAAAACTAATAATAGAAAACAGAAGGCAGTCAAAGTATGAGCTCAGATCTGACGGCAGGATTTTATATATACATTGGATCTGATTCCACATTGTGTCTCTCTGGCTTCCTCTTTCTTAAAGTCTATTCATGGTTTCTGGCACAAAGTAGGGGCACAGAATAAAACGAAGCACATCACAGTATTGCATTACACAGCAAGATAGGGTGGAGATAAAGGCACAAACCAACAAGGACACAAGGGCATCTAAGGATAGCGCCAACAGCACATTGCACAGGCAACAAACACAGGGTAACAGACTTCAAACAGCTCCGACCCTTTTCACACCAACTTCAAAACGGTTACAAGATTAGATTTGAGCACAAAAATCTAGGCTAACACTCCAGTGCAGTACTGAGGGAGTGCTGCACTGTCGGAGGTGCCGTCTTTCGGATGAGACGTTAAACCGAGGCCCCGTCTGTCCTCTCAAGTAGATGTAAAAGATCCCACGGCGTTATATTGAAGAGGAGCAGGTGAGTTCTCGCCGGTGTCCTGGCCAATATTTATCCCTCAATCAACACTGCTAAAAAAGACAGATTATCTGGTCATTATCACATTGCTGTTTGTGGGAGCTTGCTGTGTCCAAATTGGTTTCCTACATTCCAACAGTGACCACAGTTCAAAATTACTTCATTGGCTGTAAAGCGCTTTGGGACGTCCGGTGGTCGTGAAAGGTGCTATATAAATGCAAGTCTTTCTTTCATTAGATTTGCCCTAAAATGCAGCGAGTCACACAAGCTCCCCAACCACCATCGTATTATTGCTCTCCCTCGGTGGTCTCCCTCTCCAAACGGTAGCGTCACCAATGAGCCCAGTGTGTCACGCAGCGAATGTGTAAAACTGGCAGAGCTGCCCTTTCTGTGACTGCCTTTCCTAACTGTGTGTCAAATATTTCAGCGTCATCGCTAGTTTCAGATTCACCTTCCAGCGTGATCAGGGCAAACTCAGATGGGGCAACAAGCTCGCACACGTTTGGGGTCATTGTCAAATTCACTGCCCGGGCGGTAACCTGAAGGAGCAGAACGCGGCACTTTACAGAACCCGTCTAATTCTCACCCCATCGATATCAATGGAATGAAAATCAGGCGGGTTCTCTCAAGAGTGAGCGACCTGCTCTGCTCAGGTTATTGCCCGGCTAATGAAGTTGAAGATCGCCCCTATTGTGTCCAATTTAAACGGGGAATTGGATCGACTGTCCGTGCAATTGAGGGCGAATGCTTGACATATTGAGTCAGGCCTCTTGATGACCAACTTGTGTCAATCTGCAACAAGTGCACCTCCTGGTGGCTGAACCAATTCCCTGTCACCCCAAAGATGGTGCAACGTTTAACGGTGATTGTAACTGAATTGCACCGAGCAGACAATGACAGTTGCTCAGTCGGCGCCCGTTGGGGATGTTACTCTGTGTGGGGAGACGACTCGATTGCCATGGTTCTCTCTTTCTTCCAGTTTTCGCCCCCACTGCCTCCTGAAGATGCTGGATTATAGTTCCATAGGTACTGCCGGCGCTCAGTTATCCCAATTTGCTATTTATGCTCGAGCCTAGTCAGCGAGTGTTGGCAGGCAATTCGACTGTGGCAGACCTCATCACCAAGTCTGATCCCATCCTCTGCCCAGGTTCACGAAGGAGCACGGTCCAAAGAGGGTCACGGGAGCACTATCAAGAGCAAAGATCGTGGCTGATTTTCCCCAGCTCACGTGGTTGAGGCTACTGTAGTTGTAATGTCCCCGTTCCTGCCCCAGTTATTTCAGCACAGACTAAGGATTGAACCTGGAGCCTGGCTGGTCTGTATGGGTCAGTGCCAAAATCGGGCAGCGCTCCTACCCACTAAGCCACATCATTCTGTCAGCAGTTATGATTTATGATAAGTGCCATCCCAATAAATAGGATTAATTTGCACATATTCAGCATCCTGCCCAAGATGACTTGGGTTCTCGCAGTCAACATTCCTCCCTCAAGCACCACTGAAAAAAACACATTAACTGGTTATTCATCTCATTGCTGCTCGCAACATGCCTGCCATGTTACTCACACAACAGTAACTGCACTGCAAGAAGCACGGGGTGCATGAAGCACTCTGGGATGTTGAGAGCTGTGATAAGGCCCTTTAGAAGTGCAAGACCTTTTTTTTCCCCCTCATTTGAAACCTGGCTTCTCTCCATTGCAATCTTTCTCAACTGTTTTATTGATACTATATATATGGCCCTTGCTCCTTTGAACTTCCTCTTGAAGATCCAGCCTACACACCCTTACCTGCTGCCTCCCCATTACGTTCCAGCAGCACTCATCGCGCCTTCTCCTACTCGAACTCGATATATCCAAGGACCCAAGAATTGTGCAACGCCTTCCTTCCTCGGGTTTCCCTTTCCCTCCCATAACCTACAACTTTGGTGTCACCTAGCTTCTTTATTTGCCTCAGTTTCTGTCCAAGCTTTCTTTCCCTCTCTTTCTGTACCTAATTTGACATTGAACTCGCCCTTCTTCTCAGTCCTTCCTCCGTTTCTTTCTCTACCCTTAAATTTCATTGGTTAAGGAGATAGTCTGTTGGCCCGGTCGTTCAGCAAGGTCCCAGATGCCCTGTCGCCATCACCGCGCCGCTATCAGCTTGCGCTTCCAGCAACTTTGTGGGTAAAAAAATGTTTTAAAATCTAAAGCGGCACAAACAAGTTTAACTAACGGGGCATGCAGCAATAATCTGGGCCAAAATGTTTAACGTTTTCAGCTCCCACACAAGGTAAACCGAGACTGCTGTAACCAGGCTCGTTGATAAAGAGCAGTTTGAAATGTCTGGACTGTTTAATTCCCTGAAATGTCAACACTCCCTTCTTCCTGTAAATCATTTTAATCAACCAATGTCTGGTGGGCGGCGAGTGGCTGCAGGGCCTGGGTCTATGCAGGGGGTAAGTGTGAAGTGGTGTAAGGAGGAGATTGGTGGCGCAGACTTCATAAATCTCAGCCATGCCCAGAGAAAATCAGCGCTCTTTGATAAATACCACTTGTCTGAATAATATATAAAGCTCTCTTTACAGAGTGCATATGTCTGCACAGGCGGGATAAATGTCAAATGGAAAGTAAAGGCCACAGGAGTATCTTTGCTCTTTGAGAATTTAATGCAGTAATATTCTATGGACATTTTACCTATTACTGCAACAGCTTTGCGGCCTCCCCCGTCCAATCACCTCTCGTACATGATCCAATCAACAGGTCAGATTTCCACCAACACAAATACACCCTCTTCCTCCTCCCCACATCCTCACCGCGCTGAAAATTCGCCAAGCTTGTCTCTTACTTTAACTCTTTCTCTCCCAGTCGACCTCCCTCAGTCTTCCATTCTTTCCGCTATCCACAAGTTTCTTTAAAAAAAGAAAGGCCGAACCACCACTTCCTCACTTCCCTGGTCCTCTCTCCGCTGCCCTTTAACCTCCGTGGTGTCCTACACTTGGCCCTTCCCCTAGATTTCCCCAATTAAGAAGGATGAACATCCCTGCTGTTGCTGACTGCGACAGGCCCACACCTGAAGAAAGGCAACTTGAGGTGACATCTGTGGAACCAAACCCCCGGCACGAGGGACCGTCTTTGAGGGAGGAGAGGAGAAAAAAAAGATAACAATTGGGGAAACTTTACAACCACAAGAAAATGTTGAGCTTGCCACACAAACATGTCCACGGTCTTTGCGCTAATCCTGTGTGGAGATGGCTGAGATAAGGCTGTAGGGTCACTGGATAACATCGGCTTTTCCCTCATTTTAGCCCTCCCTCTACCTCCCCTCCCCAAATGTGTGGCCCACCGAAGAGGCTGGAACAGGTCTATGATGCTCTGTAGAGGCGAGCTACCTCAGCTGTGGTGGGTGACACAGTGCGCTGTATGCAACATCCAATTACTCGCTTGCAAGCACCAAATACATTAGCTGCCCTCGCACAAAGTCTTCGTGACCCACCCCCTCCCCCATCCCCACCCAAATATTCAAGAGTTCACGCCTGGCAAACCAAGTATGTGGACACTGAGGTCTAACTGAAAGTTAACTAAACAGGGGCCCTTAATATCAGGTCCCACTTTAATTTTGGAAAGGTTACAAAGGATCATGATTGGTACAAACATTCTTTTATTTTCTACCACCCACCCATTTGCTCATCGTATACGTATATTTTTTTTTTAAACCTAGTTAATGCTGATGGCAGCACAAGACGTTGGGGAAGGGGGTTAGTTAAATTAAGATCAGAAACATACAGCGACATGCCCAACACTCACAATTCAGTCGCAAGTCCCACAACTTTTGGATGTGCTATGCAAGGCTCACGATTGCTTCCGTGTCTCCCGGTCAGAATCCTGGAACTCCCTACCTAACAGCACTGCAGCAGCACCTTCACCACACGGACTACAGCGCTTCAAGAAGGCGGCGCACCACCACCTTCTCAAGGGCAACTAAACATAAAAAAGGGCTAAATTATGAGGACAGGTTGCTTAGACTAGGCTTGCATTCAGTTGAGTATAGAAGATTAAGGGGTGATCTAATTGAAGTGATTATGATTAAAGGATTTGATACGTAGATAGAGAGAAACTATTTCCTCTGGCCGGGAAGTCCAGAATCAGAGTTAGGCCATTCAGGGGGTGATGTCAGGAAGCAACTCTTCACTCAAAGGGTAGTGGAAATCTGGAACTCTCTCCCCCAAAAAGCTGTTGAGGCTGCAGGGCAATTGAAAATTTCAAAACTGAGATTGATAGATTTTTTTGTTCGCCGAGGGTATTAAGGGACATGGAACCAAGGCGGGTAGATGGAGCTGTGATACAGATCAGCCATGATCTCATTGAATGGCGGAACAGATTCGAGGGGGACGAATGGACTATTCTGGTTCCTATGTTCCTAAATGTCGACCTTGACAACGACGCCCACATCCCAAGAATGAAAAAACACTAATCCACAAGCTTGAAGAGTAAAACAAAATCGCTACATTTCGCAGGCAAAGCGGAAGCTTCACAAAGCACCTCTGAACTCACGGGACTCGCTACGAATCTTGCTGCATCTCCCGCTAATAAGTTTAACTATTCCAACGTGTATAAAATGCCTGAAAGTGTTGGACTTAGATTCAATAGTAACTTTCAAAAAGGAATTGGAAGAATACATGAAAAGGAAAAATGTGAATTGTGCTAGGCTGTGGGGAAAGAGCAACAGGGGAGTGGGACTAATTGGATCGCAATTTCAAAGAGCCGGCACAGGAACAATGGGTTGACTGGCCTCCTTCTGTGTTGTATGATTCTATCTGAACATCTTATCATTGGGTTTACAGCCTTGATGAGAGGACCTTGTTTTTTCTATTCGTTCCTGGGATGTGGGCGTCGCTGGCAAGACCAGCATTTATTGCCCATCACCAATTGCCCTTAAGAAGGTGGTGGTGAGCCATATTCTTGAACCACTGCAGTCCGTGTGGTGAAGGTACTCCCACAGTGCTGTTAGGGAGGGTGCTCCAGGATTTGACCCAACTCCGATGAAGGAACAGTAATATATTTCCAAGTCAGGATGGTGTGTAACTTGGAGGGGAACTTGGAGGTGGTGGTGTTCCCATGCGCCTGCTGCCCTTCTAGGTGGTAGAGGTCGCGGGTTTGGGAGGTGCTGATGAAGAAGCCTTGGCAAGTTGCTGCAGTGCATCTTGTAGATGGTACATGATGTGCCTCAATAAATCCGAGACTTGATGTTAGCGAAACAAAACAAGGCTTTTATTGACTTAGAAGGTAACACACAGGAGAGAGGTATCTTCCATCCAGAGCTCTGCCGTACTGGATGTGCTGCAGGCTGGGCCAGCTTACATAGGGGCCAGGTATGGGCGGAGCCCTACACATAGTACAATACAATGGGCCAGGTATGGGCGGAGCCCTACACATAGTACAATACAATGGTGAGGAAATGGAACAGAGGTAAGGGAAATGAAACTGAAACCAACCACAGTCACAGGCAGTGATGAATGGAATATTTCATCACAGTACACACTGCAGCCACGGTGCACCGGTGGTGGAGGGAGTGAATGTTTAAGGTGGTAGATGGGGTGCCAATCAAGCGGGCTGCTTTGTCCTGGATGGTGTCGAGCTTCTTGAGTGTTGTTGGAGCTGCACTCATCCAGGCAAGTGGAGGGCATTCCATCGCACTTCTGACTTGTGCCTTGGAGATGGTGGAAAGACTTTGGGGAGTCAGGAGGTGAGACATTCGCCGCAGAATACCTAGCCTCTGACCTGCCCTTGTTGCCACAGTATTTATGTGGCTGGTCCAGTTAAGTTTCTGGTCAATGGTGACCCCCTAGGATGTTGATGGTGGGGGATTTGGTGATGGTAATGCTGTTGAATGTCAAGGGGCAGTGGTTAGACCCTCGCTTGTTGGAGATAGTCATTGCCTTGCACTTGTGTGGCGTGAATGTCATTTGACACTTTTAAGCCCAACACTGAACGACGCATCGACTTTTACAACAACAACAACTTGTATTTATAGAGCGCCTTTAACGTAGTAAAACGTCCCAAGGCGCTGCACAGGAGTATTTTAAGACAAAAAATTTGACACTGAGCCACATAAGGAGAAATTAGGGCAGGTGACCAAAAGCTTAGTCAAAGAGGTAGGTTTTAAGGAGCCTCTTAAAGGAGGAAAGAGAGGTAGAGAGGCGGAGAGGTTTAGGCAGGGAATTCCAAAGCTTAGGATCCAGGCAACAGAAGGCACGGCCACCAATGGTTGAGCGATTATAATCAGCGATGCTCAAGAGGGCAGAATTAGAGGAGTGCAGATATCTCGGGGGGTTGTGGGGCTGAAGGAAGGGGCGAGGCCATGGAGGGATTTGAAAACAAGGATGAGAATTTTGAAATCAAGGCGCTGCTTAACCGGGAGCCAATGTAGGTCAGCGAGCACAGGGGTGATGGGCGAATGGGACTTGGTGCGGGTTAGGACATGGGTAGCTGAGTTTTGGCTGACCTCAAGTTTACGGAGGCCAGCCAGGGGTGCGTTGGAATGGTCAAGCCTAGAGGTAACAAAGGCATGGATGAGGGTTAGTCAGATTTTCGTCATATACTGCGGAATGATTCAGCATCATCTATGAACAATTCAGCTCCCTCGCACCACCGGACTGTGAAACAGAGAGATCTGTGCTGCCAATGGCAATATCGTCACTCCACCTCTGGTCAAAATATAATTTTGAATCAAAGAGAAAAAGCAAAAATCAGAGGGGACGGGACAGAAGCGGTTTTAAAAATGTGACCCAGATTTTTTTTTTTTTTAAAGAAGCTACCCTGATGGAAGGACTCCCTCTTTGAGACGATTCAGTAAATTCAATCTTCCAAGCGTCAGACACTGGCTCCGTGCTCCCTCCCCCCACCCCCACCCCCACCCCCACCCCCAGCAGAAACATTGGCACCATCGTGTTGCGAGAACCCTCGCTTGGCAGCTCACTTCAAAACACACACACACACTGTACAGCAGAGAAAGAATCAGACAATGAGTCGCGTTGTTCCCGTGTAGGGACCGCGGCTGACGCATGCTCTCCATCAGGACTAATGCTGGTGACCGCTCAATCCTAAAATGAAAGACTTGCATTTCTATAGCGCCTTTCACAACCTCAGGACGTCCCAAAGCGCGTCACAGCCAGGGAAGCACTTTTTTTTTTTGGAGTGTAGTCATTGTTGTAATGCAGGAAACGCGGCAGCCAATTTGCGCACAGCAAGCTCCCACACACAGGAGTGTGATAAATGACCAGGTCGTCTTTTTTGTTTTTTTAAATGATGTTTGTTGACAGATAAATATTGGACAGGAAGCTGTGCCGGGGAGAACTCCCCTGCGCTTCTTCAAGATAGTGCCGTAGGATCTTTAATGTCCAACGGAGAGGGCAGACTGGGCCTTGGTTTAAGGTCTCATCCGAAAGACGGACAGTGTCATTCTGCTCTACACAGACTGTAACACAATCCAATACGCCGCTCGCTTTTCTCTCTTCTGCCCTCTCCCCATCCACTGCTTGGCAGCGGCTCCATCCGTTGAGCTGCGGCTGGAGCATGAGTCACCTGCCAACTTATTACAAATAGCAAATCTCTCAAGTTGTCTTTTTTTCCCCCATGAAAACTATCTGCATTCCTGCAGCCCCCCGCCCTCCCAATTTTCTATCCCTCTCTCCTGAAGGGATTGACTGTGCTTTATTTCCACAGGAGCCTCTGGCACCTTGTTCTCCTGGGCCTTCGTCATCTGCGAGCCGAATCAGTGAATGGTGACTGGCTGTTCAACCTCAGAGGGCATCACAGCCAATCCAGAACTCACCTGACACACACTTGCCAGTCGCAGCCACTAGGGAGCGATCAAGAGCAGAAGTCAAAGAACCATAGAGCACAGGAGGAGGCCATCATGCCTGTGTTGGCGCTTTGAAAAAGCTATCCAATTAGTCTCACTCCCCCTTCCCCTCGCTCTTTCCCCAAAGCCCTGCAAATATTTCTTTTATAATTATATATCCAGTCCTGACCAATGTTCCTTCTAATGTTTTTTTTCATGCGCGGTCCACTTTAACTGGCTGTGCGGCCTATTCAAATTTTCCCGCATACACGGTTTCTTCCATGTAAAACCCAGTGAGCGGCCTGCGCAGCTCAGAGGGAACTTTAGTCCTGACTGTTTCCCGCCCCCACCCGCTTCACACCCACCACCACCCTCCCCCCCCCCCCCCGCCGTCCTCTTCGCAGCACAGGGGCATTGAGTGGAGAAATCCATCATAGCCCAGTCACGATGACATTGGCACTGAGCAGTTTCACTGTAGTCACGTGAGCCTCCTTCAGAACCAAATCATCGCAACAAATGAAAAGAGGAACGAGGGGTCACAGTCTCAGAATGAGGGGTCGGCCATTTTGGACTGAGATGAGGAGAAATTTCTTCACACAGAGGGTGGTGAATCTTTGGAATTCTCTACCCCAGAGGGCTGTGGAGGCTCAGTCATTGGGTATATTCAAGGCAGAGATCGATAGATTTCTGAATATTAAGGTAATCAAGGGATATGGGGATAGTGCAGGAAAGTGGAGATGAGGTAGATGATCAGCCATGATCTTATTGAAGGGCGGAGCAGGCTCAAAGGGCCAAATGGCCGACTCCTGCTCCTATTTCTTATGTTCTCATGAGGTAAGCTACAATAACCAAATCACTCATTGACATTACCGTTCCATTATAAAAGTAGAACTAACTGCTAATTCTGGGATGGAGCGTTCTGTCATACCCACAATACCAACTGAGTCACAAAATGTCACAATCTGTCTCAGTATGGTGAAATTACAAATCTGTCTTTCTTTAAACTATTCTTTTCCCTTCCCCTTAGTTAGTCACTGGCTGACCTGGTCAGAGCTAACAACAACAACTTGCATTTATATTGCACCATTAATGTAGTCACACATCCTAAAGCGCTTCACAGGAGCGTTACCAGACAAAAATTTGACACCGAGCCACGTAGAGAGATATTGGGACAGGTGAACAAAAGCTTGGTCAAAGAGGTACGTTTCAAGGAGCGTCTTAAAAGGAGAGAGAGGTCACGAGACGGAGAGGTTGTAACCATTGAGGCTAGTGGACAACCCTGCTCCCAGCCATGGCTATTCTTAGTGTGGAGATGCCGGTGTTGGACTGGGGTGGACAAATGTAAGAAGTCACACAACACCAGGTTATAGTCCAACAGTTTTATTTGAAATCACAAGCTTTTACAGACCCCAGCATCTGCAACATTTGACCCCACCTCATTGTTCTTTGATGTAATGTTTTCCTGACTAACCTGTTTGGACACCATTCACACCTTTGATTGCTGTGATTATCTCTCTGCCGAGGTGTGATAAATGGCAGTTAGAAAGATTACCTGTAAACATCTGGCATTATTCTCTGACTATATAAGCTGTGTCTTTATGCATCTCTCCACTTCACCTGATGAAGGAGCAGCGCTCCGAAAGCTTGTGATTTCAAATAAAACTGTTGGACTATAACCTGGTGTTGTGTGACTTCTTACATGGCTATTCTTAGGCTGGCCACCAGGAGGCGACCAGCAGCCACTCGGCCTCCGATACTCCCTCCCCGCCTCCTGCCCTCCCTTCAACCATGGTTGAGAATCGGGAACTCAACAGAGTCCGGCAAATCAATTTTTTTTTTAATGACTTGCTCCGCAGTGAGCCACAGTATTATTCCCTTCATGGCCTCACAATGCAGCTCGTGCATGCAGCCCCTTCACTCGGGGAACGGGCTTGCCTTTGTTTTCACTGTACGCGATGGAAACCTTATTAATTAATTGAACTAAACAGACAAGAGTTCAATTCAATGAAAAATGTTATTAAAAAAAACCCACAGCACTTAACTAATACTAGCTGTCTTGTTTTATTGAATTCCTTGCATTGGTTACCCATTCATTGAGTTGTGATTGAGAGGTCCTGATATCCATACAGATGGAATGTCAGGGTCCTGGGGAAATGACGCTCTGTTCTGCTGCATTTCGCTGGCGCCAATTTTTTTTAAACAAGCAGGAGAATGAAGATGTCAAAGCTGCTGACTCGGGTCTTAGGAGAGGGTTGGGGTGGGGGGGGGGTGTGGGGGCAGGGCTAATCGCTCCCCAGCTAGAGAAGCACGGCCTATCTCTGAGTAACAGACCTACCTGTAGGCTATAGATCTGTGGAGTTCGAGTTTGATGGATGGGGCCGATAACAAACCCGCTGTTGGCGCTTTCCATCTGCTGCCGACGTGTGTTAAAGGAGCAGCGCTGGCTGCTGAGAGTATCGTGCAAGATCAGACCGGGGCGGGGGTGAAGTACGGGTGGGGGGGGTGGGGTTGGAGATTTGTTCTGGTCGCTTTGTGTGGGCAACACTCCAAACACGGGAGGCAGAATTCCTCTGACTGCTGTTCCCAGCAAAAGCCATTTAAGGGCATGTTTACAATTTTGTTGTAAAAAGCAGTAAGAGGAAATCTTTCCCCTAACCCTTCCTCCCACACCCCTTGCAATTTTTCAACAGTCCTACAACCCCCTCCTCCGCAAACTCTCTGTTCTTCTGACTCTAGCCTTCCGCTTTCCTCTCACCCCACCATTGGCGGCCATGTCTTCAGCTGCCTAGACAACACACTCAAATTGCCTCTCTAAACGCCTCTGACCCTGCTCCTCCCTCTCCTCCTTTAAGACCCTCCTTAAAACCCACAGCTTTTGTAATGATCAATAACATGTCATTCTATAGTGGACACTAGGTGGAGCCGTAGAGCTGTATATAGCTGTATGTATTAAGACTACATTACCCATGAGGCACTAGGCTACCCACAAGGCAGCAGTCAAGATGGAAGCCTCTACAGATACTGTACCTAGTCCACATGTGCTCAATAAAGTAACTAGCAAAAGCTAGCTGTGTTCATAATAAGAATGTCTATTTATTAATGAACATAAGATGGTACCAGGATGGTGAAGATCTGCTGAAAATTGTGAAAAGCGAAATGGAGAATTTGAATTTGAAGCCACCAGAGCGTTTGAAACTCACAGGAAACATCGACTACAATTGGCAGACTCTTAAACAACAATTCGAACTCTACATTGCAGCCATCAGATTCGGTACGAAGCCAGACGCAAGGAAGATAGCGTTGCTGCTTACAGTTGCAGGCCCACAGGCGATAGAGGTATTTAATACATTTGTATTTAATCCAGAGGAGAACAGAGAAAAATTAGAAGATGTGCTAAAAAAATTTGATGCACATTGCTCTCCCAAAAAGAATGAGACATATGAAAGATACATCTTCCGTTCTCGGACACAGCAACAAAATGAGACTTTTGATAGCTTTATAACTGATCTGAAACTGAAAGCACAGACATGTAATTTCTCTGAGCTGAAATCATCCATGATTCATGACCAGATTGTGTTTGGTATTCATGATAAAAAAGTCAGGGAACGTCTGTTGAGAGAAACCGAACTAAATTTGGAAAATGCAGTGAAAATATGCCAAGCCAGCGAGCTAGCTCGAAAGCACGCGAAGACTTTCAGTGAAATCAATAATGATGCGATTGTAATGAGTGATAATGCTGCTGTCGGTGCTGTGTCCTACAAGGGGAAGAAACGTGGGCAGAACAGAAATGAAAAGCAACCGGAGGATGAAATTTTTAATTGTAAACGCTGTGGTTACAAACACCAGTTAAAACAATGCCCAACGTTTGGAAAAATGTGCACAAAGTGTAATGGAAAGAATCACTTTGCCAAACAATGCTTTTCAAAAGTAAAAACAACGAAAGGGCAGCACGGTGGCATAGTGGTTAGCACTGTTGCCTCACAGCGCCAGGGACCCGGGTTCGAATCTGGCCTCAGGTGACTGTCTGTGTGGAGTTTGCACATTCTCCCCGTGTTTGCGTGGGTTTTCTCCGGGTGCTCCGGTTTCCTCCCACAGTCCAAAGATGTGCGGGTTAGGTTGATTGGCTATGATAAATTGACCCTTAGTGTTAGGGGGATTAAATACGTGGGGTTACGGGGATAGAGTGGGATATGTGTTGGTGCAGGGGTTACGGGGATCGGGTGGGATATGTGTCGGTGCAGGCTCGATGGGCCGAATGGCCTCTATCTGCACTGTGGGGTTTCTGTGATTCTGTGAAGTTAATGTGATTGAGGACACTGATTTAAGTGAGACATTTTTTGTAGGAATGGTGTCATGTGACGATATCAAAAAAGATACAGAAAATGTGCAGCCCTCAGAAATGGACAATGCTGAACATAAAGTCAATGCAGTAAAAGTGGACAAATGGATGATCCCACTGCAGATAAATGGAGCATTAGTTACATTGAAACTGGACACTGGGGCAAAAGCAAACTTAATCAGTATGAGTGACATAAAAAATATGAAAGAAAAGCCCAAAATACAGAAAAAGTCAGTACTACTGAAGAGCTATAATGGACAGAAAATAGATAGCTTAGGTGTATGCAGACTTAAAGTGACAGTCAAAGACAAAGTGCATCATCTCATGTTTTCTGTTGTGGCTGAAAGACTTGATTCGATACTAGGTGACAAAGCTTGTGAAGACTTAGAACTGGTCAAGAGAGTCTACCATATAAACTGTGCCATAAGCAGACCAGATGACTCAGGTGATGAAGCAGAGAGCCCATCAAGGATGAAAAGGCCAAAGGGTATCCATGTCTTCAAAAAGCCTAGTTTCTCCAAGAAAGAAAAAGACTTTAAGGTCAAAGAGAAGCCAAAGGAAGAAAAGCACAAAGAGAAAAAACGCAAGGAGAAAAAGTCCAAAGATATAACCGCAGCAGATGTTGTTAAGCAGTGGAAAGAGAAAAAGAAGCCTGCACCAGAGCAGGAAGCAGTTCCGGTGGATACTCCTTCTTCCCTCAGTCCAGTCTTTGGTGTTCCATTAGCCGAGGCTGCTGAGAGGACTATGCTGTATGATGGGATCCAGCTGCCAGCAGTTTTTCGAGAGTGCATTGACTACATTGAGAGTTATGGCATGAAGAGTGAAGGAAACACTGAAACCCTCTCCAAGCAAAGATCGCAAGGAGACCTCGATCTAGACAAGAGCAGATTGATGACAATGCCGCAACTGCATCTTGTCATTCACCACCAGAACAATCTCATGAAGACACATCAGACTTACCCGTGTTGAGAAGATCCACACATGAAGTAAAAAAGCCTGATAGACTTAATCTTTGAGTACAATGTAAAGCTTTGAAAATGTGTTGACTGTTTTGAAAATGTTTATGTTTATAGAGCACTAACAAAAGTGTTACTGATATTATCTTTATTGTTTTCTTGAAAGTTGATTGATATTGATTTTGTTAAACCTCAAAGAAAGGGGGATGTAATGATCAATAACATGTCATTCTATAGTGGACACTAGGTGGAGCCGTAGAGCTGTATATAGTTGTATGTATTAAGACTACATTACCCATGAGGCACTAGGCTACCCACAAGGCAGCAGTCAAGATGGAAGCCTCTACAGATACTGTACCTAGTCCACATGTGCTCAATAAAGTAACTAGCAAAAGCTAGCTGTGTTCATAATAAGAATGTTTATTTATTAATGAACATAAGAGCTTTGACCAAGTTTTTGGTCACCAACCCTAATCCCTGGTTAGCTGGGAAGCACATTAGGACATGCTGTGGTCATGAAAGGCACTATTTAAATGCAAATTCTTTCTTAGTAGCACCTCATTTGGTTCAGTGTCCATTTTCTCAATTACCCTTCTGTGAAACACTTTGGGACATTTTTCTATTAAAGTGGCCACATAATTGCAAGTTGTTATCATTATTACAAAAATACCCTTAGCATGAGAAGGTCGCCAAGTGTAAATCGAATTTAATCTTTCTTGAGTTGTGACATTGATTTATGTCAGGCAGGAGTCTGCAGTTAGCTGGTTGGGTAAGGACCTGATAACTCACATAGATTCTGATGGATAATTGGGAAGGCAGAGCACCGGCATTGGAGGCTGTAACAGAGGAGGACCTGTGTATATTTAATCTGTTGTATTGTTTGTCCACTGAGGTCGATGGAGAACAGCTATTCTGGCCTCTAGAACATCCCCGATTTTCATCGCACCACCATTGGCGGCCATGCCTTCAGCTGCCTGGGCCCTAATCTCTGGGATTCCCTCCCTGAAACTCTCCGCATCGCTACCTCCCTCTCCTCCTTTAAGACGCTCTTTAAAAACTACCTCTTTGAGCAAGCTAATACCTCACGTGGCTTAGTGTCAAATTCTTAACGCTCCCGTGAAGCGCCTTGGGACGTTTTACCACGTTAAAGGCGCTATATAAATGCAAGTTGTTGCTGCTATAAAGATTCTTCAGAATAACGACAAGACAAGACATTTCCTTACGTGCTGTGACGAGGGACGCGGATGCGGGTATTTGACTGAGAGGTTGCGCAAATTGACAACCAACAGAGATGAAAACCAAAGCATCTTTCGGTGGCTTCACAGACAAATTACAGTCTATGGACAGAAATGTTGAGGGAAAGGTATGAAGCCAGGAGCTTGCCTGATGCCAATTGGGAGATAAAAGTGCTTCAAACCTTTCTAAAACACAATGCAACGATGCTGCTTTGCCTCTCTGGTATCTGTGATTTAACCGGCCATGGTTTCACCCGCAAAGAGAGAGCCAGCAGACAAAACAGTGAAATTATGCCCCCTTACATTCTGACAATAAATTCAAACACTAATGTTCGTTAAGGCAAGCATCAACATGCCTGGCGGGCAGACAGGGATCAGGAGCTTAACATTTTAATAAGCACGCTCCCATTTGCAGGCTACACATCTTCTAAAATAAAAAGCAGAGCCGTGTCTGCTGTAAGTCCACCAGAATCATGTATATTAAAGAGGTTTCTACCTTACGAGAGAACTGGGAAAAAAGATGCACTCTCACGTTGCTGGCTAATCCCATTTACTGAATTATGATTGCTCAGTCTTTTAATTGCTAAAAAAAACTCTTCGGGAGCACTGGTCCCCGATTTACCCCTTGCTGACATCCATATCTGGCTCAGGATGTTGACTTGAGTCTTTCACTGTAAGCTTCGCAGGGAGATAAGGCTTATAACTGATCTGATTGCCAATGAAGGGAACCGTTTGATGGCTGGTCGCAAACAAGCTCTCCCTCTACTAACAGGATGGACTCAAAAGGAAATGACATGGCTACATAGCGAGACACTAAACCCATTCTTCTGGTAGCAGTGAACATAGAAACGTTTCATGTGCTGGTGCGAATATTCGAGCCAAATATTGGGCCATCAGCACGTTAGCTGTTCCGTTACTCATCTTATGTAGGCGTCGGCCGTGGCTTGGTGGTCACACTCCCACCTGTGAGTCAGAAGGTCGAGGGTTCAAGACCCACTCCAGAGCACATGATCCAGGCTGGCGCTTCATTCAGGGAGGGCTTCACTGTCAGTCAGGGGTGCCGTCTTTCACATGGGATGTTAAACCGAGACCCCGTCTGCCCTCTCAGGTGGAGAAGTGGAGCAGGGGAAGAGTTATCCCTGGTGTTCTGCCCAATATTTATCTCTCAACCAACATCACAAAAAAAACCAGATTATCTGCTGTTTGTGGGAGCTTGCTGTGCGCAAGTTGGCTACTGTGTTTCCTACATTACAACAATGACTACAATTCAAAGGTATTTCATTGGTGCTTTGGCATGTTCTGAGGTCATGAAAGAAGCTATATAAATGCATGTTCTTTGTTTCTTTCTTTGTTTCCATCTCCTGCCCCACTGGGATGTTTTACTCGGTTAAATTAAAAATGTAAATTGTGCTATAAATATTCTTCAGAATAATTGCAAGACATTTCCTTACGAGCTGTAATGAGGGACGCGGATTCCGGGTGGCTAACTGACCGAGGGTCATTGATTATTGTTTGGTTTTCAAGATGTCGAAATCAAACTAACAGAACGTACGTGTGTGCGTGCGTATATATATTAATATACACACACGCACTCCAGGAGAGGACAGGATTCAGTTCATTTAAGATACCTCATGCTGAGATAGACTCCAATCACTTAAATTTAGGCTCAGACATGACAAATGACCACTTATGTTCAGTACAAGAGGCAGGCAAAGCCCAACATGAGTAAGCACCTTCAGGGGAGAAGGGAAGTGGAGAAGGGTAGTTACAGATATATAGAGTCACAAGCATATTCTTCTCCCAAGTAACACTGTTACTGTTGTTCTCACTCCCTCGACAAGGGTTTCAACATTTCTTGAACTCAGCATTACAGACGGGCACGGCCACCTCGATCAACAGCTCTGGCAATCGTCGAGAAGCCTAATCTTTTGCACCTTTAAACCCACATGTACATTCTGTCAATGAGCAGCAAAAAAAAACAGCCAGCGCTGTCAAAGACCAGAGCTTGACAACACATCAGAGCAGTGTGGACACCAGCCAGGTCTGATTGGGATATATAACACAGACCGACTGGGTTGGGCCCCATGTTAAATGCTGCACAAACCACCAAAAGCCTATTGCAATGAGAAGCCTCCTTGTACTTTTAGCTGGAGGCACCATCTAAGGCTGCAGTTTGGACATGTTCTGAACAATTTGCTTACAATTCTTTTTGACATATAAATAAAAGGATTTTTTTTAATAACACCAGTTGAAGATTTAAAGGGAGAGTGGGGCTGATTTTCATCTTTTAAAGACTTGCATTAAGTGGCGCCTTTCACCACCTCAGGACGTCCCAAAGCACTTTACAGCCAAGGCCGTAGTTTTGAAGTGTAGTCACTGTTGTAATGTAGGAAACGCGGCAGCCAATTTGCGCACAGCAAGCTCCCACAAGCAGCAACGTGACAATGACCAGATAATCTGTTTTATTGCATGATGTTGATTGAGGGATAAATATTGGCCAGCCACACTGGGGGGAACTCTCCTGCTCCTCTTCCAATAGTGCCTTGGATTCTTTTACGTCCACCCGGGTGGGAAGACGGGGCCTCGGTTTAACATCTCATCAGAAAGACGGCACCTCTGACAGTGCAGCACCCCCTCAGCACTGCACTGGGAGTATCAGCCTAGATTTTTGTGCTCAAGTCTCTGGAGTGGGACTTGAACCCACAACCTTCTGACTCAGAGGCGAGGGTGCTGCCCACTGAGCCACGGCTGACTACCGTGACGAAGATGGGGGTTGCCTTCCTCTAACGCTACAAAGTCCACTTGTTTTTAAGGAAGTAGAGGCTCAGAGTTTAATTGTTTCTTTGGCGATTAAACTTTGCAGATTGGAGCACGTTCCTCAGTTTCAGGCTGCAAGTCAGAATTAGCCAGCATTTGAAATTACAGAGGGCAGTTAGTTGTCAACCGCGTTAGTGTGGGACTGGAGTCACCTATAGACCAGACCGGGAAAAGGCGGCAGGTTTCCCTCCCTAAAGGACATTAGTGAACCATTTGGGGTTTTACGACAATAAGACAGCTTCATGGTCACTTTTACCACAACCAGCTTTTTATTTCCAAATTTTTAAAACTGAGTTCAAATTCTTCAACTGCCATGGTGGGGTTTGAACTCACGTTCTCCAGATTACCAGTCCCGCTTTCTGGATTACTGGTCCAGTAGCATGAGGCTTGCAAACCGGGCACAGAATCAAACTCTGCTGTAACGTTGAATAATCTAGGCTTACAATGACTCGAATGAGGCACTGGAGCGTGGACAGGGCACCCTGACCTGTACCCCAACAAGAGTTGGCACCTTCAGGAGAGGACAGGTGAGGGGGCAAGTTTGCCAACCCTCCAGGGTTACCCTGGAGTCTCCAGGAATTGGAGAGTGATCTCCGGGAAACTGGGAGTAAGGCTCATAGGGGCATTAAAAAATTGTGTTTTTCTTTGAACACTTTGGTTATTAGTAATAAAAAATCTGAGATAGGGAAACATAGAAGATAGGAGCAGGAGTAGGCCATTCGGCCCCTCGAGCCTGCTCCGCCATTCAATGAGATCATGGCTGATCATCCAAACTCAGTACCCTGTCCCTGCTTTCTCCCCATATCCCTTGATCCCTTTAGCCTTAAGAAATATATCCAACTCCTTCTTGAATATATTTAATGAATTGGCCTCTACTGCCTTCTGTGCTAGAGAGTTCCACAGGTTCACCACTCTCCTCCTCATTTCAGTCCTAAATGGCTTACCCCTTATCCTTAGACTGTGACCCCTGGTTCTGGACTCCCCGACCATCGGGAACATCCTTCCTGCATCTAGTCTGTCTAGTCCTGTTAGAATTTTATAAGTTTCAATGAGATCCCCTCTCATTTTCTGAACTCCAGCGAGTATAAGCCCAATCGACCCAATCTCTCCTCATACGTCATTCCTGCCATCCCAGGTATCAGTCTGGTGAATCTTCGCTGTGCTCCTTCCATGGCAAGAACATCCTTTGGCAGTTTGGCAGAGTCAGAAATCATTCAATCGGGTAATGAAGAGTTGATTCGCCGTCCAATTGGCCGAGGGAAGGCGGGGCACCGCGAAGATGGACATGTTGGGTGACCAATTGTGGGAGGGTGGGGGCGGGGCAGTTGGAGGCAGGAGGTCATGTGATGAAACCTCCAGAAAAGAGTTGGCAACTCTAGCGAGAGAACAGAAGTGATTCCAAAAATAAAATCCTGATTCAGGCACAGCAAACCGTGCCTCAAACACACAATTCCCCTCAATTATTATACTTTCAATGCATTGCCTCATTTCATTCAAACACAGCCGCAAAGATTGAACGGGTAAAGCTTCTGCACATTCTTGCAAAAAAAAAAATCCCTTCTGTTTAATTGCTGTGTTTTTTTTATTTTAATTCGGATTAGACGCAGAGCCACTGAGTCACATGGACCGAGGCACAGCATTACTGCAGGCTGGTCTCCCAAACGTTCAGGTGACAAGAGATTGAGAAGCCAACCCTGGCTCTCCCCGACAGGCTGCGTGCTTTTAACTCAGAACTGTCCTTTGCCACAAGGAGAGCGAAACAAAAAAGAAAAGAAACCACAACTCATTAATTCCCCGAGTAGTTTATTTATACGACAAATAAGCATTTGCAGAGATTCTGTGGGCGGAAATATGGCTGAAAGTATGAAGAGGCATGAATCTGCTGTTGGCAAACACTGATGGCATCATTACAGACAAGGCCAATGTACATCAGGAGGTGCATTAAAGAGTGCCCGCGCTATTCTATTTCTGTTTCAGTTCCTAGTGCAAAGTCCTTTCGTGGATCTGAGCTACTGCAAGCAACAAGCAGCTACTGGATGGGAGGCAACAGTCACTGAATGGAAAGACTCTTGTACCCTTTTGTGTATTTCCTTCCACATTCTCGTCTACAGTGAATCATCCTAGGAGGATGGTCTGAGTTACGCCCGCTGCTTCTTCGACAGCACTTCCCCAACTCTGCAACCTTCACCACGAAGGACAAGGGCAGCAAGCGCACAGGAACACCACCACCTCAAAGTTCCCCTCCGCAAGTCACACACTTTCTGACCTGGGACAGGTATCGGCCGTTCCTTCATCGTCGCTGGGTCAAAATCCTGGAACACCCTCCCTAACAGCACTGTGGGAGTCCCTTCAACCACACGGACTGCAGCGGTTCAAGGCGGCGGCTCACCACCACCTTCTCGAGGGCATCTAGGGATGAGCAATAAATGCTGGCCTTGCCAGCGACGCTGACATCCCAGGAATTAATAAAATAAAATACCAGAGTGTCGCGGAAGGCTACAGAACTGTATCGCAATGTGAGTCAACAACTTAAAAAAGCAGGAAGTAAGAGAGGGGAATCCGAAATTAAAAAATTAAACCCTATCTGCACGCACATAAATACACTGTGGAACCTCCAGTATCCAACAACCCACCTTCCCGATTATCCACCAGAACTTCTGTAAGACACCTCATTGCACAGCCCATTAATGCTAATCTCTGCTATATAAATCAAACTCAAAGCGCAAGAAAGGTTAAGCACAGCTCATGTTATCTGTAACACGCTTGCCCTCGTTCCCGTGCCTAGGAGTTTGCTGTATCAAACGCTCGAGAGCAAACGCCCAATTATCTGCCTACTTCAATTGTCCAGGGAGGGTGGTCCCTTCTATTATGAGGATTGCACTGGAATACACAGATGTGCATCAACGCCACATGCAACACGCAAATCTGCACACACAGCAAAACTAGGAAGTGGGAGTACCCACTTCTTTGATGAAGTAACGGAGAGGGTGGATTAGGGTAGTGTGGTTGATGTTGTGTATATGGACTTTCAAAAGGCGTTTGATAAAGTACTATCCAATACATTTGTTGGCAAAATTGAAGCCCATGGGATTAAAGGGACAGTGGCAGCATGGTTACGAAACTGGCTACAGGGCAAAAAGCAGAGAGTCGTGGTGAACGGTTGTTTTTTCAGACTGGAGGAAAGCGTAGAGTGAGGTTCCCCAGGGGTCGGTATTAGGACCACTGCTCTTTGATATATATTAATGACCTGGACTTGGGTGTACAGGGCATTATATCAAAGTTTGCAGATGACACAAAACCCGAAAATGTAGTAAACAGTGAGGAGGATAGTAACAGGCTTCAGGAAGACATAGACAGACTGGTGAAATGGGCAGACAGATGGCAGAGGAAATTTAATGCAGAGAAGTGTGAAGTGATACATTTTGGTAGGAAGAATGAGGAGAGGCAATATAAACTAAATGGAACGATTTTAAAGGGGGTGCAGGAAGAGAGAGGCCTGTGGGGTGTACGTACACAGGTCTTTGAAGGTGGCAGGACAAGTTGAGAAGGCTGTTAAAAAGGAATAAGCATCCGTGGCTTTATAAACAGAGGCGTAGAGTGCAAAAGTAAGGACATTATGTTAAACCTTTAGAAAACACTGGTTAGGCCCCAGCTGGAGTATTGTGGCCAATCCTGGGCACCGCACTTTAGGAAGGATGTCAAGGCCTTGGAGAGGGTGCCGAAGAGATTTACTAGAATGGTACCGGGGATGAACGACTTCAGTTATGTGGAGAGACTGGGGTTATTCTTCCACTGTAAAAAGAAAATATCTGACCTACAGGATAGGCCTGAAGTAAAAAGATTGCCAGTAACAATACCTTCATTTGGTTTCATGTAATGCTGATGGGAATCAAATGGTTTTAGAGCAGAGAAGGTTAAGGGGAGATTTAATAGAGGTGTTCAAAATCATGATGGAGCGGATAGGGAGAAACTGTTTCTAGTGGCAGCAGGCTCTGTAACCAGAGGACACAGATTGAAGGTGATTGGTAAAGGGACCAGAGGCAAGATGAGGGGAATTCTTTTCTCGCAGTTGTGACCTGGAGTGCGCTGCGGATTCAATAATAACTGTCAAAAGGGAATTGGATAAATACTTTTGAAGGGGAAGAAAATTACAGGGCTCTGGGGAAAGAGCGAGGGGAGTGCGACTAATTGGAGAGCTCTTTCAAAGAGCCGGCACAGGCACGATGGGCAGAATGGCCTCCTACTGTACTGCATCATTTTATGATTCTATGAAAGTGCTACTTTGCTGTGTGTGAAATCCACCCCCACCACGGAACGATGCAGAGTCCGCTTTGGAAACGCTGAGATAATTCTAACTGGGCACCAAACAGGCTGAGCATCAAAGCCTGCTCTTCCCTGCTAAGCTGGACAACAAATCCTGGGTGAGAGAGAGAGAGACAAATGCCCACATTAATACCTCCGTGAGCCAAGCCAAGCCCAGCCTCACAGGCAATTCTTATTTTGGAAACGCTGCTGTTCTCCAATCTCTCTGGGCATTGACTGCCGCATTTTCAATCAAGGGACTAAGTGGGGGGAGAAAAAAGATCAGATCTTTTTACACAGAATGCTTCAGTAATTGTGTGGAATTATTTTTTTAAATTATACCGACGACAAGCATGTACAAAAGGCAATTCTTTGAACTTGATATATGAAAGGAATAGATTAAGAGTCGGTTCTTTTCAAAGTGATCTCCCATTCAATGCCAGGAAATGTTTACAATTGAATTGTGCGATTGGAAATGTCTGCTGGTGATACCTGCCCACAAACCCTTAATGGGCTCATGTGAGATTCTTTTGCCCGCTATTTTAACTAAGGTATGTGCCCAATTATCTTGGCTCATTGGGTAGCACACTCGGTTCTGAGTCAGAAGGTCGTGGGTTCAAGTTGCTCTCCAGAGGCTTGAGCAGATAATCTAGGCTGGCACTTCAGAGCAGTACTGAGGGAGTGCTGCACTGTCAGAGGTGCCGTCCTTCGGATGAGACGTTAAACCCAGGCCCCGTCTCTCTGCCCTCTCAGGTGGACGTAGAAGCATTATTTGCAGAAGAGCAAGGAAGATCTCCCAGGTGTCCTGGGGCCAATATTTATCCAGCAACCAACATCACTAAAACAAATTATGTGGTCATTATCACATTGCTGTGGGAGCTTGCTGTGGGCAAATTGGCTGCCGTGTTTCCTACATTACAACAGTGGCTACACGTCAAAAAGTACTTCATTGGCTGTAAACCGCAGTGGGACGTCCTAAAGTTCTGCTATATAAATGCAAACCCCTTTCTTTCAAATATAGGCTTAAGCATCCAGTAAAGCAGTGGATAGAGGAAGGTCAAGCGAGCACTTCAGGCATTTGTTTGCTGATACAGTAATTCCCGGCCAATATAGGAAACTTTTTTTATCCGGCACCGACGGGACCGACGTGGTGCCGGTTCATCAAAAATTCCAGATAACCAAAAGCTATAGTAAAAGAAAGCAACAAACCCTGTTGCTTAGCAACAGGTTCAGAACAATGGCCACAAGTTCCAAGCGTCTCTGTAGCTTAGCAACAGCTGCAGCCACACCCTTGCACAGCAACAGATCGAGGAAGGCAAGTAATAAAACTTACCTGAACCTACTCCTGAATTTTGCCGGTTAAACGAGATTTCCGGTTATTTAGGTGCCGGTATATCAAAAGTTTCCTGTACTTTGATCTGAATTTTGATTACCTTCCCTCTCCACCATCTTGCCCTACTCTATGAGCAGGGCAAGACAGATTGGCACCCTGCCTCAAAATGCAAAAAGGGCCAAACAGCTGATAAGCTTTATCACACAGTGCCCTAATCTTTATTAGAATAGATGAACAGAGGAAGGCTCCACGCAGTGGGGCCCACTTATTGCCTGAAGAACCTTTAAAAAAAAAGAAAATTGGGGTGGCCTGGTAAAAATTACCATTACTGCCACATGAAAAGTGTCCAAAGCAGATGTTTAGGAATGCATGACAATCAATTTGACAAAGAACAGCTTCCCACTGAACAAGAGTAAACATTCGAGGGATCAAATGGCGTAATTTTCAATCTGTAAACAAGTGATATTTAACACATTAACAACTGGGAAGATTTCAATGTGCAACTACGCAGTAAAAAGCCATAATCTGAGGCCTACGGGATAGGCCTGAAGTTAAAGGATTGCCAATAACAATCGGCTCCTTTGGTTTCACGCAATGCTGATAGGAATCAAATGTAGTCAAATTCAAAAATTGCACGATGTAATCCAAGACTGTTACCGCATGATTTAGGAAGAGTTCCCTCAATGATTCACTGAGTTTTTCAGTGAGCAACAGAGCCATACCGGCCAGTAAGGTTCCAGGGTCACCCCCTCCAGTCTGTGCTGAATTTGCTGGGCCAACCATAGTTGGGTTGCCAACGCTCCAGGATTAGCCTGGAGTCTCCAGGACTTAAAGACTCATCTCCTGGACACTGCTGCCAGCAAACTAGGAGAAAAATCGTAGGGGCGATAATAAAAAAGCGCTTAAAATATTTCTTTGAACACATTTGTTTATTAGTTATAAAAATATTGGACATGGGGGAAAAAACTGCTGCTTGACTGACAGCTAAGGATTATCCAATCAGGTAGTGAAGAGTCTGTTCGCTTTCCGATTGGCCGCGGGAAGGCGGTGCACCGTGAAGAAGGCCATGTCGGGCGGCCAATGGTGTGGGGGCGGTTGTGGACAGCTCATGTAATGAAGCCTCCAGCATATGTCCAACCAGAGGTAGCAACCCTAAACCATAGGAACGCTAAAGTCAACATCAGTCCTCTAGAGTTGGGGTCGGGGTTGGTGGAATCAGTCAAGCCTCCAAGTCCTGATGACGCACGTATGGCAAGGATGGGATGGGGTCGACCATTGAACAGCCCCTTGACACTCAAGTCACTCGGGCCAAGTACCTGATCCCCATAGAACCGTACCTCATGGGTCAGCATCATCAGGACGGGAAGAGGACAGGGAAAACTGGTGTAGAAGAAAGAGAGTCCGACTAAGTGGCGAGTTAACATTCAGGCAGCAAATGTCTCGGAGTTCCCAGAGTCCGGTTATGAATGTCCCACGGCGCGGTTCATAAATCAGAGTAGATATCCATTTTGGGCCCGAACTGGTCGAGAATTTCCAAGGTATCAACCAGACTACCTAATTTTTAAAAATAAATAAAAGTCCATTTTATTTCTGCTTGTCTGAATGGAGTTTTGTCGTCGGCAAAGCTGAGAACTCAAGTGGTGACTCCACCCTCTGCCCTGCCCCTCCCCCGTCTCCGTCTCATTGTGGCCTTGAGCAAAGTTGGCACCCTTACTCCTAATGCCACCCAAAATTGGCTGGAATGCACTCGTGGGACACTTCCTTCCGCTGAAGCCGTATAATTACCGTGCCTGCAGACCACACGGCAAAAGGAACGGCACCCACGCACTGACCCTTTGTACTTAGCTTCTCAGACTCAACTCTGAAACTTGCCCACTGCCTTTGTCATAGACTTTCAGCAGCGGAAGATAAGAGCTAAAAAAAAAAGGCTGGAGTGATAAAAGGGCCGTTCAGCCCATTGCACCCACTCAGTCATGGATTATTATCCCTTACCGCCGCAACCCCACCACCTCCCCACCCCCACCACCACCACCTGATCTTAAGTTCCATTCCCGAAACAATCCAGCTATTTTATCTCAAAACCTTCGATCACCCTGTCAATCCAGTCAATTGACCCCCTTCTCTCCTGAGTCTATTCCTTAAATCTTACAGGTTAATCTACACCAGGTGAAGAACATGCAGGTAAGCCACGTCATACTTAACTACTCCCCAGTAGACACAAAACCCTGGCCGGCCTTGCCATTGCTCAACAATGACCGAGAACAGCATCAGGCTCTTGGCAAATTACTGCGCCTAAACTCACACAGAAAAAAAAATTAGATCGCACCTTTCCCAAACTCATGACGTCCCAAAGTGCTTTACAACCAATTAAGTTCTTTTGGAGTGTAGTCAATTTGTAATGTAGGAAGTGCAGCAGCCAATTTGCACACAGCAAGCTCCCACAAATAGCAATGTGATAATGACTACATAATCTGTTTTAGTGAGGTGGGTTGAGGGGTAAATATTGGCCAGGACACCGGGCAGAACTTCCCCCGCTCTTCATCAAAATAGTGGCCATGGGATTGTTTACATCCACCTGAGGGAGCAGACGGGGTCTTGGTTTAACGTCTCATCCAAAAGACAGTACCTCCGGCAGTGCAGCGCTCCCTCAGCGCTGCACTGGAGTCTCAGCCTAGATTTATGGGCACAAGTCTCTGGAGTGGGATTTGAACCCACAACCTTCTGACTCAGAGGTGAGTGTGCTACCGCACTGAGCCATGGCTTAATGCGTTGATGCTGAAAAAAGAGGCATAAAACAGCTCACCAAAGTGGCGCAACCCCAAGACTTTATTAGCGTTCAGTAAATGTGACTTAAATCATAGCAGACATAATAGAAAACCTTTAATTTGGTCGAGTGGAAAATGGCCGCATTACGTCCCAATTAAAATACCCACCGCTGCTAATTCTCCCGGTCTTTGTTGGTTTATCTAAACCCTCCTGAATAAAGAGAGGGGGGCCGGGCAGATTCCTGCCCAGATCTGGTATTGTCTTTCGTGTCACACTGGGAACAATAACGTTGCAACAAACCTCTATTCCATGATGTACATAGATGGTATTTAATAAGCGCGGAGAAGTTCTGCACATGTTCAGAGAGGAGATATTAGCGTAAATTTAATGATATTTTTTTTAATTTGATGGCATAATGCTGGTCGGAGTGGCAACACTTGCAAAAGAACCTTGGGAGCTTGACCTTATCATTCTGCACCGCTGTGTATAATTAAACATTTTATCTAAATATAATAACAATTTCACAAGTGGGATTGGGCAAGACTCTCGAATGATTACTGAAGTCGTGTGGCACTTAAGGTTAATTATGATGTGGAATAATTTTAATCCTCCCCAGGAAAAAAGGGCACCAATCTGTTAACCCTTCCTCTGCTATAATTGTTTACAGCTTAGCAACTCCTGGGAATGTCACCAAAGCAGAGGCCAACCACAACTTATTAAATGCAAGAAAAATCAAGTGCATTTATTTTCCTTGCAAGCAAAAAAATTACTTACAAGACCCTTCAAACGTTCGAGCTGTGTAAAGGGCAGCAAATTGAATATTCATTGCCTGAGCATTGGCATAATGCTACAGTAATTGCAGCATTAAGCATGTCTCACGGGGTGCTCCCCTTCACTCCCTGAATACTAACCGGATAGGTCAGAGTGACCCTGACCCGGGGAAGCAGGTGGACAATGTGCAAGAACTGGACACGTTTCTCTGCTCCCCTCCTCCATCTCGGCTTTCTGTCTCCTCTTTAGAACTCCACTGCCTCTGCCCACTGCCAGCTTCACTGACAGAGTCAGCATGGTTTTATGAAGGGGAAGTCATGTTTGACAAATTTGCTCGAATTCTTTGAGGACGTAACAAACAGGGTGGGTGAAGGGGAACCAGTGGATGTGGTGTATTTGGACTTCCAAAAGGCATTTGACAAGGTGCCACACAAAAGATTACTGCACAAGATAAAAAATCACGGGATTGGGGGCACAGTAATATACTGGCATGGGTGGAAGATTGGCTATCTAACAGAAAACAGAGAGTTGGGATAAATGGTTCATTCTCGGGTTGGCAATCAGTGACTAGTGGTGTTCCGCAGGGGTCAGTGCTAGGACCCCAACTCTTTACAATCTATATTAACGATTTGGAGGAAGGGACCGAGTGCAACGTATCCAAGTTTGCCAACGATACAAAGATGGGAGGGAAAGCAGTGAGTGAGGAGGACATAAAAAACCTGCAAAACGACATAGACAGGCTAAGTGAGTGAGCAGAAATTTGGCAGATGGAATATAATGTTGGAAAGTGTGAGGTTATGCACTTTGGCAGAAAAAATCAAAGAGCAAGTTATTATCTAAATGGAAAGAAACTGCAAAGTGCTACATTACAAAGGGATCTGGGGGTCCTGGTGCATGAAACACAGAAGGTTAGTATGCAGGTAATCAGGAAGGCCAATGGAATCTTGGCTTTTATTGCAAGGGGGATGGAGTATAAAAGCAGGGAAGTCTTGCTTCAGTTATACAGGGTACTGGTGAGGCCACACCTGGAATACCGCGTACAGTTTTGGTTTCCATATTTACGAAAAGATATACTTGCTCTCGAGGCAGTTCAGAGAAGGTTCACTCGGTTGATTCCGGAGATGAGGGGGTTGACTTATGAGGAAAGGTCGAGTAGGTTGGGCCTCTACTCATTGGAATTCAGAAGAATGAGAGGCGATCTTATCGAAACATATAAGATTGTGAGGGGGCTTGATCGGGTGGATGCGGTGAGGATGTTTCCACTGATGGGTGAGACTAGAACTAGGGGGCATAATCTTAGAATAAGGGGCTGCCCTTTCAAAACTGAGATGAGGAGAAACTTCTTCACTCAGAGGGTAGTAAATCTATGGAATTTGCTACCCCAGAGAGCTGTGGAAGCTGCGACATTAAATAAATTTAAAACGGAGATAGACAGTTTCCTAGCTGATAAGGGAATTAGGGGTTACGGGGAGCGGGCAGGGAAGTGGACGTGAGTCTAGATTCGGATCAGCCATGATCCTATTGAATGGCGGAGCAGGCCCGAGGGGCCGTATGGCCTACTCCTGCTCCTACTTCTTATGTTCTTATTGTTAGATCCGTGTATCTTGATGTTGTGTGTCCTTCAATAATTAGACAAGAGACTGCAGAGAACAATCAACAGGTGTTTACTGGATGAGGGTTACTCTAAAACTAACTCTACAGATCCCTACTCAGGGTTTATATACAGGTGTGGTCACTGCCGGTACTACAGTATACAGGAGCTGTAAAAAGTAGTTCTCCCCTTAAAGGTACATACACTACACTTATTTCTTATTGGTCGGGGAAGAGTTGGACTGGGCAGCACCCGATCAGCTCCACAACCGGAGTCATATTGAGCAAAAGAGTGGCTGCATCCTGGGCTGACCCACATTCCCCAGGAGGGAGAAGCCAGCTAGAGGATAGGTGGTGACAGTCAACGGTGCCACCATCACTACAATGCCTTCAATGCCTTTTTGTGACTGCACTTCTAAACAGCTGATCTGGTGATACCAGTTCATCATTTCCTTGAGGGAGATACCAAAAGTACGACAAACAGGTCACTCAAGCAACCCAATTGAGATCTGGCAACCCTCGTTCCAGTGGTACTGTAGTATGACTGTTAATTGGGCTGGGCATTTGAACCAAGGCTCCATTGTTGGTGGTCTAACACAGTACTGCTATAGCTCAGCGGTAGCACTCTCACCTCCGAGTCCTAAGGTTATGGGTTCGGAGTCCCACTCCAGAGATTTAATCACAAAATCTAGGCTGCCACTTCCAGTGCAGTACTGAGGGAGCGCTGCACTGTCTGAGGTGCCGTCTTTCGGATGAGACGTTAAAGCGAGGCAGCGTCAGGTGGATGTAAAAGATCCCATGGCACTCTTCCAAAAGGAGGTGGCGAGTCCTCCCGGTGTCATGCCAACATTTAATCCTAAACCAACACGTAAAACAAATGATCTGGTCATTTATTTCATTGCTGTTTGTGGGAGCTTGCTGTGCACAACCTGGCTGCCACGTTTCCTACATTACAACCGATGACTTACTTTTGAAGTGTACAGTGCTTTGGAACATCCTGAGATCATGAAAGTTGCTTTATAAATGCAAGTCTTTCTTTTTCTTACTGAGTTCCTACATTCCTGATACTTTAAAGAAATGAACCCAGGAGATTGGTAGTACAATGGTGAACAGGTTCACTCCAGGTCATTGATGTCTCTGACTTGACTGACCCTTGAATGAGCGAGAGATGAGAGATGAGAGGGGAAGGGCTGGATTTTCATTGGGCCGTGGAGTCGGGATTGGAGGCGTGTGGGGGTTTAAAATCCCGAAATCGGGGGTCCCGACCCCATCCCGCCTCCATGCCAGTTTCAAAGGAGGCAGGTACCTGCCCCGCACTGAGACCCGCCTCCCTGAGGCGGGAAGGGGATTAGTGCCAATTAACTGCCTGTTAACAGGTAGTTAACAGGCAGTTTTTAGCCTAATCCCTATTTTCATTGTTGAAATGTGGGATTCCCGACAGCTCCAAACCACGCCAAGTTAGCGAGGCGGGCCGTCGGGATGAAGGGCTTGGAGGGGTCAAGATGTCCGGTGTTCAGGTGAGTGATGGGTGCATGAGTGGAAAGGTAAGTGTGTTTGGTGTGTTTAAAGAAGTTCTACTAAGCTTTACTTACCTTTACAGCTTTCCTTCCTTCAGGTCTCGGGAGTCCCTCATCTCACCGGCACAGAAAGCAGAATGGCCGCCAGCTGTCAAAATCTGCAGCCTCTGCTTTCTGTTCCGGGGAGATCTCTAAATCATCCTGAGAGGAAGGAATTAACCTGGAGTACAGATTGTCAGTGTTTGACAGCTTCAAACAGCTGTGAAACGCTGATATTTCATCTGTCAAAAGGTCTTGACAGATGAAATTTCAATCTGTGACGTCACCTGTTGCCGGGTGGCCCTTAATTGGCCTGCTGAGCCTGCTGGGCAGACTCAACAAGGTCAATCAAGTCTAAATCGCGTGGGTTGGCTAGAACTCGATGGAGGCGGGACTACAACACCAAAAGTTGTAGTCCCGCCTCCTACCCGCCTCCTCAATGAAAATCCAGCCCCGAGTATCCTGTTGGTACACAGTATCAACAGGACACAATCCTGTCTCTCACATCACCTATAATGACGATTACAGTTAGATGTAGTTCAGAGCTCCTCTTTTTGAACCTGAACAAGTGCCATTAACCCAAATTCAGGACAGCACCCCTTATTGCGGTCAGAGCGATGCTTCAATTTCTCGCACCATTCATTCTCACCACCTCTCACCCAATTAGTTCTGCTGGATGGAGTCTGATATTAGAAGGCTCCTGTCCAAGATCCAGAGAGATACTTGCTGGATTTGACAGCTGCTAGCGGCAAGGAACTTTCATCTTGTAAGTCTAGATTAGACTCAAATTCAGGTCCCAGAGGTAAAAAGATATGGTTAAAACCCAGCGCGATGATTCAAAGTTAACTTACATCTTTAAAGGGAGCTAGATCGCTTTCTGTTATGGGGATATTGGAGGGTTCGCGAGATATTAACAGCACTGCTTAATCTTTTTCAGGGGAGAAAGGGGACACAACTTAGTGTTCCTTAAAGTAAGGGATGAACAGGTGGTGGTGGTGGTGGGGGGAAGTCCTTGATAGAATAATCCATACACTGACTCTGGATAGAATGGGATTGGTGGGCCGAATTGGCCTTTTCCTGGTCTGCACACTCTTCTATCCAAAGAAAGACGACAAGAATGAGATTCACCACTGGAGTCAAACTCTAGCTAAGTGCCAGTTCAAAGTGCCTGCAATGTGAGTCCTCCCAGATCTCGGCGCTCCTCCAATTCTGGCCTCTTGCGCATCGCCGATTTTCATCGCCCCACCACCGGCGGCCGTGCCTTCAGCTGCCTGGGCCCCGAGCTCTAGCATTCCTTCCTCTCCGCCTCTCTCTCCTCCTTTAGTATGCTCCGTAAAACCTACGCCTTTGGCCATCACCTGTCCTAATATCTCACCTGGCTCGGTGTCAAATCTCATTTGATCATCGCTCCTGTGAAGCGCCTCGGGGCGCTTTACTCCATTAAAGGCGCTATATAAATGCAAGTTGTTATTACCAAACTCGCGTCCTGTTCTCACATAACACTGCAACACTAAATGGTATGTGGCAGAAACCCGTAATGCTGCAGACGTGCAATGGTGCTTCAGTAAAATCTCCTGAGCAGGCAAGCAAGCCCCTCCATACATCCAGTGCTGCTCATTTCCTGCTGTATACTCCAAGTGCTGAATAATCTCCACATTCCAGCAGCAACTAACAATTTAATACAAGTCGCAGTGGCAGTGCAATGAATGAGGTAATGAATACTGTAAGAGCTTGACAAACAGACCAGTGGGTATTGCAAGGTGAAACTGATCCTTCTCTATCATACACACACTCGCGCACACAGTGGCTCGAGCAGGACTCCTTTCCACACAATAATAAAACAGGTGCCAGTTATTTCACAGACAGCGAGAGCAATAACTGAATGCGAAGCTGGTCATAAATTTACCTTTTGGAGGGACTGGCGGTTCTCTGTTTGGCAGTTGGCGCAGTGTTACATTGGAACAGGAGGAGGCCATTCAGCCCTTCAAGCCTGTTCCGCCATTCAATGGGATCATTGCTGATCTGTGACCGAACTTCATGTACCCACCTTTGCCCCATATCCCTCAATGCCATCGGTTAACAAAAATTGTTGACTGTTCAATAACTTTTTATGCTTCTATATTCCATAAAGAAGCTCTGTGCCATAATCAAAATTCTGAATTATTTGACGACCTGTCTAGCCAATCTGTAAATTTACAATAGATTGCAAGATAGGTAACAATGAGGAAGGCCATTCTTGTCAACTTGGGTCATCCATTTAGACAGACCCCACAGTCCCCATCACACCAACCCATTGCCCTTTAAGCGATTCCTCCACGACTCCATTCCATGTGTTGACCACTCTTTGTGCGAAGAACTTCCTGACACAAGTACTAACTTTGCTTTTTACTAGTTCAAGCTTGTGTCTCTTACATAGAATTTCCAGCCTAGAAACAGGCCATTGAGCCCAACTGGTCTGTGCCGGTGTTTATGCTCCACATGAGCCTCCTCCCACCCCTCTTCATCTCACCCCATCAGCATAACCGTCTATTCCTTCCTCCTTCACGTGTTTATCTAGCTTCCCCTTAAATGCATCTATGCTATTCACCTCAACCACTCCTTGTGGCAGCAAGATCCACATTCTACCCACTTTCTAGATAAATACATTTCTCCTCAATTCTTACTGAATGTATTCATGTCTATCTTATATCTATGTCTCCTAGTTTTGGACTCATCTTGGACTCAGTGGAAACATCTTCTCTACCCAATCAAACCCCTTCATAATCTTAAAGTCCTCTATCCCATATTCTCATGGTTTTAGTGTGAAGTAATCTTCTGGATCTACCTTTCTAATCTTATTTTATACACCTCTGTAACATCACCTCTCAGTCACCACCTGTGAAGAGGAATTGATTTTATTGACCGTGGCTCTGCCCAACATACAACTATGATGTTAGAATCGGGATGAAGCAGGAGGAGAAAGATTTCCTCTGGTTACTAGTGTAGAAACAGAGTAAACACATGGGAAGGTTTCCTGCATTTGATGTTTCTAGTGAAACCATTTATAATTTTACCATAAATAGCAATAAAAGAGGAAATCCTCTTGGTATATTTATTCGCTACAAAGCAACCCGAGGAACTCTCTTCCCCCATATCACTGTTGCCTCAACAGCAATGCAATGAATATATACTTATTGAGAGAAATTATGATTTCTAACAGAGCTTATAAATCTGGTTTCTTCCAAGTTCTAAGTACATCATTCTCCAGCCTCTTCTTCCTCCCTGAATCTTCACTGTATTAAAATCAAGAGTCATTATAGCTTCTTACTCATTCTCTCCCAGAGCCTCAAAACTTCTCAGTCTTCCCTTCCTCTTGCAATCTGCAGTCTTTCAAAAGCCAAGCTCGGGGTCACCCAATCACTCTCCTGCCTGATTTCTTAGTTTTTGCTCCTTGGTGTTTTCGCAGTGTGCGGGCCTTGAGATTCACCCCAGGGGCCTCAATTAAAATGAATTGGGGGAAAAAATTGGATGCGGATGCTGCACTATTTGAAGAGCAACAATCTCCAACTGTGTGAAAAAGTCTTTGTTAGACATTACATGAAAGCAAATAGCTATTTAAAAGGAGCTCCTGCAGCAAGAAAAATGACATAAACTGCCTTGAAACACATCGTGGCTGCACTTGCATGGAATGTCCGAGCGACAAAAAATAACCTGTGGATCTGCTCCCTCGACGGAGGTTTGCCAAATACATTTTCCTACAAGTCAATATTCTTTTAAGTAACGCTGCTCTGATATTCACCATTAGTGCGATTCTAAGCTCTGGGACAATAACTCCTAGTGGTCGCATCCAACAGCCTTGTCCACCTTCAGAACCATTCCTCAGGAGGATGTCCATGTCCAAGGGGTAGAGTTCACGACAGAGCAGACTGAGTGAAAGCGTAGGTCAGCCTTGGCTCAGTGGTAGCGCTCTCGCCTCTGAGTCAGAAGATTGTTGGTTCAAGTCCCACTCCTGTGACTTGAGCACATAATCTAGGCTGACATTCCCAGTGCAGTTAATGAGCGAGCACTGCACTGTCGGAGGGGCCATCTTTCAGATGAGATGTTAAGCTGAGGCGCTGTCTGCTCTCTCAGGTGGATGTAAAAGATCCCGTGGCAAGACTCGAAGAGGAGCAGGGAAGTTATCCTGGGAGTGTCCTGGCTAACATTTATCCCTCAACCAACACCTAGAAACAAACATTTTTTATAACTGGTTATTACCTCATTGCTCTTTGTGGGAGCTTGCTGTGCGCAAATTGGCTGCCACATTTCCGACATTACAACAGCGACAATACTTCAAAAGTACCTCATTGGCTGTAAAATGCTTTGGGGCGTCCTGAGGTCATGAAGGACGCGATATAACTGCAAGTCTTTCTTTTCTTTTAAAGGAATAAGTCGAATGCCTCCAATGGCCTTTCCTCTTTCCATAATTTGCTTTTGTTGCTCTTGGTCAAGCAGTGCTAAGCTGAGGCATGTCACCAAAAGTGGTGCCATGGTGTCCATTGGCACCCATCGAATGGTTGGCACAATGGTGGAGTCTGACTGGTCTGGCACACCCACTAACCAAACAGCTTCATCTTTCTGAGCTTCACTTGGGCACCACACCTTAGGAAGGATGTATTGGCCTTGGAGGGAGTGCAGCGTAGGTTTACCAGAATGATACCTGGACTCCAAGGGTTAAATTACGAGGAGTGATTACACAAACTAGGGTTGTATTCCCTGGAATTTAGAAGGTTAAGGGGTGATTTGATTGAAGTTTTCAAGATATTAAGGGGAACAGATAGGGTAGATAGAGAGAAACTATTTCCGTTGGTTGGGGAGTCTAAGACTAGGGGGCACAGTCTAAAAATTAGAACCAGACCTTTCAGGAGTGAAGTTAGGAAACACTTCTACACACAGAGGGTGATAGAAGTTTGGAGCACTCTTCCGCAAACAGCAGTTGATGCTAGATCAATTGCTAATTTTAAATCTGAGATTGATAGATTTTTGTTAACCAAAGGTATTAAGGGATATGGGCCAAAGGCAGGTATATGGAGTTAGGTCACAGATCAGCCATGATCTCACTGAATGGCGGAACAGGCTCGAGGGGCTAAATTGTCCACTCCTGTTCTTCTAGGTTCCTGTTTAGTTGGAATTAAGAAACATGAAAGATATTCTGGAAGTTTCTGGAATGAAAGACCTCTAAAAACCCTCTAATGTCCCTCGCACCAACTTTGTCACAACTTCTCAACTAGTCACAGTTCACAATCAGCCCTCAACCTTGCTGTACGTGTCACGTGCAATCCTCCAGAGAAAATGGCAAATCAACGAGTGGCGCTCTGCATCACTCCTCATCTGGAGGCTGCTGAAATAAATGTATGCACAATTTTCTACGCCCGTCTACAGTCCTGGCCAATTCAGAGTACTGAAATAGACACTGGCCATCCTCAATCACCAGCAACTTGCATTTAGACATCGCCTTTAACATAGTAAAACATCCCAAGGCGTTTCACAGGAGCGATTATCAGACAAAATTTGACACTGAGCCACATAAGGAGATATTAGGACAGGTGACCAAAAGCTTGGTGAAAGAGGTAGGTTTTAAGGAGCGTCTTAAAGGAGGAAAGAGAGGTAGAGAGGCAGAGAGATTTAGGGAGGGAATGCCAGAGCTTAGGGCCCAGGCGGCTGAAGGCATGGCCGCCAATGATGGGGCGAAGAAAATTGGGGATGCGCAAGAGGCCAGAATTGGAGGAGCGCAGAGATCTCGGAGGGTTGTAGGGCTGGAGGAGGTTACAGAGATAGGGAGGGGCAAGGCCACGGAGGGATCTGAAAACAAAGATGAGAACTTTTAAATTGAGGCGTTGCGGACCGGGAGCCAGTGTAGGTCAGCGAGCACGGGGCTGATGGGCTTTTACAGCTGCAGGGCAGCACTGCATCATGTCCCAGCCTGTTTTATTTTAGTCAAACGATTCCACAAGGGCCGATAAAGACAGGAGAGAAATGACTAGGGGTCTGACGAACACTGGTCGACAAGTGTTCCGGCCACATGACCATGTGCACCACCTCATTCCACAGCCAATCGATTCCTTTTCAAATCTCCCTCCCTCGTAGGGTTGCCAACCCGCCAGGATTGCCCTGGCGTCTCCAGGAATCGGAGATTAATCGCCAGCAACACCCAGGAGAAAAATCATAGGGGGCGTTAAAATTACATTTTGTTTTCATTTTCTTAGAACACTTTCATTTATTAGTGGTAAAAATATTGGAGATGGGGGGAGAAAGGCTGCATCGCCAACAGTCAAGATTAATCCAATTGGTTAAGGGAGATTCTGTTCCCTTTCCAATTGGCCGTGGGGAGGCAGCGCGCCCGGGGGAACCGACCAATGAGTGTGGGGGGGCGGGGCGGGAGGTCAATGTGAGGAACCCTCCAGGAATAGACTCAACCAGAGTTGGCAACCCTGCTCCCTCCCCAAATACACACACACACACGAAAAAGAAAATCAGTTCCAGTGTTTAAAAAATAATTCAACGGATTAGTTTTTTTGGTAGAGTTTTATAAAAACAGAAGCTCCAAAGCTTTGAGATGCACGTTCCTTAGAATCTTGAAAATCAACCACTCCACTTCCCCGAACAAAACACTGTCATTTTAAAATATGAATAAAATCAATACAGGCCCAATCTTCTGAATCAGATTTTTCCACATTGTACTATATTCTCAGTGATTCCAATCCACAGGTTGCCCATAGACCTCTATTACTCTTCGGAAGGCTGGTGACAAAAGCTCTATATTCAGCAATGCTGGATGGTTTTTCATTAGATTTTCTATTCCCTCTTCCAGCCAAGGCAATATTTACTGTCCGGGTGAGAACGTGATGTTTCAGCAGTTCCTGCAACCTCAGCTCTCCCAGACCTGAGGCCCGGAGAGATAGGCAAATAGATTTGCAGAATGCCACAGAGATTTCCTTCACACATTTACAATCTTTTAACTATTTAACAAGTCCTTCATACGGTAGGGGGTGGGGGGGGGAAAAGAAAGAGAAAAAAAAAATCGGTCGGCGTTCTAATCATTTGACTGCGGACAATGTTGTGCTGTGCTTTCTTTTAAAAAAAGACTCTACACAGACACAAGTTAAAACGGAGGGACATGATGATGTAGTCTTGATCAGTAGTTGGCTTCAGCTGGAGCAACATTGGGAACTCATTGATCGAGGTGTTTAAAATCATGAAGGGTTCAGATAGAGTAAATAAAGAGAAACGGTTTCCAATGGCTGAAGGATCGGGAACCGGAGGGCACAGATTTGGGGTGATTGGCGGGGGAGCCGAAGGCGACAGGAGGAAAAACTATTACACAACGAATGGGTAGGATTTGGAATGCACTGCCTGATAGGGTGGTGGATACAGATTCAATAGTAACATTCAAAAGAGAATTAGATAAATGCTTGAAGGAGAAAAAATTGCATGGATATGGGGAAGAGCGAGACCAACTGGATTGCTCTTCGAAAGAGCTGGCGCAGGCTCGATGGGCCGAATGGCCTCCTTCTGTGCTGTACTATTCTATGATTCTGTGATTCTAAAACGGGGTCGCTGGGTCATCTCACTTTGCTTCGAGACCCATGTCTGGGTAAGAGCGAATGTTTCTTGGCAGAGAGTCATTATTAAAACATTCTGTAGCCTGAGGCGTTCAAAAAAAAAAGGTTTGACGTTAATTTGGGTTTTTTTTTTGTCATAAAGCAGGTCTCCGAAAATGCCGCTCAAGAAAATGGGGTTCGCATCCAGGGAGGTAGTCATGTCCGGCGGGAGTGGAGTGGCGTGGAGGTTCCCCCGCGGAATCTAGCCAGTTCTCCTTGGTAGGGAGCCAAGAGTCAGGCTAACGAGATGCCCGTGTAACATGGAAAAAAAGGGACCTTGTCACGAGAGACAACCCCGAGCACGATCTGCTGGATGTAAAGTAGTGGAAGAAACGGGTTTCCTCGTGTGCCGCTAGGCACGGAAGAAAAGACGACGACGAAGATAATGACGATGAAGAGGAAGAAGATACTGTTTCTCAAAATGGCTGCCTTTCAGGTGGTCTAAAATGGCGGTACCTGACCAATGTTTGCAAGCGCCGAGAAAATACCAATCACATTTCTTTTTAAGACAAAAGCAAGCTATCTTCTTTTTGTTCAGGATGGGAGGTTGTGAGTTTTCGGTTTGTCCGGAGATATTCAGTCTCATTCTTACACCAAGCACCAAGGCATTGCTACAAGAAAGGGGTCTCTCCAGCTCTTGATTTGGATTAGGGTGCATCAAGGGATCCCGTCATACCAACACCCCGGTTCCCCTGATAGCTCAGTGGATAAATGCACCACTATGGCGGGGTACTGAGCCATTCAGGACAGAAGGCCTCAAGAGTGAATTCCCGACCTGCGCCGAGTTAGTGGATCTCAAGCGGGGCCGCAAAGGGACGCTACAAGTGGCTACAGTGCGCCCACACCCGGGAGGGAAACTAGCAGTCAGGGCTCCCGCTCATAATTACTGTCACAAGATTCGGAGGACCACTCAACCCAGCTCACGTTACCCATCCAGAAGGCCCCTCAATCATGGCATCCGATTGTTTTCTAAATGTTTCTAAATGCTTCCAGGATTTCCTACAATTGACAACAACAACTTGTATTTATATAGCGCCTTTAACGCAGTAAAACATCCCAAGGCGCTTCACAGGAGTATTAAAAGACAAAAATTTGACACCAAGCCACATAAGAAGAAATTAGGGCAGGCTTGGTCAAGGAGGTAGGTTTTAAAGGAGCGTCTTAAAGGAGGAAAGCGAGGTAGAGAGGTGGAGAGGTTTAGGGAGGGAGTTCCAGAGCTTAGGGCCCAGGCAGCTGAAGGTACGGCAGACTTTTAAAACTCCAGCTTGCTGGCGGGGCCTTGACCCTTCACCTGCATTTCTCAATTTAAAATAAAAGCAGAGGCATCTGTATGTTTTCAAATAACTTTCCATTTAAATTGGCTGGAGATTCTGCTTCTTTTGTCTGCCATCGAGTACAGACACATTCATGACTTACCACAGAGGGAGAGACAGAAAGACTAATTAGGAAAGCTCCCTCTGATGAAGTGTCCGTTGATGAAGCCAGTGTTTTGAAATTCCCGTCTCTCTAGAAACACGAAACTATAAAATCCTTTTCATTCCAGGAGACGGAAGAAAAAAAAAGACACACCAAAACAAAAGAAGGAAAAGGACCTCTTGGCGGTGGTTTTCTGCCGTCGAGAGTTGTGGCGGTGGTTTTCTGCCATCGAGAGTTGTGGCGGTGGTTTTCTGGCGTCGAGAGTTGTGTCTATAAATCAGGCACATTTGTGTAGCGGAGAAGGAGAGCTCAAACACGGATAGGCAAGCTACCTGGTGGCCAACACCTGGCAGCTGACGTGCAATGGATGTTGCGGTCAGGGTCCCGGCTTTTTTTTTTCCTGAGTGTGAAACGGCGAGCACCCATTTATAGGAGGCGGCTCACCAATTGCGGGAAGTGTCGGACAAAATATGTATTTGGGCAGAACGGTAACCGATGGACGTTAACGCAGGCAAGTGTAAGATACCGCACGTAGGAGGGGAACAACGCACTGCGCGTGCACTCCCTGAATGGTGTGGATTTGGCACATGGGGGCGAGTCCAGGGAGAGTCACTCGGCGCCGCTCTTGTGCACCTCCCAGTGGCTAATGCCAGCATTAGCAGGTAAGAACTTTCTAAAATCGGCAGCAACAGCACCTCCCGGCCTGCTTCTGCCAGTGATGCTCTGAGTTGGCCATGAGGAGGCACTGCAACAGGCGCTTCCAGTCTTCCCTCCCATGGGGTGAAACAATCACGGTGCTGGGGCTGATGTCTGAAGTAGAGTTGCCAACTCTCCAGGATTGGCCTGGAGTCTCCAGGAATTCAAGACTGATCTCCTGGACACTGCTGCCAGCAACCAGGAAGAAAAATCATTGGGGCATTCAAAAAAATGGTATTATCTTTTTATATTCTCCGTTTATTAGTTATAAAAACAGTGGAGAATGGGGGAATAAAGGGCATTTGACCGGGCGAGGCGGTTGGAGGCAGGAGGCGATGAAACCTTCAGAAATACTTCCAACCAGAGTTGGCAACCTTGGGCCCAAGTCGTCATGGGTCGGCCCAATATCGGAGAGATCCAACAAATGCCCGTCCTCCCCCCACCCGCCGCCGCCCACCGGCTCGGAGAAGTGCTGCAGCCTTAATCTGACCGCTCGCAAATCCGCTCTTGCAGTTCACGAGGATGCGGAGGGACCCCCTCACCACAGCCCCAGTCAATCTTTCCGCGGCCATCTGTCCAACATGCTGAGCTAGCTCGGGCCAGATTATCCAGCCGTCGGGAGAAGGCGATCTCATTTAAAGAGGACAACCACCCGGCGGCCAGGAAATGACACGGCTTCACGTCTTCTGAATAAATGTCGGGGCAGAGCAAATGTTTGAAACAAATTGTTACTCAAAGCTCTTGCCTTTATCTGTACTTAGTGCTTTTTTAATCTCGGCCCCACAGCTGTTTAATTTGAAGGAATGGTTTTTCTACTCCATTGCTCAAACCTGCTGATTTTTTGCTGGAGACTCGTGGACTTTTACAAATTTCTCAATTAAAAGGAAATATTTAATTTAGATAAAAATGCTAATCGGTTTTATTTCTAATGGCGGGACCGCTTCGTTTGAACAGGGACAAAGATGGAGATTCCTATATGCAACCTGGCTTGCTTTTGACCCCTTATATCCACCCCACCGTCTCATCTGTCTCTCAGGTGAGATGTTAAACCAAGGCCCTGTCTGCCCTCTCAGGTGGATGTAAAAGATCCCATGGCACTATTGGAAGAGGAGCAGGGGAGTTCTCCCCGGTGTCCTGGGCCAATATTTATCCCTCAACCAACATCACTAAAAAACATTAGCTGGTCATTATCACATTTTTGTTTGTGGGAGCTTGCTGTGCGCAAATTTGCTGCTGCGTTTCCCATATTAAAAGAGTGACTACGCTTCAAAATGTACTTCATTGGTAGGAAAGCGCTCTGGGACATCCCAAGGTCAAGAAAGGCGCTATATAGATGCAAAACTTTCTTTTATCTCTCCTTCCAACTGAACTTTTCTAAGAGAGCAGCATCGCACAAACACCGAACCAGAACTAGAACCAAAACTGCTAAGCAGTTTGCAGGCCGCTCATTCAATCCCTGCCTGTGACTGAGGTATCTGTTGATTCTCTCCCTCCTCCCCTTCTTCTCTCGCTCTTCTTTTTCCCAACCTTACTGAAAATGTCTGATCATTTTTCAGTCTTCAGTTCTGAAATGTTCCAAAAGGTCAGTAACCCCTTTTTCTCTTCACAGGTTCTGACTGACCTGCTGTGTATTGCCACCATTTTCCATCTCTTTATATCCAGAGCATTTACAACTTAGGGTGCACAATTCATAGGAACATAGGAATTGCTAGGTGAAAAAGACCAAAGGGCCACCTAGTTCACCTTCTACCATCCTGGTAGTCGCATGATACGATAGTGGAGTTGTTGACTAGTCCCAGCAATCAATCCCCATCAATTAGACCCAGACATGATGTTCTCCGAGCTCCTCCAATTCTGGCCTCTTGCCCATCTCTGATTTTAATCGCTCCACCATTGGCGGCCGTACTTTCAGCTGCCCAGGCCCCAAGCTCTGGAATTCCCTCCCGACCTCTCTCTCCTCCTTTAAGACGGTCCTTAAAACAAACCTCTTTGACCAAGCCTTTGGTCACCTGACCAAATATCTCCTTATGGGGCTCAGACTCAAATTTTTGTCTGTTAATGCTTCTGTGACGTGCCTTGGGACATTTTACTGCTTTAACGGTGCTATATAAGTTCAGGTTATTGGTGTTGATATGAGGAAAACCCATGGGGTGGAGAGCTTTGGGAGCCATAAGTCACCTGTTCCTCCTGAGCACGCTACACATTTACCACACCTCATGTCTCAAATGACTCATGCACTTTATCCCAAAATGTTATTTTCTTTCCACACCAACTTTAGCTTTTTGCAACGGAACAGTTTCAGTCTAACAGTAACACTACAGCTGGAATGTGAACATAGAGTCAAATAATGCAATTCGACTCCCCGTCACCCTTGGAACGGGAAAACAAAACTCGCAGCAGCTGGGCGTTTCAGGCCCAGACTGCAGATCCCCAACTGCGGAATAATCACCATCTTCAGCAGTTTGGGTTCCAAACCATCCTCGCGGTAGTCTTGCAAGATGACAGTATCAGAACATCGGAGAGCCTGGAAACAAACTTCAGATTGGGTTTGGAAGGATCATTGTAAATCTGTTCTCGAAACCTGCAGTAAATGAGAGAGCAATTCGGTGCTTGATTGCTGTGCACAGCGTGAATGCACCCTCAGAAACACTCAGAGCATTTCCCACGATTGCTATCATCACTTTGCTGGAGGCGCTACACATAATTCACCGACACGGATTCACTGGTCTTACCAGACTAAACTCCCAACTAACTTCCTACATTCTCTTTCCGAGTCTGCCCACACAGCTTTCAGCTTGATTGAACCTCCCATCCTGCCCATATGTTTGGAGGTGACCACCCCACACAGTTTTCTCCACTCTTATTGACTTGAAACTTACTTCAGGTCAGATTCAGGGTTGAAACTTTGGATTCACACTTCTTAATAGTTTCAAGCTCGGCCAGTTTCAAGCTCGGCCTGTTGTTCTCCTCTCCTCCCCGGGCCTGCCCCTCCCCCCTCCTCCTCTCTCTGTTTGGGCGCCTCCTGTTGGACTGTGCCTGCTCGGAAGGGTTCCATCATGGTAGTAACCTGTTACTCTCTGTCTATCTCTAAGTTGCTGAATGACCGCCTCTATGTGGTTCTGCCTGGTGTTAACCGGTCTCTCTCTCTCTCTCAGATGCTGACTGGCCTACTCTATAAGGGTGTGCCTGAAGTACTAATCTGTCTATCTGTCTCCGTAAGGTGCCGACTGTCCTGCTCTATAGGGTTACAGAAGAACTTAAGAAATAGGAACAGGGGTAGGCCATACGGCCCCTCGAGCCTGCTCCGCCATTCACTGATCTTCTAACCTCAACTTCACTTGCCCGCCCAATTCCCATATCCCTTGATTCCATTAGTGTCCAAAAATCTAGCGATCTCAGTCTTGAATATACTCATCGACTGAGCATCCACAGCCCTCTGGGGTAGAGAATTCCAAAGATTCACAAACCTCAGTGAAGAAATTTCTCCTCATCTCTGTCCTAAGTGGCCAACCCCTTTTCCTGAGACTGTGACCCCTGGTTCTAGGCTCCCCAGCCAGAGGAAACATCCTCCCAGCATCTACCCTGTCAATCCCTCTAAGAATTTTATACATTTCAATGAGATCACCTCTCATTCTTCTTAACCCTAGAGAATATAGGCCCGTTCTACTCAGTCTTCTTGAAGCTTGGTGCTGGCTTGAAGTCAATGGAAAGTAAAATTGAGCAGAGGTGTAAAACAGGCAGCTGATTTGATCTGATCAATAGGCAGACTGAGCAAACACTTGGTGAGACCAGGCCAGGGATGAATCATTGAACTGTTCTGTTTCACAGCCAGTGAACAGACAGTCTCACTTAGTTCCATCAGTACAGCTTGTCCTCGTGTAATAATATAAAATTATAAAAAGGTTTCACTTCCTCATTTCAGTGGCTGTCTCACTTGAATTAAACAGACTAAAGTCCTAACTAACCTCCATAGAACGAACTGATTGTGTCTCTGTCCCAGAGACTTCCCAACGCAGTGGACATGAGGTATTTATCGCACGCCAAGACAGGCTAAGGAATTACTTATTACTTACAGTCTATGAAGAAACAATGTCAAAGCTTAGCTCATTAGTATTTTAACCATCCATTGTCTCAGTGCCTATATTGAACTTGTGTGAATACACTTAAAAAAAAAAATCCAATGTTTAAAACTATATTTCCCCAAAATTCTGTGCATCTGTAAAAATGGTCAAAAGATCTTGAAGCACGACAGTTAGTTTGAATGAATCCACAGGCGCATTGCTTGTAAATATGGTTACGGATTCATTAAGACTATCACATAAAGGAAAGTGTCATCTAATATTTAAGACTGAATGATGTAATTGCATTTGTGTCCAGCAGAGGGGGCCAAGAGCTGGAGGTCAGCATTTCATTTGCTAAGTACCCTGACTGAGGTATGGCGGCTCAACAGATTTAAAAACACGTCCTGCTAAAGGAGTGATTTCTCTTCAATGCCATTCAAACCCAGTTACGCACACACTATGCGTCCCGCTGGTGCCGCACCGGTGCTCCAGTGCTACATTGTTCCCCAATTTCAGATGATCCACATCTAATGGCTTCGATTTTGCATTAAGAATAATGGCGAGGCTATCAGCACTCACCGTTATTATGGAGCAAATCAGACAGCAACTTCTGGCATCCACACACGCGCAGTTAAACCCGGAAATCCGGAAGGTGCTGTCCGATTTGCCCTGCTCCTCCACAAGCTCTGCTACACCAGTACCTCGCCGAGAGACTCAGCATTGAAATACATGAACAGCGTTAATTTGCTGTACTTACCCACTGGTTACGCCAGAAAAAGGTAGAGCTGGTGCATTCAGGTGTAAGGGAACTTTTAATGGAGTGATAAGTCTTAATTACTGCCAAGCAACCTCTCTGCCCTGAAAATTTAATTTTACAAGTGTGGAGGCTCATTCATTCAGAATTTAATTGTTATTGGAGATTTTTCAAAAATTAAAATAATTTTTATTTTACTTTTTCTTTGTCTCTTTCTCAATCCTATCTTTTTTTCCCCTCTCTTTATTTCCCTTTCTGTACATGACTTTACATTGAATTAAATCTAATTTGTACTTTCTGGTCGAGACTCTGTGCGGTTCAGTGAGGATCCTTCAATCTGATTGGTTGGTTTTAGAGACACGCTGTTGCTTGTCCTGTTCACACATGCCTCCGATGCTCTGTAAGGAGCACCGCGTTGAAAAGGATCTCTAAGTACTGCAAGTTGCCGCTCAAAAAAGCCGCGAAACGTCTGTGGGCAGCTGTAAGCGCAATCAACGGCGAGCGCTGTCCCTTCGCCACTGACCGCAAAATCCGGGCCTTTATCAGTTAGCGCCCAGCCTAACAGAGAAACAGAGCCAAAAATACAGGCTGGCTGGAAAAGGAGAAAGAATCGGAACAGACAAACAGTGGCTCATGGGAGCACAATGAAACCAGAGTCTATTAAAAGCCTCAAATAATTTTAAACTATTGTTGGTCTGAATCTTGGCCGTCAGCGTTTGATTGCCACATTTAGCAGACCTCTGTGCCAAATGGCGTGAGTCGAGCAGCAGTCAATCAATGAGCCTCAGAAAAGGTTAAAGCTGGGCAGCAGTGAGAATTATTTGGCACCGGGACTGAAATCCCTGGGAGACCTTTCAGAGTTTTTCCCACAGGGCCTGTATTCCTAACTGGGGAAGGTGCAGGGAAAACAAATCCCCATCATTAGCAGTGAGGTTTCACCCTCGAATAGGCAAATGAGGGTTTTACAGTTTTTATTCCCGGGGATGGTGCAGAGAATGTAAACCCCCCCTCCATGGGAGACAAAATTAAATGGGTGGGTAACCTCACTGTTCAGGTGTCTCCTGAGGGGAGGAGACGAGGAACGTGAGGAAGTGGTGATCCAGTGGGAGATAGAGCTTGGGATTTGTGGCTTGTAGGAGGGTGAAAGGAGCTTTGAGCTTCTGGGAAAGAGTGAGTTGGAGTAGGCGAGTGTGAGATGAGCCTGGATTTCAGCACAGTGAGGATGCAGGAAGGACAAAGAGCGTGGAGGTGCAGCGTATTTGGAGTTTAGGAGGAATGAGAGAGGAAAGTTCAGAAAAGCAAAGGTTTTAGCCTTCAGGATAACACAGGCCTAGAGCAGAAAGGTTGCGAGGGAGGGAATTTGGGGCTCGAGCTGAGAACAGGATCTCCAATAAACTTTCATCTTGTAACCTGGTCGTGATGTGACCAGTGACTAAAATATTGCTCATCATACTCCAGCTTCTGCTGTATTGAATGAAAAAGAAACACATAAAGGAAAAACAAAATCCACACACGGACCCCCAGTGACAGATCCCTTTAAAACAGAGACGGAGATGTGCAATGAGAAGGGACTAATCAGTAATCTTGTTGTACGGGGACCCTTGGGTCAGAGCGATCATAACATGATCGATTTCTCACTCGAAATGGAGAGCGAAGAAATTGACTCAGAGACTAAGGTCCTGAATTTAAACAAGGGGAATTATGATGCCATGAGACGGGAACTGAGTAGGTCTGATTGGACAACGTTCCTGGGAGGACTGGAGGTAGATAAACAATGGCAAACATTTAAAGATAGAATGACAAAATTGCAAAAATTGTTTATACCAATCTGGCATAAAAGGAAATCTAAAAAGGTGACTCAACCGTGGATAACAGGGGAAATTAGAGACAGCATAAAATCCAAAGATAGGGCGTATAAAATAGCCAAAAAAAGCGCCAGAGCGGAAGATTGGGAACAGTTTAAGATAGAGCAAAGGAGGGCAAAGGGCATGATCAAGAGGGGCAAAATAGCTTACGAAAACAAGCTGGCGGAAAATATAAAAACTAACTCCAAAAGCTTTTATAAATATATCAAAAGGAAAAGACTGGTGAAAACCAAAGTTGGTCCATTGCAGTCAGATACGGGGGAATATATAATGGGAAATAAGGAAATGGCAGATCAACTAAATGCATACTTTGGGTCAGTCTTTACGAAGGAAGACACAAAAAACCTCCCTGGGATATCGGGAAAAATAGGGACATTGGCAAAGGAGGAACTGACGCAAATCAATATCTCTAAGGATATGGTGTTAAGGAAGCTAAAGGGATTGAAGGTGGACAAATCCCCAGGGCCTGATAACATGCATCCTAGGGTACTGAAGGAGGTGGCCCTAGAGATAGCGGATGCACTAAGGATGATTTTTCAGAATTCATTAGACTCGGGAACAGTGCCGATGGATTGGAGGGTAGCTAACGTTACCCCACTATTCAAAAAGGGGGGTAGGGAAAAAGCAGGTAATTACAGACCTGTAAGCCTTACATCAGTTGTGGGCAAAATGCTGGAGTCCATCATTAAGGATGAAATAGCGGAGCACTTAGCAAATGGGGACAGGATAGGACAGAGTCAACATGGATTTACAAAGGGTAAATCGTGCTTGACTAATCTATTGGAATTTTTTGAGGGAGTAACTGGTAGAATAGATGGGGGAGAGCCAGTAGATGTGGTGTACCTGGACTTCCAAAAGGCCTTCGATAAGGTCCCACATAAAAGATTAGCATGGAAAATTGAGGCTCATGGGATAAAGGGGAAAGTTTTGGCGTGGATAGGGAACTGGCTGTCAGATAGAAAACAGAGAGTTGGAATAAACGGCTCATTTTCTGAATGGCAGGCAGTAACAAGTGGGGTACCACAGGGATCTGTCCTGGGCCCCCAGCTGTTCACAATTTACATTAATGACCTGGATCAGGGAGTCGGATGCAGCATTTCCAAATTTGCAGACGACACTAAACTAGGAGGGGGGGTGGGCTCAGAGGAAGAGACCAGGAAGCTCCAGAGCGATTTGGACAGACTGGGCGATTGGGCGGATAAATGGCAGATGCACTATAATGTGGACAAGTGCGAAGTTATCCACCTTGGGTGCAGGAACGGGAGGGCAAATTATTATTTAAATGGCAATAGATTGGGAGAGGGGGAAGTACAGAGAGACCTGGGTGTTCTTGTACACCAGTCACTGAAGGCGAGCATGCAGGTGCAACAGGCGGTCAAGAAGGCAAACGGTATGCTGGCCTTCATAGCAAAAGGGTTAGAATACAGGAACAGGGATACCTTGCTGCAGCTGTACAGGGCACTGGTGAGACCACACCTCGAGTACTGTGTACAGTTTTGGTCGCCTCATCTGAGGAAGGATGTTCTTGCCATGGAGGGGGTGCAGCGGCGATTCACCAGGCTGATACCAGGAATGGCGGGAATGACCTATGAGGAGAGACTATGTAGTTTAGGGATGTACACACTGGAGTTTAGAAGATTGAGAGGGGACCTCATAGAAGTGTATAAAATTCTGACAGGTCTAGACAGACTGGATGCAGAAGGAATGTTTCCCTTGGCGGGTGAGAACAGAACTAGAGGACATAATTTAAGGATAAGGGCTAAACCATTTAGGACAGAGATGAGGGGGAATTTCTTCACTCAGAGAGTGGTGAACCTGTGGAACTCATTGCCACAGAGGGCAGTGTACGCCAGCTCATTAAATATATTTAAGAGGGAATTAGATATATTTCTACGGGCAAAAGGGGTTAAGGGTTACGGAGAGAAGGCGGGGACGGGATACTGAATTAAAGGATCAGCCATGATCTCATCGAATGGCGGAGCAGGCACGAAGGGCCGAATGGCCTACTCCTGCTCCTATCTTCTATGTATCTATGTATCTATATATACTTGCTTAGGAATGGGATTATAAAAGGATAAAAATAGACGGCGCTGAAGGGCATCATGGAGCACATTGGCTGCTGTGTTACTGAGACAGTGCCCTCCATGGAATGCAATTGGCCAGGGCTGCACAATCAGGGTTGGCATGTTAGTCTGATAACCCGAGCATGTTAGAGCAGTGCTCGTCATTAATCATTAGTGACGAAGGGTCACCGACCCAAAACGTTCTCTCTCCACAGATGCTGCCTGGCCTGCTGAGTGTTTCCAGCAATTGCTGTTTTTATCACTGATCTTTAGTCCGCTTCAATCCCAAGTAGTTGCTTCATAGGCGCTCTCGGTGAGGCTTCGGCACGGAATGGGGAGGGGTTGCGATTGTGCGGGTGGGGGGAAGAGATCCCGGTACGGCAGCGGCGCAGATTATTTTTTTGTCAGGCCCAGAGGAGCAGAAGTGCACGGCCCAGGCTCCGAACAGTTCCAAACTAGAATGGCAACCGGGGTCGGAAGATCCCCGACTTCCATAGCAAATTAAAACAGAGGCCCACTGCCTGAAACAGGGAAGGGTGCCCGGGCGCCGCGCCCCGCCCAGCCCGATAAACATTGCCTGCCTCTACGCCGGTGTTAATGGGGCGGTAAGGCCACCGATGCCATTTTGAGGCCCTTTAACGCCAGGCGATAGAGGTGAAAAACTGACCCCTAGAGTGGCCCATTTTACAACACTTGTCTACTCTTCAACGAGATATCGATTATTCAACATCACAGTGAGCTGTTGTGATCTGGAATGCACGGCCTGAAAGGGGGGCGGAAGTAGATTCAATGCTGACTTTCAAAATAATAATAATAATAATAATCAACTTTATTGTCATTGTTAGTGCACAAGTGCAGTACAACGAAATGTAGGCTTGCGGCTCCCGAGAGTGTACATTTAGATTAAGACATTTAAACATTCAACATACATTTGGCTTGTAATACATTAACATAAACATAACCATAATAAAGTGCATTGGCAGATGTGCAGGCTTTAGAGTTTGTGGAGTTCAGTAGGATGACAGCCCTGGGAAAGAAGCTGTTCCTAAATCTGGCCGTACGGGTGCGAATGCATCTGTAGCGTCTCCCAGATGGCAGGAGGGTGAACAGACTGTGGCTGGGGTGGGTAGGGTCTTTGATGATGGACCGTGACCTCCGTAAACAGCGGTTCTGGTATATGTGCTCTATGGTCGGTAGCCGGGTGCCGGTAATGCGTTGGGTAGTTTTGACTACCCGCTGCAGGGCTTTCCGGTCATAGTAGCTACAGCTGCCATACCATACTGTGATACAGTTCGTCAGGATGCTCTCTATTGTGCAGCGGTAAAAGTTAGAGAGGATCAGGGGTGACAGGTTACATCCCTTCAGCCTCCTTAGGAAATATAGGCGCTGCTGGGCCTTCTTCACCAGAGAGGAGGTATTGAGGGACCAGGAGTCCCTCCTGGTATTTGGATAAATGGGGGAAAGGGGGAAAAATTTGCGGGGCTATGGTGAAAGAGCGGGGGGGGAGTGGGACTAATTGGACAGCTCTTCCAAAGAGCCGGCACAGGCACAAGGGGCCGAATGGCCTCCTTCTGTGTTGTATCATTCTATGTCCATTGGTAACATAGCTGAAGATAATTTGTTTGATCGTCTTGCCATAGTCTATAATCTGCCTATCTATTGCTTTCTTTCACCCTTCTAATACCCATTACAAAAACACACGATTGCTTTTCAACCCCTCTCACCCCCCCCACAATCCCTTCAGACTAGATTTTGGGTCCTAACAGTTGCCAAGTCTATGCCAGGCAGTGGGTACAATCCAGAGGAGCTGGGTAGCGAGGCTGGAACCATGGTTCTGTGCCTCTCAGAGCTGATCCCGGCACTGCAGGCTAACAGGCCGCTCACTTCAAGTCTGCCCGCAGCGCGGCAGCCTTTGGTTGTTAACGGCCCTGAGCTTTTACTGATGTGAAGTTCCCCGTGCCAATGCTGGAACGCTTTCCTACTGAATTGCTTCCGCCACAGTTTCATACTTTACCAGATTTCATCCGTGTAGGTGACATATTGCAACTGTTATCAATCTCTGCTCCAGGGAGATGGATGAGGAGGTTATATTACGGAGTCTTTTCCAGGCTTCACTAAATATGATGTGAGTGAAATAACTATGAAAGATTTGAGAAGCTGGCAATGTATTTCTTAAACCTTAACCCTGTCAGTACTTTGTAATGTTACATGTTTCTAAAATCATCCAGTTAGAGAGAGAGAGGAAGAAAGAAAGAACTTGCATTTATATAGCGCCTTTCACAATCTCAGGACATCCCAAAATGCTTTACAGCCAATGAAGTACTTTTAAAGAATAGTCACTGTTGTAATGTAGGAAACGCGGCAGCCAATTTGCGCACAGCAAGCTCCCACAAACAACAATGTGATAATGACCAGATAATCTGTGTTTTCTTTTTTAATATAATATTGGTTAAGGAATAAATATTGTCCATAAAGCAGAATGCTGGCACCATAGTGAGGGAATGAATGTCTGGGGGCACAGACGTTACCGAGTGGTACAACATAGGTTCCATCCCATGTAGACTTGGCTCAGCAGCAGCACACTCACCTCTGCGTTAGAAGGTTGTTGGTTCAAGCCCCACTTCAGCGATTTGAGCCCATCATCTAGGCTGACACTTCAGTGCAGTACTAAGGGAGTGCTTGGGTGAACGTAAAAAAAAATGCCACGACATTTTTGAAAGAAGTGCTGGGGAGTTCGTCCAGTGTCCCGGCTAACATTCATCCCTTGATTAACACCACCACACTCAGAGTATCTGCTCATTTATCTCATTGTTGCTGCAAATTTGCTGCCGCATTTCCTACATTACAACAGTGACTTCACTTCAAAAGTACTTCGTTGGCTGTGAAGAATTTTGGGATGTCCTGAGGTCGCGACAGGTCATTATATAAATGCAAGTTCTCTCTATGCAGTGAATTATTGGTTTTAATCATGGAAGAGACTTTGAGCAAAGACCAGTCAGAGGGATAGTTGGAGGGAGAAGTACCTCGAGCTACTTCAATGCAAGGCCCATGGGAGATGGCCTGGAAGAAGGTTGGCCATCGATTCTCAGGCTGAGTAGAACATCCAGCATGTAGAGACCACCAAAACAAAGGAGGGACGTATGGAAATTAAATCAAGTCCCACTCCTGAAACTTGACCTCATAATCCAGGTTGACGCTCTGGGAGTGCTGCACTGTCAGGGGTGCCGTCTTTTGGTTGAGATGTTAAAACCGAGGCTCTGTCTACCCCCTTGGGTGGATTTAAAAGATTCCATGGCACTATGTCAAAGAAGAGCAGAGCAGCTCTCTCCAGTGTCCTGGCAAATATTTATCCCTCAACCAACATCACTAAAACAGATTATTACATTACAACTTCCTGATGTCAGGTCCTAAATTTGCCTTTGACCCAATCGAGTTAGCGCCCGGGAGGAACCCGCTCCGCGCCTGGGAGGAATCAGCTCGGCGCCCCGGGAGGAATCCGCTCCGCGCCCCGGGAGGAATCCGCTCCGCGCCCCGGGAGGAATCCGCTCCACGCCCCGGGAGTAATCCGCTCCGCGCCCCATGAGGAATCCGCTCCTCGCCCGGGAGGAATCCGCTCCACGCCCCGGGAGGACCCCGGGAGGAATCCGCTCCGCGCCCCAGGAGGAATCCACTCGGCACCCGGGAGGAATCCACTCGGCGCCCTGGAGGAATCCAGTCAGCGCCCTGGAGGAATCCAGTCAGCGCCCGGGAGGAATCCAGTCAGCGCCCGGGAGGAATCCAGTCAGCGCCCGGGAGGAATCTAGTCAGCGCCCGGGAGGAATCTAGTCAGAGCCCGGGAGGAATCCACTCGGCACCCGGGAGGAATCCACTCGGCGCCCTGGAGGAATCCAGTCAGCGCCCTGGAGGAATCCAGTCAGCGCCCGGGAGGAATCCAGTCAGCGCCCGGGAGGAATCCAGTCAGCGCCCGGGAGGAATCTAGTCAGAGCCCGGGAGGAATCCAGTCAGCGCCCGGGAGGCATCCAGTCAGCGCCCGGGAGGAATCCAGTCAGTGACCGGGAGGATTCCAGTCAGCGCCCGGGAGGGATCCAGTCAGCGCCCGGGAGGGATCCAGTCAGTGCCCGGGAGGGATCCAGTCAGCGCCCGGGATGGATCCAGTCAGCGCCCGGGAGGCATCCAGTCAGCGCCCGGGAGGGATCCAGTCAGTGCCCGGGAGGGATCCAGTCAGCACCCGGGAGGAATCCAGTCAGCGCCCGGGAGGAATCCAGTCAGCGCCCGGGAGGAATCCAGTCAGCGCCCGGGAGGAATCCAGTCAGCGCGTGGGAGGAATCCAGTCAGCGCCCGGGAGGAATCCAGTCAGCGTCCGGGAGGAATCCAGTCAGCGCGTGGGAGGAATCCAGTCAGCGCCCGGGAGGAATCCAGTCAGCGCGTGGGAGGAATCCACTCAGCACCCTGGAGGAATCCACTCAGCACCCTGGAGGAATCCACTCAGCACCCTGGAGGAATCCACTCGGCGCCCGGGAGGATCAAACAGGTGAATCTCCAAGAAAAGTTCTGTGAAATGTCCTCCCTCACTTTCAAGAATACGGCAGCAGAATTTGCCTGCTATGAATCCAAACTTATAACCCACACTGACAACTCTGAGCATCCGCGTTCCATAGATGACTCACCATGGCCCAGGATTATTTGATTACCTCCGATTATACTTATCCTTATAACCTTCAATCCTGCTCGTAAATAGACAGCTTTATTCCCCCCCCCCCCACAGGATCAATTAACATAACATTAATGACTGTTTCCCGTTAGTTAGGGCAAGTGATTTGTTATCACTCAAAACCCACTCAAAAACCAGCAATCGGTTGCCACCTGGGGATTTTAATGCAAATTTGTGGTAACTTGGGCAACAAATCTCACTGTGGGTGGTAAATGTAGGAATTCATGAATCTAATGTGCTGTGTGAGGCTGTCTGGCCGAGAACAGGATTGAGTTCAGCTGAGGTTCCCTACATAGTCGAATATCTTGCAAGTCGAATATCCTGCAAGCATCTCCGGAGGGCAGCTGGTTACTATGGAGCCATTCTACAGCACGAGTCAATATGGGGGGGGGGCGTGAAGGGCCTGTGAATTCTATGGGGTTAGGCTTAATATAAAAAAGTATTTGATTCATTGGCGAATAATCAATTAGGGCCTGTGGCTAGTGTGTAGATGTTTAAAACGTTTCGAATGATTGGGGGGGGGGGGGGGGGGCAAAAAAAAAAATCTTTAACAAAATTGCAAGATGGCAATCATCGGCCTCAACCAGTCACGCAAGTGTTGTTAATTAAAAGAAAATAATCAGAGGAGAATGGAATCAGTTCAATAAAATAAGGTCATTCATCGGCGTCTTTGTGTGACTAGATTGCTTGTTTATCAGAAGGTTAACAGCCAGAGATTTCAAGGGGAAAATAAAACTCTCGTGACAAATTCATCACGTTCTAAGACTCCATTTGAAATGCAGGGATTATAAATCATTAATTACCCGACAAACATTCCTCTCTCGGGCAGGAAGATTGAGTCACCTGGTTAATAAACGTTTTTAATTCCTTGACTGGTTTGTGGTGCTGTTCGTGGGCAGTAACTCAAGACAACTCTGGTCCTCTCCTCCTAACCATTTCCGACATTGCAACAGTGACCACACGCCAAATGTACTTCATTGGCTGTAAAGCGCTTTGGGATGTCCTGAGGTCATGAAAGGCACTACAGAAATGCAAGTTCTTCCTCTCTTTCATTCATAACACTCAACCTTTGGTCATCTCCCTGGTAGAGGCACTGGTGGCACCCACGTGAAACTAGACACCAAAAGGCTGACGATTCATGCTCACACCCACAATATTTCTTCATGGCTTACCATGAGATGATGATTCTTGCTGGGGTTCCATGGGTTTTGGCTGCTCTTTTTGTACCTCAGTTTCTGCAACTATTTGTCAAGTGTGAGTGTGGACACTGACCCGTCAGTAGGCCCTACTCAAATTCAGTGTGGGGGCATGATACCCGAGGCCAGTCCTGTGCTCACCCAATATCCACACCTGGGTTCTCCAACAGGAGTCACTGGGGGCAAAAAAAGAGATCGGCTCAAAGAAGCAGATCACCATAGAGATACTACAGAAGGAAAGCAAGATTGGGCTGCAGTGATTCATCAATGGTAATGTTAATATACCACCATCTAACATAAGCAGGGCAGCCATCAATCCAGTACATAGGTCAATGTCTACAATGCACAGGAAACTTTGTGCTATCCGGCACCGACGGGACCGAGCTGTTGCTGTTCCCTCAAAACTGCCGGACAAACCAGCGTTAATGTTGAAGCATACAGCTCCGTATCTGGCAACAAACACTGTTGCTTAGCAACAGCTTCTAAACAGTCGGCCGTACCTTGGAAGCATCTCTGTAGCTTAGCAACAGCTTCAGAGAGACTTTGCAGAGCCTGACTGTTGAAAAGAAAGCCACGAGAAGAAAAAAAACCTAACAAAACGGCTCCTGATTTTTGCCGGTGGCTCGAGCTTGCCGGACATTTAGCCTCCGGATAACACAAAGTTTCCTGTACAAGGGTTTAGGTATTTATTAAATACATTGAATTGAATATTATAGAACCTTCCTATAATAAGATGCAACTGGATGAGAAAGCCATCCGACTGATTGTGGATCAACTATCTAGAAAAGTATACTCCTAGTCTTCAGCAACCTGCATTTATATAGCGCTTTTAACATCGGCGCTTCATAGAAGCGTAATTGGACAAAAGTTGACACCGAGCCAAAGCAGGAGATAATAGGCTTGGTCAAAAGAGGTCGGTTTTAATGAGCGTCTTAAAGGAGAGAGGTATGGAGACTTCAGGTTGTTGGTACATTTTACTAAAAGGCTCCCTTAACACACTCCCGTGGGAGAAGGATGTGAGGTTCCATTACGTTCAAGTGGTCCTTCCAGTGACGCACAAGAAAGCCAAAAGTGATTGTTGTAAGCGTTTGTGTATACTTTAAAATACAGTTAGTCTAACAACGAAAAGAAGGGCCTTCAGAATAGCTGGAATGCCATAACCTGATATTGCAACATACAACAAAACAACATTCTTAACGTATCAGTTAGATACACTAAAGCAGGTGACGGGAGTGCTGACCATCCCTCTGTTCATTTAGTAAAACCCCTCAATTTAATTACCAACCAGGAGAAATGTTTTTTTCCTCTACTCACTTTATCAAAACCCCTCAACAATTTTGAACACTTCTATCAGAGCAAAGGAGAGAAAACGAAGATGATCTAGCTCAGGGATGTCCAATCTGTGACCCTAGGACCAGAATGCAGCCCACCCACCCAAACCTCGACAATCCGGCTCTTGAAGTCCAAGCAACTCGAGACCTATTTGCGGTTATTTTTTTATTTGCCATTGTGGGATCGGAAGTTTGGGAAAGACTTCTCTCAGCACTGTTGCCTCACTGGTAGCTAATCATGCAAATTAATGGGAACACGGGATTTAAGTATTGTACCCCGTGGTTGCACGATATAAGAACATAAGAAATAGGAGCAGGAGTAGGCCATTCGACCCTGCTCCGCCATTCAATGAGATCATGGCTGATCTTCTGCATCAACTTCATTCACCGGCCCTCTCGCCATATCCCTTGATGCCCTTACTAGTCAGAAATCTATCGACTTCTGTTTTGAATATACCCAATGACTGAGCCTCCACAGCCCTCTGGGGTAGAGAATTCCAAAGATTCACCACCCTCTGTGTGAAGAAATTTCTTCTCATCTCAGTCCTGAATGGCCTACCCTTTATCCTGAGGCTGTGGCCCCTGGTTCTAGACTCCCCAGCCAAGGGAAACATTCTCCCAGCATCCACCTCATCAAGCCCTGTAATAATTTATTATGCTTCCATGAGATCCCCTCTCATTCTTCTGAATTCAAGAGAATACAGGCCTAGTTTACTCAATCTCTTCTCATACGACAGTCCCACCATCCCAGGAATCAATCTCGTGAACCTTCGTTGCACTCCCTCTATGGCAAGTATATCCTTCCTTAGGTAAGGAGACCAAAATTGTACACAGTACTCCAGGTGTGGTCTCACCAAGGCCCTATATAATTGGAGTAAGACTTCTTTACTCCTGTACTCAAATCCTCTTGTAATGAAGGCCAGCATACCATTTGCCTTCCTAATGGCTTGCAATATGCATTTATGCGGCCTACAAAGGCAAAAAGCCTGGACAACCCGGACACCCCTGATCTAGCGGACACTCCGAGTAAAGCAAGCATCCATCACTCATCGAACTACCATTTTGTAAAATGAGGGAAAGGGGGGGGGGAATTCTCATGATATTCAGTCCGTTATCTTCAAAATTCTTCAAGAAGCTTCAGAGAATGAAAGGCTGTGCCAAACGTAACTGGTCGATTATTCATCTTCAGAATGATATCATCTTTCTGATTGGAAGTGCAGTGAAATGAATAGCTTCCACCCGGCCACATTATTATTTTTTTCCTCACACCGTACTTTTAATAAGTAGTATTTGTTAAACTGACAAACTCCCTATCTGCAGTTTCTTGCCATGCTGATAAGGGGTTTCATGCTTCTCGATGGGGATGCTCTTCCCGAGTCGATTGGTCTTCTGCTGCAGTGCTTAACCCTTGGAAGATGGAAGGGATCTAAAAAAAGTTCCAACAAAAGGTCATCGACCTGAAATGTTAACTCGCTTTCACTCTCTACAGATGCTGCCTGACCTGCTGAGTATTTCCAGCATGTTCTTGTTTTTCCTTTCAGATTTCCAGCATCTGCAGAATGTTCTCAAAAAATAATCTGATTGGCTGTGTGATAAATCCATATAGTGAGACAAGGACTCGAAGAGGCGATATCTTGGAACTAGTACGAGTATTTTATTAAACAAATAGAGTAACAAACATCATGCCTGCATCCTGGCATTCCACCTTTGCTGACCTTGACAGGAAGCAAACCTCTGACCTTAACAGGAAGCAAACCTCTGACCTTAGCAGCAGCATTGGCTACAGCACCACCTGGTGGATAACCTTAATCATAACATCCCAGATTACTATATCTGAATTCCATCAGCACCCCAACTGGAGACTCTGGCGGAGACGTAGAGCAGGGCTGGAGGCTTCGGTCAGTCGTGGCTCAGTAGGTAGCACGCTCGCCTCCGAGTCAGAAGGTCGTGGGTTCCAGCCCCACTTCAGGGACTTGAGCACAAAACCTAGGCTGACACGTCCAGTGCAGTGCTGAGGGAGTGCTACACTGTCGGTGGTGCCGTCTTTTGGATGAGACGCTAAACTGATGCCCCGTCTGCTCTCTCTGTTGGACATAATAGTGCCACGGCACTATTTCGAAGAAGAGATGGGGAATTCTCCCCGGTGTCTTGGCCAATATTTATCCCTCAACCAACATCACTAAAACAAACTATTTGGTCAATATCACATTGCTGTTTATAGGACATTGCTTTTCCTACATTAAAAAAGTAATTTAACTTTTGTGGAATGGGGAGCTCTTTGCCCAGCATCCATTGCAGCAAAGAAAGCATTCTATCTCTGATTAAATGCTTGCACGGCTATTTCCCAGCGATAGAGCGGTTTCTCTGCCGTAATGGGTAAAGAACTCCCCATTCCACCAAAGCTGGGAACTGCACCGGGCAACACCACATCTCACTCCACCAGTACATCAGGTACTGATGAGCTGCTAACGGCACACCAATGTCGTTTTAACAACCTACTGAGCGGGGCTCCTGTCGCGGCTCCTGCACGCCCCAGCCAACCCGCAACCCCCCCCACCCCCCCCCCCCCAGCACTACAAACATTAGCAGCTGCAGCACACGTAGGGAAGGGGTCCGCAGCACATTAATCCCTCCCTCCATCCCCACTATTTGGCTGGGATCTCCCAGACACTCCAACCCTACAGCAACCACATCATCCCCCTTGTGCAGGCTGCCAATGTCGCAGATCCCAAGATCAGGACATCCTTCCTTCAATGGAAAGGACCCCAGGATGACAATGAACTGGGAAACCCAACCAACAGAAAATAGAACGGAAATCACAAACCCCCTGGCAGGGCTCCAGAATTAGGCGCGATCCCAGGTGAGGCCGGAAATTAAAGGAACGCTGCAAGAGATGCAGCCAATCCCGGGATACTTGGCTCATCCCGTTTACTGTACATATACAATGACTATTTTGAAAATAAGGGTACCTGCAAAACAAAGGACACCTGACGCAAGTCCGACAGGTCTCCCGAATTTACAGGTTTCACTGTGAATGCAAGTTCTTTCTTTGGAATGCACTGTACGAGGAAGATGTCGGACATCAGCCAATAGGACAGAGTGACCAAGACAGAAACAGCAAGAAGCTCAGATAGCTTCCTCAGTGTTTTAATGAATTCACAAACAATCCACTTCAACTTGATCCAGGCAGGGAAATTTCAGGGAAGGAATGGCCTGCAAGTAGTAACAAGGCATTCATTTCATTTCTTCCCCCCCCACCTTAGAAACATAGAAGATAGGAGCAGGAGTAGGCCATTTGGCCCTTCGAGCCTGCTCCGCCATTCAATGAGATCATGGCTGATCATCCAAACCCTACACCGACAGCCATCCCACCCAAGCCCTATCCCCGTAACCCCACGTATTTAATCCCCCCTAACACTAAGGGCCAATTTTTATCATGGCCAATCAACCTAACTCGCACATCTTTGGACTGTGGGAGGAAACCGGAGCACCCGGAGGAAACCCACGCAAACACGGGGAGAATGTGCAAACTCCACACAGACAGTCACCCGAGGCCAGATTTGAACCCGGGTCCCTGGCGCTGTGAGGCAACAGTGCTAACCACTTTGCGACCTTGCCTCCAACTTTCTCCCCAAACTCTCCACCAAGGAAAGTTTCTGGTTTACCTTAAAGAGCCTCCTCCTATTCCCCCACCAGGCTTTACTGATTGGGGCACTCCCTCTCGCTCATTAGGCCTTTAAAATGCTATCCGGGTGCGATGGATGTCATAGGACCCCCAATTAGCATATTTTAATGAGGCTCCCACCCGAGTCAGGCAAGCGCCTCAGCCACCTAAAAAAATAAGGGCACAATTAAGATGGCAGCGGCTGGAAATCGAGTGGGATTAAGGCGGGGAAGTCTTTGCGCAGCTATTTTAACTGCGTGCCGTGTCCCATTCCTGTCATGCAGGGTGTGTTAAAATTTCCCCTCCATAACCCAGCAAGCTTCTGCGCCTTTAGGAAAGGGGAAAAGAAAATGGGAAAGGCGAGGGGGAGAGAAGGGGATTATAAACATCAATGCTGCCAGTTTTAAGAGAACTAAAGCTGTTGCTGTCTTACATCTTTTACTATATGGTGTACAGCAGATGTTAAAGAAAGGACTCCACTTGCCACTAAAGCAATAAGAAAGAAAGACTGCATTTATATAGCGTCTTTCACGACCACCGGACGTCCCAAAGCACTTTACAGCCAATGAAGTATTTTTTGGAGTGTAGTCATTCTTGTAGTGTGGGAAACGCGGCAGCCAATTTGCGCACAGCAAGCTCCCACAAACAACAATGTGATAATGACCAGATAATCTGTTTTAGTGATGTTGGTTGAGGGATAAATATTGGCGGGGACACCGGGCAGCACGGTGGCATAGTGGTTAGCACTGTTGCCTCACAGCGCCAGGGACCCGGGTTCGAATCCGGCCTCGGGTGACTGTCTGTGTGGAGTTTGCACATTCTCCCCGTGTTTGCGTGGGTTTTCTCCGGGTGCTCCGGTTTCCTCCCACAGTCCAAAGATGTGCAGGTTAGGTTGATTGGCCATGATAAAAATTGACCCTTAGTGTTAGGGGGATTAAATACGTGGGGTTACGGGGATAGGGTGGGATATGTGTTGGTGTAGGGGTTACGGGGATCGGGTGGGATATGTGTCGGTGCAGGCTCGATGGGCCGAAATGGCCTCTATCTGTACTGTGAGGTTTCTGTGATTTCTGTGATAACTCCCCTACATTCAGGACATGTTGCTCTGACACCCATCAGAAATTTCAGAAAACATTTTAATCTGAAGAGAGGCAACAGTTTCTTCACTGAAATACTTCTCCCTGATCCGAGCAGCTTCGAACTTTACTGAAACAGAATGAAGCATCTGCAGCAGAGAATGGCTGCTAATTTAAATATATTCAGTCATTTAAATTTCTCAGCCAGTAATAAAATACGTCACACACGGAGACTTCACACAGTTCCCCGACTGAATACGGAGATCCCGGTACTTCTGTATTGAGTGCTGATAATTAGAGACAAATTTTACACACGCGACTATGTCTTCAGATTCCTGGAGTTTGTCACTTCTAATGAAAGGAGTCTCCCAGCATTTTCTTCTCACACCTGCTGACAGTCCGACCCCGTAATTCCAGCATTTTCTATTTTTATTTCACCATCTCCTATCGCGATAAGCGGCCAGCTAATCGGTTTCTGTGGCATCGGTTGAAGGGTGAACGTTGACCAGGAGAACTCCCCTGCTCTTCTGATGCTGTCTTGGGATGGCTCAGGTGGACATCTTGAAAATCTCATCCGACAAATGGCACATCTGACAATAGACTCTCTGCACTGCACCGAAGCGTCAGCTTAGCCTTTATGATCAAGTCCTGGCGTGGGGTTTGAATCCATAACCTACTAACTCAGTGTTACCAACTGAGCCACACTGACACTACTTACACGCAACAAAATGTAAGGGGGTGAATTTCATCAGGGCTTCTCCCATTCCACTGAAGTTACAGCAACGGATACCCCATTTACGCACCTGGATTATCACATTGCTGTTCGTGGGATCTTGCTGTGCACAAAAGCGGCTGCTGCGTTTCCTACATTACAACAGCGGCTACAGGTCACAAAGCACTTCATTGGCTGTAAAGCGCTTGGGGACATCCTGAAGTCATGAAAACAAAGTACTTTTTAATCAGAAAGGATGAAAACAACTTGCAAGATAACACCTCTAAACATTTTTTAAAAACGTTCCAAAGTAAGTTTAGTGACGACTACCTTTCCAACCTTCAGCAACTCATTTTTCCACAAAATAAAAGTAACAAATGAGCAGATTTGAGCAGGTCAAAGTCCTGCCAGTGGTTGCCATGTTCAATAGTGACTCATTAGATCAAATCAAGCATTCTTGAGAACCCGCCATGACGCAAGCCAAATGTCCAGTTGCTTTTAGGCATCTGACTGGGTAAGGCTGGGCACAATGCGCCGCCCCCCCGCCAGAAGGCAGCGATGCCCAAGCTGTTTCTTGTGAGGCCTCACGTCCGATCCTAATGGTTCCAAAAAAGGTACCTTTAGTCTCATTTGCAGTGCCCTGGATCAGTACAGTGAATGTGCTTGTGTTGCTGAATGCCTTATTTATCATTTCAAATCAATGCCAGCTCAGGCACAGCCGAGGCTCTGTGCAAACCTCTTCCTTGCCGGGCTCATTAAATTGGTGTCAACATCTACACACAAGGAAAGGAACCAGACAAAGGAGGTGCAAAATACAGGACTTTTGTGAGGAAGGATTCCGGCTCGACAATAACTCACGGGCTGCTTTCTCAATAGTCCAGCTGGGAAGAAAGGACAAGTCAAGTCACATGGGCATCAATGGGCCGAAACCAGGCCAAAAATAAAAACCTGAAGCACAATATCTGTCCCGTGGTGGTCTTCCACTGGCAGACAATGCCTAGCATAGACAGACATAAAACAAGCAGGTTTAATTCATCAGGCAGGGCGGAATGGTGATGGGAATAAAGTTGGCAGCTGTTGTGCTTTTATCGGATCTCACTCATTATAGAAAAGGAAAAAATACAGTGGAGGTAAAGAGGGAAAAAGAGATAGGGTTAGGATTTAGTGTGCGCAAGTGATCTGGACGCACTTGACCAAGTCCAGCCTCTCAGTTGTAACGTTATGTCCGCTAAATGGCTCAAGACCTATGGCTCCTGTCACTATCACTCCAGAGACTTGAGGACATAATCTAGGCCGACACTCCCAATGCAGTGCTAAGGGAGTGCTGCACTGTTGGAGGTGCTGTCTTTCAGATGAGATGCAAAAGATCCCACGGCACTAAAAGAGGAGCAGGGGAGTTCTCCTCGGTGTCCTGGCCAATATTTATCCCTCAACCAACATCTAAAAATAGATGATCTTGTCATTGCCACATTGCTGTTTGTGGGAGCTTGCTGTGTGCTAATTGGCTGCCGTATCTCCTACATTACAATGGTGACTACATTTAAAAAGTACTTCATTGGCTGTAAAGCACTTTGGGATGTCCTGAGGTCATGAAAGGCGCTATAGAAATGAAAGTCTTACTTTCTTTACCTTCACCATCGCCCACACTCATTATGACATGTCAAGTGTGGGTGCCATTGTCACGTCCTTCACCCAAGGGTATCTCGCTGTCTGGTACCGATTACTCCTGATACAGATCACTGCTCAGGGAGGAGAAAACCTGCAACATTGCATTTACCAGCTGCCAGAATATTGTTTTTCGGGTAGCCTCCAAGTTCATCACTTCTGCTCAAAATTCAATAGTTTCATTTTTTTTTAAACTAAATGTTTTATTGTAAATTGCATCATATCTTGCAAAAGTTCTCTCCCCAGTTCACCAAAGCTGAAGTTTTTCATTGTGGAGTTGTTTTCTAACCTTCTCTTTTCATCGTGCAAGTACGCTATAGGCCGGTTTCCTGTCCCTTCCATCCTATCTCCTGTTCTCCTTTTTCATCACCTGCAACATTTCCTGGTGTCGTCTTCGCTCTATCCCACCCTCATGATCCTGACCATCTCCTCTCCCGTCCTTTACAATTTCCTTGGTCTCCGCTCCCAGCAGCCCCCTCACTGCTCCAGTCTAACCAGCATCCACCCCTCTTTCTCCCATTACAAAACGACCCCAGTTTCCTTCCTCCTGCCCCTCCAGCATGAGCCTGTCCAGTTTGTTTCCCCTAGTTAGTTGGATCTGTCTGGTCTCCTTTCTGGCCCCCAACAGCACAACCCTGCCTGGTCTCTTCCTCCTTCCAATCCCAGCCTGCTCCCCCTCTCTCCGTCCCTCCCCCTTAACCCAGGACAATCTCCCCCCTCTCGCTGTCCTGCTCTGACATCAGCACCTTAAACTGATCAAGAATGTAAGCTATCTACGCACATTTAAACGGTGGAAGCATTCACCGATTGATTGCATATTTGCAATTGCAACAATGACTGAAATGTTAATCTCTCTTCACTTAATGGACAGGAGGGAGAGCTGGTTTTTGCTTATTAAGCTTTTTTTTTTAATATGGGGGTGGGGGAAGAGGGGGATTTTGTTAAATGGAAGCATTCTTCTGCTGTGCGGTATCCAGTACAGACCAAGGTAGTAAATCAGCAGTCAAACTATCTTCCTCGGCTCCCTGCCCCATTAATATACAAGATTCTGCCTGGAATATTGCTCCATGAACAGTCAGGTCCCCTGGGTCTTGGCAACAGTGAGCTGGCAGCATTGTAAATGCAAAAGCTGATGGCAGCAGTCCAAGAAAGGGCCAGGTTCACTTCTGCCGCGTCTGAAAATAAACCCCTCCGAACAGCCCAGAGTTCCAGCTCTCCGCTTTGACCTCTCTAACACGTCTGGAGACGCTTCTCAATCAAACAGATCTGCGTCTAATCCAGAGCAACCAGAATCGAAACCCATAGCTACACGACATTCCCCTCTGCATCGAACCTCATTGCTGGTGATTTGAAAAAAAAAGGGTGAAGTAGGGGAAGCAACAGCAACAGTGCTAGTTCAACAAGTTCAGCTCGACTGACAGCCCTCTCGCCTCAGGGTCAACAGGTTGTGAGGTCTAGCAGTTATAGAATCATACAGCACCGAAGGAGGCCATTCGACCCATCGCGCCTGTGCCAGCTCTTTGAAACAGCTCTCCAATTAGTCCCACTCCCCCCTCCTCTTTCCCCACAGCCCAGCAAATTTCTCCTTTTCAAGTATTTATCCAATTCCCTTTTGAACGTTACTATTGAATCTGCTTCCACCAACCTTTCAGACTGTGCATTCCAGATCATCATAACTCACTGCATAAAGACATAATCCTCATTTCCTCCCTAGCTTTTTTTCCAAATTATCTTAAATCTGTATCCTCTGGTTACCGACTTTCTTGCCAATGGAAACAGTTTTTCCTTATTTACTCTATCAGAAGCCCTCACAATTTTGAAAACTGCTATTAAACCTCTCCTTAACCTTCTCTGCTCTAAGAACAACCCCAGCTTCTTTAGTCTCTCCACCTAACTGAATTCCCTCATCCTTTGTGCCATTGTGGTAAATCTCCTCTGCACCCACTCCAAGGCTTTGACATCCTTCCTAAAGTGTGGTGCCCAGATTATTGGACACAATACTCCAGCTGAGGTCTAACCAGTGCTTTATAAAGGTTTACCTTTATATAAAAGATGAGCACATAAACTAGGCTGACAATTCCAGTCCAGTACTGAAGGAGAACTACATCGTCTGAGGTGACACCCTTCCATTGAAACATTAAACCAAGCACCCCCCCCCCCCACCTGCCTGTTCCAATTGGTATTGAAGACCCCATGGCACTGTTTGAGAAAGCATAGGGAGTTCTCCCGGTGACCTAGCCAACATTACCCTCTCACTCAAGACCACCAAGCCAATCAACTAGCCATTCATCTCATTACTATTTATGCAATCATGCAGAGTGCAAAACTGGTTGCTGAGTTTGCCTACATACCAGTTACTTTGCTTCAAAGTAATTCCTTGAACGTGAAGCACTTTGAAATGTTTTGGAGAGACGTGATAAAGTGCTTTATAAATTCAAGTCTTTCTTTCTTTCAACCAATCCCAGCAAAAATGGATTAAGTTGTAATTTGTCTCACAGCTGTCTATGGGATATTACTAATGTAGAACTGCTGCCTACATAATAAGTCACTGCACTTCAAAAAATTAACTCATATGTGTTTGGCATGCAGATAGCCCTGTCTAATAGGCTCACTGGGTTCATGCCTCATTCTAAAGTACGCTCGGTGCTTTTCCAGGCACACCAGGGTTGATCTCCATGGTTTTTGATGGTGATGGAGGAGTGAGGGATATGCCAGATCACGAGGTTACAGATTGCGGTAGTGTACAATTCTGCTGCCGATGTCGTCTCACTACCCAGTTCTGGGCTGCTAGATCTGTCCTTAGTCTGGCCCAGTTTGGTAGCTATGTCCTTCAGGGCTCAGGCAATTCAGCCAGTGGTGGCATTACTGAGCCACTCTTGGTGATGGACATTGAAGTCCCCCCCATTCACACTATGTTCTGTGCCCTTGCTTCCCGCAGGGGAAGCCGAACAGGGGGGAGTACTTGGTAGCGACTGTTTTACAACCAGGTGGCTTGCATCAACTGATGTGCCTCAATAAATCCGAGACTTGATGTTAGCGAAACAAAACAAGGCTTTTATTGACTTAGAAGGTAACACACAGAGGAGAATGTATCTTCCATCCAGAGGTCTGCCGTACTGGATGTGCTGCAGGCTGGGCCAGCTTACATAGGAGCCAGGTATGGGCGGAGCCCTACACACAGTACAATACAATGGAAATGAAACTGAAACCAACCACAGTCACAGGCAGAGAAATACTGATGAGTGATGAATGGAATATTTCATCACATTCACCCCTTCTATAGATTTAGTCTGTTCGGGGGTTTGATAGTCCTCTGCGACCGACGTGGCTGTTGTGGTGCCGCGGCTGTCGGCTGGGTGTCCCCGGTGGCCTCCTGGGTCTCTGCCGGGGGTGCCGCCAGGGTTGTTGAAGGGGTAGTTGGTGGGGGTACCGTTGGTCGATGTTCTTCCGGGGGTGATGAAAGAGTAGTGGGTGGGTAAGAGTTGCTGTGGTCGTTGTTGCTGCTGTTGTCGTGACCGGCTGGGGCGACGTCTTTTATGGACACGGTGTCCTCCCTTCCGTCGGCGTGCCAGACATACGCGTATTGGGGGTTGGCGTGGAGTAGGTGCACTGACTCCACGAGAGGGTCCGTCTTGTGGCCCCTCACATGCCTTCGCACGAATACCGGACCTGGGGTGGAGAGCCATGACGGCATGGATACGCCTGAGGTGGATTTCCGGGGAAAGACAAACATTCGCTCGTGAGGCGTGGCATTAGTGGCAGTACACAATAGCGACCGTATCGAATGGAGCACATCTGGGAGGACTTCCTGCCAGCAGGAGATAGGGAGGCCTTTGGTCCTTAGAGCTAGAGTGACTGCTTTCCATACTGTCCCGTTCTCTCGCTCCACTTGACCGTTACCCCGGGGGTTGTAGCTGGTGGTACGGCTCGTGGCGATCCCCCTGGACAGCATGTACTGGCGTAGCTCTTCACTCATGAAGGACGCCCCCCTATCCGTATGGATGTAGCTCGGCATACCGAACAGGCAGAACAGGCTGTTGAGGCATTTAATGACCGTGGCGCTGGTCATGTCTGGGCAGGGGAAGGCGAATGGGAAACGAGAGTATTCGTCCACAATGTTCAGGAAGTAAACATTGCGGTCGATTAAGTGGGCTCTATCTGGGCGGTAGAACCGAGGCTTGCACTCAGCGCAAGTGCGACAGTTCCTGGTCAGGGACCGAACTTCCTCAATCGAGTAGGGCAAGTTGCGGGACTTTATGAAGTGGAACAGCCGCGTGACCCCTGGGTGGCAGAGGTCATTGTGGAGGGTCTGTAGCCGATCCCCGGTGGCGCTGGCACACATCCCTCGTGAGAGGGCGTCGGGGGATTCGTTAAGGGCCCCTGGCCGGTAAATGATGTCATAATCGAAGGTGGAGAGCTCGATCCGCCACCTAAGAATCTTATCATTTTTAATCTTCCCCCTCTGTTTATTATTGAACATAAATGCGACCGACCACTGGTCGGTAAGTAGGGTGAAGCGTTTGCCGGCTAGGTAGTGGCGCCAGTGGCGCACTGCCTCCACGATGGCTTGGGCCTCCTTTTCTACGGAGGAGTGTCTGATCTCGGGCCCTTGGAGGGTCCTCGAGAAGAAAGCTACGGGCCGCCCCGCCTGGTTGAGGGTGGCCGCCAAGGCAAAGTCAGACGCATCACTTTTCACTTGAAAGGGGGTGTTCTCGTCCACTGCCTGTAGCGTGGCCCGCTCAATATCATGCTTAATGCTTTTGAAGGCGGCATGGGCCTCAGTAGAGAGCGGAAAAGAGGATGCTTTCAAGAGGGGGCGGGCTTTGTCGGAGTAGTTGGGGACCCATTGGGAATAATAAGAGTATAACCCCAGGCACCTTTTCAGGGCTTTGGGAGTGTTGGGCAGGGGCAGCTCCCGTAGGGGGTGCAATCGGTCGGGGTCTGGTCCGATTTCCCCATTCTCCACCACGCTGCCTAGTATGCAGAGGCGCGTGGTGTTGTAAACGCACTTGTCCTCGTTGTAGGTGAGGTTGAGTTTTTGTGCGGTTTTCAGGAACCTCTCGAGGTTCGAGTCGTGATCCTGCTGGTTGTGACCGCAGATGGTGACGTTGTCGAGGTAGGGGAAGGTTGCCTGCAAGTGGTGGTCATCGACCATGCGGTCCATCTCCCTCTGGAAGACCGAGACCCCATTCGTCACCCCAAAGGGGACTCTGAGGAATTGGTAGAGGCGTCCGTTCGCCTCGAAGGCGGTGTACGGACGGTCCTCTGGTCTGATAGGGAGCTGGTGGTACGCTGACTTGAGGTCGATGGTGGAGAACACCCGGTATTGGGCGATTTGGTTCACCATTTCTGATATGCGGGGTAGGCGTCTAGTTGGGTGTACCTGTTGATCGTTTGGCTATAGTCGATCACCATCCGTTTCTTCTCGCTACCCCTTACCACCACCACTTGGGCGTGCCACGGGCTATTGCTGCGTTCAATAATGCGCTCTTTCAGGAGCCTGTCTACCTCGGTCGCGATAAACCGCCTGTCCTCCCAGCTGTACCTCCTGCTTTTGGTCGCTATTGGCCGGCAGTTAGGGGTAAGGTTCGCGAATAGCGAAGGCGGCTTTACCTTCAGGGTAGCCAGACCGCACACTGTGAGGGGCGGCTGGGACCCACCGTAATTGAGCGTGATGCTTTGGTGGTAGCACTGGAAATCCAGGCCCAAGATCACGCTCGCACATAGATTCTTCATGATTAATACTTTAAAATTATCGTATACAGTTCCGTTAACGGACAATTGTACCGTGCAGTAACCCATAATAGTCGATGTCTGGGTTTTATCAGCCATAGAGATGGTACCCCGAGTAGGGACCACCTTTAGGGAGAGTTGTTGTACCAGTTCAGGGTGGATAAAACTCTCCGTGCTTCCACTGTCAATTAAACATTTAACCCTGCACCCGTTTACCTCGATGTCCACCATTGATTTGGATAGCGGGTGCGGCCTGGTCTGGTCCACTGTGACCGATGCCACTGTAGGGCCCTGATCGAGACAAGATGGCGTCCACGCTGTCTGCTCACAAGATGACGGACCCCACGAGGTCGGGCAAGATGGCGTCCAAGATGGCCGCTCCCACGGTGCACACGCGGCGGTGGCGGGTTTTCCGGCGGGGTTCCCTCTGCACACCTTCCCGAAGTGCCCCTTCTTACCGCACTTAAAGCAGGTGGTGCCTTTCGCCGGGCACAGGTTTCTGGTGTGCTTCGGCTGCCCGCAGAAGTAGCAGTTGGGTCCCCGACGCGTCGCGGCTGTCGTAGGGCTTCTGGGGGGAGAGCGGGGCCCCGACGGTGTCGGGCTGCCGGGCGGGGAAGATGCCTTCCAAGATGGCGGCGCCCTTGGTGCACACGTGGCAGCGTGGACGGCGCGGGCTGAAGAGTAGGCGTCCGAGTTTCTCTGGGCCACATCCAGGGATCGTGCTGTGTCCGCAGCCTGTTTCAGGTCCAATCCCGTTTTTTCCAGCAGTCTCTGCCGGATGTAAGTGGAGCTGAGGCCTGTGATAAAGGCATCGTGAACAAGCTCGTCAGTGTACACTGCGGCTTTTACATCTTGGCACTTGCAGTCTTTGCCAAGCGTTTTCAGGGTGCCTAGGAGCTCCTCCATCGATTCCCCAGGTCGCTGTGCGCGAGTAGCGAGCAGATGCCTAGCATACACCTCATTCGTAGGCTGCTGGTAATGCGCCTTTAAGATGTCGCAGGCGGCCGGGTACGTGTCGGCGTCTTGGATGAGGGGGTAAACCCGGTGGCTTACCCAATTCCGCAGAATTCCGAGTTTCATACTCGCAGCGTCCGTAGCGTCTTTGACGGCTGCGGAATTGTCCAGGAAGAATTCCATACACATAAACCAGTGTCCGAAGCGTGCCGATGCGTCCGAAGCATGCTGGTCCAAATCCAAACGTTCGGGTTTCAAGAGTTGATCCATTGTGTTGAAAATTAAGTCAATAAAATTGATGTGCCTCAATAAATCCGAGACTCGATGTTAGCGAAACAAAACAAGGCTTTTATTGACTTAGAAGGTAACACACAGAGGAGAATGTATCTTCCATCCAGAGGTCTGCCATACTGGATGTGCTGCAGGCTGGGCCAGCTTACATAGGAGCCAGGTATGGGCGGAGCCCTACACACAGTACAATACAATGGAAATGAAACTGAAACCAACCACAGTCACAGGCAGAGAAATACTGATGAGTGATGAATGGAATATTTCATCACATCAACCACATAATGTAGGACTGGAGTCACGTGTAGGCCACATATATAGGGTTTGCAGGTTCCTTCCCTGGAGAACATTAGTGAATCCGTTGGGTTTTTGTAACAATCTGGAAGCTTTAACGCTGATTTTATCGTGCGATGCAACAAATGACCAAATTTATTCAATTTGGGTTCACAACGTGTCACAGTTCAATTTGAGTTCACAACCTCTGGGTTGTCAGTACCATAGCCACTGGACTACCACACCCGTGTACTACAGATGGGGAAAATAATCATCCCTAATGGCTATCCAGTGACCCTCTGCAGATCTGTGCTTGTGCATGGGCTCAGTTGTGATGCCATCCATGGTTCAATAGCCAATACTCACCATTTTGACTCACGCGTGAGGAATATTCACTTCGGCTGGTTGTTAGAGGGTGGCAATAGAACTAAAAATAAAGTCACGCCATACCCCATGAACGAATGAATGAATGAATGAATGAATGAGGGGAGGGAGGGGGCTCGTGTGGAGCATAAACACCAGCATGGATCAGTTGGGCTGAATGGCCTGTTTCTGGGCTGTACATTCTATGCAGCAATGAGTCCAATCCTACAGTTAAAGTACAGGCACCAACAGGGGGCAGCCTGGCTAGGTCTGTGTACTGAAGCTCTCGTTCTTCATTGCTGTATATCTGCTTGGATCATACAGGACACAAAGAAAGCAATGCATCAACTTCTTGTAGCAAACAAAAGGGGAAGCAATCTATCAGACCCCAGCACAAGCTGGAGGCTAAATACATCGCAGAAGGTGCTGCCCGGTCTGAACAAATTGCTTAATACTTGCTTACCGCAGCAATAAAGCAAGATAAGGTAATATGGGGCAGGAGGTTTAGAGGGGATTGGAGGAAAACCTTTTTTACCCAGAGGGTGGTTGGAATCTGGAACTCACTGCCTGAAAGGGTGGTAGAGGCAGGAACCCCCACAACATTCAAGAAGCATTAAGATGAGCACGTGAAACGCCATAGCATACAAGGCTACGGACCAAGTGCTGGAAAATGGGATTAGAATAGACGGGGCTTGATGGCCGGTGCGGACACGATGGGCCTCTTTCTGTGCTGTAATAGTACAAAACAACACGAGTGCCTTAACCTCTGTTGTCACGTATTTATGTATTTTTTAAATTCCGACTGATAAGTCTCGAGTTGCGATGAATCCAACACCCCCCCTTGTGTGTCATTATTCGCACAACGATTTTATAAGCACGCTCAGCCACACCATCAGTAACCCGGCCCGATTGCCTGCCTCTCTTCCGTGGCTATGTTCGCGCCCGGGTGGCCCTGGAGATGGAGTACGTGGTGTCCGCCGGCAAGCTCGAGGCCTTCCAAGACTGGTGGGCGCCGCGGGGACTGGAGTGCATCATCACCCCGGGCAATGTAATTATAATTTAATTTGATAAGTTTTATTTAAAGTTCTGTTTATTTTCAGTTAATTTGGTTCGATAAAAAGAGGACCATCAGTAAGATAGCAAAATGCTGCGAATGCTGGAAATCCGAAATAACAACAGAAAATGCTGGAAAAACTCAGCGGGCCCGGCAACATCCGTGGAGAGAGAAATAGAGTCAACGTTTCGGGTCAAAACCCTTCGTCAGGGCTGAAAAAACACAGGAAATGAAACAGATTAAAAGGCCAGTTTGGAGGCTGGGAAATGGGGATGAAAGAACAAAAGTGAAGTGAAGAGACATTAAGAGGTTTTCAAAACGAGACGAGATGGTGATAGGACAGGTAAAGAGACAAAAGACGGCTCTAGATTAGGTGTGAAATGCGCTGGCAGAATGGGAGACAGCTGCCATGTGGGAGAGGAAAAAGAAGGGGGAAGGGCACAAAACAAAGGTGTGGATAAAAAATATATAAAAATGTAATGGGGGCCGAGGTTATGATCTGAAATTGTTGAACTCGATATTGAGTCCGGAGGGCTGTAAAGTGCCTAATCGGAAGGTGAGGTGCTGTTCCTCGAGCTTACGCTGCGCTTCCGTGGAACAATGCAAGAGCCCGAGTACGGTGAGGTCCGAGTGGGAATGGGGCGGTGAATTAAAAACCCTGGCAACGGAAAACAGCATCATTCCTTAATATCAACACCATTTAACCACAACTCCGCCGGCCTCCCCCCCCCCCCCCCCCGGTTAAAGGGCTGCTCAGCTGTTACTCGAAGCCAATCAGCAGCGACAAGGGCCAGCGCTCGGGGCCTTCGAACATCTGCAGCTCCAACCTGACGGCATCCCAAACAGCTCCCGAACATCTGGCCGGACGGCCGGCAGACTCTGACACTGCGCGCACTGAGGCCTGCCCCAGGAATCAAACTACGAATCAGCATTGCAGCAGGCCAAGCAACAGCAAGGAACCTGGCCCTTGACAATATTTAAACCGACGTCCTATTCCCTCACTTGCTTGCTTTCGGCGGGCGGCTCTGCTTTTATTAGGCGTTGAAGGCCCGTCTTCAAATATATTTTTCCCCAAAAAAATCTAACGGTGCTACGTCCTCGTTTGGGTTTCGCTAATTGCTTTCTCCAGCTTGTTCTGCTGCTCCCATCAGAAGAACTGTCCCCCACCGATTACATATTAAATACACCACCTGAGGCATCACTAAGCCAATATAGACAACAGATTGAAAGTTCGGTACCTGGTCCCTTGCCGAGTTAGCAGATTACACCTAGGACAGCCAGTGGGTGCTAAAATAGGCCTCAGCACACCTGGACAAGGGGAGGGGGGGGGGAGGAGGGGCGGGGAAGGGATCCCGCTCTCGATTGTTACGCAGTGACGATTGGTGGAGGTGCACGTTTGGACATTGACTGAGAGCAGGAGTGGGTTCATAGAATGACAGAGCCTAGAGCGCAGAAGGAGGTTTAGCAATCTCAACCCAGCCATAACTCAGCACATGCTGCTGCTGCTAACTCAGCAATCTACTTTGATAGGGAAGTCGGTGTGTGAGAATTGAAAGTGTCACACTGATTCATTCAGGGTTGGAGCTTCAGGCAACTTGTTGGGCTGAGGGAGCTTTGTCCCATCTATAACCCTTGCTGCACTTGACCTGGGAGCGTATCCTGTACCCGACCTGGGACTGTGCGCTCTACCTGACCTGGGAGCGTATCCTGTACCTGACCCGGGAGCGTATCCTGTACCTGACCTGGGAGCGTATCCTGTACCTGACCCGGGAGCGTATCCTGTACCTGACCTGGGACTGTGCGCTCTACCTGACCTGGGACTGTGCGCTCTACCTGACCTGGGAGCGTATTCTGACCTGGGACTGTGCGCTCTACCTGACCTGGGAGCGTATCCTGTACCTGACCCGGGAGCGTATCCTGTACCTGACCTGGGATTGTGCGCTCTACCTGACCTGGGGCTGTGCGCTCTACCTGACCTGGGAGCGTATTCTGACCTGGGACTGTGCGCTCTACCTGACCTGGGACTGTGCGCTCTACCTGACCTGGGAGCGTATCCTGTACCCGAACTGGGAGCATATCCTGTACCCGACCTGGGACTGTGCGCTCTACCTGACCTGGGAGTATATCCTGTACCCGACCTGGGACTGTGCGCTCTACCTGACCTGGGAGCGTATCCTGTACCCGAACTGGGAGCATATCCTGTACCCGACCTGGGACTGTGCGCTCTACCTGACCTGGGAGTATATCCTGTACCCGACCTGGGACTGTGCGCTCTACCTGACCTGGGAGCATATCCTGTACTCGAACTGGGAGCATATCCTGTACCCGACCTGGGACTGTGCGCTCTACCTGACCTGGGACTGTGCACTCTACCTGACCTGGGAGCGTATCCTGTACCCGACCTGGGACTGTGCGCTCTACCTGACCTGGGAGCGTGTCCTGTACCCGACCTGGGACTGTGCGCTCTACCTGACCTGGGAGCGTATCCTGTACCCAACCTGGGACTGTGCGCTCTACCTGACCTGGGAGCGTATCCTGCACCCGAACTGGGAGTGTGCGCTCTACCTGACCTGGGAGCATATCCTGTACCCGACCTGGGACTGTGTGCTCTACCTGACCTGGGAGCATATCCTGTACCTGACCTGGGACTGTGCGCTCTACCTGACCTGGGAGCGTATCCTGTACCCAACCTGGGACTGTGCGCTCTACCTGACCTGGGAGCGTATCCTGTACCTGACCTGGGAGCATATCCTGTACCCGACCTGGGACTGTGCGCTCTACCTGACCTGGGAGCATATCCTGTACTTGAACTGGGAGCATATCCTGTACCCGACCTGGGACTGTGCGCTCTACCTGACCTGGGACTATGCACTCTACCTGACCTGGGAGCGTATCCTGTACCCGACCTGGGACTGTGCGCTCTACCTGACCTGGGAGCGTGTCCTGTACCCGACCTGGGACTGTGCGCTCTACCTGACCTGGGAGCGTATCCTGTACCCAACCTGGGACTGTGCGCTCTACCTGACCTGGGAGCGTATCCTGCACCCGAACTGGGACTGTGCGCTCTACCTGACCTGGGAGCATATCCTGTACCTGACCTGGGAGCATATCCTGTACCCGACCTGGGACTGTGCGCTCTACCTGACCTGGGAGTGCATCCTGTACCTGACCTGGGACTGTGCGCTCTACCTGACCTGGGAGCGTATCCTGCACCCGAACTGGGACTGTGCGCTCTACCTGACCTGGGAGCATATCCTGTACCTGACCTGGGAGCATATTCTGTACCCGACCTGGGACTGTGTGCTCTACCTGACCTGGGAGCATATCCTGTACCTGACCTGGGACTGTGCGCTCTACCTGACCTGGGAGCGTATCCTGTACCCAACCTGGGACTGTGCGCTCTACCTGACCTGGGAGCGTATCCTGTACCTGACCTGGGAGCATATCCTGTACCCGACCTGGGACTGTGCGCTCTACCTGACCTGGGAGCATATCCTGTACCCGACCTGGGACTGTGCGCTCTACCTGACCTGGGACTGTGCGCTCTACCTGACCTGGGAGCGTATCCTGTACCTGACCTGGGACTGTGCGCTCTACCTGACCTGGGAGCATATCCTGTACCCGACCTGGGACTGTGCGCTCTACCTGACCTGGGAGTGCTGAAGGCAAAAAGTAGTAAGTGTTCCAAGTCTCTGTTCTTTGCCTCACTGTAACATAAGTAATATCGGACGGGAATTTGCAGTCGGGATGATGGCGAACTGGCAGTGTTCGCCGTCATTCTGCCTTTGAAACTGACCGCAACATCTGGATTTGGCGCAGGCACATGCGCTGTGCCCCACCCCCCACCCCAATTAGTGAAATCACCCAAATCAGGGAAACTAACGAAAACTTCGGAGTAATTATGCTGTTAAATTCCCCAATAAAAGTCAGACCCAGTGAAACTGGGGTTTTAACAGCGTTATTACAGCTAAACAAATGTTAAGGGCCTGAAAAACTAATTTTAATTTTGTGCAGTGTGAAATTTGTCCATTTTAATAAAAATGAAAATTAAGAAACTTTGCCAAAAAAAATATTTTTTTTTTTAGTTTGTCCATCTTTATTTCAAGTTTGCCTTTTTCCCACATGAGAGCCTCAATCTTTGTTTTGTTCCCTCTAACATTTTTTTAAAAAGTTAGAATTTTAAGAGCTTACTCATTTCCTTGTTCGCTGTCTGTGAGAATTCTGCGTCTTGATTGGCTGCTTACACAGCCTGCTGACGTCACAGCAGCTCGCACAAGGGGATCCCCATTGCATTTCGTTGATTTGAACTGAAGGTCGGAAAACCTTGAAATTCGAGACACGGGTCACGCGATTCTTCTGCGAAGCGTACTTCGGGGCCAGCAGTGAACGTCTTATTTAGAAGAGTTTCCTGGTTCTTCCCTTCTCTTCTTCTTAGGCAGTCCCTCGGAACCGAGGATGACTTGCTTCCACATTAAAAATGAGTTCACAGGTGACTGATGAGTCCAATGCGGGACCTACAGTCTCTGTCACAGGTGGGGCAGACGGTGGTCGAAGGGGTGGGTGGGTGGGGTGCTTGGGTTGACGTGCGCTCCTTGCGCTGCCTGCGCTTGGCTTCCGCTTGCTCCCGGCGAAGAGACTCGAGGTGTTCGGCGCCTTCCCGGATGCTTCTCCTCCACTTTGTGCGGTCTTGGGCCAGGGATTCCCAGGTGTCGGTGAGGATGGTACACTTTTTCAAGGAGGCTTTGAGGGTGTCCTTGAAGCGTTTCCTCTGCCCACCTGGGGCTCTCTTGCCGTGCCGGAGCTCCGAGTAGAGCGCTTGTTTTGGGAGTCTCGTATCGGGCATGCAGACAATGTGACCCGTCCATTGGAACTGATTGAGCGTGGTCAAAGCTTTGATGCTGGGATGTTGGCCTGAGCAAGAATACAAGATTCTTCCCACAGTAAAATTACAGCCACTTCAGATTAAACTCCCAGACCCAAAATGTTGCCTATTTGAAATCTTAACTTTTCCTTTTAAGTTCCAGATTGAAAATCATCAGCGATGAACAGGAGCTGGGTCAAAAAAATTATATTTTTATTTCTGCAGGCAAGAGTGGAGATCCAGCAGTGAAAAGGAACTTCAAATAAAAACAAAAAGCAGACTGGTCGTTGGGTTCAGACTATTAAATAAAGAGTGGAAGCAGCCAAGAGGAGAATGCCTCATCCTGGTCTCACTGAAACACATTGCTGCTCTGTGGTCACTGTTCATGCAGGTGCTTCCTCCAGTCAGTATTGCTGCTTCCCTCGACACCCTTCAACCCCAAAACGTTTGCGTGCCTGATCATGTTATCTGTCCATTAGTGTGTGTGCACGGGTCTGTATATACGCACCCCGTGTGGATGGGGGGATTGTCCTATGAGGAGAGATCGAGTAGACTAGGCCTACAAACATACAAAATTCTTACGGGGTAGATGCAGGATGTTTCCCCTGCCTGGGGGGTCTAGAACCAGGGGTCACAGTCTCAGAATAAGGGGTCAGCCATTTAGGACTGAGATGAGGAGAAATTTCTTTACTCAGGAGGGTGGTGAATCTTTGGAATTCTCTACCCCAGAGGGCTGTGGAGGCTCAGTGATTGAGTATATTCAAGACAGAGTTCGATAGATTTTTGAATATTAAGGGAATCAAGGGATATGGCGATAGGGCCGGTGAATGGAGTTGAGGTAGAAGATCAGCCATGATCTCATTGAATGGCGGAGCAGGCTCGAAGAGCCGAATGGCCTACTCCTGTTCCTATTTCTTATGTTCTTATGTATGTGCACGCGAGTCTATACATGTACACCTGGTGTGCGAGTGTGTGAGTGTGTCTCTCTCTGTCTTTCTGCCTGTGTGACACCAGTTGGGGACACCCACCCCCACCAGTCGTTCAAAACACAGGCACTTTTGCTTTTTTTCTTAACCATTATTAGCTTTATTGAGTAAGTCCAGGGAGCGAGGGGAGTCTTTATTTTATTCATTCTCGGGATATGGCAAGACCAGCATTTATTGCCCATCCCTAATTGTCCTTGAGAAGGTGGTGGTGAGCTGCCTTCTTGAACCGCTGCAGTCCGTGTGGTAAAGGCACGCCCACAGTGCTGTTAGGGAGGAGTTCCAGGGTTTTGACCCAATGACGATGAAGGAAGAGTGATTATATTTCCAAGTCAGGATGGTGTGTGACTTGAAGGGGAACTTGGAGGTGGTGGTGTTCCCATGCGCCTGCTGCCCTTGTCCTTCTAGGTGGTGGAGGTTGCGGGTTTGGGAGGTGTTGCTGATGAAGACACCTGCTCAAAGTACATGGACATTATTGGGGCTCCGCTGTAGTTCGATAGCCTCACTGTGTGACGCTCACTCACTAAAAAGTGCCAGAGGTAGCAGAGAGCAGCGGGTTACTGCAGAAACCACTCCAGCATGAATCAGGAGAACGGAAGAAGGAAATTGGAAAGGGGGAAATAAAAAAGTTTAAACATCTCCGAGCAGTTCAGCCCAAAAAGAAATGTTTGGCTGCCGGGTGAAGCTGACCCAGGTCTGTCGATGCTTTCTGTACGCATCCACCCCTCCATTATTCTCCTCCCCAGTTCCATGGGCAGGTATCACTGACAGGTGCTGACTGATCGTTTACAAATTCCATGCACTGTACTCAATGAGTGCACGCCTACTTATTACAGATGTGCACTTTGCCTGAAATGCAGCAACAACAGACTGATTGCACCTGCACTGGGCCTGTGTGAGGACTGAGAGAAGGTCATGCTCAGCACCTGAAGGAAAAGCCTGTTCTGGTAGGTCCATCATCAGATACGATAAATTAGCCCAATCCATCACACGCTACAGGAAACCTGCATTTAAAAGGTCAATGCACCAAATCTTCCTCATTAATTCTGCATATTATACACCACAATTAAAATCACAAACCTTTTTTTTTATATTCTTGCTGGGTTTTTCCCCCCCCATCCCTGGACATGTAAACTCTTGTTGTCTTCCACAGTCAGCTCTCACCCTGTCAGCTGTGGCTCAGTGGGCAGCACTCCCACCTCTGAGTCAGAAGGTTGTGGGTTCAAGTCCCACTCCAGGGACAACATCCAGGCTGACATTCCAGTGCGGTACTGAGGGAGCACTGCACTGTCAGAGGTGTCGTCTTTCGGATGAGACATTAAGCCGAGGCCCCGTCTGCTCTCTCAGGTGGACGTAAAACATCCCATGACACTATTTCGAAGAAGAGCAGGGGAGTCATCCCTGTTGTCCTGGGGCCAATATTTATCCCTCAACCAACATCACTAAAACAGACGATCTGGTTATTATCATATTGCTGTTTGTGGGAGCTTGCCGTGCACAAATTGGCTACCTCGTTCCCGACATCGCAGCAATGACAACACTTCAAAAGTATTGTCAATTGGCTGTAAAGCTCTTTGGGACATCCTAAGGTCCTAGAGACTGCAAAGAGGTTAAACCTGACCTACAACGAAAACAAGTGTACCTTCAATACTACACGTTTGTGTATTCTTGGTTGCGTTGTGGAGAATGGGGTAATTGGGCCAGACCCTGAAAGATTATGCCCACTTAAGGAATTACCTTTACCTCACACTGTAAAAGCCTTAAGAAGGTGTCTGGATTCTTCTTGTACTATGCCCAGTGGGTGGCTAGCTACTCAGATAAAGTCCGACCCCTTATTAAGTCGACGTCTTTTCCGCTATCGGCGGAAGCTCAGGAGGCTTTCCTTAATATCAAACGGGACATTGAGAAGGCAGTGGTATGTGCCGTGGATGAGAAGATCCCATTTCAAGTGGAAAGTGATGCATCTGATTTTGCGTTGGCAGCAACTCTTAACCAAGCTGGTAGACCAGTAGCTTTCTTCTCTCGTACATTGCAAGGACCAGAAGTTTGACATTCTTCAGTGGAAAAGGAGGCACAGGCAATTATTGAAGCAGTCAGGTATTGGAGACATTATCTCGCTGACCAACGTTTTACACTCATTACTGACCAGCGATCTGTGGCCTTTATGTTCAACACTAAGCAGAGAGGCAAGGTCAAAAATGATAAGATTTTAAGATGGCGAATAGAACTGTCAACATATGACTATGATATTCAGTACAGGCCTGGAGTATTTAATGAGCTATCGGATGCTTTGTCACGAGGAGTATGTGCTAGTCTAGGTACAGATAAGCTTCAAAGTCTCCACGACGCATTCTGCCACCCTGGGGTTACCAGAATGAACCATTTCATTAAGTCCCACAATCTACCCTACTCTATTGAGGAGGTCCGGACAATGACCAGAACCTGTCATGTTTGTGCTGAATGCAAACCCCGCTTCTATAAGCCGTCCGAGCCAGCTCATCTTATTAAAGCAACTCGACCATTTGAGCGTTTGAGTCTCGATTTTAAAGGTCCCCTTCCATCGAGCGACCGTAATGTCTATTTTCTTAATATTATAGACGAGTACTCTCGGTTCCCTTTTGTTATCCCCTGTCCGGATGTGACTAGTGCTGTTGTAATTAAATGCCTCTGCCAACTGTTTTCCTTGTTCGGCATGCCTAACTATATACATAGTGATAGGGGTTCTTCCTTTATGAGCGAAGAATTACGACAGTTTTTGCTATCGAAGGGGATTGCAATGAGTAGAACTACCAGCTATAACCCTCGTGGTAATGGGCAGGTCGAGAAAGAAAATGCAACAGTGTGGAAGGCTATCGTACTGTCTCTGAAGTCATGAGGCCTGCCGACCTCTCGCTGGCAGGATGTCCTGCCAGACGTGCTGCATTCCATAAGGTCTCTTTTGTGTACAGCGACGAATGCCACCCCTCATGAAAGGATGTTTAGTTTTCCAAGAAAAGCTACTAATGGAGTATCGTTACCCACATGGTTGACGACCACGGGCCCTGTGTTGTTGCGCAGACATGTGAGAGGCCACAAGACTGATCCACTGGTGGAGGAAGTACAACTCCTCCATGCTAATCCCCAGTATGCGTATATTCAATATTCAGATGGGCGAGAGGATACGGTCTCTATTAAAGATCTTGCACCTGCTGGAGCTCGAAAAGAGTTCGACTCTGAGAGTAGAGTTTTCAATCGTGGTATTGGACCTTCAGAGACACAAACCCTCAGTGTGGAAAATACTGATGATTCTGGGAATTCGAATGAACCGGAGTTAGTACTCCGGGAGGAGCCTCAGCAAGAGTTACGTTGTTCCCAGAGGATTATCAGACCACCTGACAGACTGAATCTATAGCAGGGGGTGAATGTGATGAAATAACTGTGTTCTGATATTTGTACTTGCACTTGTAATGTCTGGAATGTTCCACTAGGGGGAACCACTAATGCTCCTCCCTGGCCCCGCCCCTCTTCTGGTATGTTCTACCAAGGGCTCGGTCGATGATGGACTCTGTTAACTCTGCCATGATTCTTATTTAATAAAAGGCTTCAGTCTTAAGCTTTAACTTTGGATTCGGGCAGTTATTTGGCACATCACCCCTCCTCCACACGAGAGCTCAGTGAGTGTTGACATCCTACTCCCATCCTTGACCAGGGAGTGAAGTATTTCCACTGATAATTTTAACGGCAAGGTCGGCCCGAGAGCGAGGTGGGTTCAAATCCCACCGTGGCAGTTTTTTGAGATTTCAAATTCAGTTTAAAAAATCTGGCAATAAAAAGCTGGTATCAGTAAAAGTGACCGTGAAGCTGTCAGGTTGTCGTAAAAACCCAACTGGTTCACTCATGTCCTTTAGGGAAGGGAACCTCGTCCTTACCCGGTCAGGTCTATACGTGACTCCAGGCCCACAGCAATGTGGTTGACTTTTAAACTGCCCTCTGAAGTGGCCTTGCAAGCGATTCAGTTGTTTCACAAACAACTGGGGATGGGCAATAAACGCCGGCCATGCCAACTACGCCCACATCCCGAGAATGAATGAAAACAAATAACCAGCGGGAGACCGTTTAGGATTGTGCCAATCGCCAGTTTCTAAATACCAGCAGTGAGGAGCCATTAGAATCATAGAATGGTTGCAGCACAGAAGGCGGCCATTCGGCCCGTCGAGCCCGTGCCGGCTCTCCGCTAGGGCACCTCAGCTAGTCCCACTCCTCCGCCCTTTCCCCGTAACCCTGCAATTTTTTTCCCTTCAGATACTTATCCAACTCCCTTTTGAAAGCCACGATTGAATCTGCCTCCACCACCCTTTCAGGCAGTGCAATCCAGATCATAACCACTCGCTGTGTAAAAAAGTTTTTCCTCATGTTGCCTTTGGTTCTTCTGCCAATCGTCTTAAATCTGTGTCCTCTGGTTCTCAACCCTTCTGCCAATGGGAAAGGTTTCTCTCTATCTACTCTGTCTAGACCCATCATGATTTTGAACACCTCTATCAAATCTCCTCTCAATCTTCTCTGCTCTAAAGGAGAACAACCCGAGCTTCTCCAGTCTATTCATGTAACTGAAGTCCCTCATCCCTGGAATCATTCTTGTAAATCTTTTCTGCACCCTCTCTAAGGCCTTCACATCCTTAAAATTTATTGGCCATATTTCACCGTTCAGGAATACCATCGGCACTAAATCCAAAGGTGGAATTCAGGGATTTTGATGCGTAAATTAGCGAATATCGAGTTGACAGGCAGCAAAGTACAAACTAAAGTCAATTTAAACCAAAAGGCGAACAACATTCTTGGGGCCGGGTTGTACGTTTTGTGCCCCTGACCTCTGCTCTTTGACCCAAGTTCCCAGCCGTGAACAAGGGAAAAATACAGAGTGTCTAAAGAAGGGCAAAGGTCATTTCTGTGAGTACACACTGTATGCTCACTGTATTAGAGGGGCAAAGGTCAATCTTGTAAGTTTACACAAGAGCAAAGGCCACTGCTGTAAGTATACAAAAGTAGCCATGCAGCCATCGATCGTCACTGCTAAAATGTCAATATGTTGGGAAGGAATCGTGTAAGGTATGTTATTTCTGTCCTCGGCTGGGCAAGGTGCTTTACTCTCATTCAGAGGACTGTTATGGGGATCTGTGGGGGGGAGGTGGGGGAGAAAGGGTGTCAAAGTTCAGCTTCCTTCTCCAAGATCTATTTTGAAAGGAGGGGCAGTCAAGAGGGAACTTTTTCCCAGAAGTTGGGCGGCTCTAGATCAGCTTCCAGTTCACATTGGAAGCAGTGAAGCTGCTCAAGGGCACATCAGGTTCACCACTGTTAATTAGGGTTTCCAACCCGCCAGGATTGCCCTGGAGACTCCTGAAGTTTAAGATTAATGCCCCGGGCATTGCCGCGAACAGTGCCTAGGAGAAAAATCACAGGAGCAGTAGTAAAAAAAAAATCTTTCAACGCTTCATTCGCTATAAAAATGTTGGAGATGGGAAAGAAAAGAGTCAAGAATCATCCAATCGGATAATGAAGGATCTACTCGCTTTCTGAGGATGGTGCGTGTTGGGCGACCAATGGCGGGAGGGTAAGGGGTGAGGCAGGAGGTCATGTGATGACATCTCCAGAAGAGGTCCAACCAGAGTTGGCAAGCCTGCGTCAGGCTCATCGCTGTTTGAGGCACCAGTGAGACAGCACCTGGAGGCAAGGAGAGCCAAGGCAGAGGGGCCTTCAATCAGGAGCGAAAGGAAACTTTTGCCCATTTAAAACAAAGCGGCAGGAAGTACTGTCCCTATACTTTCACTGCCAGTAAATATTTGATTAGCTGCGGTGACTAAGGATACATTTCCCCTCACACTGGGTGAGTGCAAAGAGAATGCTTTTGGGTTGAAATCCTGATCTGGGTAAAATTACCACAGTTTATGAGGAAAACAGAAATGGATCGTGACAGTGAGACAATCAATCAGTCTCTTATAGAACGAAAGAAGAAAGACTTGCATTTTTAGAGCACCTTCCACCAACTCAGACCGTGTCAAAGCGCATTACAGCCAATGAAGTATTATTTGAAGTGTAGTCACTGTTGTAATGTAGGAAACACGGCAGGCAATTTGTGCACAGCAAGCTCCCACAAACAGCAATGAGATAATGTTTCAGTGCTGTAGGTGGAGGGATAAATATTGGCCAGGACAACAGGGATAACTCCCCTGCTCTTCTTCGAAAAAGTGCCATGGATCTTTTACATCCACCTGAGAGAGCAGATGGGGCCTGAGTTTAAGGTCTCATCTGAAAGACGGCACCTTCGACAGTGCAGCACTCCCTCAGTACGGCACTGGGAGTGTCAGCCTGGATTCTGTGCTCAAGTCTCCGGAGTGGGACGTGAACCCACAACCTTCTGACTCCAGAGGCGAGGGTGCTGCCCACTGAGCCGCAGCTGACACCTTATTGACACAGCCGACTTATTGAAGTCTTTAGCATAAATTAGGAGGAGGAAAAAAAGAATTCCACACTGATACCACGAAGAAAAATCTGCAGGAGAACGCCACCATCGCAAGAGTCAGAGACTCTGTAAAGCTGTGTTCAAGTCCTGAAGTGGAGCTTAAACCTACATCCTCCTGAGCCAGAGAGGGAGCGCCAGCACCTGAACCAAACAGAACGTGTTTGGGAGGGTGAGAGGCTGGGGCTGGGCATTTGTCCCCTTGGCAACAGAGCAGGGTTGGTGACTTGGGGATTCAACTACATCATTGAAGAAAAATCTTCCATGGAATTTGGGGGTGGGGGGGGGGGCGGGGGAGGGGAGACGAGGGGACGGGGGAGGGGAGATGAGGGGATGGGGGGAGGGGAGACGAGGGGACGGGGGAGGGGAGACGAGGGGATGGAGGGAGGGGAGACGAGGGGATGGGGGAGGGGAGACGGGATGGGGGGAGGGGAGACGAGGGGATTGGGGGGAGGGGAGACGAGGGGATGGGGGGAGGGGAGAGGGGATGGGGGAGGGGAGATGGGATGGGGGGAGGGGAGACGAGGGGATGTGGGGGAGGGGAGACGAGGGGATGGGGGAGGGGAGATGAGGGGATGGGGGAGGGGAGACGAGGGGATGGGGGGAGGGGAGACGAGGGGAGGGGGGAGGGGAGACGAGGGGATGGGGAGGGGAGACGAGGGGATGGGGGAGGGGAGACGAGGGGATGGGGGAGGGGAGACGAGGGGATGGGGGGAGGGGAGACGAGGGGATGGGGAGGGGAGACGAGGGGATGGGGGGAGGGGAGACGAGGGGATGGGGGGAGGGGAGACGAGGGGATGGGGGGAGGGGAGACGAGGGGATGGGGAGGGGAGACGAGGGGATGGGGAGGGGAGACGAGGGGATGGGGGAGGGGAGACGAGGGGATGGGGAGGGGAGACAAAGGGATGGGGAGGGGAGACGAGGGGATGGGGGAGGGGAGACGAGGGGATGGGGGGAGGGGAGACGAGGGGATGGGGGGAGGGGAGACGAGGGGATGGGGGAGGGAGACGAGGGGATGGGGGAGGGGAGACGAGGGGATGGGGGAGGGGAGACGAGGGGATGGGGAGGGGAGACGAGGGGATGGGAGACGAGGGGATGGGTGAGGGGAGACGAGGGGATGGGGGGGAGACGAGGGGATGGGGGAGGGGAGACGAGGGGATGGGGGAGGGGAGACGAGGGGATGGGGAGGGGAGACGAGGGGAGACGAGGGGATGGGGAGGGGAGACGAGGGGATAGGGGGAGGGGAGACGAGGGGATGGGGGGAGGGGAGACGAGGGGATGGGGGTGGGGGAGAAAAAGAGAGGAAATAGCCAACAGAGTACAGCAATTAGGACGGGCACGTTGGACCCAGTGTTCCAGGGGACAGTCCAATTAAAACTCAATCTAGTGCCACAATTAAGGCCGGTGCCTCTAATTACCCGACACTTTCATTCTGCTCTTCCATCTCCTTTTAAAACAAACGCAGCTCCGAGGAAGCTGGATTGCAAACAGTAGATGCTGTGACGCTCCGCTGCCAGATGCAAACTCATTAGCGCACGAGTGCTGAGGTGGCAGGGCGGGCGAGGAGACGCAGGCGTCGATACGGAGTCATCCGCCTCCCCCCCATCCATCACGTTGTCAGGGCCCGCAGCAATGGGCTGCAGCTGGTACCGGGTTTCATTGGTGACGGGGAGGGGGAAAGGCAGCCCGTCAGCATCGTCCCAGTGAAGGAAAAAGGTTTCAAAACTGGCAGTTGAGCAACACGCCAGCACCCACAATTCCTAAAGTCTTTAAGATGCGAGACTGTAGGCCCGAGCTGGCCATTGAACGGTGAGCAGTTTTGTCATCTTGTGTTGTATCTCTTGTTTCACTACTTAGTCCTGCATCATTCTGTGCCACTGTGTTGGCCGGGGTCATTTAATGCAGAGTTGTGCTGAGTAATCTTATACTTCATTGGGTGGCGCAGTGTTACGCACTGCCTCACGCTTTACTGCTTCCAGCTATTCTGTGTTGTGGGGTTTACGGTTGTGTTTTGCTGTCCTGTACACCCCACCCTGCCCCTCTCCCCACCCATCTCCCTTGCGCCGTCCCACCCCTCTCCTGCGCCCCTCCCTAGCGCTGCCCCACCACTCTCCCTCGCCCCGCCCCACCCCTCTCCTCTCCCTCGCGCCGCCCTGCCCCGCCCCCCTCCGCTCCTCTCCCTTGCCCCGCCCTGCCCGCCACTCTCCCTTGCCGCCACTCTCCCTCGCCCCGCCCCAGCCCTCTCCTCTCCCTCGTGCCACCCCTCTCCCCCGCCCCTTCCCCTCGCCCCGCCCGGCCTGGCCCCGCTCCTCTCCCTCGCGCCGCCCCACCCCTCTCCCTCGTGCCGCCCCTCTCCCTTGCCCCCCGCCCCCCTCCCTCGGTCCCGCCTCCCTCAGTCAGCCCTGCGCCCCCTCCCTCGGCCCAGCCCCTCTCCCTGCCCGCTTCGCTCTCCCTGCCCGCCCCCCTCCCTCAGCCCAGCCCCCCTCCCTCGGCCCAGCCCCCCTCCCTCGGCCCAGCCCCTCTTCCTCGGCCCAGCCCCCGGCCCAGCCCCTCTCCCTGCCCACCCCTCTCCCTCGGCCCCTCTCCCTCGCAGTCCTTTGCTGAGCTCTGTCACAGCCCCGCTGTTCCTTCTTGTCTAGCCCTGTAGCCACAGCAGGTGAAGCAAGCAGTGACTAATTGCAACACGGGACGCACGACACTCGCAACCTGCACAACTGGACAGCTTTCCTCTTTCAATCATTAACGCACACATAAAACTGAGATTCTCCTCTCTAACGCGAGTAACTGCAGGACAACATAAACTAAGATTTCAATGCAAATTCCTGGGCAGTCTACATCCGCTGATAAGTGCAGACAATTTCACGGTAAATTGGTCACAAGTGCCCTGCGAAAGTAGCTGAACAACCACCCCCCCCCCCCAACCCCCACCCCCTCGGGACCTCAGCTACTGTGCTCAGAAATGATACCGCTTTTACTATTAAGGCAGGCGGCAGATTCCAGCCCCGATTTGAAGCAGCTCACGGCTCTGGTTATTAAGAAATGCCGATGAACCTTCCCGTGTCTGACGCTGCTTCCACGAATGCCGGGATGAAATTTCAGCTGTCCTGAAACAATACCCCCCCCCCCCCACCTCCACCCGCCCCCGCAATTATCCTCCGCGTTGTATTGCAACTCCTTTCACGGTGTTGCATGCCACATTCCAACACTGCCATTGTTTTTGCTTCTTCATTTGCCTCTATAGTTACAGTGAAAGGATAGACATCCCAGGAGACACGGCCTGCAATATGATTCTCTTTGCTCACATTATTGGAGCTCTCGTCACTCCAGGTCTGTGCTCACTGCACAGTCTCTTACGACACATTCCCCCGTTCTTTCCTAAAAGCACTGGCTCTTGCTGGGGCACAGTTCTGTGGGTGCCAGTGTCTCGCTCAAATGTGGCATTCTTCATGCTTGTTTCTGGACACCTCCGAGCCAGAAAGTTGAGCGTTCTATCCCCACTCCAGAGACTTGAGCACAGAATTTGGGCTGGCGCTCCAGAGCATTACTGAGGGAGTGCTGCACTGTCGGAGGTGCCGTCTTTCGGATGAGACATTAAACCAAAGCCCCATCTGTGTCTCAGGTGGACATAAAAGATCCCACGGCACTATTCGAAGAAGAGCAGGGGAGTTATCCCTGGTGTCCTGGCCAACATTTCTCCCTCAACCAACATCACTACAACAGATTATCTGGTCATTTATCTCCTTTCTGTTTGTGGGAGTTTGCTGTGCGTAAATTGGTGCCACGTTTCCTACATTACAACAGTGACCAATGTTCCCTATAAGCTGTGCGGCCGCATCGCGCCCTGGCGGTCCCGCGCAGCCAGCTCACCAGCTTTTAAATGGGAAAACCGCGCATGCGCAAAATTTTGAATGAGCTGCGCAGCCCAAAAAAAAATTCGAGGGAACATTGAACACTTCAAAAGTACTTCATTGGCTGTAAAGTGCTTTGGGACATCCTGAGGTTGTGAAAGGCGCTATATAAATGCAAGCTCTGTCTTTCACTCTTTCTTTAAGCGCTGTTCATGCTTGTGCCTAGATAGTGAACATCAGCTGCCTGTCCAGCCAACAAGGGAGTGGGGCAATTCAGGTGAGCCGGATCAGATACTCGTGCACACACCCACTTCCCAGCAGCAGTTGGTAGTTAGTGATCAGTCTGGGAAACACGGACTGGTTCTTCGCCCTCCCTGGTGCAAGGACCTCGAGGTTAATTGTAGTGCTCCAAATGCCACTCTAATCTGAGGCGGTATCGGCGGCGGACAAACCTTCCACGATTTCCAAAAATACAAGGAGTGACGTCACAGGACAGCAGGTGGGTGATTGGTTGGTAAGTATTAAGGTTTTTTTTCCCTCTCTAACCTAGGACAGTGGTTTAAACTAGATGCGGGAAACTACAACATACTGTAGTAAATTTATAGCTTAACTAGTTAAACTAATTAATATAACTATAAATAATCATTGAATGGTGTTAGAGGACTCTATAATTAGGGGGATAGATAGCGTCCTCTGCAGCCAAGAACGAGAATCCCGAAAGATGTGCTGCCTGCCAGGGTGATGGATATCTCACGGTGGCTGGAGAGGAATTTGGAAAGGGAGGGGATAAATCCACTTGTTGTGGTCCATGTTGGAACAAATGGCATTGGTAGGAACAGGGAGGAGGTCCTGCTGAAGGAGTATCAGGAGCTAGGCTCTGGATTATTGCCTGAGCCACGTGTAAATTGGCATAGAAGCAGACAGATCAGGAGAATTAACACGTGGCTAAAGGGCTGGTGTGGGAAAGAGGGGTTCCTTTTCATGGGATACTGGCACCAGTTCTGGGACAGGAAGGAGCTGTACCAATGGGATGGGCTCCACCTGAACCGGGATGGGGCCCGTGTCCAAGCGGAAAGGGTAAATAGGGAGGTGGTAAAGGCTTTAAACTAGCAAAATGGACAGAGGGATCTACAAGAAATGTAACCAGCCTAATTATAAACAAAACTGGAAAAGAGAGCATAGGAAAGAATAAAGTAAGGGAGGATATTGATGGCAAGGGAATAAATAGAGTTACAGAACAGGAATCTAAAAAGATGGTTCAACATAAATTGAGAGGAAATCCTATTAAAAATGAGTTAAACTGTCTGTACAGCAATACACACAGTGTCCGTAATAAAACAGGGGAGCTGGAGGCAATCATGCGTTGCAAGGAACCAGACGTAGTAGGGATTACTGAGACATGGCTACAGAAAAATCAGGACTGGGAATTAAATATTGCACAGTATAACGTATTTAGAAAAGATGGAGAGGGAAAAAGGGGAGGTGGAGTAGCTGTACTTATTAGGGATAACATAATGGCAGTAGAAAAAAGTGACGCAGCTATCAGCAAGACAAAAATAGAATCCATATGGATAGAGATAAAAGATAATAAAGGATCAATCACATTAATAGGTGTACTCTACAGACCGCCTAATAGTGGAAGGGAGGTGGAGGAAGAAATATACAGACAAATTAGGGAAATGAGTAAAAAAAATAGAATAATCATAGGGGATTTCAACTACCCCGATATTAATTGGAAAGAGGTAGGTAAAGAGGATAAGGGAATGGAGTTCCTACAATGTGTACAGGACTACTTTCTAACCCAATATGTAAAAAGCCCAAACCAGGGTGGATTCGTTATTGAATCTAGTAATGGGGAATGAACCAGAGCAGATAAGAGAAGTAAAAGTAGGAGAGCATCTAGGCAATAGTGACCATAATATAATATGCTTTAAGATGATAATTGAGAAGGACATAAATATGATGAAAACCAGGGTAATAGATTGGAGAAAAGCGGATTTTGAGGGGCTGAGAATAGAACTTGGGAAAATAAAATGGGCAACAATATTGGCAAACAACTATGTAGAACAGCAATGGGAAACGTTTAAAACGGTGTTCAACAGAGTGCAGGTACAATATATTCCACTAAAAGGGAAGAACAAACTAAACACTAATGAGACTCCGTGGATGAATAAAGCCATAAGGGAACAATTGAGGGTAAGGAAAGGGGCATACATTAAATACATAGACAGCATGGGAGTGCATGATAAGGGAGAATACAAAGAGATTAGGAATAAAGTCAAAAAAAATTAGGAAGGCAAAGAGGAACTATGAAATTAAATTATCAAGGAACATAAAGTATTTTAAAGGCACATCAATAAAAAAAGGAAGGTTAGGATGGGAGTAGTGCCATTAAGGGATAGACAGGATAATACCACAGGTAACGATAGAGAGATGGCAGAAATATTAAATAATTATTTTGCTTCAGTATTTACCAGGGAGATAGAACAGGTCAACATGACATTGGATGGTGAGATGAGTAATGAGATAAGTGCATTTGAAATAAAAAAAAGAGGGGCTATATTAAATAAACGAATGAAACTCAAAGAGGATAAAACCTTTGAGAAGGGGGATAGAACATGTCCAGGAAATTATAGACCAGTCAGCATAACATCGGTGGTAGGAAAAATACTGGAATCCCTACTAAAGGAGAAAATCGAAGAACATCTAGAAACCAAAAACATAGTACAGGTAGACTATCCTTTATCCGAACTTCCGAAAACCGAAAACCTCTAAAAACCGAAAGTTTTTTTGTTCAGCGTAAGTCGTGCGCACGACATGACCAGAGTGGCGCACGACTTACGCTGAGCAGGGCAGAGGGTCACAGAGTTCCCTCCTGGGTAGGAGATTGCAGGCCGAGCCGGGCAGTGTGAAGGAGGTACCGGGAGAGTGAACCCAACAATACAGCGGCCCGTCCGATAGCTGCAGCGGCCCGTCCGATATTCTTTTCTCCCTCTGACCCGACCCGAACCGAACCGAACCACGGCCCGTCCGATATTCTTTTCTCCCCCCCCGACCCCGACCCCCACCCCCCGGACCCCCCCCCGACCCCGACCCCCCCCCCCGACCGACCCCGACCCTGACCCCCCCCCGACCCTGACCCCCCCCGACCGACCCCGACCCATCCGATATTCTTTTCTCCGCCCCCACCCGACCTGATTTGCGGGCCAGCTTAGTAGGAGTCAGCCGATATCCGGCTTTCCAGAGAAGCAGGAAGGGGAATGAGACACGGAACAGTCGCAAGAGGTAGCCTGAACTTTTACAATTTATATTGAATACAAATTTCCCAGTTCTGAAATCCGAAAAATTCCGAAAACCGAAACTCAGCTGGTCCCAAGGCTTTCGGATAAGGGATAGTGTGTACCTGTAATGAATAGTCAGGATGGATTTCAAAAGGGAAAGTCTTGCTGGACAAACCGCTTTGAATTTTTTGAAGAGGTAACAGAGAGTAGACAAGGGTAATGCAGTAGATGTAATTTATCTAGATTTTCAAAAGGTCTTCGATAAGGTACCCCATAATAGACTGATGAACAAGGTCAGACAATGCGAAGTCGGGGGACAAGTAGCAGAATGGATAGCTAGCTGGCTTCAAGGCAGAAACAGAGTAGGGGTGAAAGGTAGCTATTCACAGAGGTAGAAGGTAGAAGTGGAGCTGGGACCACTGTTGTTTACAATTTATATTAACGATTTAGGCTTTGGAATCAAACACACAATTTCTAAATTTGCAGATGACACCAAATTGGGGGGGTTAGTCAATACTGAGGAGGACTGCAACAAATTACAGGAGGACGTTAATAAACTTGCAGAATGGGCATTTAATTGGCAAATGAAGTTCAACACAGATAAATGTGAGGTATTACATTTTGGTAGGAAGAATAGGGAGGTCACTTATTACTTGGAGGGTGCGAGTCTAGGTGGGGTAGAGGAACAAAGGGATCTCGGAGTACAAATACACAAATCACAAAGTTGCGACACAGGTTAGCAAGGCCATTAAAAAGCAAACCAAGCACTCGGGTTTATGTCTAGAGGGATAGAATTGAAAAGTAGGGAAGTTATGCTAAACCTGTATCGAACCTTGGTTAGACCACATTGCGTACAGTTCTGGTCGCCATATTATAAACAGGATATAGAGTCACTGGAGAGGGTGCAGAGAAGATTTACAAGGATGATACCAGAAATGCGAGGGTATACATATCAGGAAAGGATGAACAGGCTGGGTCTCTTTTCTCTTGAAAAAAGGCTGAGGGGTGACCTAATAGAGGTCTTTAAAATTATGAAAGGTTTTGATAGAGTGGATACAGAGAGGATGTTTCCACTTGTGGGGAAGAGCATAACTAGAGGCCGTCAATATAAGATAGTCACCAAGAAATCCAATAGGGAATTCAGAAGAAACTTCTTAACACAGAGAGTGGTGAGAATGTGAAACTTGCTACCACAGGGAGTGGTTGAAGCGAATAGTATAGATGCAGTTAAGTGGAGGCTAGACAAGCATATGAGGGAGAAGGGAATAGAGGGTTATGTTGATAGAGTTAGATGAGGAAAAACAGGAGGAGGCTCGAGTGGAGCATAAATGCTGGCATGGACTGGTTGGGCCGAATGGCCTGTTTCTGTGCCGTATATCCTATGTAATCCTATGTAGTTAATATCAGCTACCTCAGCGCAGGCTAGGATCCAACCCAGGTCCTCCCCAGACCGATGGTTCAAAAGAATTAAACCAATGCTGAACAATGTGGAGTCACACCGAAGATGGGGTGGAAACTCGGTTCAGGTCATTTTCGAGCCCAAAATAGGCAGTACGTTGGGAGCTCGTGCCAGAGGCCAGAGACTAGCCCAAAATTGGGCCTCGGGCCTGACCGGCACATTGCCAGCAGAGGCAGCTGGTCCGTTCCACGAGGTTGAATTTGGGCCGGCTGTCTTCCCGGCAATGGCAGTCAGGTAGGTCCTGGGATGGGGGAGGCGGGAGAACAGGAGCCTAGCAGCGGTGCTCAGGAATGCTGTGGAAATGGGAGGAGCACTCCTGCTCCTCCCCCCTCCCTGGCTCCAAGCAAGCCCATCACCGGCTCTGCCCAGCGCCAACCAAATTCACTGAAAGACCCTTGAGGAGGCGTTGGGCACCTCATTAACATACTCAAGGAGGTGAAGTCCTGCGGCTGCCCAGGCAGCCTGAGGATTATCCAGAGCCAATGTGACTGTGCGTATTTCAGGCACCCTTGGGGCACAGGACATAGCCCCGCAAAATTGGGCATTTTTGCTCCCACTTACCTCCCGATAAATGAGGACCAATTTCGCCCCCTATATCTTTGCTCGCAGTTGATTTTATTAAAAGAATATGAACACATTGTAACAGCATGTTTTTTCTTCGAAGTCTCTTTTTATCTGTATTACTATTTCTCTATGAAAGCTGGGCTATCCCACATCCACTGCAGTAGTGAAATCCCTCTATTAAAACCACAGGGCCTCTTTTATTTTAATGGAGTGCCTTCACTGTCAATCCAGATGCTGGGATAATCCCCACCTCTTGCCTCTCTCTCACTCTCCAGTAACAGAAGGCAAGACTGTTGGCTAGATAGTGGCCAGAGTGTGTGCGCACGGGCAAGGTCTGGATCCTGTGGGGAGCGTGCAGATCACAGAGGTTTCTACTGAATGCTAGATTATCCCCTATATGTAAGACTCCCAAATATCTATCATCATATATATAATATATATATATATAAATAAAACACTTACTTTACAAGTGAACCTATATTTCACCCTCCTCACTTACCCTATTATGTAACCCTTCTTGCAGTTATCCCATATTATAACACTACTCATGGCCACCCCACATTTAACATTCCGGCACCTCACCCACAAAATATTCACTCCCTCAAACACCAGCTGGACAAGGGCACCAAATACATGAGAACACCATCACTTCCAAGTTCCCCTCCAAGCCACACACCACCCCGACTTGGACATATGTCGCCGTTCCTTCATCGTCGCTGGGTCAAAATCCTGGAACTCCTTCCCTAACAGCACTGTGGGAGCACCTTCACCACACGGACTGCAGCGGTTCAAGAAGGCAGCTCACCACCACCTTCTCAAGGGCAATAAATACTGGCCTTGCCAGCGCTGACCACATCACAAGAATGAATTTTAAAGAAACACTCCCAACCCGGCATCATCCCGCATTCACCTACAGACTCCAGTTGCCAGTCTTACAGACCCCACCACGGCGTTAGGAATACTTCACTCTCCAGCTGCGAAATGATGATGCTGTCACAGAGATTATCCCCAGGAAAGAGCTTTTATTAAATGTCAAAAAACTAAGTACAGAAACTCTCGCAATAGAATATTAATTTATAGCTATTGAGAGAGAGGACCAGCTGAAGTGCAAGGAGCTGGTGCTGGAATTGTCCCATCTCTGTTTAGTGATGAATCACTGGCAGTTGTGGAGGAAAGCATCCTGAACGTATGGTTATAAATAACTAGAAGCCAGGGGACCCTGAGAGTTTGATTCTCCAAATGCGACTCAGTCCCAGAAACAACTTTTATTACAGCCCCCCCACCCTGCATAATCAGTCCTTTCCACCATTGGGTATCAATCTCAGCGTGACACTGAATATCGTTTGGAACATCAATGAACAAACAGCGGGCGAGAGGCAAGTAGTTTTGTCCCATCGTTCCCGGTGAGACACTAACTTTGAAAGGAACGCGCTGGCTGCATTTTCTTGCTTGCCAGCAGGAATGTCGATTTCTGTAAGCATCCTGACGTGATGGCGATGCAGGGTCAGAGCAGACGCCCTGGTATTCCTGGACTACTGGCTTGCTCTGCCCAGTTCCCAGCGGTGGTGTGTAAGGGTGCCAACCCTGCAGGATTGGCCTGGAGTTTCCAAGAATTAAAGATTAGCCTCTTGGACACTGTTGCGAGCAACCCATTAGAAAAAATCGTAAAGGGCGTTCAAAAAGAAATGCGTGTTTTTTTTCCCCCCACTTTTGTTTATTTGTTATAAAAATATTGTAGATGGGGAAAAAAGGCCGTTTGACCAAGTGGGGCGGTTGGAGATGGGAGGTCATGTGATGAATCCTCCAGGAATGCGCCCAACCAGAGTTGGCAACCCTTACCCATGTGACTGGCTGAACCAGACTGTTCGCAAACTTGGTGATCCAGAGATGAGTTTCCGACTACATGTCCGCATCATCACTAAGACCGCCGAGTCCCACCTCGAGAAAACCGCCCGACTCCGTCCCGCCTCAGCTCATCTGCTGCTGAAACCCTCGTCCATGCCTTTGTTACCTCCAGAGCTAACTATTCCAACACTCTCCTGGCCAACCTCCCATATTCTACCCTCCGTAAACTTGAGGTCATCCATAACTCTACTGCCCGAGTCCTAACTCCCGTTCACCCATCACCCCATGCTCACTGACCGACATTGGCTCCCGGTTAAACAAAGCCTCGATTTAAAAATTCTCAGCCTTGTTTTCAAATCCCTCCATGGCCTCGCCCCTCCCTATCTCTGTGACCTCCTCCAGCCCCACAACCCTCCTAGATATCTGCGCCCCTCAGTCTGGTCTCTTGAGCATCTCCGATTTTAATCGCTCCACCATTGATGACCGTGCCTTCAGCTGCTGAGGCCCTATGCTCTGGAATTCCCTCCCTACTTCTCCTTCCTCCTCTAAGACGCTCCTTAAAACCTACCTCTTTGACCAAGCTTTTGGTCACCTGCCCTAACATCTAATGTGCCTCGGTGTCAAATTTTGTTTTGTAACACTCGTGTTAAGCACCTTGGGGGGGACGTTTTACTACATTAAAGGTTTTGCGTATATCGCCATTATGGCCCCACAATGGGAATGCTTTGAGCTGAATTGCATGAATGCCCCAAAGCACTTGAAATAGCCCCTCACCGTAGTTAAATCCCCAGCATCACAGATGCCAGTCTTCAGCCCATTCAATTCACTCCACGTGATGTCAAGAAACGGCTGAAGACACTGGATACTGCAAAGGCTATGGGCCCTGACAACATTCCGGCAATAGTACTGAAGACTTGTGCTCCAGAACTAGCTGCGCCCCTAGCCAAGCTGTTCCAGTACAGCTACAACACTGGCATCTACCCGGCAATGTGGAAAATTGCCCAAGTATGTCCTGTCTACAAAAAGCAGGACAAATCCGACCCGGCCAATTACCGTCCCATCAGTCTACTCTCAATCATCAGCAAAGTGATGGAAGGTGTCGTTGACAGTGCTATCAAGCGGCACTTACTCAGCAATAACCTGCTAACTGACGCCCAGTTTGGGTTCCGCCAGGGCCACTCAGCTCCTGACCTCATTACAGCCTTGGTCCAAACATGGACAAAAGAGCTGAACTCGAGAGGTGAGGTGAGAGTGACTGCCCTTGACATCAAGGCAGCATTTGATCGAGTGTGGCATCAAGGAGCCCTAGCAAAACTGAAGTCAATGGGAATCAAGGGGAAAACTCTCCATTGGTTGGAATCATACCTAGCACAAAGGAAGTTGGCTGTGGTTGTTGGAGGTCATTCATCTCAATCACATGACATCAATGCAGGAGTTCCTCAGGGCAGTGTCCTAGGCCCAACCATCTTCAGCTGTTCCATCAATGACCTTCCCTCCATCATAAGGTCAGAAGTGGGGATGTTCGCTGATGATTGCACACTGTTCAGCACCATTCGCGACTCGTCAGATACTGACGCAGTCCGTGTCCATATGCAGCAAGACCTGGACAACATTCAGACTTGGGCTGACAAGTGGCAAGTAACATTCGCACCACACAAGTGCCAGGCAATGACCATCTCCAACAAGCGAGACTCTAACCATCTCCCCTTGACATTCAATGGCATTACCATCACTGAATCCCCCACCATCAACATCCTGGGGGGTTACCATTAATCAGAAACTGAACTGGACCAACCATATAAATGCTGTGGCTACAAGAGCAGGCCAGAGGCTGGGAATTCTGCGGCGAGTGTCTCACCTCCTGACTCCCCAAAGCCTTTCCACCATCAACAAGGCACAAGTCAGGAGTGTGATGGAATACTCTCCACTTGCCTGGATGAGTGCAGCTCCAACAACACTCAAGAAGCTCGACACCATTCAGGATAAAGCAGCCCGCTTGATTGGCACTCCATCCACCACCTTCAACATTCACTCCCTCCACCACCGGCGCACTGTGGCTGCAGTGTGTACCATCTACAAGATGCACTGCAGCAACTTGCCAAAGCTCCTTCAACAGCACCTTCCAAACCCGCGACCTCTACCACTTAGAAGGACAAGGGCAGCAGACGCATGGGAACATCACCACCTACAAGTTCCCCTCCAAGCCACACACCATCCTGACTTGGACCTGTATCGCCGTTCCTTCACTGTCGCTGGGCCAAAATCCTGGAACTCCCTTCCTAACAGCATTGTGGGTGTACCTACACCATATGGACTGCAGCGGTTCAAGAACGCGGCTCACCACCATCTTCTCAGGGGCAATTAGAGATGGGCACTAAATGCAGGCCTAGCCAGCGACGCCCACATCCCATCAATGAATAAAAAATTTTTTTTAAATCTGCTGCTGGCACAATGATACGCAACATCGTTAATAGAGCAGTTCCAGAACAGTCACAAGAGACCGAGACCGAAAACAACAAGGAAGTAAAATTCCTCTTGCAGAAAAACGAGAGATTTTCCCGGAGGCAGCGAATGAGCCACCAACAGAATCGCCTTCTTACAGATCGTCCTCTTTAAGGCTACGTGTTCCCCACAGTTCTGTTAATAGTTCATTGATCAGGAAGAAAAAATTGTTTTTTAAATTAAGAATTTCATGCCCCAAATATATCCAGTTTGCTCATCATCTCAATCGATAAAGCCTCATAACTCGATAGCACAGTCACAGAAATACTCCCAAATGCCTGTGCCCAAACCAAAGGTCAAAAGTAGTCTTTGTCCAATATTTCATTAAAATTGATAGGAAAGCAGGTGGCCCCAATGTGCCATCATGTCAGGTTCCGAATGCAACACTCTTCAAATGGGCAAACTCATATCACAGACGTTCAAAGGAATGGCTTTTTGCTTTCATCATAGCACAAGTTCATGGACATAACCTCCAGACTACATCTAAAAGCAACATGTTTGATGCTAGCAGGGCGATAGCTGTCACATCTCGAGGAGTTCTCCGCATGGCTTTTGCAGTTTGAGAAAAGGATGATGAAACAAATTGTAAAGCAAGAGTGAGCTGCACCCCTGTGTATTGATTGTTATACACTCTCATGTTTTACCTGTTGCCATTTATATCCCATCCACAGTTACTGCTCCTATCTTGCAGTTATATAGATTGAGATTCCTTGCAGTGGGAGTGAATGGGAACTGATTTACAATTCTATATGGGAGTGAATGGGAAGAAACTTGCTGCATTGTAATTCCATGTAATGGGACTGAATGGGATCCGAAAGTTACATCCCTCACATATAGCACAAAAATTCATTTCAAATAGGTTCAAATTCCCTCAATCTTCAATTAATTTTCTGAGACACAAGGGGCAGCTGTTATAATCAACTTCAGATAAGTATGTATCTGATCTAATGGTTAGGATTCCAATGGATTAAACCCCATTCATTTCCATCATATAGAACTGCTATGAATCAAGCACTATCCTATTTGAGTCCCATTGCATGGAATTCCATTGCATCAAGAGCCTTCCCATCCACACCCCCCCGCATCATATAGAATTGCCAATCAGTCCCCATTCACTCCCACTGCATGGTGGCATAGTGGTTAGCACTGTTGCCTCACAGCGCCAGGGACCTGGGTTCGAATCCGGCCTCGGGTGACTGTCTGTGTGGAGTTTGCACATTCTCCCCGTGTTTGCGTGGGTTTCCTCCGGGTGCTCCGGTTTCCTCCCACAGTCCAAAGATGTGCGGGTTAGGATGATTGGCTATGATAAATTGACCCTTAGTGTTAGGGGGATTAAATACGTGGGGTTACGGGGATAGGGTGGGATATGTGTTGGCGTAAGGGTTACGGGGATCGGGTGGGATATGTGTCGGTGCAGGCTCGATGGGCCAAAATGGCCTCTATCTGCACTCTGTGGTTTCTGTGAATCCCAATGGACCAAAGCAGATCCTATTTGCTCTTGTTATACAGAATCCCAACACACCACGTCCCTTATCCTTCACTTCCACTGTGTGGAGTTAGCAGACCATAGCCCTTCTTCTCTTTGACTCCCATTGTATTCAATCTCTAATCCAAAACTGAAAATATTTCCCAATTATGTGGCCTTTGAACACGCAGCACATTGACTCCAATCCACCCCACGCCATTCACAGAGCAGCACATTTTCAAAGTCTAATCAGTGCTTTGCAAAAATATGCTTTTGTATTTTATGGTGTTTGTGCTCAGACTGAAAGCATTGAACGGCTGATTAAATGGGCTGCACTAGAAGGATTTGGCAATTGATCATTTTTATCTGCAGTTTATAAAAATCTTGAAAATGTCTTGTCAAACTCAATTACGAGGTTATCAGGATTCAACAGCAGCGCAGAAAACAAAAGAAATCCGATCACTGAACCTGTCTTGGTCAGAACAGGAAGATGGTTTCTACACCACATTGCTCCTGATGTCGTTGATTCTTACTCGGGTACAATTCCACGAGCACCAGGAGTTACCCAAGTGGCCATTCATTAAATGTAAACCAGGTACCACATGTCTGAGGTTATTCAATGATGGCTGGGGGTGGAAGGAGGAGGGGCTTTGGTTTGGAGTGCATCACAGCCGAATCCTGGTCTCTTCTCATCCCACATCGCCTTTGCAGCCAGACCTACTAGATAACTTAGGGAGCCTGGCTGATTTTTCCTCACATAGCTACTGTCTTGCCGCATAATTTTCACTTTCCTTCTAAGAAGAACAGGCAAGCTCTCCCCGGTGTCCTGGACAATATTTATCCCTCAACCAATATCACTGAAACAGATTATCTGGTCAGTATCACAGTGCTGTTTGTAGAAACTTGCTGCGCATAAATTGGCTGCCGCGTTTCCCTACATTACAACAGTGACTTATGCGGCAAAAGTACTTCATTGGCTGTAAAGCACTTTGGGGTGTCCTGAGGTCGTGAAGGGCATTATATAAATGCAAGTCTTTCTTTTTTTTTGTCCTACAAGATGAATAGCCAGTTAGTGGTTGAGGGAGGAGTGTTGGCCAGAAGTCCCAGTGCTTCCTTCAACAGTACCCGGCAATCTTCAACATCCGCTTGAACAAGCAGAACAAAATGTTTCATTCGGTGGCACAGCTGTTGGTCACAGCTGTCTCAGCACAGGCCAGGGCCTAAACCTGGGACCTTCTGAATAACATTTCGATATTTGCTAAATCAATTTACTTTTCAAAGCCAATGTAAAGACAGAAAGAAAGACTTGCATTTATATAGCACCTTTCATGACCTCAGGATGTCCCAAAGTGCTTTATAGCCAATGAAGGTACTTTTTGAAATATAGTCATTGTTGTAATGTGGGAAACACAGCAGTCAACTTGTGCGCAGCAAGCTCCCACAAACAGCAATGTGACAATGACCAGATCATCTGTTTTACGCGTTAGTTGAGGGACAAATATTGACCAGGACACCGGGGAGAACTCCCCTGCTCTTCTTCGAAGAGTGCCATGGATCTTTTACGTCCACCTGAAAGGGCAGACGGGGCCTCAGTTTAACGTCTCATCCGAAAGACGGCACCTCCGACAGTGCTCAAGTCTCTGGAGTGGGAATTGAACCCACAACCTTCTTACTCAGAGGTGAGAGTGTTGCTCACTGGGCCACGGCTGGCACAGTAATGGTTTAATTCTACAAGGGAAGGTTCAAAGCGCAGAGCTCGCGTGACAGGAGTGTTATTCAGAAAATCGCTTTCCAACACTTCCGATTTCCCTGTGATCAAAATGAACTCAAATCAAGGGTTCTGATGACAGGTCATTGACCTGAAATGTTAACTCTGTTTCTCTCTCCACCGTTGCTGCCAGACCTGCTGAGTATTTCCAGCATTTACTGTTGTTATTTCAGATTTCCAGCAACCGCAGTGTTCTGCTTTCAAAATCAAATCACTTTCATTTTAATAAACAGGAGCACTGCAAATCAGGTGCAGAGTCTGGTAAAAAGGCACCCTTACATCCATTCTTGGTATTGCTATTAAACCTGTAAGGGGGGGGAGAAAGAGAGCCGAAATGGGATTTTTGCCTCGGTCTGAAATTAATTCCGACCAGAATGAATCAAACATTCATTGCTTGAAGGTAGAGAGGGAGAGTTGGAGCCCATCAATTGTCCTGGGATGAGTAATCATCTTGGAAATGAAATGGAAAATGAAGGGAGACAGCTGATACAGCACAATGCCTGCTGCTTCCCATTGCGGCTTCCAATCCCAATCACCTATCCCCGTGTAGCAGGCTGGGTTGCCAACTCTGGTTGGATGTATTCCTGCAGGTTTCATCACATGACCTCATTCCTCCCTCCTCCTTGCCCTGGTCAAGCAGCCTGTTTCCACCCCCATCTCACATATTTTTATAACTATATATATATACACACACAAAGGCGTTCAAAGAAAATGAAAACGATTCTTTTTCTCCCTGGTTGCTTGCAGCAGTGTCCAAAAGATTAATCATTTCTTCCAGGGAGACTCCAGGAGGGTTGGCACCCCTGCTAGCAGGACTGGAACAAAATTGTCTTGTGTTTTGTGCCCTGGATACAAGAGACCATTATTGTTTTATACCAACCTCCATCTAAAGTGAAATGGCTCCTCATAGCCCTGAAAATGTTTCCTTTGCAAGTACTTAACCAATTCCCCTTTGAAAGTTATTACTGAATCTGCTTCCACCAGCCTTTTAGGCAACACATTCCAGATCGTAACAACTCGCTGCATTAAAAATATTTCTCCTCATCTCCCCTCTGGTTCTTTTGCCAATTGCCTTAAATCAGTCTCCTCTGGTCATCGACCCTCCTGCCAGTGGAAACAGTTTCTCCCTATCTACTCTATCAAAAACCCTCATGATTTTGAACACCTCTATTAAATCTCCCCTTAACCTTCTCTGCTCTAAGGAGAACAATTCCAGCTTCTCCGCTCTCCTACATCACTGAAGGAAGCCGCCGAAGGATTTTAAGGAGCTGTTGGGAGTTCATGCAGAGCTGCTCCAACAGGCCAGTTATACAGGTACTGCAGTTTTTGATTCTCTTTCACACAAACTCTAACGTAATTTAGGTGTGAAAAGGATTTCGAGGCACTGGGGAATATGCAAAAAGAGATTTACAAGGATGATACCAGAACTGAGAGGTTATAACTATCAGGAAAGACTGAACAGGCTGGGGCTCTTTTCTCTAGAAAAGAGAAGGCTGAGAGGTGACCTGATCGAGGTCTTTAAAATGATGAAATGGTTTGATAGAGAAGATGTTTCCACTTGTGGAGGAGTCCAAAACTAGGGGCCATAAATACATGATAGTCACTAATAAATCCAATAAAGAATTCAGGAGAAACTTCTTTTACCAGAGAGTGGTTAGAACGTGGAACTTGAAGGTGTAGTTGAGGTGAATAGCATTGATACATTTATGGGTAAGCTAGATAAAAGCATGAGGGAGAAAGGAATAGAAGGATATGTTGATAGGATTAGATGAAGAGGGGTGGGAGGAGGCTCGTGTGGAGCATAAACACCGGCACGGACCTGTTGGGCCCAATGGCCTGTTTCGGTGCTGGACATTCTATGTAATTCTATGTAAATTGCCTAAAGTGTAAGAGGTCGAAGAGGTGGTCTCACATTTCTTTGGCTTCGCACACATGGTAGTATAAGTGCAACTGGTATCAAGTTCCCAGGCATTCCTTTGAATCTTCACTTTGAATCTTCAGTGTTAACAAGATAGTCAAGCTCTTTGTTACCATTAAAATTTAACCAGTACTCAGATGCCGGCGACAGGAGCTCTGCACACGCTTGATGGCACAGGTGAGCAAAGCTCCATTTTCCCTGGTCATCGGGCAATGTAGAGCCAACAATATAACTTGGGTCTGCGGCCAGCCCTGTATCATTCTAAGCTGATGCTGATCTCAAAACGGTAATGGGTTAGACGATAACACCGCCTCCTCCCAACCCCCAACCCACCCGCCCCCCCCCCCAAATTTTATTCAAGGCCTTCCTAGATTGTAGGGGGAAAAAGATTTTATACACACGGATTTAACTGGGAAAATGAAGCAGTCAGGAGTTGGGCACAGTTCTGTGCCAATAGCCACCAGGAACCTGCTTGTCCAATTCATAGAGAAGACCGACAGTGGAGACAAACAGGGACTTCTGTTCTGTCGGTTTGGGCTGGGTTTGAACTTGGGTCTCGGTGATGAAAGGCCTATGTGCCACCTGGTTTCTCCGATGGCTGTGGAGAAGCTGTCGGCTGCTATCTCAAACCAACTCTTTGTTTACAGTAATGACACAGCGGGTTCATTCACAGCCTCCGTCATTGCTGCTCCACAGTGCATATGTACGAGCAATTGTTCACTATCCTGATTGGGTTCCCCCGCTTTACAAAAATTGAGTAAACTAGGTGAAGGACCCCTAGTGCAGAACACTAGGGTTCTGACAGAGTAACTAAGGAGAAATTGTTTCCACTGGCCAGAGGGTCGGTCACCAGAGGACACAGGTTTAAGGTAATTGGCAGAAGAACCAGAAGCGAGATGATCATTTTTTTTACACAACGAGAATGCATTGCCTGAAAGGGATTTGGAAACAGATTCAATAATAATTTTCAAAAGGGAATTGGATATTTTTGCAGAGGGGAAGTGGGACTAATTGGACAGCTCTTTCAAAGAGCCGGCACAGGCACGATGAGTATAATGGCCTCCTTTTGACACCACCAAGAGTAAAGAGAGAAGATAAAAGAAATAATGGTTATTATAAAAATCCTGCAGATTGTCGGGTGAAACCTTACCTTGACATACAGAACACTGTCGCACCATAATAGATGAAAACAAATGAAGCTTACAGATATGAAACATGGCCTTTTTATCCTGTGTTTAAGGTGCAAGCAAACCACAAAGGCACAGCTTCCTTTGTCAGCCTTGGCTCAGTGGGTAGGACTCTCGCCTCCGAGTCAGAAGATCACAGGTTCAAGACCCACTCCAGAGATTTGAGCTCGTAATCCAAGCCGACAGTGCAGTACTGAGGGAACGCTGCGCTGTTGGTGGTGCTGTCTTTTGGATGAGACGTTAAACCGAGGCCTCTCAGGTGGATGTAAAAGATGCCGTGGCACTATTTTGCAGAAGAGCAGAGTGTTCTCCCTGGTGTTCTGGCCAATATTTATCCCTCAACCAACATCACTAAAGCAGATTATCGGAGCAGAGAAGGTTGCGAGGAGATTTGATAGAGGTGTTCAAAATTATGAGGGGTCTGGACAGAGTAGATAGAGAGAAACTGTTCCCATTGGCAGAAGGGTCGAGAACCAGAGGACACAGATTTAAGGTGATTGGCAAAAGAACCATAGGCGGCATGAGGAAAAACTTTTTTATGCAGCGAGTGGTGAGGATCTGGAATGCACTGCCTGAAAGGGTGGTGGAGGCAGACTCAATCGTGGCTTTTGAAAGGGAATTGGATAAGTATATGAAGGAAAAACATTTGCAGGGCTACAGGGAAAGGGCGGGAGAGTGGGACTAGCTGCAGTGCTCTTGCAGAGAGCCAGCACGGGCTCGACGGGCCGAATGGCTTCCTTCTGTGCTGTAAACTTGCTATGATTCCGTCTGACCATTATGACATTGCTATTTGTGGGATCTTGCTGTGCACAAATTGGCTGCCGCGTTTCCGACATTACAACAGTGGCTACCCTTCAAAAGTACTGCATTGGCTGTAATGTGCTTGGGGACGTCCTGAGGTAGAGAAAGGTGCTATAGAAATGCGACTTTCCTTCTTTCTTTCCTAGAGGCCCACATTTGAATGGGGATACAGTGCACAAGTAAAATAAGCTGCGTTCTATGTGCCATGATTTAAGCAGCCTTCCACGGTCCTCAGTGCATTTTAAAGTAGCCTGCTTTCAGTTTCTGCCTTCTCCATCTCAGGTCTCATTAATGGGATCGCTTGCCCCTAATGTCCATACAAATACATGGCAGCATCGTTGGATTAGTCTACTGATCAGCAGGGAGTAGTATTGATGGGTTTGTTTGCAGCAACAAAATTAACTGCCAGGATGGCTTTACTAGAACAGCCCATCAATCCCTTTTCTATTATTAGATGAAAGTTGAATGTTTATTGATTCCGTTCCTCTGTATTTCTGCTGCTTTCACAATAGTTTCAGTAAGTTTATTAAAAAAATAATAAAATCCATGGGTTCTGAAGAGAATTACATTTTTCTGACTACGTGTGGTCATTCCTGATCTTGGTCTCTTTCTCTCCACACCCCCCCCCTCCCCCCCTCGCTGCCTTCCTCCACACCGTCCTCCCAAGGAGTTGACGTCATGGTTTGCTTCTAATTTCATTCCAGTTTATCTCAGACGAGTCACTAAATTCAATGAAATGTCGGTTTGTAAAGTGAAAGGGGGTTACTGCCTTTCTAAAAGCTCATCTAGAACTATGCGGGCTGTATCCTACCCCACACCAAATCCTGCAGGCCCCTTGATGTCGACTTCCAATAGCACCCAGTCCTCCAGCGAGACCATTTCAAAATCCTCGTCCTCCTCATCTCCCAAAACCACCTGACTGGCATTCACCAGCCCTACACTCCCGGCACGTGCCCTCTGCTCCGGCCTGAATCATTAAACGAGCTCTGGAGCTCCACAAATTGCATCTGGGACTGGGAGGGGAGGCAGGCTGAGCCTTGGGCAACAAGGTCTACTGGCTGCTATGCCTGCTGGATCAGTTATTCACCATTTTGGGGTGTGTGCGTGTATGAAAAAAGAAAAGACTTGCATTTATATAGCGCCTTTCACGACCACCGGACGTCTCAAAGCGCTTTACAGCCAATGAAGTACTTTTTGAAATGTAGTCACTATTGTAAATGTGGGAAACGCAGCAGCCAACTTGCGCACAGCAAGCTCCCACAAACAGCAATGTGATAATGACCAGATAATCTGTTTTTGTTATGTTGATTGAGGGATAAATGTTGGCCAGGACCCCGGGTAGAACTCCCCTGCTCTTCTTCAAAATAGTGCCGTGGGATCTTTTACGTCCACCTGAGAGAGCAGGCAGGGCCTCGGCTTAACGTCTCATCCAAAAGACGGCACCTCCGACAGTGCAGCACTCCCTCAGCACTGCACTGGAGTGTCAGCCTAAATTTATGTGCTCAAGTCTCTGGAGTAGGACTTGAACCCACAACCTTCTGACTCAGAGGAGAGAGTGCTACCAACTATCATAAAATAGGAAAACAATTAAAGGTTGGCGAAGCAAATCTGCCAGTGAAAATTTGATTCTGTTTGCCGAGACCTCAGCCAGGAAATTCCGATCGTAACCAAAATGATCCTTTTAAATACGATTAATGATGAACTAGTCAAAATCCCAATGGAACTACACAAATGAGGTCGTGTGCATGTTTGTGGTTGGATTTTGTAGAAATTTTCCTTTTTTTAAAATATTTATGGAATAGGATATTAATGGATGGAGAAATCATTCTACACAGGCTAATAAAAAAAAATAGCTCCATTAATCATAACAAGAGCCAAATTTATCAGACACATTCTGGCTCAGTTCTACTTGCTGTTTTCAGCGATTTCCACACACATTTATTTAGGGAATAGTTCAAGTACAGTCTGTGCCTCTTAAAGGCCCCTATCATCCTGCCAAATAAAAATCTATCAATCTCAGCCTTGAAAGCTCAGATTGTCTCCCTGCAAGCTGTGGAAGAGACTCCATTCGGCCCAACTGGTCTGGTCCATGCCAGTGTTTAAGTTCCACACGAGCCTCCTCCCACCCTACTTCATCTAACTCCATCAACATATCCTATTCCTCGCTCCCTCATATGTTGATCTAGCTTCCCCTCAAATGTATCTCTGCTATTCACCTCAACCACTACTTGTGGTAGTGAGTTCCACATTCTCACCACTCTCTGGGTGAATACATTTCTCCTGAATTCTTTATTGGATTTTTTAGTGACTATCTTATATTTACAGCGCCTAGTTCTGTCCGGAAGTCGAGGGACCAACCATTTGTTGTAATTAGCTCTTCTCTCAAGCGTCCTTTCATGACCTACTGCCTTGGTGTAAATGTCATAGTCTGCTTTGCTCCTCTGGTAAGTGAGATATGATTCATTTTGGTTTTGTCTTTATTGGAATGGTGGGGATGAGCTGAGCAACCTGGAACCCTAGAGCATTACCCTGTCAACACAGCATAAAATACAACCTCACAATGTAGCTCCCCCCTCCACCACCTTTGACCGTTCTTATGGGTCATAAGTAAATGAGCTTCCAACAATTACTGGAAGGAGTGTGTGGGGGGAGGGGGGGGGGAAAGAACATAAAACGGCCCCCAATTCAACATCTAGCTTCTACACCTTCAAACTGAGCTCAAGGTGAAAACCTAAAAGGGCCTCAATCAGTTTTTGCAGCCCAATGATTTGATAGGCTGAAGCTTAGCAAGCTGGGATCTTTCCTAGCCAGCAGTTATCCCTCAAATCGACATCGCTGAAGCTGGATTAAACTGGTCATTGATCTCACTGCGGGAGCTTGCTGTGCGCAAAATGGCTGCCGCGTTTCCCTACATTACAACAGTGACAACACTTCAACAAGTACTTCACTGGCTGCGAAGTGCTTTGGGACGCCCCGAGGTCGTGAAAGGCGCTATGTAAATGCAAGTTTGTTCAGAGGATATACGGCACAGAAACAGGCCATTCAGCCCAACCAGTCCAATGCCAGCGGTTATGCTCCACTCGAGCTCGTCCCTAGGCGCGGCCACTGGACTCTGGTTTTGGTGGAAAAATGAACGTAATTGGAGAACGTGACCCTCAATACATTGTTAAAAATCCCAGAATCAAAAAGGTAAAAAAAAGAAACGAACTGCAAATGCCGGCAATCTGTAAAGGTGCAGCATAGAGTCACGGCCCTGGGGCAAGAGAGGGACAAGGAGTAACCTGATAACGGTCTTCAAAACCACAAAGGTTACGATACGGTAAATAGAGTGAGACTGTCCGCCGGTCAACAGGGCAGAGATAAATCACGAGAAGGGGAGGCTAAAAAAAAGTCTTCACACAGAAATTGGTTAGAGTGTGGAATCCTCCACCACAGACAGATACTGAAGCAGAGGCCATAAATTATTCTGAAAGGGAATTAGATGGTTGCTTTGAAAACAGGAACATTAAAGGGTATGTGGAGCGAGTAGCAGTGTGGGATTAGAATAGGTGTCCATGTGGAGAAAAACACCAGCACAGACTTAATGGGTCAAATGAGGCAACATTCGGTGATTGTATGAAGAGCAATGATATTTAAAACACACTCACCACGTGACCATTTTCACAAGCGTGGCAGCATTCTAGTTCAGCTGGCAATGGAGCCAAATGTAGCAAGCCCATCCTATCCTCACCCGATGAAAAAACACAGCTTCCAGCCAGGGAGCACTTTGGCCACCAGGAGTGGGAATCCTGGCTGATTTTTACCCCTCCCCCAGCCCGAGGCCACTGTGGCCAAATAGATATTGCCCCCTATGGCTGCTCTGGCCGACATGGGCTAACCCAGCACAGGCTGGGGATCAAACCAGCGGCCACCCTTGGGTAACCAACCTGAAGGAGCCTTAATTCAAAGTGTCCTCCCTCGTGACCTGATCAACCTGAAAGCACAAGGCAACATAAGAACATAAGAAATAGGAGCAGGAGTCAGCCATTTGGCCCCTCGAGCCTGCTCCGCCATTTGATGAGATCATGGCTGATCTGATCTTGGGCTCAGCTCCATTTCCCTGCCCGCTCCCCATAACCCATCACTCCCTTATTGCAAGCTGCAATACAAGTATTAATTAGAGAATAGGATTGGCTGCCTGGCTTCCTAGACAACTGGGAATAACAACAGAAAACGCTGGAAAAACTCAGCAGGCCCGGCAATCCGTAGAGAAACAGAGTCAATGTTTCGGGTCGAAACCCTTCTTGAAACTTGGGGCTCCGAGTCCGTGCTGTGCGCTAGTTTGGCTTTCATCAAAGCTTTTCCTCCGCATCTCTTTAGTGAGGATCCAGGCCCCTTTGTTAAACGTTTAACGCCATTTGTAACTTCACAATTGCATTAATCTTCCCCAAAAACCTCCAAACAAATAGACATTTCTGCATTCACAAGGTCCACCTGCAAACCTTGCACACGTCCATTCCCAGTAGAACCTTGCTGATCTTGTTTATTGGGTAAGGGTATCGAGGGATGTGGATTAAAGACTGGTAAACGGAGTTGAGGTTCAGATCATCCACGATCTGACTGAATGGTGGAACAGGCTCGAGGGGCTGAATGGCCTAACCGATGTTCCTATGAGTCCCTGCAGCACAGAAACTGATTGACAGGATGAATGGAGCAGAGGGAAGAGTTAGAGTGGCTGCAGCGTGATTGACATTTGACCCCACTTCACCTCCCCTCCCTCTTTCTGGTTTGCCTCGGGCGAAGCTCCAAATAGCTCCACTATCCGAGCATGCACTTGGATGGCACAAAATCTGTTTAAAATGTTTTTTTGGTTTTTTTGGAGTTGTTCCAAAATGGATCCAGCTGAGAAATATGATTAAATATTCAACTGACTTTAATTAAAGGACTTTAATTAGGGTTCCTGTTGGCAGGACTACATCAATGTTTTACCCATAAATAATTTGGTCAAAACTTGTGCATACTTGTACTAATCCTCAAGCAAGTCACCCTGACCCTTGGCCCCGCCAAAGTCTGAGGTGTGCGACAGGGGTCGGGGGTCAAGTTTTCCTTCCATACTTTGGCCCTCCCGGTTGAGCAGCACCTACCGTCTCTAGAAAGCTACACCGACTTTCAACTTAATAAAACTTATTTCTCTCGCTCTTCCCACCCTCCACACACACGTTCACAGATTGGCCTTTCAATTTCTCATTCCCGTATCACTATTTCACTCACCATAGCCACCTGTCTTTCTCACCGCTTCCTCCAGTGTTATATGTCTCTCTCACACGGTGACTGTACTTTCACACCGTCTCTCTTTAAAAAAAATATCTTTATCTTACTCTCTTACTATCTCTCTCATTCACTGTACATCTTTTTTCTTCCTTTGCTCTCTTGTCCGTCTCTGACATTCACTCTCGGTCTCATTTTGAAAAGTACACAATAGGACACTGTGATTCCACAATATTATTTTTTAATATAAAACAGCCAAATTACTGCAGTAATAACCTACCAGAGCAGTGAAACAAGCGAGCATTCGCGACATTTTCAGGAGGTATCCGTTATTCCAATGGTTTGACACACAGCAGGACAATCGAACACAGACTCTGAGTTCCCCCCCTCCCCATACAGGTCAACCCCCACACTCAGAATTTACAGCACAGAAACAGGCCTTTCGGTCCAACTGGTCCATGCTCCACGCGAGCCTCCTCCCACCCCTCTTCATCTCACGCATTCAGCATAACCTTCTATTCCTTTCTCCCTCATGTACTTATCTAGCTTCTCCTTAAATGCATCTCAACTACTCCCTGTGGTAGCAAGTTCCACATTCTAACCACTCTCTGGGTAAAGAAGTTTCTCCTGAATTGCTTACTGGATTTATTGCTGACTATGTTATATTTATGGCCCCTAGTTTTGGACTCCCCCACTTCTCTGTGTCTACCCTGTTGAAGCCCTTCACAATTTTAAAGACCTCTATCAGGTCACCTCTCGGCCTTCTGTTTCCTAGAGCCCCATCCTGTGCAGTGCTCTCCTGATAAGTATAGCCCCTCAGTTCGGATATCATTTCTGCACTGACAGGCTGAAGGATCAACAGATCACAAGTGACCCAGACACTGCAAGGGTCACCGCCTAACCAGCGGAGCAGTCGACAACCTGCGGAGACTTGACCCCTGGCCTCGGGGCTGGTAGCGTTATTTACTGTTTAATTACACTGGCGACCCCTGGGTTGAAACAGTACTTTTCAATTAAACAAAGTGTCACATATTTTACCACAACTGTCTGCGGCCAGTCAGGCAGGAGGCAGATGAAGACAAAGGCAGGGGTAAAGCGAGTGAGAGAGAGAGAAAGAGAGAAAACGGGAATGATGATTTAACATGTCTGAATGATTAATGGCAGCTTACAGAGCTAGTAATAAATATGTATACTGCACCACGTTTTAATTGGATCACTGCTAAAAATATGCCAGATATTAGCAACCAAGCCAAGTGCAGGAATGCGTCATTTTCCTTGCAGCTGCAGCGAGTGTATGGGTACCCCAATCCATTCACCCTCACACACCCCTCGAGATAAATGTTAGATTAAACGGAGCAGTGCGCCACTTTTTTTTTTTTAAAACACTTATTTTAAGCAGCGCTGCAATGTGCTCCATATATTTTGTATGCAACATAATTGCAGTCAAGTCCCAGCCACAAACCAAGTCTTTTCAAATTCATTTATGGTTTCCTGCTTGGCTCAGTCAGGAGCACTCGCTCTCGCCCCTGACCCAGAAGGTTGTGGGTTCAATTCCCGCTCCAGGAACTTGAGCGCATGATCTAGGCCGGCACCTCACGACTGAGGGAGCGCCGCACTGTCGGAGGTGCCGTCTTTCACATGAGAAGTTAAACTGAGGCCCGCTTTCCTTCGCAGGTGGACGTAAAAAAATCCCACAGCACTATTTGAAGAGGAGTAGGGGAGTCCTCCCCAAGTGTCCTGGCCAACATTTATCCCTCAACAAACATCACCTAAAACTGATCAACCGGTCATTCATCTCATTTGCCGTTAGTGGGACCTTACTGTGCGCAAATTGGCTGCCATGTTGCAACAATATGTAACAACAGCGACTACACTTCAAAAAGTAATCCATTGGCTGTGAAGAGCATTGGGACGTCGTGAGGGTGTGAAAGGCACCAGGTAACGCAAATTCTTTACTTGTTTTATAGCCAGCAGAAAGTACAGAACAAAGCGAGAGTCTGAGCTGCAAATCGAGCACAACGGATTGAAAAGAGTAGCAGAGAAGATGAGGAGATCAAGAAGTTGAGTTTGATTGTAGGAGGGCGAGAAGCCTGAAGGAGCTGAGAAGTTACAAAGTTTTATGGCTATGAGAAGGAATGAACTAGAGCAGGAGAGAGTGCAATGAGTCTTGATTTTAAGAGAGCAAGAATGCAAAAGAAAGACTTACATTTGTATAGCGCCTTTCACGCCCACCAGACATCTCAAAGTGCTTTACAGCCAATTAAGTACTTTTGAGGTGTAGTCACTGTTGTAATGTAGGAGATGTGGCAGCCAATTTGCGTTCAGCAAGCTCCCACAAACAGCAATGTGAAAACGACCAGATAATCTGTTTTTGTGATGTTGATTGAGGGATAAACATTGGCCAGGACACCGAGGATAACGCTCCTGCTCTTCTTCAAAATAGTGTCTTGGGATCTTTTACGTCCACCTGAGAGAGCAGACGGGGCCTCGGTTTAACGTCTCATCCAAAGGACGGCACCTCTGACAGTGCAGCACTCCCTCAGCACCGCACTAGAGCGTCGGCCTAGATTTATGTGCTCTCAAGTCTCTGGAGTGGGACTTGAACCCACAACCTTCTGACTCAGAGGAGAGGGTGCTGCTCACTGATCCACAGCTGACAATGCAGGCAGGAGGAAGACATTGTATGAAAGCAGATCAGAGATGCAGGAGGCACCAGACAGGAATTCAGATGCTGAAACCTGCTGAATTCCATTTCATTTTGGAGGAAGCTTCACTGCATATTATTTGCAAGCTTTCTTAATTATAATTCAATGTGGTGCTTTGCTATTTCAGCAGATCAATGGGATGCAGTATGTTGTGCCTGAATATGCGCTGATTAAACTATCTGGGTGAACATAATTAGCTTCACTCATTGAATATCAAAAAGCCCAGAGACCACCTGCATGACTGAGCACAACAAAATCAATCGTCAGACACCTGAATTGATATTATATTGAGGCGGTGGGGGGGGAGGGAATTAAAAATTATTTAAAGAATGGGAACACATAATGCTGCACCTTGTTTGCAAAATATAACCGTGTTATTTGTCTCCAAGATTGTTGAACCCAGAAACAATATCTCTGATCCTTTTGTTTTTTGGGTCTGGGGATTTTGTTGTTGGAGTTAATCAGTGACAAACAACAACAACTTATATTTATATAGCGCCTTTAACGTAGTAAAACGATCCAAGGCGCTGCACAGGAGTAGTGTAAGACAAAACATTTGACGCCGAGCCACATAAGGAGAAATTAGGGCTGATGACAAAATGCTTGGTCAAAGAGGTAGGTTTTAAGGAGCGTCTTAAAGGAGGAAAGAGAGGTAACGAGGCAGAGAGGTTTAGGGAGGGAATTCCAGAGCTTAGGGCCTAGGCAACAGAAGGCACGGCCACCAAAGGTTGAGCGATTATAATCCGGGATCCTCAAGAGGGCAGAATTAGAAGAGCGTAGATATCTTGGGGGGGGGGGGGGGCGGTTGTGGGGCTGAAGGAGATTAGAGATAGGGAGGGGCGAGGCCATGGAGGGATTTGAAAACAAGGATGAGAATTTTGAAATCGAGGCGCTGCTTAACCGGGAGCCAATGTAGGTCAGCGAGCACAGGGGTGATGGGTGAACGGGACTTGGTGCGAGTTAGGACACGGGCAGCTGAGTTTTGGATGACCTCAAGTTTACGTACGACAAATCACAACTTTGTTTTATTATTCATTTTCGGGATGTGGGCGTCACTGGCAAGGCTGGCATTTATTGCTCATCCCTAGTTGCCCTCAAAGGTGGTGATGGACTTTTCTTCTTGATCCACTGCAATCCGTGTGGTGATGGTGCTCCCAAAGTGCTGTTAGGTAGGGAGCAACATTCCCTCTAAGCTGCGCTTTGTAGGTGGTTGAGAAGCTTGGGGAGTCAGGAGGTGAGCCACTCGCCACAGAATACCCAGCCGCTGACCTGCTCTAGTAGCCACGCCATTTATGTGGGTGGGTCCAGTTCAGTTTCTGGTAAATGGTGACCCGTGGAAGCTCTGAATTTACATTTTTGCCCCATTTCTATACTGTAGAGCTCCCCAAACCCACATGGTGTGCTTTGGCTCAGAGAGTGGACCATTGTGTGACCGAGAGAGACCAAGGGAGGAAAGTAAAGGGTGGTCCAATGACCTGCTCCCAGGTGTTTGCCAGCACCACTCTATAACTGGCCCCACAGAGCTGTGTAAAAGAGGTAGATAACGTGAAACAATAGAACATAAGACGTAGGAGCAGGAGTAGGTCATTTGGCCCCTCGAGCCTGCTCCGCCATTCAATAAGATCATGGCTGATCTGATCTTGGCCTCAACTCCACTTCCCTGCCCGCTCCCAATAATCCTTGAATCCCTTATCGTTCAAATATCTGTCTATCCCCACCTTAAATATATTCAATGACTCAGCCTCCACAGCTGTCTGGGGAAGAGAATTCCAAAGATTCACCACCCTCAGAAGAAATTCCTCCTCATTTCCGATTTAAAAGGGTGACCCCTTATTCTGAAATTATGCCCCCTAGTTCTAGATTCTCCCAAGAGGGGAAACATCCTCTCTGCATCTACCCTGCCAAGCCCCTTCAGAATCTTATATGTTTCAATAAGATCCCCTCTCATTCATCTAAACTCCAATGAGTATAGACCCAACCTGCTCAACCCTTCCTCATAAGACAACCCCTTCATCTCCGGAATCAATCTCGTGAACCTTCTCTGAACTGCCTCCACTAGGATACTAGTCGAACTGCTGTCCTCGTACACGACAGGAACAGTGGGGCCAGGTTCATCTCTCCCTTAGCCGCTGAGGTTCCAATCTTAGCAGTGTTATTGTGTGAACCGCCAGCAATAGCCAAGCCCAGATAGCGCATAATCTAGGCTGGCACCTGAATGCAGTACTGAGGGAGGTTGCTGCACTGTCGGAGGTGCCGTCTTTGAAATGAGATGTCAAACCGAGGCCTTGTCTACCCCCTCAGGTGAACGTAAAAGATCCCATGGCACTATTCGAAGAAGAGGGGCTGGGGAGTCCTCCCTGGTGTTCTGGCTAATATTTATATCTCAAACAGATTATCTGCTCATTATCACATTGCTGTTTGTGGGAGTTTGCTGTGTGCAAATTGGCCGCCACATTTCCTACATTACAACAGTGACTACACTCCAAAAGTACTTCATTGGCTGTAAAGCGCTTGGGGACGTCCTGAGGTGGTGACAGGTGCTATATAAATGCAAGTCTTTCTTTCTTAGGTCAGGAAGAATGGAAGGAAAGTAATCCACAGAAGCTATGATAGTGAGCCTTGGCTGGCTATTCAACCATGAAGCTCACATGGACACACCTTATTCCAGCAGAAGTCAATAAATGACAATCCGAGCGGTAACCCAGAGTCATTTTCAACATCCTTCAAGTCCGATGGAAATCCCCGTTTGCGGAGAGCATGAATCCTGAACTCCAGGCTTTCCAATCTCTCTCTCTCACATTCTGGGTGAAATCAATGAGGCCTTGATCCATGTCACACTATGAGATGGAGGAGGGCGTGAAATCAGCATAATTCAATAACCACAACAAAAAGTTCATGTTGTTTATGAAGATTTATAAGCACCACTTATTCATGTGGTTTTGTACAGCTCACTTCCCAATAATGTTCAGGCAACTCCTAAGTTGACAGCGCTTAAATGGATGATCACACAACAGTCTCAAACTTAACACGCATAGAACTAAATTTTAATTCCTTCTCCTCTCCCCACACAACTGATTCTCAGGAATCAGCGTCATCCATCACACTGCTCCTCTTTGCTTGTCTAAATACCCTGACTGCAAATTCGATTACATTTTTTTGTAAAAGAATATAACGTCTTTCACGACCTTGGGGCATCCCAAAGCGCTTTTGAAGTGTAGTCACTTGTAATGTAGGAAACGAGGCAGCCAATTTGTGCACAAGTTCCCACAAACAGTCATGTGATAATGACCAAATAATCTGTTTTAGTGAGGAGGGTTGAGGGATAAATATTGGCCAGGATACCGGGGCGAACTCCCCTGCTCTTCTTCGAAATAGTGCCACGGGATCTTTTACATCCATCTGTGAGGACAGACGGGGCCTCAGTTTAACATCTCACCTGAAAGACGGCACCTCCGACGGTGCAGCACTCCCTCAGTACTGCGCTGGGAGTGTCAGCCTAGATTTTGTACTCAAGTCTCTGGAGTAGGACTTGAACCCACAACCTTCTGACTCAGAGGCGAGAGAGTGCTCACCCACTGAGCCACAGCTGACAACCAGATTTTGGGGTTCTGGCTGTCAGATTGTGGGGGCTTGACAGGCTGCCCTGCAAGACAAGGCATCTCGCCATCGTTAGAAAGAAAGAAAGACTTGCATTGATATCGCGCCTTTCACGAACTCAGGATGTCCCAATCCAATTCAGAGCCAATGCAGTACTTTTGAAGTAGAGCCACTGTTGTAGCGTAGGAAACAGATTGTACAGCACGCAAAACCCAGCAGTGAATTTTGAGTGGCGATCATGCAGCTCAGCACAGGCCGGGGAGAAAGCCAGGGCAATTCCCGCTCTTGTGCCACAACAGCCGAGATCAGCCAATTCAGCACAGGCCGAGGAGAGAGGCTGAGCCCTACCTGCTCTGTGTGGCTAAGTTACATGCTCTATGGCTCAGTGTTTTAATTACTGGATCCACTGGAGTGTTTCTGCTGTCTAGTTTGGTTGGTATTCACATTTCTGGGGAATACTTGAGTGATGGAAGGGCTGGGTAAAAGGTGACTGTACTAGAGATGAACTTCAACAGCTCCTTTGGGGATTGGCTCCCGCGGCACCCAAACACATGAAGGGAGAAATAACAACAGAAAATTCTGGAAAAACTCAGCGGGCCCGGCAACATCCGTGGAGAGAGAAATAGAGTCAACGTTTCAGGTCGAAACCCTTCGTCAGGACTGAAAAAACACAGGAAATGAAACAGATTAAAAGGCCAGTTTGGGGGCTGGGAGAGAACAAAAGAGAAGTGAGGAGACATTAAGAGGTATTCAAAACCAGACGAGATGGTGATAGGACTAGTGGAGACAAAAGACGGCTCTAGATTAGGTGTGAAATGCGCTGGCAGAATGAGAGACAGCTGCCATGTGGGAGAGAAGAAAAGGGGGAAGGGCCAAAACAAAGGTGTGGATAAAAAATATATATAAAAATGATATAGGGGCCGAGGTTATGATCTGAAATTGTTGAACTCGATAGTGAGTCCGGAAGGCTGTAAAGTGCCTATTTCATTTTTACATATATTTTTTATCCACACCTGTTTTCCGTTGCCAGGGTTTTTAATTCACCGCCCCATTCCCACTCGGACCTCACCGTACTCGGGCTCTTGCATTGTTCCACGGAAACCCAGCGTAAGCTCGAGGAACAGCACCTCATCTTCCGATTAGGGACTTTACAGCCTTCCGGATTCAATATCGAGTTCAACAATTTCAGATCATAACCTCGGCCCCTATTACATTTTTATATATATTTTTTATCCACACCTTTGTTTTGGCCCTTCCCCCTTTTTTTCTCTCCCACATGGCAGCTGTCTCCCATTCTGCCAGCGCATTTCACACCTAATCTAGAGCCGTCTTTTGTCTCCACTAGTCCTATCACCATCTCGTCTGGTTTTGAATACCTCTTAATGTCTCTTCACTTCTCTTTTGTTCTTTCATCCCCATTTCCCAGCCCCCAAACTGGCCTTTTAATCGGTTTCATTTCCTGTGTTTTTTCAGTCCTGACGAAGGGTTTCGACCTGAAACGTTGACTCTATTTCTCTCCCCACGGATGTTGCCTGGCCTGCCGAGTTTTCCAGCATTTTCTGTTGTTATTTCGGATTTCCAGCATCCGCTGTATTTTGCTATCATGCACGAAGGGAGAAGGCCAACGCCTCAAAAATCTCTCTGTGTCCTCAGCGAATGGATACAAGTTCAAATTGAGAAATCTACGTGAAGGTCCAAGGCCCACAGTGACTGGTCCCGCCAAGGTGTGGAAAGAGGAGAGAAGACAAAGTAAATCAAGAATAGGTAACGGCAAGCTGTAAAACCTGCGGGTGGCAGGCGGAAGGGAAGATGGAGACAGGTAAAGAATTCCCCAGTTTTGAGTTTCAGAGAAAGAATGAATTACAAAAGAGAGCAAGAGGACAGATACTCACATTGAGGAAAAAAAGAATCGGGTGGAGAGGTTGATTTGTGAGTAATGGAGCTTTGCCCAGTTTTCCAACCATTTAAATGAATGGATATAAAATTGGGCAGGCTCAATTATGGGCATACGGTCCTGTCACTCCAGAGTTTCCCCTCGGTGACACACCCAGCTGATCCTTTAAGCCCAGATAAAGCAAGAGGGAAACCTGCCCCAAAGTCTTCCTTCCCCTCTTCATTTACACACATACGCGTGACAATAAGACCAATAAACCACTAGACTACAGGTGCGTTCTTCACTTTCCTCCTCCATAAATCACCAGGGATGAGATATAAACCCACTGTAAACACAGAGGAATAGGGATACAGCCCTGTGCCTTGGGCTAGAGAGTCTGTGTAATCCACACACTTCAAAAGGTAACTCTCCATTGGAGTTCTGGAGCACTACAACAACAACAATTTATATAGCGCCTTTAACATAGTAAAACATCCCAAGGCGCTACACCGGAGTATTTTAAGACAAAAAATTTGACACCGACCCACATAAGGATAAATATGGGCAGGTGACCAAAAGCTTGGTCAAAGAGGTAGGTTTTAAGGAGCGTCTTAAAGGAGGAAAGGGAGCTAGCAAGACGGAGAGCTTTAGGCTGGGAATTCCAGAGCTTAGGGCCCAGGCAACAGAAGGCACGGCCACCAAAAGTTGAGCGATTATAATCAGGGAAACACAAGAGGGCAGAATTAGAGAAGCGCAGGTATCTCGGGGGGTTGTGGGGCTGAAGGAGATTACAGAGCTAGGGAGGGGCAAGGCCATGGAGGGATTTGAAAACAAGGCCAAGAATTTTGAAATCGAGCTGCTGCTTAACCGGGAGCCAATGTAGATCAGCGAGCACAGGAGTGATGGGCAAATGGGATTTGGTGCGAATTAGGACACGGGCAGTCAAGTTTTGGATGACCTCAAGTTTACGTGCTACGTGTCACGAGGGTGACAGATTGAGGGAAGCTGCCACCAAGTGAAACCCAGAACCTCAGCAAGAGGTAACCGATGAAAAATTAGTAAATGTTACTTACAGTTTCATTTATTTTGTTGCCCTCATTAGCTCTGGGACTGAGAATGGCTGTGAGGATGAGTGTTAGTTGATGGGTGGGATGGGCTATTAGGACAGTGAGCTGACCGTCAGAAAGTTGGCACTGGCTGACTATAGGGTGGAGTGCCATCAGACAACCCAGGGGTGCGAGCATCGTCACTTTGGTTCTTGTTTGTATTTGTTCATAATTTGCCTTGAGGATCTCATGCATGAGTGAAACACTATATGCTTCAATACCCCATCGTGTATTTGCAAACAAAGCAGAAAATGTGTGCCAAATATGTTTTTAATGAAGGCAGTGGCCCTTTAATCTCCCGAGGAAGGTGAAGAACTACAATTAAACTTCAAGGAAGGGAGAAGTCTCCATAAAAAAGAGTTGAAAACAAATCGAGCAACAACAACAACATGTATTTATATAGCGCCTTTAACATAGTAAAATGTCCCAAGGCACCACACAGGAGTATTACAAGGCAAAAAATTTGACACTGAGCCACATAAGAAGAAATTAGGGCGGGTGACCAAAAGCTTGGTCAAAGAGGTAGGTAATAGCGTCTTAAAGGAGGAAAGAGAGGTAGCGAGGCAGAGCGGTTTAGGCAGAGAATTCCCGAGCTTCAGGTCCAGGCAACAGAAGGCAATTGAAGAATCTTTAACGACCGTTAACTCTCAAAAGATCTCAACCCTAACTAACTGCATTGCATGGATGACATTCTCACGAGGCCAAGAGCTAAATTTCCTCAGATCACAAGACATACTCAGAAGATCTGTGCTGAGGAGCATAGGAATTGCTCAATGAAATAAGACCAAAGTCCTTCTAGTTCGTCTTATACCATCCTGGTAGATGCACAATCCAACAATAATGGAACGGTTAACTAATCATAGCAATCAATCGCTATCAATTAGTCTACAGCAGACCCAGACATGTGAAGAAAACCCCAGGGGTGGAGAGCTTTGGGAACCATGGGTCCAAAGTCACCTGTTCCTCCCCAGCATGCTACACTGGCCACATGTCAATGTCTCAAATTACTTTATCCCATAATGCTATTTTCTGAATGAAATCTGATCTCACTAGGAGCGCTACAATTAGCTTCTGTGCCCCGGAGTTTGAGGTGGTGGCAGGTGGGAAAGGGGAAATCAGTCAGGGCTTCCACGTCTGATCATGATACAGTTTCAGCCATGGCTCTGATGGTAGCACTCGCGCCTCCGAGTCAGAAGGTCGTGGGTTCAAGTCCCACTCGAGACTTGAGCACAAAAATCAAGGCTGACACTCCAGCGCAGCACTGAGGGAGCGCTGCACTGTCAGAGGTGTTCGGATGAGATGTAAACCGAGGCCCCGTCTGCCCTCTCAAGAAGAGCAGGGGAGTTCTCCCCGGCCTAATATTTATCCCTCAACCAACACCACTAAAACAGATTAGCTGGTCCTAACCTCATTGCTGTTTGTGGGAGCTTGCTGTGCGCAAATTGGCGGCCATGTTTCCAACATTGTAACAGTAGCTACACTTCATTGGCTGTTACGGATTTTGGGACGTCCCAAGGTTGTGAAAGGCCCGATATAAATACATGTCTCTTTTTTTAGTGACTCCCTGCTGGAAAGTGCGTGCTTGTGTTTGGCTCGGAGGCCCTCCGTGGTTTAACAGCCAACACGTACTCCCTGGGCTCGAACAGGAAGGACAGCCGAGGAACAGCAAAGCTGCCAGCGCCCCAGGAAAATTCAACGCCCTCGGGAGAGAGAAGACTGCAAAGAATAGCCGCAAGTTAAAACCACAGCGATTAAGCAAGCATGCCACATTTTGTCACTGGTGAATAGAGAGGGTTGAATCTGCCTGCCGAGTTTACAAGCTTAATTTACCCGCACACACAATGTGGCACATTCTCAAGGATGTCACAAAAGTAGGATTAGCTAGTCAAAGTAATTACTATAAATCAGTACGTATAAAATAAGCCTGAAATTCATGCATTATACCCACCATTCTAAGGCTTTTAGTTGGCAGAACTGTTAATAATAATCACTGTGTCATTACAGCTGTCTGCCTCTAAAGTACAGCACAGTTGTCTGGGAGTAATATTCGTGAAGGGCAGGAATTACATATTGAATCAATTGCACAGACTTCAATTGCAGGGAATAAGACGGTTCAGGTCCAAGCTGCAGCCAATGACATTAAGAGAGGTGACACCTTTTTGCATTAGGAAAAGGAGGAACTAATGTGGTTTAATGGGTGCATGTGTCCATTACTGCGAGTCAGAAATTAGGGCAATTGACCAAGTTTATCAACTTAATTAAGTCAGCACCCACTTAAATAATTAACCTTCTGCTTCCTCTACTGAGTGAGCTATGTGCTGTTTAAACTCAGCGCAATAAAATATTTTTTTTACAGATTTATCACAAGCCTATTAACTCAAAAGATCGAGTCTCCTGCTTTCCTGGAATATGTGGCATTCTGTCTTTTTTCCTTTTAAGCAGGTTCAGGTTGTTACATCGATCGCTCCCACTCTGTGCATTTGGTCCCTCTCTACCCCTCTTCCCCCCCACACCCGCCCCCCCCAAGCTTTTTTGTTCCTCCTTCATTTTTCCAACCCTGATGAAGAGCGTACGCCCAAAACATTAACTTGTCCGCTCTCCCCGCAGAAGCCGGCACAGACATGATGGGCTGGATTTTGATACTGGAGGCGTGTAGGAGGCGGGACTACAACTTTTGGGGTTGTAGTCCCGCCTCCATCGAGTTGTGGCCAACCCATGCGATTTTCACTTGATTGACCTTGTTGAGCCCGCCCAGCTGTCAAACACTGACAACCTGTACACTAAGTTAATTCCTTCCTCTCAGGCTGATTTAGAGATCTCTCCAGAACAGAAAGCTGAATGCTGCAACTTTGACAGCTCGCAGCCATTCTGCTTTCTGTGCCGGTGAGATGAGGGACTCCCGAGACCTGAAGGAAGGAAGGCTGTAAATTAGTAAAACTTCTTTAAACACTTTACACACACCAAACACACTTACCTCTTCACTCATGTACCCATCACTCACCTGAACACCGGACATTTTGAACCCTCCAAGTCCTTCAGCCCGACGGTCCGCCTCGCTAACTTGGCGTGGTTTGAAGCTGTCGGGAATCCCACACTTCAGGAAAAATAGGGATTAGGCTAAAAACTGCCTGTTAACTATCTGTTAACAGGCAGTTAATTGGCACTAATCCCCTTCCCGCCTCGGGGAGGCGGGTCCCAGCACAGGTCAGGTATCCGCCTCCTTTGAAACTGGCATGGAGGTGGGATGGGTTCGTGCCCCCACCCCCCCCCCCCCCGATTTTGAGATTTTAACCTCCCACATGCCTCCAATCCCGCCTCCACGGCCCAATGAAAATCCTGCCCGATGGGTCGAATGTCCTCCTTCTGTGCCGTAAATGTCTACTGATTCTATGCCGATTAACTCACTGCATGTTACCGGCATTTATTCTGGTTTTTATTTCAGATTGCCAGCATTTGCAGGTTTTGGGTTTCATTTGGGGTTTTTGATGTGCTACGAGTTTGCTTGTGGTCCTGGTCAGTGAATTTTAGCTCAAGATTTGGACGCTTTTAAATTTGTCGATTTATTTTTTGTTGTTTCTTTCCCTCCATTCACTTTAGAGATGCATAGACTTTGGGCTGATTTAACAGAGGCATAGAAAACAGTTAAAGGGCTAAATCCTACTGATCGACTGGAGGAAGACCAGTGGTCCTGTGTATAAGTTACGCAAGGGTAGGGGCTAGGTTAGATGTTAGGCCGTTCTTCTTTTCTCCAGAGGATAGTAAGACCTATGGCGGCTCGCGAGGAGAGTGCGGACTCTCTGCAAACCTTCGAGAGATAGCTGGACCAGCTCCTGGCTGGGGCGGAGATCACATCTTTAAAAAAGGCAGGTGACATACCGAGTAATATAAACATCGTCAACGTGGTCCAATGTCCCCCGTAAGCCGCACTGCCTCCCCCAATGCGCGACCCATTCAAATTTTTGCACATGCGCGGTATCTACAATGTAAGCCTACGCGGGACTTCGCAGACCACCGCGCGCGCTCCTTAACGGGGACTCTGCCGTGGTCTCCTGGACTTCTTTCCATCACCTAACACGTCAGAGAAAAAATTTCCAGATTTTTGTTCCCTAATTGGCCTTGGCTTTTTAATCTGGTTTCTTGCCTCTCCCGGATCACGTGTCTAATCACGATGCTTCAGGCACCTCGACCGTGGGGGGCAGGCTTGATGGACCAGATGGTCTTTTCCTACCCATCTATTTTGCATACCAATTTTCTTCTCCCCCTCCTGAAGATGCTGAATCAAGCTGGGTTATAGTCCCACAGGCACCAGAATCCCTCCAGTATCTCACCTTAAGAGGGAATTCCTCCTGTGCAACTCCAGACAAGAGTCAACAGTGGGGAATATCGCAACGAAGCCCAGCTGTCTCCACCAAACCTCCACACAAAGACACACTTTCCAGCAAGAGTCAGTGCACGGGGAGTGGGGGCACAAAACTGGGCTGATGCTGCCTCTTCCTGGCTTGGGAATACTTAAGTCAATAAAAGTACTGCTAGCCCGACTAAAATCAGCTAACTGCGTTAGCAGTGGCTCAATGGTATCACTAAAACAAGTTACCTTGTCATTTCTCTCACTGCTGCTTGTGGGAGCTTGCTGTGCACAATTTGGCTGCCACATTTCCCAACAGTAACTACACTTCAAAAGTACTTTATTGGCTGTGAAGAGCTTCAATTCAATTCAATTTTATTTGCCATATGTAACCAGTACAAGTACAAGTACAATGGAATGCTTACTCCCCGTAGGGACACATCCTGAAGTCATGAAAGGTGCTATAGAAATGCAAGTTCTTTTCTTTATATGAAACCCTAGCAACTGGTCCCTAGTTACAAAGAGAACAGCCTGGTTTGAAGATCAGAAATTGCCACTGAAGTTCCCTTAACTTCTGCAGCTATCTGCTCATTCTCTTATCAGCCCTAAACATCGGCATGAAGTAGCTTCAGTCAACACTACTTCCACTGCCTATGGAACTCTTCATCTGTGCAGAGTAATTTAAATGCAGAGTTGATCTTTGATTTCCAATCCAGGGTTGTTGAAGCATGTATTACACTCGGAGAACTCTCTCCCCTGTTGTTGCCCAGGATAATTTCTCCAAGTCTAAATTGGGCATGTCCTCACTGGAAAAGAGAAGGTTGAGAGGTGACAGAAACTGAAAAACAGCACTCCTAATGGGCTTGATAATGTAGACCATGACAAGCTATTTCACCTTGTTCACAACAGTAGAACCAGAGGACACGGCCTGTGCTTGAAGGGGGAGGGGGTAAATTCAAAACTAATGCGGAAACAATATTTCAGTGAGTGAGTTTTCAATCTATGGAACAGGCTCCCTAGGGAGACGGTGGAAGCAATTCATATTGATTCATTCAAATGCAAATGAGATAGATTTTTTTCCAGAAAATAACATTTTGGGATCCAGTACATGAGTAATTTGAGACAGGACATGTGGCAAGCGTAGCATGTTTAGGATGAGCAGGTGACTTTGGACCTGTGGTTTTCAAAGCTCTTCACCCCTGGAGCTTTCCTCGCCTCATGTCTGTCGACTAATTGATAGAGATTGATTGCTGTGATTAGTCAACGTCTCCATCATCATTGTACCAGGATGGTGGAAGACGAACTAGATGGACCTTGGTCTTTTTTCGTCTAGCTATTCCCATGCTCCCAGCAGCAAGAGGTATTGTCAGCTTGGCTCGGTTGTGACTGTTGAGTCAGGAGGTTGTGCATTCGAGCCCGGGCTTGAGCGCATAACCTGGGCTGACTCTCCAGTTGAGGACTGAGGGAGATGCTGCTCTTGGAGTGACAAGGTACAGGAAACTCTTTGGTATCCGGCACCAACGGGACCGGGATGGTGCCGGTTGATTAATAATTCCGGATGACAGAGAGGGTTATCTACCGAAGCTATATTTAACAAACAAATATTAAAAAATCAAGAAATGTGCAGTATACAGTAATTGGACTTCTGACAGCGCCAAGAAGCCGAGTAGTGGCAGTTTGGAGAACTACCCCCACTGACTAACTCGGCCACCGCGGGAGACTCGGACTCAGACTCGGCAACATTTCCGGTTATTGAGGTGTTGTTTTCGGAGTATGAATTTTGCCGGTTAATAGAGAATTCCGGATATTTAGGTGCCGTTTAAACGAGAGTTTCCTGTAAATCAAGGCTTTGAGCTCCTTTGCAGGAGGATGTTCAAGATCTTATTTGAAAAAGAGTGGGTAGTTCATGGGCTACCATTCATCTCTCAAATCAAAATGGAACCCTCGACCTTCTGACCCAGAGGTGAGAGGGCGACCACTGAGCCAAGGCTGACACCTTAGTACAGGAAACTTTCTGGTATCCGGCACTGACGGGACCGAGCTAGCGCCGGTCGATCAACACTGCCGGAGAAACGAGCGCTAATGTTAAAACATACGGAGCTCAGAGCTCCGTCTGAAGCAACAAACCCTGTTGCTTAGCAACAGCTTCAAAACAGTCAGCGCAGCTTGCAAGCGTCTCTGTAGCTAAGCAACAGCTTCAGCTAGACGCTTGCAGAGCCCCAAATGGAGAAAAAAAGCAACTAAAAGTAAAAAAAAGTTATCTGAACCGACTCCTGAATTTTGCCGGTGGATAGAGCATTCTGGATATTTAACCTCCGTTTAAACGAAAGTTTCCTGTATGCCAGAAGTTGCTTCAATCCACTGTCATTTTCTGACTAAGGATGTTTTGTTGAACTATGCCAAAGGTGCTTTCCAAGTGACAGCCCAGGAGAGCTAACTTACTTAAAACCTGTTACATCTCTAACTTTTGCCAGTTCTGACGAAAGGTCATCGACCTAAACCTCTGTCTCGCTCTCCACAGATACTGCCTGACCTGCCGAGTATTTCCAGCATGTTCTGTTTTTATTATAGACCAACTTACTGCAGCAATAACATGCCCAACAGTCGAGAGTGGCGAGAAGGAAGAATTGGAGGACAAGTTATTCTCGGCCTCTCGTCAAGCGCCCACAGCAGCCAATCATAGCGCTGCACTTACTTTCAGTCACCCAATTAAAAAAATGAGACAAAATAGGATTTATTTTCAAGGAATGAACTTGCATTTATGCAGCGCTTCCTTCGGGCAGCTCAACGCACTTTACAGGCCAATGGGTTACTAGCCATCAACATGTGGCTGAAGACACCACATTAAACCAGTCAGGTCCAGAAATCTAACACTGTAGTAAAAGGATGGACAAACAAAAGACATTTCAATCAATAATACAAGAATTCAGGAATGAGAAATGGCCATCCAGCCCATCCAGCTCACTGTGTCATTCAGCTATTGTTTCAGGGCCTAGTATCAATTTCTTTTAAACACTCTTGTTGCACAGTTCAATCACCTCTAGCTGTCAATCAATGCTTTAATACAAACCTCCAGAGACTACAACACAATATAAATATAGGGATTAGTGCCAAACTGGCAGTTGGACGGAGTAGGAAAGATTAAGGTTCAAGATAATCAGCCCAGATTTTACTATCGACAGTTATCTTAAATATAATTTTAAATCGCTAATTATTTGCACTCCTGCAAGACATGTGATGGTTAAAGAAAAACCACAGAACCCATTTCTTCCCCTCCACACCCTGCCACGTACAGTTTCTACCAGTACCCTGCCCAGTGTCCTCTCCATTCGTCAACTCCATCTAGAGCTAGCTCCCAAAATGACCAAGCGGGTTCAGGTGGCACATTTTGCGACACCAAGCCGTCCAAATTAGAAGGTCCCATGTTCAACTCCCATTCTGGGCCGATCAGCCCCTGAACTAGGGATGGGAAATGTAAAACTTCAGTTTGTGTAGCACCTTATCATGTCTCTTAGAAATTACATAGAATGTACAGCACAGAAACAGGCTCAACTGGTCCATGCCGGTATTTATGCTCCACATGAGCCTCCTCCCAACCCCTCTTCATCTAACCCCCATCAGTATAACCTTCCATTCTTTTTCTCACTCGTGTTTATCTAGTTTCCCCTCAAAGCACACTTCTTGGGCACTGACTCTCGGTATAGACGAATGCGAATCTCAATTTGCGCACAGCTATGAGATGAATGACCAATTAATCCGTTTTTGAGGCTGTTGGTTGAGGGAGGAATGGTTGACCAGGACATTGGGAGAACTCCTTGCTCTCCTTCCAATTGTGCTATGCCGCCTCTAGAGGTGCGAGGGACAACAGCAAAGCACAAGGTGGGCGTCAGAGCTTCCAGAGGAAGCAGTGCCACCCAGATCTACGCACGGATAACACCTTCACAGGAGCAGGAGGAGGCCATTCAGCCCCTCGAGCCTGCTCCGCCATTCAATTAGATCATGGCTGATCAGTATCTTAACTCCATCTACCTGCCTTGGTTCTGTAACCCCTTAATACCCTCGCCCTAACAAAAAGCTATCAATCTCAGTTTTGACATTTTCAATTGACCCCCAGCCTCAACACCTCTTTTGGGGAAGAGAGTTCCAGATTTCCACTACCTTTTGTGTGAAGAAGTGCGTCCTCACACCATCCCTGAACAGCCTAGCTCTAATTTTAAGGTTATGCCCCCTTGTTTCTCTATCTACCCTATCAATTCCTTTAATTATCTTAAACACAAGGGTTTAGATAAGCGATCTGTATGGGACATTTAATCCTAAACAAGAACATCAACTCTATGAGGCTACGTTCTCTTTCAACCATCATTAATTTAAAAAAAAAGTTGATGTGTGTATAAAGCGTGCACGGCCTCGGCCCTGTTTTATCGCAAACATTAGTCAATGAAGGAGAAGGCACTGCCAATGCAATTAGCAGGGACCATTTCTAATTAACACTTTACATAAACCTGCTGTGTTTGGTTTCCGCCTCACTGATCGAAATCTAATTTGCTACTGTATGGAAAGTGGAATTTTTTTTTTAATAATGCAAATCAGCTGCAGAGTTTTGTTTATTGCTGGCCCTGAATTCCTCTGGGCGCACTCCTTCCCTCTCTGTTACTTAGAATCATGAGATTATTGGGAAATATAACCTCCAGCGGCAATGAAAACCGAGAGAGAGTTTCCCAAAACAAAAATGTATATTTAGTACGCGAGACTTTCCAAGGACTGAGCAAGCCATTAGGCCAACAAGTCTGTCCCTTAATGTCTTCTCTTAATGACATCTCTTAATGTCTCTCAATCTCTCCTGCTTTCCATCCTATCACTGACATTCCCTTTTGTTCTTTCATCCCCTCCCCCTTTTCCCAGCCCCTAAACTTGCTTTCCATTTCCTGCTTTTTTCCAGTTCTGACGAAAGGTCTTCGACCTGAAACGTTAACTCTGTTTCTCTCTCCATGGATGCTGCCTGGCCTGCTGAGTTTTTCCAGTGTTTTCTGTTGTTAAGTCTGTCCCTTGTTTCCTAGTGTGAGGTTTGTCCCATTGGTGGGACTCTTGCCTCCAAGTCAAGAGGTCCTTTGTTAAAGGACAACTCCAGGCCTTAAGTACATAATCTAGGCTGACCTCTTCAACATTGCTCCCTCCCCTCAGTCCACCTTCCACTGAAACCCTCATTCATGCTTTCACCACCTCCAGACTCCATTATTCAAAAGCACTCCTTGCCAGCCTTCCATCTTTCCTTCGACAAAGCTCTGCTTCTGCTTTATATTCTATCCTACACCACATCCCCCTTGTCTGACCTCGTAGGCCTATATTGGCACCTGCCCCACCCTCCCCCAACGCCTCAAATTTACAATTCGGCATCCTAGTCTTCAAATCCTCCCCATCTCTAACCTCTTCCAGTCCTACAACCCTCCCAAACTCACCTTTCCCTCTGGCTCCGGTCTCCCATGCAGTCCCCCACCATCCCCCACCATTGGCAGTCGTGCTTTCAGCTGCCTAGATCCCACTCTCTGGAATTCCCTCTCTTCCTTTAAGACCTTCTTAAAATCCCTTCTTCCATGACTCGACGTTCATTTCTCTCAAGCTTCTATTAAGTGCCTTGGGACATACTTCTATGTTAAAGATGTTATATAAATGCAGGCTGCTGTTGACACCTTAGGGCAATAAGAGTGTCCATCCTTCACATGAGGTGTTAAAGTGTCTGCCTATTTAGGTGGATATTAAAGATCCCCTAGCACTATTTGAGAGAGAGACAGGAGCTCTCCGGGCCAACGTTGCTTCTTCTGACACCACCGAAAAGAAATTAATTGACATTTGTCGGAACTTGCTATATGCAAAATGGCTGCTGCATTTACTTACATATAATAGTCACTGCACTTCAACATAACTGATTCTCTGTGAAGCACTTTCAGAGATGTGATACGATGCGTAATAAATGTAAGTCATTTTTTTTAATACCCACCTACTCACCATGTCCTTGAAACACTTTATCTCCAGAGCTCATCACTTGACCATTATGGAGATCACAGGAGTGGGTGACAGGGCTGTAAATCTGATTACAGATGGTTCAGATGACATCTGAAGGACAACCTTTGCATTAGGCGTTCAAAGGGTAGTGTCGTGTCCTCTCCAGTGGTGTGATTTGAGTCAAAGATTGCAGTCCTGACCTTGGCTAATGTTCTTCTTACTTATCAGGAAAGGCCGAGTAGGCCGGGGCTCTTTTCACTAGAGAAGAGGAGAAGACTGAGGGGCAACCTAATAGAGGTCTTTAAAATTATGATGGGGTTTGATAGGGTAGACGTAGAGAAGATGTTTCCACTTGTGGGAAGACCAAAACTAAGGGCCCTAAATATAAGACCGTCACTAATAAACCCAATAGGGAATTCAGGAGAAACATCTTGACCCAAAGAATGTGGAACTCGCTACCACAAGGAGTAGTTGAGATGAATAGCATTTATGCATTTAAGGGGAAGCTGGATAAGTACATGAGGGAGCAAGGAATAGAAGGATATGCTGATAGGGTTAGTTGAAGTAGGGTGCAAGGAGGCTCGTGTGGAGCATAAACACCGGCACAGACCAGATGGCCCAAATGGCCTGTTTCTGTGCTGCAGATTCTATGTAATACTCACTTGAGTTGCAAATCTTGGGCAGAGTGACAAGCAAGACGATGAGAGGAGGGGGACCAAGACGATGAGAGGAGGGGGACCAAGACGATGAGAGGAGGGGGACCAAGACGATGAGAGGAGGGGGACCAAGCTTGTGAGAGTACAAAAAGAGCCGAGATTACAATCTCCGCAGGAACTTCAGACTCCTCTTATTAACTAACCACAGGTGTGCAGATGCTGGATTTAGTGGGATTACAAGAAAAATGACCCAAGAGGCTATAAAAGGATTTTCTTTTTTAAATGTTATTTTTTTGGAACGAGTGAAAGTTTTCCTGACTTTTCCTGACACGGTGTGTGTTCTCCGAGACCAACATGGAGCAAAGTCATGGAACTTCACCTCAGGGACTGAAGGCAGATTACTCTCATCACTACCAAGTAGCCAGTGATAAAACTATGTTGGTGCAGACGCTGGAGATAGTTATTTTTGAAATACAGAGAGAGGGAACATAAGAACAGGAGGAGGCCATTCAGCCCCTCGAGCCTGTTCTGCCATTCAATGAGATCATGGCTGATCTGTGACCTAACTCCATATCCCGGCCTTTGCTCCATATCCCTTAATACCCTTTCCGAACAATTATTTATCAATCTCAGTTTTGAAATTTTCAATTGATCCCCAACCTCAACAGCTTTTGGGGGGGGGGGGGGGGGCGCGGGAGGAATAGTTCCAGATTTCCACTACTCTTTGTGTGAAGAAGTGCTTCCTGACATCACTCCAGAATGGCCTCGGTCTAGTTTTAATGTCATGCCCCCTTGTTCTGGACTTGCCCACCTAACCTCCATGATGTCTCGGTGCAAGCACCCTGGGCGGTGTGGCACTTTAGACCAAGATTCAAGTCTCAATTTTTGGTCTGTGCTGATTTAGATGATCTCCGCTGGGATGGTAGGCGAAAATAAAATCAGAGTTCCCAGTGGAGGGAGGTGGGGAGTGTGTGTGTATGTGTGTATGTGTGTGTGTGTGTGTGTGTGTGTCTGTGTGTGTGTGTGTGTGTGTGTGTGTGTGTGTGTGTCTGTGTGTGTGTGTGTGTGTGTGTGTGTGTGTGTGTGTGCACTAGTGCCAACGAATGTATGTGAACATCAGGCGAGGGCTGCATCGAGGCTTGTGCGTGGTGCTTCCCATGGTTGAATAGCCCACCAATACACTCAACCTGGGCTCGCAGGAAAAAGGGCCACATAACTGAGAAAGTGAAGGGCTTCCGACAGCCATGGAACAAAGCATCAGCAAAAAAAAAACCAAGAGGAACACTGGAATCAAGTGGATTTGGGCAAGAGGAAAGTTTTGTAACGGTTTTAACAGTAGAATTAAATTCAGCTTTTTGAAACCACAATGTGTGATTTGGGCAACAATGTCCTGATCACACGCATGCTGTTAAGCAATGCCACTTTCTTTGATGCTAAAAGGTTAACGGCTACCCAAAGAGGTGAAAACATGAAACTAGACACCTGAGCACGGAACAAATGACAAATGAACCTCATCCAACATGAACCCAAGCTTGTAACCAGAGACAAAAGGAACCTGAACTAACACAAGTCGTTAATAAGGTTTCACTGGTCCAAAAACCTGCACAGAATTTCAGGCAGCACGATGAGCTCGCAAATCAGGCCCAGGAGTAATTACTGCCCCTCTTACAACTGACCAACGGAACAGCACTGATCCAACACACGGTCAGTCACACTTTCCACTATCTGCAATCAATGTCAGAAAGCATTTCCAGATGCTCCTGAGAAACAGGGAGCCAGATGTTTCATGTCCACAACACTTTAGATATTAACAGTTCAAAGAACATCTGCGCAGATGCAAAGAGATCTTTATCTTTACCCCTGGTCCCCTCTAGTACTCTCCTCCTCTCCGATAGGTGCTCGACAGAGCCTTCTAAACCTTTTCCAATTGGACTTGATGCCCACTCACTCTCATGTGAAGAGGTGTCAGCTGTAGCTCAGTGGGCAGCACTCTCACCTCTGAGTCAGGAGGTTGTGGGTTCAAGTCCCACTCTAGAGACTTGAGCACAAAAGCTAGGCTGACACTTTAGTGGAGTGCTGCACTGTCTGAGGTGCTGTCTTTCAGATGAGAAGTTAAACCAAGTCTGCTCTCTCAGGTGGATGCAAAAGATCCCGCAGCACTTCTTCGAAGAGGAGCATGGGAGCTCTCCCTGGCGTCCTGGCCAATATTTATCCCTCAACCAAAGTCACTAAAAGCAGATTGTCTGGTCATTATATTGCTGTTTACTGTGCACAATTTGGCTGCCACGTTTCCTACATTACAACAGTACTTGTAAAGTACTTCATTGGCTGTAAAGCGCTTTGGAACATCCTGAGGTTGTGAAAGGCGCTGAATAAATGCAAGTTCTTTCTAACCACCGAGATACTGGTGAGTAATGTTAGCCAGGTAACCACACTCCAAGGAGTCAGCAGCTTCAGCAAAAGGACTGAAATACTCGACTCGTCATTCCCTTCCCAAGACCCGTTTACCTCGCGGTCGTTCCGGCCAGGTTTTGGGAAAATCAGCCTGAACTTAACCCTTGACCTCAGGTTGGCTTCTAATACAACCTCATCAGAACCGTCAGCAAACTCCTCCCTTTGTGATATGTTTATTGACATGGTCTATTAAAATAATGAGCTGACTTGCATCAAAGTGACTGGGTCACAGCAAGGTTAGATTTCATCATGGTCTTTTCCTTTATCTACTCAACTGTTAACTCAATGGGCCCACCCTTCATTTCTGTGGAGGGGTTGGGGTGGAGGGAAGGAGGGTCTGCAGAGTTATGGCTTGTATACTTAGAATTAACAGACATTACAACACGGGATCAGGCTACTTAATCCAGTTGGTGTTTATCCGATCTTATTGATCTTCTAGGCTCGGTGGGCCGAATGGCTTCCTCCTGCTCCTATTTCTTATGTTCTTATCTTCCACATGAGCTGTAGTCCTAATCCCATGTGCCCATCCTTTTCCCATATACTTCTATTCCCTTAACTTCATCCCCCTTTCTAACCAATTCTTAAAAGTCGACGTGTTCCCTGGTTCAATTGCTAAGTGCATCCCAGCCTCTCAATCCTGTGTGTGTAAAAAAAAAAGCTATTCCTGCTCCTCTGTCCCAAAGCTCTTTTAATCATGTGTCTGTGTCCCCTCACTCTAGACCCCGCAATCACTGGAAACAGTCGGTTTCTCTCTATTCTGTCCCATCCCTTCATAAATTTAAACAACAACTTGCATTTATACAGCGCCTTTAACGTAGTAAAACATCCCAAGGCATTTCACAGGAGCGATTAGCAGACAAAATCCGACACCAAGCCACATAAGGAGATAATGGGACAGGTGACCAAAAGCTGGTTCAAAGAGGTAGGTTTTAAGGAGCGAGGAGAGAGAGGTAGGGAGGAAATTCCAGAGCTTAGGCCCTAGGCAGCTGAAGGCACGGCAGCCAACTGTGCAGCGAAGGCTGTCGGGGGATGCGCAAGAGGCCAGAATTGGAGGAACGCAGACGTTACTCTTTCAAACGATGATCAATGGGTTGTGCGTTCACGGCATATTCTCTTCCCTTCACAGATTTCCAGCGTTCGTGGATCTTTATTTCCACATCATTTAAATATTCATTGTTTGAAAAGGGAAGTGCTGAAATTACTGCAGCTTTTATGGAGTAGTCTGTTATCTTGAGTTATAACCAACCAAATTTCTCCTGGAACCTATTCCTCAGAATTCTCACGTCCCAGCCCTCTCTGTCCCTTAGCGTGACTGAAGCAATCAGTCTTCCGCTCCCGCCCTCTTGATTCCACACTCAATTCCCCAGGCCGCATTAGAGCAGTGTGAATGCAATCAATAACCGCACCTCACAAGTGGAAGGAATCAGGAGCTGCCAAAACAGTGACAAACAGTCTATATTTATACTGGCCCCACATAACCCAAACAGTCCCATGAATTACCCTCAAAACAACAAGCAAACTGGCAGCGACTGAGCTTCCTGCTACTGGAGTGATGTAGCCTCGGAGAAAGGCCCAGCAAAAACATCCAAGGAATATTTGTGGTTTTAAAGAGGCACTTTACTCATTAAAAAAAAACTCAATGCACGCAAATTCAATTTAAAAAAAGCGACCAAAACTACCCATCAGAAAAGATTAAACAGGCCAAGGCTCTTTTATAGAAATTCACGGCACAGAAGGAAACCATTCGGCCCATCGTGTCTGCGCTGGCCTAAAAAGAGCTATCCAGCCTAATCCCACTTTCCAGCTCTCGGTCCGTAGCCCTGAAGGTTACGGCACTTCAAGTGCATATCCAAGTACTTTTTAAATGCAGTGAGGGTTTCTGCCTCTACCACCCTTTCAGGCAGTGAGTTCCAGACCCCCCACCACCCTCTGGGGGAAAAAACTTCTCTTCAACTCCCCTCTAATCCTTCTACCAATTACTTTAAATCTATGCCCCCTGGTTATTGACCTCTCAGCTAGAAAAGAGAAGGTTGATGGGTGACCTAATAGAGGGCTTTAAGATTATGAAAGGGTCTCTTAGGGTTGTGTAAAAAAGATGTTTCCACTTGTGGGGAGGAAGTCCAAAACTAGGGTTCATAAATATAACATAGTGACTAATAAATCCAATAGGGAATTCAGGAGAAACTTCTTTACCCAGAGAGAATAGGCAAATAGCATAGATGCATTTAAGGGGAAGCTAGAAAAACACTCGAGAGAGAAAGGAATGCAGGAAACTCTCGTTTAAACGGCACCTAAATATTCGGAATTCTCTATTAACCGGCAAAATTCTCACTCCAAAAACAACACCTCAAGGCAATGTTGCCGAGTCCGAGTCTGAGCCTCCCGCAGTGGCCGAGTCAGTCAGTGGGGGTAGTTCTCCAAACTGCCACTACTCGGCTTCTTGGCGCTGTCGGAAGTCGGAACACCTCAATAATAGGAGTCTGACTCTCCCGCGCTGCCGGTAGTCTCTTCTGATCCGCCATTTTACATGGGTACTGTGTGTCTCCCACGCTGCTGGTAGTTATTGCATTGCAGTACCCTCAACTGGCAGTACTGTACTTAATCAAGCATCTTCCAGCATCCATTTAACACAACATTCTGTAGGTGAGTACCCATTTACTGTATACTGCACATTTCTTGATTTTTAAAATTTTTCTTTGTTAAAAATAGCCTCGGTAGATAACCCTCTCCGTCATCCGGAATTTTTGAGCAACCGGCAACACGCCGGTCCCGTCGGTGCCGGACACCAAAGAGTTTCCTGTAGAAGGTTATGCTGATAGGGTTAGATGAAAAGTGGTGGGAGGAGGCTCGTGTGGAGCATAAACACCGGCATAGGCCAGTTGGGCCGAATGGCTTGTTTTTGTGCTTTACATTCTATGTAAAGTCTTAAATATATGCAACTTCATCCTCTTGGGCTGAGGGAACTCAGGCTCTTGAACTGGAATAATGCACAAGGGCAGAAAATGGCCACTCGGTTCAAAAGGCAGGTCCCTTTTTGATCGAGACCCTATCTGCACATCTCCTCACCACACCCCTCAAGGCACCCGATTCTCCCGAAGTACATTTAACTGTCTCTTGAACCGTTGTATACTTCTGTGACCTTATCCCTTGGATGACATACATGCAAGGAAACACTTGGGCTTCTTTTACACATTAAATATTAAGGTTTTTTTTTAAAGTGGTTATTTTTCCAGAAAAGATTGGTCTTTCTCAGTCTCTGTCTCTCTCAGCATAGTGCTGAATTATGGACATGACTTAAGCGCCTTTAACAACCTGCTGACCCGTTCATTTGTCCTAGCATTCAACAGCAGGGACTGTCTCTGCATCAGAGGTATGGTAGCCTAGCGGCCGTGGGACTGGACTGGCAGCCCAGAGGTTATGAGTTCAAATCCCACCGTGGCAAGTTGTAAAACTGAACTCAATAAATCTGGCAATTTGTGGGCTGGCTGCCGGTTTGTCATAAAAAAATCCTTACAGGTTCATTAACTTCCTTTAGGTGAAAGGAACCTGCCATGACTGCACGGTCTGGCCTACACATGACTCCAGTCCCACAAGATGTGGTTGACCCTCAGAGCAACCAGGGACGGGCAATACATAAGTCACCCACAGAGTTTTACAAATCAGCCGGTGCTCAAGAAAAAAAGTTATTTTCACTATTTCATATAAGGAAAAATTGCAATTAAAATACAATTTTGTACACCTTTGTGTATACGTGCGCTCTTCTATGTATGTGCCTGCGTATCTTCATATGAAAATATTGCTTTCCTTAGGCACCAATTGCTAATTAGCTAGCGCAACCACGAGGTATAATTCCAAGGTTAAAAAAAAATTACAATTAAACTGGTCACAGATTCCATTTACCAGCTTATCTCTGATAATTGGTTGGTGCCTCATCTGTTAAATGAGAAGACATGGAATCCATAACGTTTCAACGTTAAATTGTCATTGTTGCCGGGATGACTGGAATCAGTGATAATGAAGTAAATGCAGAGATTATAGGACAACTGCAGGAGGCATTTGAAAAAGAGAAGAATTTTACGATCTCCCTGCGTCAAGTGACTTTCTTTTGCAGGAGAAAGGCCAGTCTTCCCTCTCCTTTTAAATGGGCTTACCCTCCCCATTTTCTTTTTTCTCACCGAGATGGTGATTCTCGGTGGTGGTAGGGGTGGGGGGAGTGGAGTCTATGGGCACCAGCAGCTTTATGATACCTTTCCCCAAAGGCCATCCATTGACGTGCGAGTTGGGACAGTTAGGGTGAGTGAGCTGATGGACAATAAAAGAGTTACCACAGTCGAATGTGATCCTGTCCTCGCATAATATCTGCACTCAGTGACATCCGCTGGATAGAGGCTGTGTAACTATCGGTAATTTGATGTTCTTTTCTTCCTTGCCCGGTTGAGGGGGTGAGGATAGAAACATAGAAGATAGGAGCAGGAGTAGGCCATTCGGCCCCTCGAGCCTGCTCCGCCATTCAATGCGATCATGGCTGATCATCCAAATTCAGTACCCTGTCCCTGCTTTCTCCCCATATCCCTTGATCCCTTTAGCCTTAAGAAATATATCCAACTCCTTCTTGAATATATTTAATGAATTGGCCTCTACTGCCTTCTTTGGCAGAGAATTCCACAGGTTCACCACTCTCTGGGTGAAGAAATTCCTCCTCATTTCTGTCCTAAATGGCTTACCCCTTATCCTTAGACTGTGACCCCTGGTTCTGGACTCCCTGACCATCCGGAACATCCTGATATTCCAAGGATGCCAATTTCAGTGCCCACTGCGGTCCTGGGTGAGATCAACAATTCAGTAGAGGCTACCATCCAAACCTGAGGTCTTCCTGGTCTATCGGGTCTGATTGTTGAGGTTTCTTCTGACTTCTTGTTCAATTGATCTCCACACACCTGTTGTCTGTGTAAAAAAATTCTCATCTCCCCTCTGGTTCTTTTAACAATTATCTTAAATCTGTGACCTCTGGTTACCGATTCGCCTGCCAATGGAAACAGTTTTTCCCTATCGACTCTAATAAAATCAAAATTCTGAACCCCCCTATTAAATCTCCTCTGCTCTAAGCCTCTCCAGTCGCTCCACATCACTGAAGTTCCTCATCCGTGGAACCATTCTGGTAAATCTCCTCTGCACACTCTCCAAGGCCTTGGCATGCTTCCTAAAGAGCGGTGCCCAGATTTGGACACAATACTCCAGCTGAAGCCTAACCAGTGATTTATTAAGGTTTAGCATAACTTCCTTGCTTTTGTACTCTATGCCTCTATTTATAAAGTGAAGGATCCCATAATAGCCTTCTCAACTTGTCCTGCCACCTTCAGAGATTTGTGTACGTATACCCCCAGGTCTGGCTGTTCCTGCATTCCCATTAAACTTGTACCATTTAATTTATATTGCCAGAGATTGATTGCTATGATTGGTCAACAACTCCATCATAGTTGTATCATGCAACTACCAGGATGGTGGAAGGCAAACTAGGTGGACCTTGGTCTTTCTTCGTCTAGCAATTCTTACATTCCTAAACAACAACATAAGAACATAAGAAATAGGAGCAGGAGTAGGCCAATCGGCCCCTCGAGCCTGCTCCACCATTCAATAAGATCATGGCTGATCTGATCCTAACCTCAAATCTTCTATCACTCTGCATCCACCCAAACCCATGTGATCTCCCGAGAGAGGCGAAAAACCAGATAAAGACCCAATGGCTAATTTGGGAGAAAAAAATCTGGGAAATTCCTCTCCGACCCATCTAGGCGATCGAAATTCTTCCAGGAGATCACTCTGTCCCTATATTTTCTACAGTACTTACCTTCTGTAAAGGCGATCTCCACCCCAGCCAGGAACAGGAATAAAACCATCTCCTGAAATCTAACACAGAATTAGAACACAGTAGGAGCAGAACCAGGCTACACGGCCCCTGGGCCCACTCCACTACCCACAGGGCCATGACCATTCCGAACCTAGACTCATGTCCAATTTCCTGCCCGCTCCCTGTAACCCTTAATTCCCTTTACTTCTAGGAAACTATCTATTTCTGTTTTAAATTTATTTAATGATGTAGCTTCCACAGCCTTCTGGGGCAGCAAATTCTACAAACCCACCACCCTCTGAGTGAAGAAGTTTCTCCTCATCTCAGTTTTGAAAGAGCAGCCCCTTATTTTAAGATTATGCCCCCTAGTTCTAGTTTCACCCTTCATTGGGAACATCCTCACCGCATCCACCCGATCAAGCCCCTTCACAATCTTATATGTTTCAATAAGATCGCCTCTCATTCTTCCGAACTCCAATGAGTAGAGTCCCAATCTACTCAACCTCTCCTCATATGACCACCCCCTCATCCCCGGGATTAACCGAGTGAACCTTCTTTGTACTGACTCGAGAGCAAGTATGTCTTTTCTTAAGTATGGACACCAAAACTGTATGCAGTATTCCAGGTGCGGTCTCACCAATACCTTGTACAACTGCAGCAATACCTCCCTGTTTTTATATTCCATCCCCCTAGCAATAAAAGCCAACATTCCATTGGCCTTCTTGATCACTTGCTGCACCTGCATACTAACTTTTTGAGTTTCGTGCACCAGGACCCCCAGATCCCTTTGTACTACAGTACTTTCCAGTTTCTTGCCATTAAGATAATAACTTGCTCTATGATTTTTCCTGCCAAAGTGCATAACCTCACACTTTCCAGTATTGTATTCCATCTGCCAAATCTCTGCCCACTTACTTAGCCTGTCTATGTCCCTTTGCAGGTTTTTTATGTCCTCCTCACTCACTACTTTCCGTCCCATCTTTGTATCATCTGCAAACTTTGATATGTTACACTCGGTCCCCTCCTCCAAATCGTTAATATAGATTGTAAAGAGTTGGGGACCCAGCACTGACCCCTGCGGAACACCACTAGTTACTGGTTGCCAATCTGAGAACGAACCATTTATCCCAACTCTCTGCTTTCTGTTAGAGAGCCAATCCTCCACCCACGCCAGAATATTACCCCCAATCCCGTGATTTTTTATCTTGAGCAATAACCTTTTGTGTGGCACCTTGTCAAATGCCTTTTGGAAGTCTAAATACACTACGTCCACTGGTTCCTCTTTATCCACCCTGTATGTTACTTCCTCAAAAAACTCAAGCAAATTTGTCAAACATGACTTCCCCTTCATGAAACCATGCTGAGTTTGTCCTATTAAATTATGTTTATCCAAATGTCCCGTTACTGTCTCCTTAATAATGGACTAACATTTTACCAACCACAGATGTTAGGCTAACAGGTCTATAGTTTCCAGCCTTCTGCCTACTACCCTTTTTAAATAAGGGTGTTACATTAGCAGTTTTCCAATCTGCTGGGACCTTTGCTGAGTCCAGGGAGTTTTGGAAAATTATTACCAATGCATCCACAATCCCTACCGCCACTTCCCTCAAGACCCTAGGATGCAAGCCATCAGGTCCAGGGGATTTATCCGCCTTGAGTCCCATTATTTTACCAAGTACCACTTCCTTAGTGATTTTAATCGTATTTAGTTCCTCCCCCCCTAGAGCCCCCTGTTTGTCCAGTGTTGGGATATTCTTAGTGTCCTCTACTGTAAAGACTGATACAAAATAATTGTTCAGTGTTTTTGCCATCTCCATGTTTCCCACCATTAATTTCCCGGTCTCATCCTCTAAGGGACCAACATTTACTTTAGCCACCCTTTTTCTTTTTATATAACTATAGAAACTTTTGCTGTCTGTTTTTATATTTTTTGCTAATTTACTTTCATAATCTATCTTCCCTTTCTTAATCAATCTTTTAGTTATTTTTTGCTGTCTTTTAAAGACTTCCCAATCTTCCATCCTCCCACTAGATTTGGCTACCTTATATGCCCTTGTTTTTAGTCGGATACTATCCTTTATTACTTTACTTAGCCACGGATGGTTATTTTTTCTTTTACACCCTTTTTTCCTCAGTGGAATATATTTTTTTTGGAAGTTGTAAAATAACTCCTTAAATATACACCACTGATCATGTACCGTCTTACCCTTTAATCTATTTTCCCAGTCCACTCTAATCAATTCTGCTCTCATACCTTCATAGTCTCCTTTATTCAAGCTCAGCACGCTTGTTTGAGATCCAACCTTCTCACCCTCTAATTGAATATGGAATTCAACCATGTTATGGTCACTCATTCCAAGGGGATCCTTTACTAGGACATTTTTAATTAATCCTGTCTCATTACACAGGACCAAATCTAAGGTTGCTTGCCCCCTGGTCGGTTCAGTTACATACTGCTCAAGAAACCCATCCCTAATACACTCAATGAACTCATCCTCAAGGCTGCTCTGCCCAATTTGATTTGTCCAGTTAATATGATAATTAAAATCCCCCATAATTATAGCCACCAACTTACATTCATATAAAAGAAAAAAGACTTGCATTTATATAGCCGCCTTTCACGACCACCGGACATCTCAAAGCGCTTTACAGCCAATGAAGTACTTTTGGAGTGTAGTCACTGTTGTAATGTGGGAAACGTGGCAGCCGATTAGCACACAGCAAGCTCCCACAAACAGCAATGTGATAATGACCAGATAATCTGTTTTAGTGATGTTGATTACAGGATAAATATTGGCCAGGACACCGGGGATAACTCCCCGGCTCTTCGAAATAGCGCCTTTAACATCGTAAAACGTCCCAAGGTGCTTCACAGCAGCGTTATCAAACAAAATCTGACACCAAGCCACATAAGGAGATATTAGGTGACCAAAAGCTTGGTCAAAGAGGCAGGTTTTAAGGGGCGGCTTAAAGGAAGAGCGAGAGATGGAGAGGCGGAGAGGTTTAGGGAGGGAATTCCAGAGCTTAGGACCCAGGCATCTGAAGGCACGGCCGCCAATGGTGGAGCAATCAAAATCGGGGATGCGCAAGAGGCCAGAATTGGAAGAGCGCAGAGATCTGGGAGGGTTGCAGGGCTGGAGGAGGTTATGGAGATAGGAGGGGCGAGGCCATGGAGGGATCTGAACACAAGGATGAAAATGTTAAAATCAAGGCGATGTCGGACCAGGAGCCAATGTAGGTCAGCGAGCACAAGGGTGATGAATGAACGGGACTTGGTGCGAGTTAGGATACGGGAAGCAGAGTTTTGGATGAGCTCAAGTTTACGCGGGGTACAAGTGATTTAGTCACAATCTTTAATCGTTTAGTGTGGAATCATCAAGCTTCAATTGCAGGGACTATCAGGGCTGTCGAAGACCACAGTGAAAACCAGCGGCAAAAATAAATCAAAACTGAAATAAAAGCGGTCGCAGGAGATTCCCCAATGACTCAAGTTTATGTTGGAACGTTTCAGATTTGATTCCTGCTCTGTACTCAGTTAGTTGATAGCAGCCAGGACAACAACAGTAGAGGGAGGAGGAAGCGTGTGTATTTGGATTAGAAGGAACAAGAGATGGAAGCTCAAAGGAGGAAGACGATAGAGGCAAGAAAGCATGTGACGGAAAGGGAGGGGTTTGTAGCTATACTTGAGAAGAGGACGACCCAACAAACTCTGTGACAGCAATGCTAGAAGTGCATCCCAAAATTTTGGGAGCAGGACTGAAGTCTTGGATAGACTTTTATCGGGTTAATAAAACAAAACATGTGGCTTCAAGGCAACTGCGAGCGATGTAGCTTTAAATTTCCATGTAGTACAGTAACGTATTTAGCAATGCTTTTCACAATCTACATCAGCACAAACAAAGAGATGAGCGAATAGTTGGTGAATTGATGAAATTGAACCAAAAGTGACAAGATGACAGCAAGGAAGGGGATACTTCTGCTTTAATGCGTGATTCATCAAAGCTGCGGGGACCAAAACCTGCTGAGACAGTCAGGATTACGTGAACTGGATATCACGGGCCAGTGCCCGCACTCTGTAACTGATCGTTACTGAAGTGATTGCAGTCATTTACATATGAAGTTTCAGCTTCCAATATTGTTCCAACGCTCGAACTTTCGGCACTCATCAACTTTTCAACAATATCCAGGCAGGTTAATAATAAATAAACTTCTAATAATCGACACTGCTGCCTTAATAATACAAGGTGCCAGTCCTTTAACAATCAATCAATGAGAGAGAGAATACTCCCCAAAAGTCAGTCTCTTGTTAGATATAAATATCTACCAGGCGTGGTGCCAATCCCATTTCCATTGCCAAGTCACCAGGAGCTCCGAAGGATAGATACCCTGGCAGTTTGATCAACAATGCGCACAGCCCTCGGCACCTCAGACAGTGCAGCACTCCTTCAGTACCGCACTGGAGTGTCAGTCTAGATCTTCTGCTCAAGTCTCTGCTGTGGGACATCGAACCCACAACCTTCTGACTCAGAGGCAAGAGTGCTACCAACTGAACCACGGCTGACCCAGCCAAGGTGCCACATAGCGCTGTATATCCGAATGGCATTACTCATTGGCAAGGTCAGGGTGCACCCACGGTAGGCCAGGGTTTGGTCTGGGGCTTCTTGGGCATTGGGTGGTACGTGGCCCCATAGATGCTTGAAGGGCAGCAAGGTACTCTGACATCAGTCAATCCTTTAATCATAGCAAACAGTGACGTCTATCACTGGAGTTGTTACTACCAGAGAGCTAAGTGACACAGACACTAGTCGGTTGCTATTGACAACAGTGGATTTTCTTGGCCTGAAAACCACCCAAGTACAAAATATTCTGTTCTGTTCAACTAGTTTTCAATTGCAGATTTAAAAAAGAATAATTCACTAATACAATAGATAATAACAAGCACAGTGCTTGGGTAGAAAAGCTTATACTTGCGTTCTTTTACGGATTCCTTTTATTACCCCAGTTGGAATAATAGCCATGAGATGGCAGAAATGGCATCTCCCTGTGCTGAATTTCAGGCTGCAGTTATACTACGCTACTGGTTAGAGACTGAAACCTGTAGAACGCGAAGCACAGCTGCCAACACTCGATTATATTATGGGCTGGGCCTCACGCTCCGCCTGCCTGGAGACACTGGGCATGTGTCGAGGTCCAAGGCCACTCTCCAGTCTGGGAATTATTCATGCTTTGAGGGTGCGGGCAGCATCATCCGCTTTCTCAAAGGGCTATTCAACCTTGAAAGGAGGCAACCAAGAGGTGATCGCATAAAAGGAGCAGAGGATAGCAAACAGGAAAGACAGACTTAATGCGGAACACTATTTCAAACGTGATTGGGAGAGGAGGACAAGGGTACATGGGTTCAAACTAGTAAACGGCAAATTTAGGACGGGTATGAGGAAGTTTTTGTTCACACAAGGAGTGATTGACACGTGAAATGGATCACCAGGAACAGCAATGGAGTCCAAAACCCTGGAATAATCGGTCGGATGTAATGTGGGGGGGGGCGGACTAAGATCTTTCAGGATAGATGATCTAAGATGGGTCAAATGGTCTCCCTCATCTGTGTCTATCTTGTGAACTTTTAACCCTTGCACATGCTCCATTTTCCTGTATTCTGAGTTAATTTATTGGAAGACACTGCTGTTTTAGGAGTGTTTTTTTTTACCCCCTCACTGTCCCTGGTTGCTATCCCTTCGCCACCTGCGTTTCCCTCTCTCTACATCTCATTCGAGAAAACCCCCTGGTGTTGGCCCACCACAGAGGTGGAAAAGAGTCGGAGAGAAGACGAGGTAAATCACGAAGCAGCAGTTAATGAAGCAATGGCAACGATGAGTCCTTTCCTTTCCCCTCAGAGGAACAAGAGAAATGCAATTAAGCAGCGGCTCAATGGGAGGCGGTGGGAAATGGCATCTCACATGAGCGCACACACACACAAACACAGAGGGATTGCACACGTCAGCGACACGCCAATACGGAGGTGAAAACATCACAGATCGGTGCCTTAGGAATTACCGCCAGCACGTGTCCCCAAGCCCTTTGCCCTACCCTCCAGATCAAGGCTTTACCTTTCCTGGGGCGGCTCATGGTCTCCCGAGGTAGGATTTCCGACGTTCCGTTGATCAAGAAGGTAGAGCTCAGAGCCGGCAGATTCCCACTTAGTGGCTTAAATCTTAAAAGACATGGGTTTCTTATCTTGGACGCTCCTTGCAGGTGACAAATACAAGGGGCAGAAGGAGCAAGTGAGGAAAGGGGGGAAATAGCAAAGAGCTTGCAGTGAATAATAAACGAATGTCAATTCCCAAACTTCCTGCTTGTAAAAAGTAAAACCAGTCTGTACCGTTTTACCATGTACCGCGCGGTTGACACCACACCACAGATCAATGACAGGGAAGCAAGACAGGATTTCTTTTTTTTAAACAAAAAAGGTTGCCTCGGTTATCTGTACATTGGCATGAGCAACAACAAAATAATTGCATTCTTAAATTTCTAGTACAGCCTGTGTTTTTCCCCCCATCTGTGATGAAAGCTCCTCCTGCTCACGCATGCTGTTAAAGGTGGATGTGGAAACTGAGAGAGCTCCCTAGCTGCCTGCCCAATGCTCAGAAGACCTGTCTAACTGGTAAACAAGCAGGAAGGGGAGCGAGAGAGCAGGAAAGCACTGGAGTCTGACCTTGCTGTCTGTCACTCTCCTCCTTTACATACAATCACTTTGGCAGAGGTGAAGACCTAACTAGGCTAACTAGGTGTCGCTCCTCACATTATCATCACAGGATACACAAAGGGCTCGATGCACGTCAACAATGCACTAAATGCTCCATCTACCTCTCTAGGCGATTGGCTGTCTCCTTATCCTCTCTCACTCACTCCTTCCTTAAAAAGGAACAAAATACTAGAGAGAGAGAGACAGACAGACGGAGACAAAGAGAGGGGATTAAAGCCAAAATTCACAAAAATATGCCCGGAATTCAGAAATTTGAATGACGACCAAAAACTCCCATACCTACTAGGGGAAGAGAGAAATTGTGTAACCTTAGCGGCACACTATGTTACAGCTTGCCATAAACAGAGGGACAACCACTAAATATAAGAAAAGAGTATATACAAATTATATGAATGTATATTTATACACTCAGGGATATATCTGTTTATACACTGTATGGATAGATCTGTATTTATGTGTTCAACCATGAATGTTTTTCGATGCTTTGGCAACATAAGATGTACCTTGTCATGCCAATAAAGCGATTTGAATTGAATTGAATTAAAGCCACAGTGAGCGAAAAAGGAGAGAAAGAGCGAGAGGGTAAGAGAGAAAGCGAGAGAGAGAGAGAACCAGAAAGGAGAGAAAACGAGAGGGAAAGACAGCGAGAAAGAGAGAGGAGAGAAAGAGAAAGAATAAAAGAGCGAAGAGAGCGCGAGAGAGGAGAAAGCGAGAGGGAAAGCAAGAGCGAGTCAGAGCATCAGAGAGAACAAGTGACAGGCAAGGAAAAGAGAGATAAGGAACAAGAACAAGTGGAGACAAAAGAGACAGAGATAGTAGAATCCAGAAAGAGAGCAAACAAGATGGCGACACAGATGGCGGGAGAGCACGCCAAGATTTTGTGTGCATGGGTATTCCAGGTGGTGCCACAACCACTGTTTGCTGAAGCTCTCTGTCTCCTCATCCAGGCTTTTCCTCAACCTCGGGAACCAGGGCTCACATTCCCCAATACACAAAATCAACTCTGCAGTACAGACCCTCCAACCCACCCTCGCTCCCAAACCACCTGTGGAGACTAGGCTCGTGGGATTTTTAAAGTTTACTGGTACATTTTAAATCAAATTAAATAAATGAAAGATCGAAAGAAGAAAAATTCCAAATCTTCAAAATCTGAAAAACACCGGGAATACGTGACGGGGATCCTTCACTTAAGCTTCTTGGGCCAAGAGCAGCCCCTGAAAGCCTAGCTCATTTGACTACACCTCTTGCCCTTAGAACATAAGAATAGGAGCGAGTAGCCATAAGGTCCTTCGAGCCTGCTCCGCCATTCAATAAGATCGTGGCTGATCATCAACCTCAACTCCACTTTCCCGCCCGATCCCCATATCCCTTGATTTCCCTAGAGTCCAAATATCTATCTATCTTAGCCTTGAATATACTCAACGACTCAGCATCCACAGCCCTTTGGGGTGGAGAATTCTAAAGGTTCACAACCCTCTGAGTGAAGAAATTCCTCCTCATCTTAGTCTTAAATGGCTGACCCCTTATCCTGAGACTGTGACCCCTAGTTCTAGACTCTCCAGCCAGGGGGAAACATCCTCTCAGCATCTACCCTGTCAATCCCCCTCAGAATCTTATATGTTTCAATGAGATCACCTCTCATTCTTCTAAACTCCAGAGAGTACAGGCCCAATCTACACAATCTCTCCTCATAGGACAACCCTCTCACCCCAGGGATCAGCCTAGTGAACTTAGCATGTGGTCAAGTCTACACCTTCAGATGGGAAGTCTTACCACAGACAGTTAAAAATGAAGCCTTCTCATTCTCTTAAAACCTCTGTACAGGCCACAGCAACAAGAACAAAAAAGCCAAAAGGTTTTTCCACTTATAGCACCTCATCATGTCTCTGGGAAACATCTTAAAAACACTTCAGGAGATGAACGAACAGCTTTGGTTGAGGGAGGAATGTTGGCCAAGACACTGGGGGAAAACCTCCTTCTTTTCTTTAGTGCCACGGGACCTTTAACCTCCATCTGAAGCAGAGGAACGGTCAGCGAGCTATTCCACCCGCTAGTTTAGCTTCCTATCTGAAGCATGGCACCTTTGAGATTGCAGCACTCCTCAAAGCAGTGCTCGACAAGCACAATTCCCTCATTTGCCCAGTGACCAGATTCAGGAACAATAAAAATAACAAGGTTGCATTTTATTTCCTTCAGTTTATTTGCAGGTAACTATTACACATTCAGCTACTACCCACCCCCACTGCCACCCACTCCCCCACTCCCCAACCAGTTACTCCCCCACATTGTACATTCAACCTTATGCAGTAGGGCAGGACCAGGAGTAGACCATTCAGCCCCTCGAGCCTGTTCCACCATTCAATGAGATCATAGCTGATCTGTTGGGCAATGCAACTGTTTCAAAATCCTGTGCTCTAGGCCTCAATGACTGTTAACCCTGACAGCGCACTTGTTCAGACAGTATGTCTCATCTCAGGGTCCTAAGGGGCAAAATTAAAATCAAAACAAATAATGTTCCTCACTTCACTCTTCAGCAAACTAGGCTCCGAGGAAAAGAACGTCAAGAACGGCAGGCAAGTGCATGCTGGTTTCTAAAGCAGTATAGTGGTGGAGTCCCATCCAGAGGGATCTGATCCCTGCTCCAGGAACTGCCAAACATTCCAAGAACTCCTCAACAAACTGTAACTCAGTTACCCCTCTGCTGGAAAGGGTATGAGTGTGAGAGCAAGTGTACGTGCGCGAGAGAAAGCGAGCATGAGAGAGAGCGCGTGCGCGAGCACGAGAGAGAGAGAGAGAGAGAGAGCGCGCGAGAGAAGAGAGCGCGCGAGAGAGAAAGAGCACGAGAGCACGAGAGAGAGAGAGCGCACGAGATACTGACACAGTCCGTGTCCATATGCAGCAAGACCTGGGCAACATTCAGACTTGGGCTGACAAGTGGCAAGTAACATTCGCACCACACAAGTGCCAAGCAATGACCATCTCCAACAAGCGAGACTCTAACCATCTCCCCTTGACATTCAATGGCATTACCATCGCTGAATCCCCCATTATCAACATCCTGGGGGTTACCATTGATCAGAAACTGAACTGGACCAGCCATATAAATACTGTGGCTACAAGAGCAGGCCAGAGGCTGGGAATTCTGCGGCGAGTGTCTCACCTCCTGACTCCCCAAAGCCTTTCCACCATCTACAAGGCACAAGTCAGGAGTGTGATGGAATACTCTCCACTTGCCTGGATGAGTGCAGCTCCAACAACACTCAAGAAGCTCGACACCATTCAGGATAAAGCAGCCCGCTTGATTGGCACTCCATCCACCACCTTCAACATTCACTCCCTCCACCACCGGCGCACTGTGGCTGCAGTGTGTACCATCTACAAGATGCACTGCAGCAACTCACCAAAGCTCCTTCAACAGCACCTTCCAAACCCGCGACCTCTACCACTTAGAAGGACAAGGGCAGCAGATGCATGGGAACATCACCACCGACAAGTTCCCCTCCAAGCCACACACCATCTTGACTTGGACCTGTAACGCCGTTCCTTCACTGTCGCTGGGCCAAAATCCTGGAACTCCCTTCCTAACAGCACTGTGGGTGTACCTACACCATATGGACTGCAGCGGTTCAAGGCGGCGGCTCACCACCATCTTCTCAAGGGCAATTAGGGATGGGCACTAAATGCAGGCCTAGCCAGCCAGCAACGCCCACATCCCATCAATGAATAAAAAAGAGAGCGCGCAAGTGAGCGAAATAGCGCGAGAGAGAACGCGAGCGAGATTGAGCACGAGAGAGCGAGAGAGAGAGCGCACAAGAGAGAGAGCGCGAGCAAGTGTGAGCACAAGAGAAAGAGCATGTGTGAGTGGACATAGGCTGAGGACTGGATCAGTCTTGTGTTCCCAGTTGACAACTCACTGGCTGGACACATTGGCCACTTGGTGATGTATCAGAAGGCACTCAGAACCCATGGCCCCAGCTTAAATCAGGAGAGGCTTGTGAAGAAAACAAAGTTGGGGGGGTGGGAGAGGAAAAATATACACTGTACGTAGACACCTGTCATATGAAGCATCCAGAAAGGTTCCATGATGAGAGAAATCCAGGAGAGAATTGTCTCCAGTGGGTTGAATATCAGGAAATTCATTACTTGAAGGTTTAAAGGTCCACTGAGGAGAGTGGGAAGAGGATGTTGTTGAGCCGATCAAAGCCACATTTAATAAAGTGACGAGCTGAAGTGGCAGGCGGCATTGTGTATACACACTGTGACGGCAAAATAAAAAACAAATCCCAGAAGCTCGAACAGATCCTCTCAGTGCCCCTCACCTCTAATAAGGGCTCTCTGGGCCATGGATGCACTTGTCAATGGGAAACACAAACACCGGTGATATTAGAGGCTCCTGCTCAATCACTTCGTAATGACCAGTCAGGGGACCTTGTGTGCAAACACTCAGATCCAGTTTTTTTTTTGTTAATGCCATGATTTCACACTGGGGTAGTTGGGGCTTCTTTAGGTCAAATGCTGCAGGATTTCAGGCTGTAATGCTTTGCGTTGGCTTTTCAGTCAGTTCATAGCTCACACGACAAGCCCCTATTTATCTAGAGCGCTCAGTGCGGAGGAAAGTGGGCAGAGGGGAAGGTGTGGAGGTAATTCTAATACATCTCGCTCATTGTGGGCAAGGATTAAGGAGGCTCAAAATGAACTGCAAAATCTATAATGTAACCCATAATTTAATGCGATGCCCGATTACTATCTGGCCAACTCCATCACAGGCTGTGATGGAGAGAACACCAACAGAAGGCTGGGCTCTCGAGATAAAAGCAAATTCCATACCGACAAGACGTTAACATCCAAAGCATTAATCCAGGTTTGCTCTTTAAGGGTGTTGATGGGCCTATTGTGACAGTAAAGAGACAGGGCGGTTTCCCCAGTGAAGAGCAACCTGCCCCCGCCACACAGTACTGCCCCCCGATTATCAAAATCCACGACAAGGCCTTGGACAACGTGGACCACTTTCCATACCTCGGGAGCCTACTGTCAACAAGGGCAGACGTCGACGATGAAGTCCAACACCGCCTACAGTGTGCCAGTGCAGCCTTCGGTCGCCTGAGGAAGAGAGTGTTTGAAGACCAGGACTTCAAACCCGGCACTAAGCTCATGGTCTACAGGGCAGGAGTGATACCCGCCCTGCTGTATGCCTCAGAGACATGGACCATGTACAGCAGGCACCTCAAAGCACTGGAGAGGTACCACCAACGCTGCCTCCGCAAGATCCTGCAAATCCATTGGCAGGATAGGCGCACCAACGTCAGTGTTCTTGCTCAGGCCAACATCCCCAGCATCGAAGCTCTGACCACGCTCAATCAGCTCCGATGGACATTGTCCGCATGCCCGATACGAGACTCCCAAAACAAGCGCTCTACTCGGAGCTCCGGCATGGCAAGAGAGCCCCAGGTGGGCAGAGGAAACGCTTCAAGGACACCCTCAAAGCCTCCTTGAAAAAGTGTAACGTCCCCACCGACACCTGGGAATCCCTGGCCCAAGACCGCACAAAGTGGAGGAGAAGCATCCGGGAAGGCGCCGAACACCTCGAGTCCCTTCGCCGGGAGCAAGCGGAAGCCAAGCGCAGGCAGTGCAAGGAGCGCACGTCAACTCAAGCACCCCACCCACCCGCCCCTTCAACCACCGTCTACCCCACCTGTGACAGAGACTGTAGGTCCCGCATTGGACTCATCAGTCACCTGAGAACTCATTTTTAATGTGAAAGCAAGTCATCCTCGGTTCCGAGGGACTGCCTAAGAAGAAGAGCAAAACGTCATCTCTCAGTAGGGTTGCCAACTCTCTTTGGACATATTCCTGGAGGCATCATCACATGACCTCTTACCCCCACTCTCCCGCCATTGGTTGCCTCACACGTCCCAATTTGCGGCACCTCGCACCAATCGGAAAGCAAATGGACTCTTCGTTACCTGACTGGATGATTTGTGACCGTCAATCAAACAGCCTTTCTTCCCCATTTCAGATATTTTTATTACTAATAACCGAAGCGTTCAAAGAATTTCTTTTTTTTTTATTGCTCCTGTGAATTTTTTTCTCCTGGGTTTGCTGGCAGCAGCGTCCTGGAGATTTCGGGTCAATTCCTGGAGACGACTCTTTCTTCAGGCAGTCCCTCGGGAACCGAGGATGACTTGCTTCCGTGCTAAAAATGAGTCCTCAGGTGACTGACGAGTCCAATGCGGGACCTACAATCTCTGTCACAGGTGGGGCAGACGGTGGTTGAAGGGGCGGGTGGGTGGGGTGCTTGGGTTGACAACCAGGCCAATCCAGGAGGGTTTGCAACCCCCATCCCTCAAGTGAATGCGCGCGGTAGGGCACTGGGAGTCTGTTCACAACGACTGACCTGAAAGGTTGGCAACTCTCGCCCTACTCCAACTCTACTTGGCAGCTATTGGATGCCGATGTGAACTCGGAGGTGCACTCCTCTCCATTCTCCCCTTGCCTTGAACGTTTCCAAATCATAAGCCGCAAGACTCACACTTCAAAACCAATGCCAGACAACATGGCTGATTAAAGTGTCTGAGGATGAAAACTCCACAGGCCCCGTTTTGAGAGGTATCCATGGTGACCATCTCAGAAACCACTAATATTGGCAGAAATCGCAAATTTGAACAGATGCTATTACTTTTTTCACCCAGATCAGCAAATTATTGGGAAGAGTAACAGTCTCGGGTTGGTTTTTTTTAAAAATTTAAATTAGTTTTATTTGTTTACTTCTGTAATGTCTCAGCTCAGTTGCGAACACGGATCCCTCAGCCTGAAGGTTGCGAGTCCAAGCCACAGTCCAGGACTTCTGCATAAAATCTAAGTGGACACCAGTGTGGAGTGCTACATTGTCAGAGGTGCTGTCTTTTGGATGAGATGTTGCACTGAGATCTGCATGCTCTGTTGCAGTGATGTTAAGACATTCCATGGCACTAACTGAAGATTAGAGAGCTTTCCTAGTGTCAGAGTCAATTTTCTTCCCTAAAAAAAATTCAGATTAATTAGTCACTGATCTCATTGCTGCTTATGGGATCTTGCTGTGTGCCTGGATGAGTGCAGCTCCAACAACACTCAAGAAGCTCGACACCATCCAGGACAAAGCAGCCCACTTGATTGGCACCCCATCCACCACCTTAAACATCCACTCCCTCCACCACCGGCGTACCGTGGCTGCAGTGTGTACCATCTACAAGATGCACTGCAGCAATTCACCGAGGCTTCTTCGGCAGCACCTCCCAAACCCGCAGCCTCTTCCACCTAGAAGGACAAGGGCAGCAGGCACATGGGAACACCACCACCTCCAAGTTCCCCTCCAAGTCACACACCATCCTGACTTAGAAGTATATCGCCGATCCTTCATCGTCGCTGGGTCAAAATCCTGGAACTCCCTAACAGCACTGTGGGAGCACCTTCACCGCACGGACTGCAGCGGTTCAAGAAGGCGGCTCACCACCACCTTCTCAAGGGCAATTAGGGATGGGCAATAAATGCTGGCATTGCCAGTGACGCCCTGATCCCATAAACGAATTTTTTAAGAAACGGCTGCGGCATTTTCCTACATAACAGTGATTGCAATTCTTGTACATGAAGCACTTTGGGGCACAAACGTTCTTTCTATTTCCAGTCTCGAATTGGGTCTCCCTGATCCATGCACCACTGCTGACTGAGATAACAGGCAAGCAGCTTGCTCCAGTGAAAGAATGAACAAATAAACCTGCATTTGTACAGCTTTGCTCTAACTGTCCCCGGGGGTTGTAGGAGATTGGTCAGTGGATGACTGTTCATTCTCATCTGGCCCACCTGCTCCCGAGCCAGCAGACCCACATTGTTTAAAGCCTTATGCAAAATGGGCACATTATTTACAAGAGCCTTTTCGGATTCAGGCAGTGATCACAGGACCTAGCATGGTCTTTGCTACTTTGCAAATATTGAGACACACACACACACACACACACACGGTAATTGTTCAGCCTGTACACTAGATGGCTCTGTTCTAAGAGGCTATATGCAAGATGGCTCATAATTGATTTAGCTTTGCAATTCACCTTGCAACACAATATCCAGGAACAGCAATTTAGGGAAAATTGGGAAAAACGTAAAGGGGGTGGTAGAAAATATAATTCCAACTGCAACTTTAAAACAAGCAATAAGAGAGGAAAAATGACTGGGTATCACTGATTTATTAAACAACGTCGTTTGCCGATTTTGATTTGAATTGAGATTTAACCCCACTGGAATAATCCTCCTTTCGCAATCTGACAACTCTGAACATTCTCCCCCCACCCCCGGCCCCTGCCCTCTGCTCCAGGGGCACAGCAGGAGCTGGCAGGTTTAAATTGTATTTGGCTCCAGGCGTCGCGGCTATTAAACATCCATTCCCGACACTTTGCTCGTCTCGGAGCCCCAGCTTGATGCCCCAGCGCCGTCTCAAATTGGCTTTCGCACAACCAAACGCCTTGATGCTCGGAATCTGGGCTTTCCCCTCGCACCCTCCAGTCCTTGATGAGAGGAGAGCTCATTGGAATGCAAGCCAGACAGGCCCCCCCCCCCACCACCTCTCTCAGTGCTGCCTGGCCATCAGCACTTGTTACCTCATCGCAGCACGTAGGCAGTAACAGTTGCCATCGCCCTCGAGTCGCATCAACAGTGCCCTGTTGCTGCCACTGTCTATTAAACCAGTTGATGGTGTTGCTAAAATGAGCTTAGCCCGAGGCTGCCTGCGAATGTCCTATTTCCTTGCAAACAATCCTGAGGAGAAGAGCAACGGAGGAGCACAGGAAGCACTGCGATGCCTTGTTTACAACCAAGCGCTCATTAGGATGACGGCACAATTAACACGCGAGACTCAGGCCCTGCTTGTGCTGGCGGGCTGCCAGCTCTCCGCCCCAGCCACGGTTGGACCGGTGACCCGTTTGCGGTGCGCAGCCTGCGGCGCTAGGCCATCAGCCGTGACTCAGTGGGCGGCACTCTCTCGCCTCCGAGTCAGGAGGTCGTGGGTTCAAGTCCCCCTCCAGAGACTTGAGCACAAAAATCTAGGCCGACGCTCCCAGTGCCAGTACCGAGGGAGCGCCGCACCGTTGGAGGGGCAGTTCCAAGGGAGCGCCGCGCCGAGGGAGCGCCGCACCGTCGGAGGGGCAGTGCCGAGGGAGCGTCGCACCGTCGGAGGGGCAGTGCCGAGGGAGCGCCGCACCGTCGGAGGGGCAGTGCCGAGGGAGCGCCGCACCGTCGGAGGGGCAGTGCCGAGGGAGCGCCGCACCGTCGGAGGGGCAGTGCCGAGGGAGCGCCGCACCGTCGGAGGGGCAGTGCCGAGGGAGCGCCGCACCGTCGGAGGGGCCGTGCCGAGGGAGCGCCGCACCGTCGGAGGGGCAGTGCCGAGGGAGCGCCGCACCGTCGGAGGGGCAGTGCCGAGGGAGCGCCGCACCGTCGGAGGGGCAGTGCCGAGGGAGCGCCGCACCGTCGGAGGGGCAGTGCCGAGGGAGCGCCGCACCGTCGGAGGGGCAGTGCCGAGGGAGCGCCGCACTGTCAAAGGGGCAGTACCAAGGGAGCGCCGCACCATCGGAGGGGCAGTACTGAGGGAGCGCCGCACTGTCAGAGGTGCCGTCTTTCGGATGAGACGTTAAACCGAGGCCAGGCACCAAAGATCCCATGGCACGATTCGAGGCAGAGCAGGGGAGTTCGCCTTGGCCAATATTTATCCCTCAATCAACACACTAAAAAGAAAAATTAACTGGTCATTCATCTCATTGCTATTTGTGGGAGCTTGCTGTGCGCAAGTTGGCTGCCGTGTTTCCTACAATACAACAGTGACTCCACTTCAAGAAAGTACTTCATTGGCTGTAAAGCGCTTTGAGATGTCCGGTGGTCGTGAAAGGCGCTATATACTGTAAATGCACTTCAAAAAACAATTGGCTGTACTTTCTAATGATAAGCATTTTGCAAAAGACACTAGCCCTTTAAATCACGTCCAACTTCTAGAGACTGCGACCACACACTCATCAACCCCGTTCAGCAGATGATAGCAACCTTGATCCAAATGTGCTCTTTCATAAATTATTTGTCAAATAAAAATTATGTGCTGCTGACATCCCTTAATAACAAGTGGGTAATAAGCTGCTTTTTCGTGTGTATATGCAGAAGTTATTAAAGCGGGTTGGCTCTGCTTCCTTTCGGCAGGCCGGGCCTAATGATGTGAGCCCTTCCTTCCCTTGGAGGAAGCTGCCTGATCAATCACAGTTCATTGGTCTGTCACAGATCACCATTAACAGGCTGCAAATTACACATTTCATATTACACTCATATTAAGTAACTACTCAGCAAGTCTTTGCTGTCAAGCTCGCAAACAACTCGCAGCGCACGCAGGCAGAATATTAATACCGTTAATGGTTTGATTCGGTGCGAATGCGATAGGGAAGCGATTAAGCCAAGTAACGCTTCCGAGGAAACGCGGCGGCCAACTTGCGCACAGCAAGCTCCCACAAACAACAATGAGATAAAAAAAATAATTAACTGTTCATTTAAGTGTGTTGATTGAGGGATAAATATTGGCCAAGGCACCAGGGGCGAACTCCCCCGCTCTTCCCAGATTTGTGCCGTGGGATCTTTGATGTCTGGCCTCGGTTTAACGTCTCATCCGACGAAGGGCCATTGACCTGAAACATTGACTCTGTTTCGCCCTCCACAGATGCTGCCTGACCTGCTGAGTATTTCCAGCATTTTCTGATTTTATTAATGCTCCCTTAATAGGCTGGCAAACCAGGGAGGGCATCGCCAATCTTGTCCTCACCCGACTCCCACTTTCCTGCTTGTTGGGGAGGTGGCGGGGGGGGGGAGGTGGGGAGAAGGGGCCCTGGATAATCAGAAGAAGCAGAAACCCAGGCCGATTCCACCCCCCGCTCCGCCTCCCTAGCCCAGAGCCATTAAGGTCAATTGTGTCCTCCCCTCCCATTGGGATCCAGTAATTCAGCACAGCCCAGGATTAGAACCTGGTACCTTCTTGTCAGACTTGATCTTAGCACCACACCACATGTTGTATATACCCACTGATCTATCCGGAGAGCTGATTCTGCTCTGCTCAGACTGCATCAGCACAAAGCGACACAGAGCTATGAAAATGGGTCAACTGAAAGCCTTGTGGGGGTTGGGGGGGGCGGTGGGCAAAGGCCTGGTACAGCTTGAGATTCCTCCTTTACTCTCCAAATTATTCTTTTAGCTGCTTCTCCACAGGAAAAATTTCCAGGGCTGTGTGGAAAGAGCGGAGGAGCGGGACTTAATGGGGTCGCTCTTTCAAAAGAGCCGGCATGGGCACGATGGGCCAAATGGCCTCCCTCTGTGCAGCGAGGTTGTATCGGATCTGAAATCACCTCAGCTAAAGAGCAGGTGGCACCTCACAACTAGAGGTCCCGGTAATCCAGATTTTATTTCGCATACTTCGTTCTCGGGTGGGGCTGGATCGGCCGCATGTATTGCCAATCCTTGGGTGCCCCGAGAAAGTGGTGGTGGGCCTCCTTCACTGTTTTTACAAATGAGTGGTTTGCTAAGCTACTCCGGACAGAATTGAGGGTCAAGCACGCAGTGTAGATCAGACTGGGTAAGGGCGACGAATTCTCTCCCCTTCCAGAAGGGGAATTTACTACAATCTAGCCGCTTTCACAGGCCATCCACTTCCTGGTGTCAGACCACATCGATTGAAGTCAATTTCGAGGAGTTGCTGACGTAATAAAACTCACTACGCACTTGGTTTGAGTATAAAGCAAGGCTTTAATCATCTTGTTTCAGAACATGGAGGTCTAGTTGTACTTCACTAGTTCCTTGTCTTACAAAATGTCCCTGGTGAGCTGGGCCCACGTCCGAGTATTTATACTCCTTGGACGGCGCCACCAGCTGGCCGTCCAGTGTTATTGCACGAGTAGTTTCTTTATAATGATGAGATTTATAACACTTGCCATGTTGGGATTTGAACCGGCAATCTCTGGCTTTACTAACCCAGCACCATAAACTACTAACTACCATACCCCCTACTGTTATCTGCCACATCAAGGACAAGCGCGACTTCCTTATGAACTTGGGAAGTGAAAGTGTTGCCCCTCTCTGGCCACAGGGGATGTACCAGAGGACTGGAGAACAGCTAATGTAGTACCATTATTCAAGAAGGGTAGCAGGGATAAACCAGGGAATTACAGGCCAGTGAGCCTAACATCTGTGGTAGGGAAATTATTGGAAAAAATTCTGAGGGACAAAATTAGTCTCCACTTGGAGAGGCAAGGATTAATCGGGGATAGTCAGCATGGCTTTGTCAAGGGTAAATCATGTCTGACCAATCTGATTGAATTTTTCGAGGGGGTGACTAGGTGTGTGGATGAGGGAAATGCTGTGGATGTGGTTTACATGGACTTCAGTAAAGCTTTTGACAAGGTCCCGCATAGGAGACTGGTCAAGAAGGTAAGAGCCCATGGGATCCAGGGGGCCTTGGCGCGTTGGATCCTAAACTGGCTGAGTGGCAGGAGGCAGAGGGTGATGGTCGAAGGTTGCTTTTGTGACTGGAAGCCTGTGTCCAGTGGGGTACCTCAGGGATCGGTGCTGGGTCCCTTGCTGTTTGTGATCTACATTAATGATTTGGATGAGAATGTAAAGGGTATGATCAGTAAGTTCGCGGATGACACGAAAATTGGTGGGGTGGTAAATTGCGAGGAGGAAAGCCTCAGGCTACAGGACAATATTAACGGGTTGGTCAGATGGGCGGAAAAGTGGCAAATGGAATTTAACCCGGAAAAGTGCGAGGTGATGCATTTTGGACGGACAAATAAGGCAAGGGAATACACAATGAGTGGTAGGACCCTAGGAAGTACAGAGGGTCAGAGGGACCTTGGTGTACATGTACATAGATCCCTGAAGGCAGCGGAACAGGTAGATAAGGTGGTTAAAAAGGCTTATGGGATACTTGCCTTCATTAGCAGAGGCATAGAATATAAGAGCAGGGAGGTTATGATGGAGCTGTACAAAACGCTGGTGAGGCCACAGCTGGAGTACTGTGTGCAGTTCTGGTCGCCTCACTATAGGAAGGATGTGATTGCTTTGGAGAGGGTGCAGAGAAGATTCACCAGGATGTTACCTGGGATGGAGCGCCTCAGCTATGAAGAGAGACTGGACAGGCTGGGGTTGTTTTCCTTGGAGCAAAGAAGGCTGAGGGGGGACCTGATTGAGGTGTACAAAATGATGAGGGGCATAGATAGGGTAGATAAAGAGGAACTTTTCCCCTTAGTAGGGGGGTCAATAACAAGGGGGCACAGATTCAGGGTAAGGGGCAGGAGATTTAGGGGGGATTTGAGGAGGAACTTTTTCACCCAGAGGGTGGTTGGAAGCTGGAACTCACTGCCTGAAAGGGTGGTAGAGGCAGGAACCCTCACAACATTCAAGAAGCATTTGGATGAGCACTTGAAATGCCATTGCATACAAGGCTATGGACCAAATGCTGGAAAATGGGATTAGACTGGATAGGGAGGGATGGGCGGCGCAGACACGATGGGCCGAAGGGCCTCTTTCTGTGCTGTAAAACTCTATGACTCTATGGCTCTATGAGATGGTGCCAGAGATAGCTTGCCTGAGAAATGTGCGAACTGCATAGACTGTTAGTGGCTTATTTGCTGATAGAGCTTAATATACATCAACTTGCATTTATATAGCACCCGCCACATCGTAAAACATCTCAAGGTGCTTCACAGGAGCGATTATCAAACAAAATTTGACACCAAGTCACATAAGCTGATATTAGGAAAGGTGACCAAAAGTTTGGTCAAAGAGGTAGGTTTTAAGGAGCGTCTTAAAAGGAGGAGAGGTGGAGAGGTTTAGGGAGGGAATTCCAGAGCTTAGGGCCGAGGCAGTTGAAGGCACGGCCATCAATGGTGGAGTGATTAAAATCGGGGATTCACAATAGGCCAGAATTGGAGGAGCAGAGAGATCTCGCAGGGTTGTGGGGCTAGGGGAGGTTACAGAAATAGGGAGGGACGAGGCCGTGAGGCATGTAATATACTGTACTTTCATCGTGTTTCTTATAATAGACTTCTTTAACTACTGAACAGCAGTTCAATCAAATTTTTATTCCATACCCACGGGAAGATGCATGCGAATGATCCAGTGTGACTGTCCTACTTTCCTGCCCTCCACGCGAAGTCAGACTGTGGCCTCTCGTCACTGCCACAGAGCAGCATGGCTGAGACCAGGAGCCGCCAATCTCCAGACTCAGCATGCACTGGCTTTTCCACGGTCTGACAGTTTTGAGGTCAGTTATACAGTATGGCCGATGTGGCACCTGCAAAGAGACCTCAGGGGCCTCCTCCTGTGCTCGCTTCCTTTGCCTGTCAGACTTTCCTTTAATTGGCTTCTTTATTTATTGGCCAGCTTTCAGGTTGGTTGCTTCAATAAAATATCTTTCTTGGCGGACCTGATGAATCATCATTTTATATAATTCCTCAAATACATTGTAAAAATTGAAAGCGCGCGAGCAAGAGGGGGAGGGAGAGCGCGCGGGCGAGAGAGGGGGAGGGAGAGCGCGCGCGGGCGAGAGAGGGGGAGGGAGAGCGCGCGGGCGAGAGAGGGGGAGGGAGAGCGCGCGGGCGAGAGAGGGGGAGGGAGAGCGCGCGGGCGAGAGAGGGGGAGGGAGAGCGCGCGGGCGAGAGAGGGGGAGGGAGAGCGCGCGGGCGAGAGAGGGGGAGGGAGAGCGCGCGGGCGAGAGAGGGGGAGGGAGAGCGCGCGGGCGAGAGAGGGGGAGGGAGAGCGCGCGGGCGAGAGAGGGGGAGGGAGAGCGCGCGGGCGAGAGAGGGGGAGGGAGAGCGCGCGGGCGAGAGAGGGGGAGGGAGAGCGCGCGGGCGAGAGAGGGGGAGGGAGAGCGCGCGGGCGAGAGAGGGGGAGGGAGAGCGCGCGGGCGAGAGAGTGGGAGGGAGAGCGCGCGGGCGAGAGAGGGGGAGGGACAGAGAGGGGGAGGGAGAGCGCGCGAGCGAGAGAGGGGGAGGGAGGGAGCGCGAGCGAGAGAGGGGGAGGGGGAGCACGCGAGCGAGAGAGGGGGAGGGGGGAGCACGCGAGCGAGAGAGGGGGAGGGGGGAGAGCGCGACCGAGGGAGGGGGAGGGGGGAGAGCGCGAGCGAGGGAGGGGGAGAGGGAGAGCGCGAGCGAGGGAGGGGGAGAGGGAGAGCGCGAGCGAGGGAGGGGGAGAGGGAGAGCGCGAGCGAGGGAGGGGGAGAGGGAGAGCGCGAGCGAGGGAGGGGGAGAGGGAGAGCGCGAGCTAGGGAGGGGGAGAGGGAGAGCGCGAGCGAGGGAGGGGGAGAGGGAGAGCGCGAGCGAGGGAGGGGGAGAGGGAGAGCGCGAGCGAGGGAGGGGGAGAGGGAGAGCGCGAGCGAGGGAGGGGGAGAGGGAGAGCGCGAGCGAGGGAGGGGGAGAGGGAGAGCGCGAGCGAGGGAGGGGGAGAGGGAGAGCGCGAGCGAGGGAGGGGGAGAGGGAGAGCGCGAGCGAGGGAGGGGGAGAGGGAGAGCGCGAGCGAGGGAGGGGGAGAGGGAGAGCGCGAGCGAGGGAGGGGGAGAGGGAGAGCGCGAGCGAGGGGGGAGAGGGAGAGCGCGAGCAAAGGAGGGGGAGAGGGAGAGCGCGATCGAGGGGGGAGAGGGAGAGCGAGGGAGGGGGAGAGGAAGGGAGGGGGAGAGTTGGAGGGAGGGGAAGAGGGAGGGGGAGAGGGAGAGTGAGGGGAGAGGGAGAGGGAGGGGGAGAGGGAGAGCGCGAGAGGGGGAGAGCACGAGCGCGAGAGGGTGAGAGGGAGAGCGCGAGCGAGCGGGCGACGGGGTAGGCCGTGAGCGAGCGGGCCGACGGGGGAGGCCGCGAGCGAGCGGGCGACGGGGGAGGCAGCGAGCGACGGGGAGGGAGGGCGCGAGCGAGCGAGCGACGGGGAGGGAGGGCGCGAGCGAGCGAGCGACGGGGAGGGAGGGCGCGAGCGAGCGAGCGATGGGGAGGGAGGGCGCGAGCGAGCGACGGGGAGGGAGAGAGCGAGCGAGCGACGGGGAGGGAGGGAGGGAGCGAGCGAGCGACGGGGAGGGAGGGCTGCGAGCGACGGGGAGGAGGGAGGGAGGGCGCGAGCGACGGGGAGGGAGGGCGCGAGCGACGGGGAGGGAGGGCGCGAGCGACGGGGAGGGAGGGCGCGAGCGACGGGGAGGGAGGGCGCGAGCGAGCGAGGGGGAGGGAGGGCGCGACCGAGCGAGGGCGCAACCGAGCGAGGGGGAGGGAGGGCGCGAAGCGAGCGCGCGACGGGGAGGGAGGGCGCGAGCGAGCGGGGCGATGGGGAGGGAGGGCGCGATCGAGCGGGCGACGGGGAGGGGGGGGGCGCGAGCGAGCGGGCGACGGGGAGGGGGGGCGCGAGCGAGCGGGCGACGGGGAAGGGGGGCGCGAGCGAGCGGGCGACGGGGAGGGGGGCGCGAGCGAGCGGGCGACGGGGAGGGGGGGCGCGAGCGAGCGGGCGACGGGGAGGGGGGCGCGAGCGAGCGGGCGACGGGGAGGGAGGGCACGAGCGAGCTAGCGACGGGGAGGGGGGGCGCGAGCGAGCGACGGGGAGGGGGGGCGCGAGCGAGTGAGCGACGGGGAGGGGGGGGCGCGAGCGAGCGAGCGACGGGGAGGGGGGGCGCGAGCGATGCGAGCGACGGGGAGGGGGGGGCGCGAGCGAGCGAGCGACGGGGAGGGGGGCGCGAGCGAGCTAGCGACGGGGAGGGAGGGCGCGAGCGAGCGACGGGGAGGGAGGGCGCGAGCGACGTGGAGGGAGGGCGCGAGCGACGGGGAGGGAGGGCGCGAGCGAGCGAGCGACGGGGAGGGAGGGCGCGAGCGAGCGAGCGACGGGGAGGGAGGGCGCGAGCGAGCGAGCGACGGGGAGGGAGGGAGCGAGCGAGCGACGGGGAGGGAGGGCACGAGCGAGCGACGGGGAGGGAGGGCGCGAGCGAGCGACGGGGAGGGAGGGCGCGAGCGAGCGACGGGGAGGGAGGGCGCGAGCGAGCGACGGGGAGGGAGGGCGCGAGCGAGCGACGGGGAGGGAGGGAGCGAGCGACGGGGAGGGAGGGAGCGAGCGACGGGGAGGGAGGGAGCGAGCGACGGGGAGGGAGGGCGCGAGCGACGGGGAGGGAGGGCGCGAGCGACGGGGAGGGAGGGCGCGAGCGAACGACGGGGTGGGAGGGCGCGAGCGAGCGACGGGGAAGGAGGGCGCGAGCGAGCGACGGGGAGGGAGGGCGCGAGTGAGCGACGGGGATGGAGGGCGCGAGCGAGCGACGGGGAGGGAGGGCGCGAGCGAGCGACGGGGAGGGAGGGCGCGAGCGAGCGACGGGGAGTGAGGGAGCGAGCGAGCGACGGGGAGGGAGGGAGCGAGCGAGCGACGGGGAGGGAGGGCGCGAGTGAGCGACGGGGAGGGGAGGGCGCGAGCGAGCGACGGGGAGGGAGGGGCGCGAGCGAGCGACGGGGAGGGAGGGCGCGAGCGAGCGACGGGGAGGGAGGGCGCGAGCGAGCGACGGGGAGGGAGGGCGCGAGCGAGCGACGGGGAGGGAGGGCGCGAGCGAGCGACGGGGGAGGGAGGGAGCGAAGCGAGCGACGGGGAGGGAGAGAGCGAACGAGTGACGGGGAGGGAGAGCGAGAGAACAGGAGAAAGAGAGAGCGCGAGCGAGAGACGGGGGAAGAGAGAGACAGACATCCTGAGGTCATGAAAGGCGCTATATAAATGCAAGTCTTTCTTTTAACTGTTTATGCCCTTACCCAATTTGGTATTATTGGCAAACTCGAAGAGATTTGTTCCCATCCCTTCTTCCAAATCATTAACACATATCGAAAACAACATTGGCCCCTGCGCCAATCCCTGTGATATCCCACAAGTCATCTGGTTAGACCCCATTTAGAGTACTGCCTTCAGTTCTGGTCACCGCACCTCTGAAAGAATGTATTAACCTCAGAGGGAGACAGTGCAGATTCACCAGATTGATATTGAGGCTGATATTGAGGCTAATAGTGTTCAATTATGAGTAGAGGTTGAATCGAGTAGGATTGTATTCCCTTGAGTATAGAAAATTGAGGGGTGATCTAATTGAGGTGTTTAAGATGATTAAATGATTTGATAAGGCAGAGAGAGAGAAATTATTTCTTCTGGTGGGTGAGTCCAGAACAAGGGAGCACAACTTTAAAATTAGAGCCAGGCCGTTCAGGAGTGACGTCAGGAAGCACTTCTTCACACAAAGGTTAGTGAAAATCTAGAACTCCCAAAAAGCTGTTGAGGCCAGGGATTTCAAAACTAAGATTGATAGATTATTGTACAGGTATTAAGGGATATAGAACCAAGGTGGGTAGATGGAGTTAAGATACAGATCAGCCATGACCTAATTGAAGGGCGGAACATGCTGCAGATGCTGAACGTCCGACTCCTGTTCCTATCTCTTTCCCCATCGATTCCGGTCCCTTAATATCCTGACTCAACCAGACAGTTATCCCTTTAAAAAGCTTTTCTCTATTCCATGACTTTCTACTTCCAATTTTCAATGTGGTACTTTATGAAAGGCTTTGCTAAAGTGTAGGTATATTAAATCTACTGAGTTCCCCATAACTTGGTTACATCTTCAAAGAACTCTAGTAGACCGTTTGAGCTCAATCTATCACCTTTAAATCCATGTTGACTGATTTTTCAATCAGTTCATGTCTCTCCTGATGCTTCACTCTTTGTGAAATATTACTATTATTACTTCACTGTTACTCTCTCACTTCTATCCAAACATTTCTTCTTGAGAAAAAGGCAAGCTGGATGCCAGGGTGTGCTGCAACAGGGAATGACAGAACGCACCCACCCACGATAAGGGTCAGGACCCTCGGAGCATTAGGAAAAGGAGGAGGCCATTCGGCCCCTCGAGCCTGCTCCGCCATTCAATTCGATTGTGGCTGATCTGAACCTCAACTCCATTTTCCCGCCTTTCTTCCATATCCTTACCGAATAAAAATCTGTCGATCTCAGTCTTGAAACCTCCAATTGTCCTCCCCGCCCCCCCCACCTTCCCCTGTGCTGGGGATGGGGGGGAGGATGGAGGGAGGAAGAGTGCGCCAGATTTCTACTATCCTTTGTGTAAAAAAACTGTTCCCTGGTTCTGCTCCTGTATGGCCCAGCTCTAATTTTAATGATTATATCTCCGTGTTCTGGATTCTCCCATCAAAGGAAATACTTTCTCCGGGTCGACCCTGTTGAATCCTTTGAACATTTAAACATTTTAAACACCGCGATCAGATCACCCCTCAATCTCCCATAATCAAAAGTCAAGTTTATGCAACCTGCCCTCATAAATTAACCTGAATGGCTGGCAGGCTGAAGAAATTTGACCTTTTGATGTCTAGTTGAACCCAGGCTTGGAAATGCACTGAAGGCGGTCGCTGAGCCACCGGAGGAACTGAGACCCATCTATAGAGGGGGCACTTGCTGGCGTCTCTGGTGCACTGCCCCAGCCATGGAACTGCACGAGTCAATGATTGGGGTGGGGGTGGGTCGGATGGGGAGAAAGCGAGGTCAAAGGTGAGAGATCGTGTGATGAAACACTGCCTGGACATATTCCAGGAGGTTTCATCACATGAACTCCCACCTTCAACCTCTCTGCCCCCACTCACACCACTGATTTCCCCAACACGTTTAGCAGCGCACCGCCTTCCCACGGCCAACTGGAAAGCAAACAGACTCTTCATTACCCGACTGGATAACTCTTGACCACCAGTCAAAGAGCCTTTTTGCCCCCCAATCTCCAACATTTTTATAACCTAGAAACAAATGTGTTTAAAGCAAATGGGGCCGTGGGGCGGGGCGCGGAGGGGAGAAAAAGTACAATCCCCCTGTAATCTTTTCTCCTGGGCTTTGCTCACAGCAGTGTCCAGGAGATTAATCTTCAAATCCTGGAGACACCAGGCCAACCCTGGAGGGTTGGTAGCACTCGGGGGGTGCAGGGGGAGGAAATAAGAGAGAAAATTAGCTTAGGCCCAACTCACACCTGGCCAGCCAATTGTGCCCGAGCATCATTTAAACAAAAATCCAAGCAACACCAGAGTGTCCACTGAGCCCAATAATAACTGCTATTTCTATTTTTAAATCAGAAGCGGAGCCCTTGGGCTTGTTACACCGAACAGTCGATTCACTGAAGGGAATAGCTGATGAGCACATTTCAGCTGAGTGAATAAAACCTGTTCCTTTTATTATGTTTTATGAGTGTGTGTGTGTGTGCGTGTGAGAGTGTGCGCGTGAGCATGTGTGTGTGTGTGAGAGAGTGCATGCGCGTGAATGCGAGAGTGCGTGTGATTGCGTGTGAGTGCGCGTGAGAGTGAGCATGCGCGTGAGAGTGCGCATGAGTGCGCGAGAGAGAGTGCGTGCACGTGAGCGTGTGAGAAAGTGCGTGTGTGTGTGCGCGCGTGCACGTGTGCAAGCACGTGTGTGAGCACGTGCATGTGTGTGAGTGCGTGTGTGTGAAAGTGCATGTGTGTGTGCGCGTGTGTGTTAATATGAGGGGTGACAGTGCTGGGGAAAAAATAATCCTCTTTCTTTCCACTTCTTATTCTATTCCTTCTACGCTTGCCGACTGCATCAAACTCCCTCAGGTGGGCCCCTTGCAGCACTAGCCCAGCCTGCGAGGAGGACCTGCATTGCAGGAGGCCCCAGCGTACAAAAAAAACTGCGATTTTGATGGAAAATTAGCGGGGACGGGTGCTCGCAATGATATTCGCTTCCCGGAGGGCAAGGATTCCTGACAAGAGAGAGACTTCAATCAATCAATCAATCGATTGGGCTCGAACGCCAAGAGCCAGAACCAAAGGTTTAATTAAAGCATTAAACTCAAGTGTTCTCCTCCCAACATGGCAGATTTTCTTTTGTTAAATTGGTCTACTGCAACAGAAATAACATGCCACAGTTAGCAAAGAATATATAGAATTCTCGTGCTACCGTGCTCATTCACAGGGTGTCTCCAGCTTCAATTGCTCACGATTCTGATGAGTTTCAGAAACCCTTTAAGATCACCTCACAGACTCCAGCGTAAATTCAGTGTCAAAACCTACAGTACAAGAGGGGGCAGCCCAGCTCTTCACTCCCCCGAGCTCGGGGCCCCTGTACGCCCAACACTGATCCAAATCACAAGATAGCCCGACCTTTCCCCCCCAACAATCCACTCCCCAGTCTCGGATCAGCCCGAAAAGCTTTGGCCGCAGTCTGCCCAGCAGCTCCTCTAGAGAGTCTGATCAGGAGGTGACCCCCCAACAATCCACTCCCCAGTCTCGGATCAGCCCGAAAAGCTTTGGCCGCAGTCTGCCCAGCAGCTCCTCTAGAGAGTCTGATCAGGAGGTGACGGCGGGAAGGTGAATTACACAACAGCTAATATAACACCAAAAAATATTGCGAGGTGGGACATTTTTTTTAAGGAGACGCACACACAGTGAGGGGTCTTCCTGAAATCTTGGGTACTAGAACTTCCATTGCTGGGGGTTGTCTTGTGGAAAACTACATCTCAGAGCACTTTAGACAACAAGGGAAAACCATGAATGCCAAGGAGAGAGAAAAATGGGAGGAAAATTAAAATGGGGTGGAGGGGGCAAGGTTGAAAACAGATGGTTTTTAAAAATCGGGAACATGTTATGGTTGCCAACCTTCCAGGATTGTCCTGGAGTCTCCAGGAATTTAGAATACTTTCATTTATTAGTTATAAAAATATTGGAGATGGCGGGCAATGGCTGTTTGACTAACAGTTCAGAATCAACCAACCGGGTGAAGAAGAGTCCATTGGTTAGCAATTGGCGCAGGGCGGCGATACGTCACAATGTTGGATGGATCGGGCGACCTATGGCGGGGAGCGTGGGCGGGTGGGGGGGGCAGGGCTGTTGGAGGTGGGAGGTCAGGTGATGACACCTCCAGGGATACGTCCAACCAGAGTTGGCAACGCTAGAGTGAGGTGGCACGGCAGAGGGATGCAAGGGGGAAATTCCGGGGGAGGGGAGGGGAGGGGAAGGGACCTGGAGGCTGAAGAAGCAGCCACTGATGTAGAGTTGAGATGAAGGGTAAACCTGGGGTTGGAACAGGAGAAGATGCCAGTGTGGGTTGTATGGCCCGGAGTCACCCATGTAAAAGTGAGCCGAGGAACTCGGAGGATGAGAACCTCTGATCTTTGATGTCAATCTACTGGGGCACAGGGAGTCAGAATAACTTGGCGAGGGATGGGACAACGGGTTCGCGATTCGCCCAGTGTGTGTCTTTCTGCTCGCTCTCGGGACTCGGGCCTTGGAGGAGAGAAACACCAATCCAGGCAGATCTCAGGCCCGTGCCTCCAAATAATGCTGATTGCCACGTTCAAGCAACAGCTCATTTGGTTAGCATGCAAGTCGATTTGAAGTGACAGGCTATTAAAATACCAGCTGTGTGCATCAGCTCTGCAGGTTACATGACATGACTATTGAGAATGACACCCGCAGGGTCAGGGAGATGATACCAATAGGTGTCGGAGCCCTTCAGATCCTGGAACTGTTCCCGAATGAATGTTCAATAAATTCACTTTTTAATCAGCATAAAAATATAGTGAAAAAGGGTGTTATATTTTATGAATAGAATTACATAGAGTATACAGCACAGAAACAGGCCATTCAGCCCAACCAGTCCATAGCAGCATTTAGGCTCCACTCAAACCTCCTCCCCTCCTCAGTAATGCCGATACCACCCTCTCATAAATCAGGAGACAAACTCTTAAAAATCATGAGATCGGGTAAGAACTCATGAGTTGCTATTTTTTGGTTTATAAACCACATTCGTGGCTTTATTTACTCTCCAATCCAACAGGTCACAGCTCTTCACAAAAACGATATTACTGCATCTGAAAAAGCTTCGCAAAAAACTTTAAAAAAAAATCCTACCCGTCATCACCGCCCTTCACGAGTTGGGGTTAATTTTCTTTCAAAATCGCGGGTCTCGCGATTCATTCACGAAAGCTGCATATTCTGTGTAATAAATAGCTGCAATTGCTTGGATTTGACCTTTTGGAACAGATTTGTAGCTAAATAACACAAAGGTGCTCCAGATCTGACATTAAGTGCCAAGCAAAAACCACGAGAGGTGTGCCCACTGTTGGTGTAAAAGTATGATCGGTTACGTGATTCTCATGGACAAAACACCTCCCATATCTTCAAAGGGGGGGGCGTGCAATCTTTCACTTCCTTTTGATTAAAGATCTCACGCCAGTTCTCTAACCAATCACCAGGGGTGACTCATTTGGCTACAAACCAGCAGTATAAAAAGACCGGTGCCAGTGCGAGCAGCACTAAGTGCGAGTAGCAGAGAGTGCCATTGAGAGTTTGGGTGAGTGAGAGAGTTAGGGTGAGTGGGGTGTTAAGTGCTGTTTTTGTTTTGTTTCTGCCTTGTTTTTCCTGCCAGCCTCAGGATTAGCAGACAACGCGGAGGCGGAGCAGCGAGATGAGGCCCACTCGAGGCAGCTGGGAGCAGCAGCGGGTGTCGAGTCGAGCCGCAGCAGCAAGGCAACATTCCAAGGGGAGGTCAGAATTCAAAAGTGACATCACAGCCAAGCTGGTAGGTGATTGGCTGGTGGTGAGTACTTTTCCTTCCCTTTTAAGCCTTTATAAGTTGGTAAGTTCAATTAAATAGGGGTGTGATATTCATCATCTAGAATCGGGGCAGAGGGTATTTAAAAATAATAATAATAAATTTAATTAATTACATAGAATGGGAGAGCAGGTGATGTGTTACTGCTGCAATATGTGGGAGCTGGTGGACACCATTGATGTTCACAGTGATCACATTTGCAGTAAGTGCTGGATGCTCGAGGAACTCCGGCTCCGTGTTGATGAGCTGGAATCCGAGCTTCAGACACTGCAACACATCAGGGAGGGGGAGAGTTACCTGGACTCTGTGTTCCAGGAAGTAGTCACACCAATTAGATTAACTAATTCAGATGTAGTCCGTGGTCAGGGACAGGAGGGTGTGACTATGAGTGAAGCAGGTACGGGGTTCCAGGAGGTAGTGTTGGAGGAGCCGCAGCCCTTGCTCTTGTCCAACAGGTTCGAGGCTCTTACTCCGTGAGGACAGGAACGGGGGACTGCAGGGAGGATGAGCAACCTGGCCACAGCACCGTGGAACGAGGGGCCATTCAAGTGGGGGGAGTAAAAAGAAATGTTGTAGTGGTAGGAGATAGTATCATTAGGGGGATAGATAGGGTTCTTTGCAGCCGAGAGCGAAAGTCCCGAAGGCTGTGTTGCCTGCCCAGTGCCAGGGTTAAGGACATCTCCTCTGGGCTGGAGAGAAACTTGGAGGGGGAGGATCCAGTTGTCGTGGTCCATGTTGGTACCAACGACATAGATAGGACAAGGAAAGATGTTCTGCTGAGGGAGTATGAGCAGCTAGGGGCCAAATTAAAAAGCAGAACCACAAGGGTAATAATCTCTGGGTTACTACCTGAGCCACGAGCAAATTTGGCTAGGGTAAATAAAATAAGAGAGTTAAATGCGTGGCTCAAAGACTGGTGTGGGAGAAATGGGTTTTGCTTCTTGGGACACTGGCACCAGTACTGGGACAGGAGAGAGCTGTTCCATTGGGATGGACTTCACTTGGCCAGTGCTGGGACTAGAATCCTGGCGAATCGAATAACTAGGGCTGTAGAGAGGGCTTTAAACTAATTAGTGGGGGGGTGGTTTCAAGAGAGCGAAAAATAAAAATGTCAGCGGAGAAGGCAATAGAGCAAGGTAGCAGTGGAGGAATTAAAAACCAGAGCATGTCAGGAAGGGGCAGAATATATAAAGATAAAGGTAAAGTAGTAAAGGGGGTAAAAGCAGGAATAAATTGTCACAAAACATATTTAAAAATTCTTTATCTGAATGCACGCAGCATTCATAACAAAATAGATGAGTTGACGGTACAAATAACTACACATGGGTATGATCTGGTGGCCATTACGGAGACATGGCTGCAGGGTGACCATGACTGGGAACTAAACATCCAGGGGTATTTGACTATTAGGAAGGACAGACAGGAAGGTAAGGGAGGTGGGGTGGCTGTGTTAATAAAGGATGGAATCACTGCAATAGTGAGAAATGATATTGGGTCAAAGGATCAGGATAGTGAAACGGTTTGGGTGGAGATAAGGAATAATAAGGGGGAAAAAGTCACTAGTGGGCGTAGTCTATAGGCCTCCTAACAGTTGCAACTCTATTGGTCGGAGTATAAATCAGGAAATAGTTGGGGCTTGTAATAAGGGAACAGCTATAATCATGGAAGATTTTAACTTTCTTATTGACTGGACAAATCAAATTGGGCAGGGCAGCCTTGAGGAAGAGTTCATAGAGTGCATTAGGGATGGGTTCCTTGAGCAGTATGTTACTGAACCAACCAGGGGGCAGGCAATCTTAGATCTGGTCCTGTGTAATCAGACAGGATTAATAAAAAATGTCCTAGTAAAGGATCCCCTTGGAATGAGTGACCATAACATGGTTAAATTCCAAATTCAGTTGGAGGGTGAGAGAGTTGGATCTCAAACCAGCGTACTAAGCTTAAATAAAAGGAGACTATGAAGGTATGAGAGCAGAGTTGACTAAAGTGGACTGGGAAAATAGATTAAAAAGTATAAGACGGTACATGAGCAGTGGTGTACATTCAAGGAGATATTTCACAACTTTCAAGAAAAATATATTCCACTGAGGAAAAAGGGACGTAAAAGAAAAGACAGCCATCCGTGGCTAAGTAAAGTAATAACGGATAGTATCCGACTGAAAACAAGGGCATATAAAGTAGCCAAATCTAGTGGGAGGATAGAAGATTGGGAAGCATTTAAAAGCCAGCAAAGAATAACAAAGATTAATTAAGAAAGGGAAGACAGATTATGAAAGTAAACTAGCAAAAAATATAAAAACAGATAGCAAAAGTTTCTACAGTTATATAAAAAGAAAAAAGGGTGGCTAAAGTGAATGTTGGTCCCTTAGAGGAGGAGACCGGGAAATTAGTGGTGGGGTACATGGAGTTGGCAGAAACACTGAACAAATATTTTGTATCAGTCTTTACAGTAGAAGACACTAAAAATATCCCAACACTGGACAAACAGGGGGCTATAGGGGGGGAGGAGCTAAACACGATTAAAATCACTAAGGAGATGGTACTCGGTAAGATAATGGGACTTAAGGCGAATAAATCCCCTGGACCTGATGGCTTACATCCTAGGGCCTTGAGAGAAGTAGCGGTAGGGATTGCGGATGCATTGGTGGTAATTTTCCAAAACTCCCTGGATTCAGGAAAGTTCCCAGCAGATTGGAAAACTGCTAATGTAACACCCTTATTTAAAAAGGGAGGTAGACAAAAGGCTGGAAACTATAGACCAGTTAGCCTAACATCTGTGGTTGGTAAAATGTTGAAGTCCATTATTAAGGAAGCAGTAACAGGACATTTGGATAAGCATAATTTAATCGGACAGAGTCAGCATGGTTTTATGAAGGGGAAGTCATGTTTGACAAATTTGCTCGAATTCTTTGAGGACGTAACAAACAGGGTGGATAAAGGGGAACCAGTGGATGTGGTGTATTTGGACTTCCAAAAGGCATTTGACAAGGTGCCACACAAAAGATTACTGCACAAGATAAAAAATCACGGATTGGGGGTAATATACTGGCATGGGTGGAAGATTGGCTATCTAACAGAAAACAGAGAGTTGGGATAAATGGTTCATTCTCGGGTTGGCAATCAGTGACTAGTGGTGTTCCGCAGGGGTCAGTGCTGGGACCCCAACGCTTTACAATCTATATTAACGATTTGGAGGAGGGGACCAAGTGCAACGTATCCAAGTTTGCCGACAACACAAAGATGGGAGGGAAAGCAGTGAGTGAGGAGGACATAAAAAACCTGCAAAAGGACAGACAGGCTAAGTGAGTGGGCAGAAATTTGGCAGATGGAATATAATGTTGGAAAGTGTGAGGTTATGCACTTTGGCAGAAAAAAATCAAAGAGCAAGTTATTATCTAAATGGAGAGAAACTGCAAAGTGCTACAGTACAAAGGGATCTGGGGGTCCTGGTGCATGAAACACAGGGGGTCCTGGTGCATGAAACACAGAAGGTTAGTATGCAGGTACAGCAGGTGATCAGGAAGGCCAATGGAATCTTGGCTTTTATTGCAAAGGGATGGAGTATAAAAGCAGGGAGGTCTTGCTTCAGTTATACAGGGTACTGGTGAGGCCATACCTGGAATATTGCGTACAGTTTTGTTTTCCATATTTAAGAAAAGATATACTTGCTCTCGAGGCAGTTCAGAGAAGGTTCACTCGGTTGATTCCGGAGAGGAGGGGGTTGACTTATGAGGAAAGGTTGAGTAGGTTGGGCCTCTACTCATTGGGAGTTCAGAAGAATGAGAGGCGATCTTATCGAAACATATAAGATTGTGAGGGGGCTTGATCGGGTGGATGCGGGGAGGATGTTTCCACTGATGGGTGAGACTAGAACTAGAGGGCATAATCTTAGAATAAGGGGCTGCCGTTTCAAAACTGAGATGAGGAGAAACTTCTTCACTCAGAAGGTAGTAAATCTATGGAATTTGCTACCTCAGAGAGCTGTGGAAGCTGCGACAGTAAATAAATTTAAAACGGAGATAGACAGTTTCCTAACTGATAAGGGAATTAGGGGTTACGGGGAGCAGGCAGGGAAGTGGACGCGAGTCTAGGTTCGGATCAGCCATGATCCTATTGAATGGCGGAGCAGGCCCGAGGGGCCGTATGGCCTACTCCTGCTCCTACTTCTTATGTTCTTATGTAACATTTCCTGATGGCGACGGCCCTGTAAGGTTTACAGGGCAAAATAAAATCTGAAAAAAGCTGCCACAATCCCGTACTCCTCCAGAAGTGCCTCAGCTCCCTTTGTGGTTTAGATGCATCCACTGCTATTGAATAAGATTGAGGGCACATGTAGTTGTGGGCGTGCAGACGAGCAACGCTGCATTATGCAGCGCAGCAAAGCGCCCACGAGAGCAACAAGCCTGGGATTGGTGAACAGCGTACAATGACAAATGGAAGAAGCTCCAAAGCCTTTGCACCAGCATCACTGGGCATTTAAAGAGTATACGTCTTGATCGGGTACGTACCTCTTGCGTTTCACGCTTCTAAATGAATTGAAGTATTGTTTTAGGATCGCACGGCGCAGGAGGAGGCCATTCGGCCCATCGTGCCTACTCTTTGAAGAAGCGATCCAATTAGTCCCACTCCCCACCCACCCCTGCTCTTTCCCCGTAGCCCTGCAATTTTTACTTTAAGGGATAATCCACACAGGCTGTCCTTTGAAGTTGCCTCATTTGAAGCCAATCTCCCCTCCACGACCAATATTCCTGCTAACGTCCCTTTAATGGTGGTGTTGCACTAATAGTTCAGGGTTTGGGCCCTTACATACCGCGCAACACTAAACAGCAGATCATAGTTATACCGTTGGTTCCACCTTACAATCTGCCTGCGGACAACAGAGCTGATGCACAGATCTCCAGTTCCTGGACCAGGCCTCGCATTACTTCCCCCCCCCCCCCCCACCCACAAGAGTTCGATTCCAGCTTCCCACCTGACTCGCAGTTTGTTTCAATGCAAAGCCAAGGTTGCTTTGTGTCAATATTTTAAAAAGCGTGTGAGGTATAACTTGCCTATTAAGAGGAGGCGTTGCCCAGAAGATGGCATCTAACCTGTGGAACTTTAATGGCTCTTTCGCGAGGGACGACACTCAAACACCGAGGACGGGAGTGAGAGCGAGTAACTTCACAGCCCTGCTCAGATGTGTCCTCGAGCTCAGCTGGTGACTTATCACATCATTTGATTGTCTCTTCCCTTCTCACGCCTGCCTTCTGAACCCTATCCCTCCCTCCTGCCCATTAGCATGATAGGCTGTGCTGTAAAATATTAGTTGATTAACCCTTGAAGCCTGCATTGACATTTTTACCCTAAATAAATTAAAAAAAACAGCAGTAAACGGTGACAGAGGATAATGGAATGAATAAAACATCTCAAAAGCCAGGTCAACACCGTGGCTATGAAAGCAGGCCTTAGGCTGGGCACTCTTCAATGGAGCGACTGAGCTCCTACAAAACAGGATGGGGAAAGCCCAACTGCTCCATCAAGCCTGTCCCAGCAAGATACGGAGCAACCTGCACCCATCGACCTTCCCCCAACACCCCCCCCCCGCCCCCAACACCCCCCTCCCCCCAACAGCCCCCTTTTCCCCCAACATCCCCCCCTGCCCCAACACCCCCCTCCCCCAACACCCCATCTCCCCCAACACCCCCCTCCCCCAACACCCCCCAACACCCCCCCCACCTGCCCCCAACCTTCCCCCAACACCCCCCACCTTCCCCCAACACCCCCCCAGCTTCCCCCAACACCCCCCCACCTTCCCCCAACACCCCCCAAATCCCCCCCCACCTCCCCCCAAATCCCCCCCCACCTTACCCCAAATCCCCCCCACCTTCCCCCAAATCCTCCCCCCCACCTTCTCCCAAATCCTCCCCCCACCTTCTCCCAAATCCTCCCCCCCCACCTTCCCCAAATCCTCCCCCCCACCTTCCCCCAAATCCTCCCCCCCACCTTCCCCAAATCCTCCCCACCTTCCCCCAAATCCCCCCCACCTTCCCCCAAATCCTCCCCCCCACCTTCCCCCAAATCCCCCCCACCTTCCCCCAAATCCCCCCCACCTTCCCCCAAATCCTCCCCCCCACCTTCCCCCAAATCCACCCCCCACCTTCCCCCAAATCCCCCACACCTTCCCCCAAATCCACCCCCACCTCACCTAACCCCAAATCCCCCCCACCTCACCTAACCCCAAATCCCCCCCACCTCACCTTCCCCCAAATCCCCCCACCTCACCTAACCCCAAATCCCCCCCACCTCACCTTCCCCCAAATCCCCCCACCTCACCTTCCCCCAAATCCCCCCCACCTCACCTTCCCCCAAATCCCCCCCTCACCTTCCCCAAATCCCCCCACCTCACCTTCCCCCAAATCCCCCCCTCACCTTCCCCCAAATCCCCCCCTCACCTTTCCCCAAATCCCCCCCTCACCTTCCCCCAAATCCCCCCCTCACCTTCCCCCAAATCTCCCCCCCACCTTCCCCCAACCCCCCCACCTTCCCCTAACACCCCCCCACCTTCCCCCAAATCCCCCCCCACCTCCCCCAAATCCCCCCCCCACCTTCCCCCAAATCCCCCCCCCACCTTCCCCCAAATCCCCCCCCCACCTTCCCCCAAATCCTTCCCCCCCCCCCACCTTCCCCCAAATCCTCCCCCCCCCCACCTTCCCCCAAATCCTCCCCCCCCCCCCCACCATCACCCAGCCTCAAAAGGCAAACTCCTGGGCAGGACAAACCAAAAAAGAATAAAACTTCTATTAATTCATCGTCATTGGGTCAATATCCTGGAACTCCCTACGTAGCACTATTGTGCGAACACCATCACCACAAGGACTG